>NC_082395.1:12078556-12711056 GCF_031168955.1 Gadus macrocephalus
CTCCCTCTGTATTGAGCCAATAGTGGGTGGGGAATTTATTATTATATGATTCTCTTAAATTGCTTTATATTATATAGATCTCCAATAGCAATGTTCAGGACTTGGAGAATAGCCTGTTTTTAAAGCCTCCCCGAGCTGAATAGAGATCCTCCCATTGGTAACTATGCCTCTCTTTTTTGTTCCACACCTCCTTAGGAGTCAGGAGAGAGATCAGCACCACCCCAAGCAACCCAGACCCCCTAGGGTTGGTCCAGGACAACATTAGGTGAGCTGTGGAGCAGGTCACCTCTACCGTCTAAATAGAACCCCGGAAGAGCCTCAACGCATGGTGCCATCCCAGGGAAGTCAGGAAGGATATTCAGGGGACAAGAGAGTGAAAGTCAACCCTGATGTTAGTTATCCAGCCCTCCGCCCTTGTTCCTTCTGTCCTTGTTCCCCCTGTCCTTGTTCCCTCTGTCCTTGTTCCCTCGGTCCCTCGGAAGGTCGGTGAGCCGTAGGGTTAGGAGGCAGAGCTGGTGACTGCAGCATACCCCTTAATGAAGCTCTAGGAGACTGTTGAATAGAAGGAAGATGTTTAGTCACATGAATGTAATGGTTTTAACCAACCACAGATTCAACTCTCTACTCGCTTTGTTGTTAGTGCTTTTCCCCACGATTTCGCTGGCGGGCTTTATCTGGTGAGAGAACGTTTGACAGTTTGACAGTTTTGATAGATGCGTCCATTTCCTGTTTATATTTTTTGCTTGCGTGTCCACATCAAAGGAAGTCGAAGTGCACGCCGCATATTCTACGACGCGTGACTTTGGAAGCAGAGGTTACCTTGTTTACAAATGAATGCTGGCCAATTTCCCAGAATGCTCAGATTAATCACACTGATTCAGGAGAGTGTTTGTGTGTTTGTGTGTGCTGCTGGTTTCGTGCAAGGCTTACAAGTCCTGAATTACCAACACGTTTATTGATGCGGAGCTCAATTATATTCACATGGATTTTCAAATAACAAATTGATGCTGATGTGATGTGCATCTATGAGCATCAGGCACGCACACACATACAGACACACAAGCACACACGCATACATCGAAGGGCAGAAGTGTTGAGCGTCTACTAAATGTAATGTGTGTGAAGGGTAAAAAACAAGGTAAAGTGTGATTCTATTACTGAAAGCGGTGGTATTGAGGGTACATAGGTCAGGACAAAATGATAATTGGATGATAAAATTGATTCCCCACCTCTGTTTTATTTGCTTCAGGCCCAAAACGTCCCAATTCTCTTACTCTTTTGTCCCCGCCTATTCTTCTTTCCTGCATACAGGAGTAGAAGCAAAAGGAGGAGGAGGTGATGGAGAGATGGTATCCAGGGAATAGAGAGAGAGAGAGAGAGAGAGAGAGAGAGAGAGAGAGAGAGAGAGAGAGAGAGAGAGAGAGAGAGAGAGAGAGAGAGAGAGAGAGAAAGAGAGAGAGAAAGGTAACAGAGCTATTTTTGTTGGACTCTTCGGTATGTAGGTCTAGGTGATTAAAAGATATCTTGTACTCACCTAACTTCTTAACACTGCCCCCACATTCTGTTAGGAATGTTCCTCTCAGGCTCTCATAGTTTCTTCCTCACCTCACAGACACTTCTAGACGCTAGCTCTTCTGTCAGACCTTTAATGAATAAAGTTCGAAACTTTTTTCTGTTTGCGCTACTTTAGATCAAGTCCCTGTTTATTGTTCTCTCTGTAGTTCGATTTTTAGTACGTACAAAAGTTCAAATGTATATGTTATTTATAGAACAAAGATAGTATGAATGTGTTGCACTAAAGTATTAAACATGAAAGTGTTAACTATCGTAAATAATAAGAATGTGTGTTATGTATAGTAAAGCTTGTATGAATGTATAATTAATGATAAAGTAAGGGTCTTTGTTCCGTTGTCACTGTGGAAACCCTCTGGGCTTCCTCCTCTAACCCAAATCCTTCTCCTGGCTGAGGAATGGCCGTCTGTGCACTCACCTCCTGGGACCAGAGGAGCGGAGCTGATTCTCTACCACCCAGCCACCCGGGTTTATTAGCTGTGCTATTCTACTGTTGTATTTACTGTAGGGGTTCCATCTATTATCATAGTACTGTTGCACTATACAGGACTAAAGTATTACACTTTATTATACAGTGTAGAATTATACTCTGACTGTAGTATTATATACTCACTCATTCACTATATCCTATTACTGTAATACTATACAGTCATGCCCTTAGCAAGCTATGATGGTTATTTTTTAGAGTTAAAAATAAAATTGGAAACTAAATACAGCTGCATAAAGAATCTGCGGTTGAGAATGAGTGCATGCTTAATTCAGTTTCGGCTTCTTACTTTGTGTCTGGCATGTGTGACATCTGGTGGTGCGTATGCAACCTGAGCAGAACCCCTCCCTCCCCCCCACAACAAAACTGAACCCCTGCAACTGAAGCCGCACCGCTTTATACATTAGTACTACAGTATCATCTTTTAAGGGAAGTATTATACACATCTTTCTGTATGACATTACATTTTGATGGACCTAATTGGACTAATGCTTTCTTTATTCCTTACTGTCCTATACTCTCTCTTTCTCTGCTGTGACACCTGAATTTCCTGTCTGGAATGAATAAGAACTATTATCCATATGCAATATTATAAAGTCGTTGTTATATTCGCTACAACTGTAATACTATACAGTATGACTCTTGCATTATGCACTCCAGAAAGTACCATAGACTTAGTGTAGTAGTACACACCACTCTCTATCATCACCATCCTTCTGCAGGTTTGGTCCTACAACACCCTGCTCTCCAAAATAACATACACTTGTGACATGGAAGAACAACTTTCTGAATTCACTTTAGAGGCTTTACGAGCCATCAATAAAGTTGCCTTATTCCCTCCGTAGCCTAGCAACAGAGTGTCAGTAGATTGTCAACAAGAAAAAAGAGGCTTGCCAATGGGGAAACAAGCGATGGCACCGTTGAAATTGTTAATCTTTATCCGGGGTATTCGGATCCCTCCCTGCTGTGTACTTTCTCACCGTAGCCTCCCAGAATCCAGATCATTTTCACAGCACCTGCTTTTAGAATTTCTTTATGTTTTCAGCTTTTCAGAATCTGGCAACAAACCTGACACGCCATTGCCATGGTTACCGATGGGTTGCTAACGCAGTTGATGACGCAACGTGTCGGGACACAGACAGCTGTGTCGGGACAGATACAAAGTAATAATTTTCACGTCCAAAATAGACAAGTTTTATATGAAGGAAATTAAAAAAGGCCACATCGGCGCTCAGTTTGCTTTGCTCCATTGTTGTTTGTGCCGCGCTACAAAAAGCCCCCTCCACGCTTTGGGCTTAAAGTTTATCCAAATGTGTTATCTCTCACTATCTATCTGTCCCTTTCTCTTCCTCTCTCTCTCTCTCTCTCTCTCTCTCTCTCTCTCACAAAATCGTCCTCTCTCGCTCCCTCTCTCTCTCCCTCTCCCTCAATCCCTCTCTTGATCGCTCTTTCCCCTCTCTTCCTTGCTTTTTCCCTCTCTCTCCCTCTCTCTCTCTCTCTCTCTCTCTCTCTCTCTCTCTCTCTCTCTGTCTCTGTCTCATATATATAGAGCCAGTGCAGGCCCCAGAGGTACACACAGTGATCTAACTTCTAGCTGGTATATCGTCCCCCAGAGTTGCTGTGCCACCCTACGCAGTAACCAGCAGAGCCCCAGTTAGAGATGAGAGAGCTGGGAAGAGGGAGCTGGGGAGAAGGCCTGGCGGGGCTGGAATGGATGAGCTGTCGGATAGACCCTGCTTTGATTAGCCGCCCAGACTCCACACAGACCCAGATGGGGAGACCAGACTCCATGCTCAGGCCCCCACAGCTTGAGTTACTCCCTCACCTGTCGACTCGTCTGGGGGGGAAGAGGAGGAGAAAGATAAGGAGGTGGATGAGGGAAGGGGAAGGAGGAGGTGAAAGAGGTGGAGGAGTCGGATGGGGAGGAGGAGTCACATGACTCCTCACTGGTTGGGCCAGTATGTACCGCTGGGAGCGCAGGAAGTGACAGGGAACTCCTGGGGGAGGGAGGCGGGTGTCTTGGAGGGGGTTGTGTGCGGGAGGGAGGGAGGGAGTGGGGAGGTGGGTGTGGGAGGAGAGAGGGAGAGTGGTGTCTGGAGAAAGGGGAGAGGGTGACAGGGGGAGGGAGATGGGAAGCGACAAGGGTGGTGGGTGGCAGGACAGGAGGGAGTTGTGGAAGAGGGGAGAGGAAAATAGGTGACAGGTCTGGTCAACTTTATACCATGATCAGAATGTCAACAAAAGACTCCAGCATTTGTTGTTTAGCTCTTTAGAATACTAGTTAGCATGTTTTATTGCCAATGCTACTTTTGTAATTATCCAAACGTGCATTGTTCCAGAGAGAAAAGGAGGAGGAGGAGGAGTGAGGCTTGAGTCATTTGTGTCATATTACCATATTTATAACCATATAAACAACGGGATCATTTATTTTTATTTCATCAGTGCACTTTTTATCCCAAAAAGAGTCCCCATCAATTCATCCAACTTGACTACGATTACAAGTTAATGAGATGTGTTGACAGGTTTTATGGTGCAGATTAAGCTCCTGCATGTCAAGGTTGGGAAATGTGTCTTTGAATGAAAGCGGTTTTGTTATGGAAATTACTACGAAATTAAACTTATCTGTAATACGTGTTTCCAAGTGTGAAAACAAGAAAATATCCCAAAACAGAGATTTTACCTTGAAGGAACAGAATGAGAAATAAAGATATCGCCTCAACAAGAATGGCACTTGGATACAACATGTGTTTTTTGGATAGTTTTGGCCTCCAGTTCACACAGAAAGAACATTTTTGGCCACTGAAAGTCCAGCTTTGGAAAACACCTTGAAAGGAGGAGATAGATACGAAAAAATTTCTGTGTGTTCATCTGGCAAGGTAAAACAAATTTGTTTTGAAACTGCCTAAATCTTTGCATGGCAATTGTTACTTTATGTTATTTTGTGAAGTAACTTATTAATGGGCCACATTATGGCGATGTACTGGCCTGATATGCCTCTTTGAGGATCTGCAATATTCTTTTGCATTATTTGTGGATGGAGAGATTTAAAAAAAAAAATTGGGTTTGGAGTCTGCATAGGGGGAAAAATGTGTTTCCGTGTGGACGGGATCTATGTCTTCATACATCTCCACTCCACTACATATCCAGCCCATATGTTGATAAGGCTACAAGTGTGTGGCCTGCCTCTCGCCCGGAGGGGCCCGGCGGTGGCTGTCAGAACGAGAGACAAAGAAGACAAAAGAGAAAGGGGAAACAGAGAACAATGGTGACAAAGGGCGTTAAAAGAACGGGGAGGATGAAGTGGTGCCGGGGTGTGTGAAGACAGCAGGGGTGATGGGGGGGAGGGCTTCATTACACTGTACAGCAGATTATAGAACAGAACACTGCAGGTCGTACAACATACAGTACTGCAGAACACTACAGACTATACTAGACTGGAGT
Organism: Gadus macrocephalus; assembly: GCF_031168955.1. Lineage (NCBI taxonomy): Eukaryota > Metazoa > Chordata > Actinopteri > Gadiformes > Gadidae > Gadus > Gadus macrocephalus. The sequence goes on from NC_082395.1 coordinate 12,084,057, forward strand.
ATAGAATAATGGAGACTGCATTAAAGGCTGTACTACAGGCTATACTAAAGACTGTCGTAGAGAATACTAGAGAATGTACTTCAGGCCAGTGTGTTTCAACCTATGGTATGTGTACCACTGATGCTATACGAGGGTACAGCCGGTAGTATGTTGGATTTGATTCTTGAAATATACTTATTTACAATAAAATAAGAAGTTATATTTTTATTATTATTGTTATGATCATTAATATTATTATACAGTTAGTATAGACTATTGTAAATAGTATAGAATAACATTTGTACTACAGAATGCTTTACTGTGGACTAGCCTACTACAGGCTTTACTATAGATTGTATACATACTATTGCCGAAAACTAACGACTATACCACATACTTTAATATAGACACACTACTGATTGTTATTGAAGTTGAAGAGCAAGAGATAGAGTAAAGGAGTGAGACAGAGAGAGAGAGAGAGAGAGAGAGAGAGAGAGAGAGAGAGAGAGAGAGAGAGAGAGAGAGAGAGAGAGAGAGAGAGAGAGAGAGAGAGAGAGAGAGAGAGAGAGAGAATGGAGAGAGAGGAAGAGAGAGGTAGAGTTATGGAGAAATTGAGAGGGAGACAGATGTAGAGTAATGGAGAGAGAGACAGAGAGAGGTAGAGTTAAGGAGAGAGGGGTATAGCTAAGAGAAGAGAGGCAGAGAGAGGAAGTAGAGAAAGAGGTAGAGTTAAGGAATGAGAGAGGAACTCATCACAATTCACAGAGGCAGATCAGCTCCCAGCATGCACTGCAGGAATTCCATCTCACAGGCTCAGAGACAGTAATAGAAAACACTACATCCATTAAGACTACCTCTCTCTTTCTCTCTCCCTCCCCTCCCCTCTCCGTCTCCCTTGCTTCTCTCTCCCTTCTCTGGCCCTTTATCCCTCTTTCCTCACCATCTCTCTACTTAATCTCCCTCTCCTTCTTCTCATCAGGTCAGGGAGTAGAGTATAGAGGTGTATAACGTACAGCTGGGTCAGTGTAATATCTGAGTAGAGTGTAGATAAATATAAAGTAGAGCTGGTCCAGTTTTATCTCGGAGTAGTGTATAGATCTGTATAAACTAGAGCTGGGTCAGTTTTATCTCTGAGTAGAGTGTGGATGTGTATAATTTAGAACTGGGTCAAAACATATTTGAGTAGAGTATATATGTATATAAAGAAGGGCTTGGTCAGCATATATTTGAGTAGAGTATAGATGTTTATAAAGTAGAGCTGGATCAGAATATATCTGAGTAGCAGCCATCTTGTCCCCACAGCATGCCCTGTGTCTGCAACAAGTCTCCAACAGCGTTTGGCATGCACCAACACTATTCTACATTTTCTTCTCCTTTGCTGGCTGTTCTGGCCATCTGATTGGCCCGATGAGCCTTCTGGTGACATAATCAGCTACTTAATCAGCCCAGTGTGCCCTCCTGGTGTGCTGCGAGGGAGTCCCATCCAGACTTCCCAGCCGGCCTTCATGGACACACTGTTCCCTCCATTCTGTCTCCTCCAATTAGCATTCAGCTGGCAGCCAGGCCTACCGGCATGTGGTAAACCCTGGCCTGGACACACACCCCCACTGCGGAACTATACTCAAGAATCAAATCCTCAGACATACTATACTATGCTGCTACTACAATTTCCCTTTTAACGGAGATGTTATCCTCTGTTTCCTGCCCAGGGAGTAAAGATGTAAATTAGCTAACTCTGGCACTGCTAATGAGCAATGCATTGCCCCTGTCAAATAAATAAATATGCCCCTATCACTCTCTCTTTCCTACTGTGTCTTTCTGTTTGACTCTCTCTCTCTCTCTCTCTCTCTCTCTCTCTCTCTCTCTCTCTCTCTCTCTCTCTCTCTCTCTCTCTCTCTCTCTCTCCATCTCCTTCTAAACCCCTCTCTCTGTAAGTCTCTCCCTCTTTCTCATCTATCTCTCTTTCTTTCTCAATCGTTCTGTTTGCATCTCTCCCTCACTGTTCTCTCTTTCAAATAAATTAAATCAGGCTTTATTGCCATGTGAAAAATACATTTATGCTTACCTCTCTATGCCTCTTCTCATCTCCATCTTCCTCTCCCTCCCTTCTCCCCACCCCCCTCTCTCTCTCTCTCTCTCTCTCTCTCTCTCTCTCTCTCTCTCTCTCTCTCTATCTCTCTATCTCACTGAGTCTCTCTGTCTTTCTGTTGGGATTCTCAGGCCTCTCCCCCCCATCCCCCCACCCCAGTGCCTCATCTCTCTGCAACATTCCTTCTCTCTATCTCCCTCTCCCTCATTGTTATTGTGGACTAGAGGCAGTCTCCTTGCCCACTCTGTAGAATCTCGGTCACTCTCTGTCTCCCTCTCTCTCTCTCTCTCTCTCTCTCTCTCTCTCTCTCTCCCTCTCTCTCTCTCTGTCTCCCTCTCTCTCTCTCTCTCTCTCTCTCTCTCTCTCTCTCTCTCTCTCTCTCTCTGTCTCTCTCTCTCTCTCTCTCTCTGTCTCTCTCTCTCTCTCTCTCTCTCTCTGTCTCTCTCAGGGAGTCGCTGGTCGCCAACCAGCGTGTCAGCGACCACAAAGGCCCAGCACGCCGTGACTAAGCAGGATTTCACAGAAACAGCGACTATTCTCCCCGCCACACCGTCCAAAATCAACACCCCCACTCACGCGTCTCCCCTTCCTGCCAAACACTGTTGAACACTGGGGGGAGGGAGGGAGGGAGGGAGGGAGGGAGGGAGGGAGGGAGGGAGCGAGGGAGGGAGCGAGGGAGGGAGAAGTATCGCCCTTTACATATCTCAGATTATGGAAATATATCTATCAGGAACCTTTGAAGATTAGGGAGCTAAATTCTGGTTTGATGTAGATGGATGTTTCTTAATAAGCTCTCTCTCTATTACTGTGTTCCCCTCTCTCTCTCTCTCTCTCTCTCTCTCTCTCTCTCTCTCGCTCTCTTTCTCCTGTGCTCTTTCGCTCTCTCCTTCTAGCTCTCTCTCTCGTTCCCCCTCCCTTGCTCCCTCCTTCCCTCCCTCCCTCCCTCCCTCCCTCCCTCCCTCCCTCCCTCCCTCCCTCCCTCCCTCCCTCTCCCTCTCTCACACCCTTGCTCTCTCTCCCTCTCTCTCAGGAGTGTAGCCCACCATTGCAGCAGGGCCTTTAAATAATGTGTTTGGTGTGTGTGTGTGTGTGTGTGTGTGTGTGTGTGTGTGTGTGTGTGTGTGTGTGTGTGTGTGTGTGTGTGTGTGTGTATGCTGAGTGTACGTGTGCACTGCTATACTCTCTTGCATAACCAACTATACTCTCACACACACTGCTATATTCTCTTGCATAAACACCTATGCTCTCTCACATACACTGCTATTCTCGCTCACATACACTATACTATACTCTCTCACATACACGACTATACACTCTCATACATACATGTAAAAGGAGTATAATAATGTGTGGGTATGAGTATCGTGGTTTATATGTGAGATAATAATAGCCCCTCATACGTGTGTGCAGCGTGTGCATGCATGTGTGGGTGCATGTGTCTGTGTTTTGTGTGGGCGTGTGTGTGTGTTTGTGTGTGTTCATGTGTGCATGTTAATTTCTGCATGTGTATCTGTGCGCTTGGTTAAAATCTTCAATCTTCTATTTAAATATTAAAGAAAGAGACAAATGTGTTAAAAGCCCAGCGCTTTCATGGAAATTACAGGTTGATAAGAGGCTGAGATAACAGGTGAGTCTGGTGTTTTTAAAAGGGTTTCAACAGTTTTAAAAGAGTCACCTGCATTTGGTGTGTAAGCGTTTCAAAGGTTACACTTAGGTTAGGTAGATGGGTTTGGGTCAGGCAAGAGCTAAGAGGGTAAGGTAGGGGCTAGAGAGCAAGGGTTAGGAAGTGTTTCAGCTCTTGGGTTTAGGGTTAGGTAGGGTCTAAGAGGGTTAGATAGGGGTTAAGAGTATGATGGTTAGGTAGGGGCTAAGAGGGTTATGGTTAGGTAGGGGCTAAGAGGGTTAGGTAGGGGCTAAAAGTGTGAGGGTTAGGCAGGGGATAAGAGAGTTAGGTAGGGGCCAAGAGGGTTATGGTCAGGTAGGGGCTAAGACGATTAGGGTTAGGTAGTCGCTAAGAAGGTTAGGGGTAGGTAGTTCAAGTATTAAGTATAAGGGGTAGGGGTTTCGTTTTGGAGAGAAAAATAAGACGTACCAGTATGCTAATTATCTATATAGCAACGTATAACGGCGGCAGTGGCTCAGGTGGTAGATCAGGTCATCTGGCAACAAAAGCATGCCGGTTCAATCCCTTGGTCATCCTGGCCAAGAGTCCAGGTGTCTCTAAGCAGGACATCTAACCCAAACTGCCCCCAACAAGCTGGCTGTTGACACAGCTGGCGCTGTATAACAAAGCACCAAATGTAAAGCATTTTAGGTGGTCCATTTACTATTTATCATGTATAGGTAGCTGTAATGAAAGGCTTTTATATAATTAATTGGGACGAATCATGCCCTGCGTCATACTGATACATAGTAATCTTAAATGGAAACTATTTTAATACCATAATACGTACTCATATCACACTTAAAAATAAATGTTACATATAAACCCTTTTTGGTTTAAAGGGGTACCGTCCCACTATGTTCTAGTATAGGAGAGTACTTCTTCATATGCGTGTTGGGAAAGAAAATAAGAAAACGTTGTTGGTCCTTTTAGAGGCCAATGGCAAACGCAAATCCCAGACCATTGAGGTCAATGATCCAGATTTCCCTGAAACATAGTTGATGTTGCAGGCAACAAATATGAATGAAGTAGTCTCAGATTAGAAAATTGCTGAGCGTGAGGGTTTCTCTTTAAATATTAAGAAAACAACATGTTTCCAAACGCAGACAAACTTTGAAAAGAGTCTGCACATGATTTTTTGAGATTCCAGCAAACCGCTTCAAAAACATGTTTTCTGGAACTCAAATACTATGTTCACACCATAATACGTCTCCTTTAAAGGATAATTACACATATCTAACAATAACTATGACAATGTCACCACAATCTTAAAGGCTAGCCTTCCTAAACCATTTAAGAAATACTGTGAATAATGTAGTTCTTTATCAAGCAGTTCTACCATGAACTATTTAATGCTGGGAACTATTACAAACAGAAAATGTTAAAGGGTTTCGAATGAGGGGGGCTGGTTTATGACCTTCATGCTGGCAGGACATGAATATGAACTGTATAAAATATGGTACCATAAAGCCATTACTCTAAAGATTATCGGTCGGCCTCCGTGCGTTCATGCTTCATTGGTCTCTAACACCGGCCCTCTGGCGCCTGATTGGCTGGAACCGGCATCTTCATGACTTTATTGACAGAAATCACTGGCTCGCAGTCTGATCAAATCGGTAAACCTTTTTTTATTCTCCCCTCTCTCCTGCCGTCTGACGGCTGTCTCCGCAGTGCTGGCGGATGTGTAACCGAACCAGGTGTTGTTGTTTAAACGAGACGCTGGATCTTTGTTTTTTCCAGAAGCAGGGTGGAAGACACCCTCCGTCTCCTCGCGTAGAAGAAGTGATTGTTGTCTTTAATGAATAAAGATGCCCTCTAACTGACAGCCGGTAGATGGTGGGATGTCGGCTAGCAACACTACCCCTGCCGTCCAAACTGCAAACACGTTGCAGAGATAGAGTGAGTACACAAATGACACATTCCAAATATGCTGCCTGGTGTGAATACAACCAGTTAAACTTGGTCGCGATACAACACAATGTAACACGGCTGACGTACTGTACAGTATGGCCTTGTGCGAGGGATTTACAGTTATCACGCTACTGTGGGAACTGGGTTTCCATAATGTACGTTCCAGGCATGAGAAATCTGTACACCGTGCTCCTGCAAAATGTTCCACAGTTTGTATATCCCTGTCCTGTAACCGTAAAATATATTCCAGTATTTTGACTTTGGCTAAACATTTAAGGAATACAATTAAACTGTGTTTCTTTATCACCAGCAACCCCCCCCCCTTATCTGACAAGCGTTATCTGACCATTTACTGAATTTTGTTTGTTACAGGTCATTTGTGTTAGATAAAATGTAAAATTTGTATAAGAAGATGAATAGAGCCTGTGTGATTTATTTTCGAGTAAGTAGCTTAAGTCCTGTCGTCAATTTCACCAAAAAGTTGGCCTACTCTAAGAATTTGGAAGCCACCTGTCTTCAGAAACTTTTCGGCTAAAGTGCAGCTCTGCTGAAAAAATATTATTGTTAGTTGAATGTTTACTTAATGTCTATTGATCCTCTACAGATATAAAAAAACTAATGTAACTGAGTGTCTACTGCACATACAGCAATATATGTATATATATTTACATATATATATATATTAAACGCAGGTTACTTGATAAAAGAGTTAATAAAAGCTTTTTTTTATTAAAATTGACAACCTCTGCTGAAAGTGACAATGCAGCCGAGGTAAATAAATAAAGAAATAATGTTAGGTCCTATTCACTTGACATGTTGTTGGTAATATGCAAAAGTGTCACCTTACACAATCATGACACGTCAACTGAGTGTCAACTGCCCCTAAGCTGAGACAATGTTGATACTAAACTGAAAATCAAGTGCACTCAAATAATACTCAATAATACCCAACTGATACATAACTACGTATTATCCAGGTGAAGTTTTACCACGCAATATGACGGTAATACACGCAATATGAAACACATTACAAAACACAACACACTACCTAACACATCACCTAACACACCACCAAACACATCAACAAACACATCCAAGCACATAACCTGACACACCAACAAACACATCACCAAAAAGACCACTAACACGCCACCTAACCCATCAATATATACATCGCCAAACACACCACCAAACCCATCAATATAAACATCACCAAACACACCACCAAACCCATCAATATAAACATCACCAAAACAACACCAACAAACCCATGAATATATACATCGCCAAACACACCACCAAACCCATCAACAAATACATCGCCAAACACACCACCAAACCCATCAACAAATACATCACCAAACACACCACCAAACATGCACCATACACGCCACCAAACACATTTACAAGCACAACACAGAACACATCACCAAACACACCACAAAACAAATTATTAAGTACATCACCAACACACCACCGAACACACAAAGACACCACCCTACACGATTCCATTCCCATTACCAAACATATAAAACCACACACGCACACACAAACACACACACACACACACCCAAACACAATTAGTGCTCGGAGATGCCACTTGCCACAGCCTGTATGGCGAGTGGCATCAGCAGAAGGAGTTTGGACCAATGGGAAGTGGAGTTGTAATAAGTGGTATTCCACTACTAGAGATGCTGCTCTGCCTGACTTTTTAAACCTCAGCTAACCACAGACCCATTCAGAGATAAGGAAACCTATTTGCAGGAGGGTCCTCTTGCGGGTAGGAGAGGGAGAGTGTACACACTGAATATTTCTGTTCCTCTGCTTTAGTTACATCATGTGCTGAGTATTGATAAACGGGAGGGGGAAAAGTGCTTTGTTAAACGAACAGACTTGGAGGTTTATTTTACTGCTGGGTTTGTGAATAAGGTTCTGTGTCTCTCTAGCAATGAAGCGGCACTATTTGTATTGTTATTTTAATACGGCGACTGCGGTTACAAGTCATCTAAACTAAACTTGAATGTCATGCCACTAGACACTTTTCATTCAGCTTCTGAACCACCATCAAGTGTTTGCTAGGAAGAAAACTAAAGGAAAGAAGGGAAAACACTTGTCATGGGGCGGATGCTCCAAGAGACAATTGGAGCATTGTCTTCTGCCTTGAAGCTTATGGTTACTGTAAACCTGGAGCTGCTGCCAGACATGGAATGCAAACCTGCCGAAGTAAATATCAGCCAACATGCTCACATACACACAATAAAGGCCAGAGTTGCTTTCACATTTAAGATTATAAAAGCTAAGATGTAAACAAAAGATGAATGAAACATAAACTTAAATAAAGACAATGTAGTGCCAAACAAAGTGTGTGTGTGTGTCGTGTGTGTGTGTGTGTGTGTGTGTGTGTGTGTGTGTGTGTGTGTGTGTGTGTTCTTTTACACATACACACACGCGCGCCGGCATTCATTAATTCTTTTTAACACTCACTCGCGGTAAAACAATGTTTTCTCACGATCAAATACTCATTAATCCTAAAAGTTATGGGCATGTTTGCAGAAGTGTTGATTTAAAAGTACAACTTATTACCGCTGTATCAGATGTTCATTCCCAAATAATTTACCAAGAATGTGTGGCTAGGTAGATGAGAGAAGCAAAGTGTATGTGTGAGGTGCACAAGCAACATTATGCATGCGCCCTTAAAATTGCATCTGAACAACGCTCCACTGACTTTAAACCAGGTATTTCCTGGTCTGTGGCGCAAGTGGTTTCTGAAACTGCAAAAAAGCACCGGGGAACGTTCACGCCAGAACACGCCTCCTCCTTTCGCCGAACTGCCCCTTGGGAAGCAAGATCATTCCCTAATTCACCGACGCGTGGCGGTGGAGGGAAAAGAACGCTCTGCGCCAGTTGCAAACTAGCAACGACACATGCGCCAGTGATTAGTCAATTGCGCCGGATGCAAGATAGGGCCCTGTGTGTGTGTGTGTGCGCACATGTGTGTGGAATGGAATTGTGTACCTGTGTGTTTGTGTCTGTGTGCCAAGTGGTTATACAAGTTCTTGTGTTTTTGTAATTATTATATGATGTCACACTCTTTCTAAAGATCTAACACTTTACCGCTTTTTGGAGTTCACTTTCCTGTCGCCAAACACACTTTCAAAAACAGACAAGTACTTTTCATCCTTGCAATCTGCAAGATGTACACCTATACTGAATCATGTAATATATACTGTGTGATGTAAGACCACTCCTATACTGTATGAGAACTGATGTACACCAATACTGTATGAAGACAAGTGTGTAGAGGACCATATCTGTGCAAGACTGAACAGAACTGGCCTGGTCCTAATCAAGATTCCAGAAGTAGGGGTTTTATTTATAAAATGGCCGGTAAAACACACGGTTGTTCTGAAAAAAATTCTAGCAAAAGCACGCTATCTACGTCCTCTCTTATGACGTAGATCATCATCATCGTCATCCACCTATCTAGTGGGTATAAAGCAAAAAAAGTACAAACACGGCATAACACTGATGTTTGTCTGGCTGTATTGCAATCCATTCCAGGGAGTTGTCAAGACAACAGGCCTATTGATCATGGCTTCTCAAACAAGCAATTAAGGATTGTCCGATTTCCAGGCAAGTCAGGGTGTCTGGTCATTTGGTAATGTGATAATTTGACCATTGATTTATCTCTCAATCAATGAGGCTTCAGTTGTTGGCCTTTCCTCAAATATGAATTATAAACCATAACAGACGAGAGGATGACGATAATGATGATGATGAGGATGAGGATGATGATGGGAGGCGGTACACATGACTACCACAGCAGAGAAATCACATCTGCCTACCCCCCCCACCCCTCCCAGTCCATGGAGGTATGGTGCGCGCCATCTGGCCGCCGTACGTTTCCTTAGCAGATGAAGCTAATTACTGAACATAGCGGCTAACGGCGTCCCGATCTTAGGGGTGGCGTCTGGTTTCCACGGCCATCGGAAGTTTACACAGAGATGATTTAACGATATCAGCGGCTCGAATAGCACAACCGTCCTTCAGATAGCTTTTCCAATGTTCCTTTTTCCGGGCACATAACTGTTCCAGTGTGTGGGTGAGCATAGCCAAACAAAACCGTGGTCTCAGAAACTCAATTTGGTGCAATGGAACAGCTGTCTCGTAGGGTTTGGTTCCTTGTGTCAATCTCTCACACATACCCGGAGTGGTTTGACGTTTTATCTAACAATCATTTCATTGACGATGGGATTCATTAAATGGCAACTATTTCATCACCAGGTTTGATGTTGATTATCCTTTTTGAGCCATTTACGAAATCGACCCATTGGTGATGTGGCATGTCACAGTGGGAACCCAATGACTGCCAATTGGCCCCTTGAATGAGGTTCATCAGGTGGAGCAGCCAGTCATTGTGTTCCATATGGAACGCTCAGGACCAGGTACATTTGCATGGTTCCGGATAAAATCTCGTTCGGGATTAAAATCCATAAGCATAAACAGGATTTGGATAAAAACAACTGCTTAGAGAACTAAATATTACAATAATTTATAATGAATAATAAACTATCTCTTGTCTTACTGTGCGTTCCTGTCTGTTTTGACATTGAATCAGCAAGAATGGTTAACTTAAATTAAAAACCGAAAAACTAACGGTTTGAGGTGCCAAAGCCTTAAGCCCCCTTATCAGTGGTCATCGATGTTCCTAACTGGGTGCTTATAAAACCCATCTATCCATGTTGTCATCGTGACATATCATACTGTTGTTTTCACAGATATTATCTGAAATTCCATTTTACCAGGACAGGTCCAACTCTTACTGGTTTATTTTTGTTTTCTGTTTTTGTTTTGTTTCTTCGTCTTTTGCTTCTGTTTTGGTGTGTGAATGGAATGGGTTTCACAGCCCTATATGATTTCCATCCTCTGCCATCTAGTTATAATGTTATGTTAAGTAAATCTAAAGTAAGTTGTATTCCTATATTATTCTTCCTCTGTTCTACTAATAAAGTTTGCATTCAGTATTGTGTATTAACTGTTACTGATTGTGTATTAACTGTTACATTGTGTGAAAGGAATGGTTTTGAGAGTACTTTATGATTTGCATATCATGCAGGGTTTATTTTATGTCAAGTCCAAGATTCTGTAAGTGAGATTCAAGGGCTATCATTTGATTGTAATTTGTTAGAAATGGCATTGCCACCCGTCAGCTATAAGTGAGTGAAATGCGCTGTGAGAATGTTAGTTGTAGTTGAATTGAAGGATTAATGGATTTATTCCTAAAATAAGAAAATGTGTCCTCAAATATGAGCATTATTATTAAACAATAATAATCATTGAATAAGTAATTTAATAGTAGCACACTTACAAAGAAACACATACAAATAAAGACACACACATATTGGTGTGAGTATGGTGTGTCTATCTGTATTTTACATAAACCAATGCAATAATCCTTTGATTTCATGCCTCATTCCACTGTATGTCTGTAAGTCTGGGTACCCAAACATTGATTTCATTGAATTACTATGTCTACTTGAACAATAATGTTGGGGCTTTCATTCTGTTGGACACAACTGACCACATTCTCCTCTCGGTCATTTCATTGTCTCTCTCTGTGAAGACACAATAAAATATATATTCTCCCCTTCCTCCCCTCTCCTTCTTCTTCACACAAGAGGACAATAAAAGCCCTCTCTCCTCAACCCCATCTCCAACTAAGCTACAGCCAAGCCTCCATCTGTATGGAGGAGAGAATTGTTTTAACGGAATAAAAAATGTCTCCCAATTCCCTAAACTCCCCCATCCCCCATCTCCCTCCTCCTCCCCTTCACTCAAGGACAATAGTTTAAAGTCACACAATGAGTCGGAGTCCACGCCAGTGTGTGTGTTTGTGTGGCTGTTAGGATGTGTGTGTGTGTGTGTGTGTGTGTGTGTGTGTGTGTGTGTGTGTGTGTGTTTGTGTGTGAGTGTGTGTGTGTGTGTGTGTGTGTGTGTGTGTGTGTGTGTATGTGTGTGTGTGTGTATAAGGCTGTGAGGATGCATGTGTGTGTGTGTGTGTGTGCATGTGCACACGTTATGTGTATATAATGTGTGTATAGCTGTGAAGATATGTGTGTTTGTGTGTGTGTGTGTGTGTGTGTGTGTGTGTGTGTGTGTGTGTGTGTGTGTGTGTGTGTGTGTGTGTGTGTGTGTGTGTGTGTGTGTGTGTGTGTTTGGCTGTAAGGATGCATGTGTTTGGGTGTGTTGGCTGTGTGTGTGTGTGTGTGTGTGTGTGTGTGTGTGTGTGTGTGTGTGTGTGTGTGTGTGTGTGTGTGTGTGTGTGTGTGTGTGTGTGTGTGTGTGTGTGTGTGTGTGTCTGTGTTTGTGTGTGTGCTATAAGCTATAAGGCTGCGTGTGTGGGTGTGTGTAGCTGTGAGGATGAGTGTATGTGTGTATGTGTATGGCTGGGACGGTGTCTGTGTGTTAACATAATCATGCATGTGCGTGTGTCACACTTACAGATGGTCAACAATGGAGAGTGGTGTGGTGGTTGCATCCCCCTCTCTCCATCATCTCAACACCTGATCTCAGAGCTCTCTTTTTGGTTCCTGCAGCTGAATGGCTGGAGAACTGGCTATCTTTGTCTTCTCCTGGATGATTCCACCAGTGCACCGGAACTCGGAGCCCAGGGGTCTGTAGGGCCACAGGCAGCAGACAAGGGGGTTTAAACCCAAACAGGAAGTAGAGGAGGGAACTTTCAAAAACAGGAAGGAGTGGGGATTATTTTCAAGCATACACAGGATGTCACCATTGTGTTTGTATCCCAGCCATAGATAATTTTCCTTTTCTAAACTTCCAGGTTACAAAGGGGATCCTTTGTAGGTAGTAGGTCACTGAACTAGAGCATCCACATTACTCAACAATGCCTTCATGTACTGTGTAAACATGGTGCGAATAAAAAGCGTGAACAATCTGGAGTCAAAATGCTCTAACGACTCACGCATGGGGTGCGACCCAGAAGTTAACAATCAGTGATCTTGTGTTTTGGAAGATTTGGGCACGCATAGGTCTGTATTAGTCAAAATACAAGAATTGGCCATAAGAAAACATTTTCCGTAGCCAGGAGGAGCTACGGCAAACATTTAGGAGCTTCGGAGGGAGGGGTTTTTAAATGTTGAAAATGTGAATAGAAAAAAGAAAAGGGTTTTTCAAACCTAAACAGGAAGGAGAGCAGAGTTGTTTTATACATGAAGGACGTGTATCCCCAACCTCTCTTTGTAGTATTTGAAAGATGCAGACATGTGATTGGTGTAGAGGAAATGACAGAGCAAGGGAGGAAGAGAGGGAGGGGGGAGGGATGGAGGTAGGAGGGAGGAAGGGAGAGAGAAAAGACATAACACCTAGTTATTTGTTATAATGAGGTTTCTGACAATTAGTCTAAAGAAACATTGCGTGAAATACTCAGTGAGAGGTTGGATAACAGGAAAAAAGGTCAACGTTTATATGTATATATATATATATATATATATATATATATATATATATATATATATATACACATGCCTTTCCATTGTATTTTACTACGATACTGGTGTTTCACATGTATGTCTTATAAATATATATATAAACATTAAATATCATGTGTATAATCATGAAGCTAGATCTCAAATTAGAGGATGAATGAAGAGCTTTTATTTGTTCATTGTATTTTCTGTTACCCTTGCTAAACCCATGCAGGTCTGGTCTGCGTTCAAACGTACATGGAAAATGTCCAGGGAAAATAACCGTGATGTTATTGCAGATCATAAACCAACAAACAACTATTTCATTCATGTATCATTGAGATCCTTCACATCACCATACATGGTTTCATTAAAGCCCATCCTGTGATTCTGCGACGTGGGCCGTGTTTAAAGTCAGCCCTCTCACTGTGACATCTGTCAAAACAAATCTCTCCCCACCAACTGTTTCCACGCTCAAACACATGGACAGTAGCCCACTTCAAAACATCACTTCAGCCTCCCTCTGCAATGTTTAAACAAGTTCACACACATCTGATTGGCTAACGGACAAAAACACAGCTGTGATTGGACAGCTCATCCGCTGCCGTTTATGAAAACATGAATAAGAAAAAAACCTGGCACACGCCAGGTTCGCCAGGGGGGCAGTCAACAGCGGGGCTCACCATGGAAACCCGCTCATCCGTGAACATAGCGAGAGGCCCCTGGCGGCACGCCGTCAATAGCTCACAGACAGGAAGTGATGTTGTTCGCCTAATCAGCTGACGCAGCCTTAGCTCACAGACAAAGGGTTTTAAAGGCCAGCACGCGTGGTCCATTGTTGGAGTGAAACTGAGACATATGGTGACCCACCCCCAGCCCCCACTCTCTTGGGGAACCTCAATCCCGTCCCTGGGGGCCCTCACTTCACTCCCCATCTGCCTTTGTGGGTTCCAACTGCCCACCGCCCTACTGTCACCACAGAGGAAGTTTTGGTTTGAAAAAGTAGTTTAAATACTGAAAACTGTGGATGACACCACATACAGAAGTCACATTCACTGTACTCACCCCAGAGAAAATTGTTTTGTCAGCATTGCTTAGCTCAAGATGAAAAATCATAATATAAATAGAATATCAAATAAAATATGAAAACATAGTACAAAGTACCAAATGTAAAACGACAGTTAGTAACAAAATATGAGACAAATATAATGCAAACAAAACTCCATATTTGTTCATGTTTCTAGTGGCTTAAATGCATACCATTGAAATATGACCATCAGAAAATTGAGTTTTTATATATAAGGTGTCTATGGTGAATATTGCATTTACGAGTAGATTTCACCATTCACTCACTATTCAAATGTATAATATTCATTTTTATATGAACAAATTAATTTATTCACTATTCCCAGTTATGTATTAGTGTCCTTACAAAGGCAGCCTTAATATTGAATTTAATTATTGATAATGAGAAAAATAACCAGGAAATCCCTTTTGCTCATCTTTCTTCAACATTATTTTTGATTTGTTCGTTAGAACGGCAAGCAAATAAAGGCAAGCACAATCATTTAATCAAAAGTTAAATGATTAATAAAAAACAATAAAAGAATACTTTTTTATGGTTTTGATGCCTCTTCTTTTACTTGAGAAAAGTATTTTTGAAAGTCATTAAGACTGTATGATAATAAAACTTAATTGCGAACACTTTCCAATGGATTCAACTGACCTTGCAGTGGATTTGCTCTTGAAAAAGAGCACATTGCACATAAAACTTAACTCGACATCCCAGTAACCGCCTTCTAATGTCTGACTGCTACTTTTGAGAAACCATAACCTCTAAGTGTTTAAAAATCTCTTCTCCGTGTTTGCTGTTCGGTCGAAGCTACAGTGGATTATGTTTAAAAGAGAAGAGCCTCCCTGCCACAACTTTGTCTGCCATTCCTCTCTCTCCCTCCTGTTCAAAGACACAGCTTCACGTGTACGACTCCACGTGCACATCTATCTGTCACATTAGCAGTAAATCCAAAATTTTAAAGATAAACAATTCTACAAAATATTTACTAAATAGGGCTGAATTAGGACGGATGAAGAAGGAATTTTAGAAATAGCTGTTTATGAAAGCAAATGTAAGAACAAAATATAATGTAACCGATTTCAAATATAATCAAACCTGTCAAAACAGGAAACCTGACTTGTCCCTATAGAGGGCGCTTGATGGCCCTGTCATGGCCCAATAGGAGACACTGTAGTTGGCCCGTTAGAGGGCTCTTTATTAGCCTAATATGGGGCCCTGTATTGGCCCGTTAGAGCGCTCTGTAATGACCTTATAAATAACCCTAAATTAAGATAAGGTGGTAACTTACTAGTTTAATTGAGATGGGAAACTCTGGATTGGCCTCAATAGGTGTATGCATAGGTATATATATAGGAATACATACCACTGTTGGGCATACTGTTTTGGCCCTATAATGGAGCCATATATTAGACCCCTATGCAAGCCATATTTTGGGGCAATATATTGGAGCCATAATTGGCCTTTTAAATGTCTTATATGAGCCCTATATTAAAGCCCTATATTGGAGCCCTATAATGGAGCCCTATATTAAAGCCCTATATTGGAGCCCTAAATTGGAGCCCTATATTAAAGCCCTATATTGGAGCCCTATATTGGAGCCCTATATTGAAGCCCTATATTGGAGCCCTATATTGGAGCCCTATATTGGAGCCCTATATTGGAGCCCTATATTGAAGCCCTATATTGGAGCCCTATATTGGAGCCCTATATTGGAGCCCTATATTGGAGCCCTATATTGAAGCCCTATATTGGAGCCCTATATTGGAGCCCTATATTGGAGCCCTATATTGGAGCCCTATATTGGAGCCCTTTTTCGAGCCCTTGGGGTTCAGGCTGATTTATGGGAGGAAGAGTGGAGGAAAGTAACACCAGAAGAACTTTCCTCTCCTGAGCACGTCCTTTCCCAAGACCCGTCCTGGCGCTCTGACACGTCCTGGCGATGACACCAGTCTGAGAAATATGTCCTCTGAGGAGGCCGTGGCGGGGGAACGGCATCAAGCGGATGAATGGGTCCCAGCGCCACCCGGGGCCCTTACAGCCACAAGTCATTTGTGAATACGCAGCACGGCTCTCAGGGGCTGTTTGTTTGTTTCTCCGCCAGTGAAATATGCTATAGAAATCCTTTTAGATAAATCTTGAAAAAATAATAATGAATTGCAGGAAATTTTCGCTTGAGAAGTGCAGAGCAATGGGCAACCGGCAGTATGTGAGGACATTTTCTGGTCTTGGTTTTTAAGGTTGTTTTCATGTGTTTTTTATTATTACTTCTTTGTACCTTTTTCATTTATCGTCCGTTAAATCTCCCCTGCCCCTGAGTCCCAGAATATATAAATCACGTTGGCATAGCAAAATGTTCCCCTTCTCATCCCAAACTGCTGCGGTAATAATGAGAGGAATCATCAATCCTACTTTGTGACACCTTCCACTTGGAGAAGAGTTTCAAGAGATTCAGGCAATAACCGCCAGCCAACTTCCCATCTGGTGGTCGCCACCTATACCACAACCCTGCTTTGGTCAGAGCCTGCGCCGTACCAGACCACCGCCAATCACTCAACGTCTCGTTCTGACAGTACCCGGCATTGGCTCCACGTTAATATCAGTTATTTTATCTTTGAAATCAACTTTCTCTTTATTGGCAAAGCCCTGGTTGACTAAGACACAATTGGATATGACAGCAAGAAATTAAGGACTGTCCCGCAGAACCACACCAGTTCAAAGAGTTTAATGTTGCACAACTTTTAATAAAAAACTAAAAGACTCTGGAGCTCACCGTTTTCATTTGATTTATTATATCACTAAATACACATAGTGCTGTGGTTAACATTCAGACTGTGTCATACAGAGACACAGATAGGAGAGTAGTTGGACGAAGGGACAGACAGGGAGGCACACATAGGGACAAGCAGAGAGGCTTACATACAGACAGACAGAAAGACAGAGTTCTCTCGGACCCTCGTTTTTCATGACACTGCATTCGGGACACAAGTTGGTGAATGAATCTCATGGCAAAATCATGAAAACGTGATGTAGAACAACACATATTGATACCTAAAATTAACCATATCTAAAAATATCTAAACTAAACCTCACCCAAAATGCAACCATCTCAAACCTTATTACTAAACATAACCATCTCTAACCTTATATCTAAACTTAACCCTTTGTGACCTAATACCTAAACTAGACCTTTTCTAACCAAATACCAAAACGTAACCATCTCTAACCGTATACCTAAACATAACCATCCCTAGACTAATATCTAAACTTAACCATTGCTAACCTAATTCCTTTACTTAACCATCTCTTACCTAAAGCCTAACCTTAACCATTTCTAAACGACTACCTAAACTTAACCATCTCTAACCTAGCACCTAACCATAACCATTTCCAGCCTAATTCCTATACTTAATGATCTCTTACCTAATACCTTAAACCAACATGTTTAACCAGGCAGGCAGGCAGATGGAAAGGTATGGCTGGGGCGCTTTAGGTTGTTAAATACTGTGCGATAAATAGCCCCCTCCTCCTACTTCTCCTCCTCCTCCTACTTCTCCTCCTCCTCCTCCTACTTCTCCTCCTCCGCGGATGGTTTCCAGCTCCTCATTATAATATTCTCTGCGGTGCACCTCCTCCTCAGGTGAAGCAGTGTTAATATCTGTGTAATTATCACTCCTCACACCCCGGGTTCTAACCTGCTGCCACATACTCACATTACATCGTCCTCTCCTTAATTCTGACTCCTTCTCCACTCTATCTCCTCCTTCTCTCCTTTATCTCCAACTCTTCTCTCTATCCTTCTTCCTCTCTGTCTCCTTAATGTGCTCTAGCCTCTTTTAGCCTCCTCCTCTCCTCTTCCTCCTCCTCTCTTATATCTAGGACTCTTAAAACTGATCTGTTCTCCAGAGTGAGCTGTTATCTCTTCCCCCCTCTATCTCTTTCCACTCTCTCCCGTTCTCTTCTCCTCACCCTTTCCCTTTTTCATTGTCTATTTATATTGCCTCTCTCTCTCTCTCTCTCTCTCTCTCTCTCTCTCTCTCTCTCTCTCTCTCTCTCTCTCTCTCTCTCTCTCTCTCTCTCTCGCTCTCTCGCTCTCTCTCTCGCTCTCTCTCACTTTCTTGTGGATAGCTTAACTTTTTCCTTGCGGTCAGAGAAAGTATTGAGCTTGTCAGGGTGAATTATCATGGCAGGTACATTAATCTCTAGAGCTCTAACAAGAGCAATAAAGAGAAAATTATGGAAATATAATTTGCTAAATTGGCGGAGAGTCATTTGGTACCTGAGGGAGAGACTGAGAGATCTGCACTCCTAGACCTGTTCCGTTTCATGCATATTTAACACCTTCAACCCCTGCTGAAGACCTCATGCAGACCACACCACTGATCAAGACCTGATCTGGTGAAAACCACCCCCTTCTCAGAGAAGAACACCCTTACCACACCTACCCTGCATACCACGCCCTCTTGAAGAAGACAAGCCTCTCCAGATGAATACGCCCCTATTGAAGAATACCTATAGAGCTCGTATGTCCGCCCCTTCCGGTACACCCCCATGGGACCTTTGAGATCATACAATATGAATAGGTTTCAATGGAGAGAAAGTAATTATTTTCTCTTCCTAGTCTTTATATGCCCTGGATAACACATATATTGGTTGTGGATTTAAATTATAATTTTTCATGTCAAGCGTTTGACCGTTTATTGTGCAATAGTTCAGTTAAAGGCTGTAGAGAAAACACAATGAGAAAGACTACACGTCTCGTATGTGACGTCACGCTCCCTGCGACTGGCGTGGACAAGACCGACAATCTCCCCATCGGAATAACTGAAAATCTACACATGCCCCAACTTATAATGGTTTTCACCTCTTTCGATGCTGGTGTCCTCCCCTTGGAAAAAAGCGGTGAAGATTGCCATGCCTGTACAAGGGTGGTGCTGACGTATATCATTCGCATCAAAAGCAGCGAGGGGCTGTAGTTCACAACATTATCAAACTTCCTTGCGAATTTTTTTGGTTTTCTTTGCATGAAAAATGATCATTTAAGTCCACAAACAACACATTTGTAATCCAGGGCATATAAAGACTGGGACCAGAAAATAATTACTTTCTCTCCCTTGAAACCCATTCATATTTTACGATCTCAGAGGTCCCATGGGGGTCTACTGGAAGGGGCATACTAACGAGCTCTATAGGGGCGCCTCTAAAGATATAGACAACACCCATGATGAAGACAGCGCCTCTTCTAGAAACCATGGCCATCTCACCCAACTTAGTGAGACTGCTGAAAATGAAAGAAAAAAAATAAAATAATGAGCTTGTAGAGCTGAAATGTTGAAGTTATAAAGTCTATAATGTTTGTTTTGAGAAGCAGTAATCCAGTCGGGAGCATAATCTTAAACTATTGATTGACTGAACTTAATTCTCTTTGCCTCAGGACTTACAGCCCACTGTAAGTGAATATGAACTATTTACATTAACAATCACCTAATATTGGCAATATCTCACAACATTGTATTAATGTTTTCAGAAGCATTGAGATAAACCAGAAGCACCTCCCAAGCCCCACAAGGATTATCTTGGCAGACGTGGAGGTGTACTGAACTGCTGAAAGTCTTTGGCTATCAGTTCCAATATCAATCAATGTGGTGGATTCGCTCGGGACAGGCTGCTCTGCTGGACAGCGGAATTTATTAAGCAAAATGCAACTTTAATTACACCAACTTTAATTAGGATATTGTAAGCTCACCCACGGCACTTAACAAATAAAAATTGTATAAATGGGATATCTTCAGCCAGGAATAGATCAGTGGATACCACATTGCTGAGGTACAGACCGAGAGGTGCGAGGAGTCCCGTTTCAGCAGAACCTAAATTGCAGGAGGGGAAGGAGAGGAGGAAGTTGGGCACGGTAGTGGTGGTGAGAAGGAGGAGGGGGACGAGTGGAAGGCACTTTTGGGGGAGGGGAATAAGGAGGAGAATATCAGCTAGCTAGATGGGATGGAAAGGAGCAGGTGGGTAGTGGAGGAGGAGGAGGAGTGTTAGATACTGGTCATTTCATTTGGAGGGCTTTTTTATGGTTTTATTTTATGACTCTTGTTGTATCTAAATACACCCCTCCTCCTGAACCTTAATGTCCTGCTTTATAGCTCCATCCTGCAGCTTGGTATCACTTTGGACTTTATCTAATGGAAAAATTATTTGTCTGTTTAACTAACATATCATCACACATTAAACGTATTATAACAAAGGCAACCGAGTGACACTTATGTACAGACAGATGAATATATATTGCTGTGTAAAAGGTGATTATCAGACATAAAACGCCAATTTCTATAGCGTGAAATACCAAGAGCATGTATCATCCATTATAATGTATAGAATCTAGGAAAGCCAAAGGCCTGAATCTCGTCTCAAATTAATGTTTAGAATGCCATGCGAAACAACCGTACCATTTGATTCAACCAAATCTAGCGTGTCAATTGTAAGATTCAACAATGGTATGAGCTTTTATCTAAAGAGCCTTGCAGTAGATTCAGAAACTTTAGCTGAGGTCAAAATGAACTATAAAATGGTAAATGGTCTGCAATTATATAGCGCTTTATCTGTAACCACTGGCCACCCAAAGCGCTTTACAATATTGCCACACAATCACCCATTCATACACACATTCATACACCGACACTATAAGTGCATGTCATTCTCTCTATGTGAGATTTTGCTGTACATTTTAAGTATATGGTTGAAAGCTTTTCTATATACTGCGGTACGATCTCTAAATGGTGTGTAATATGTGCATGGTGTTATGATTCTGTCTGTTGTTGCATATGTGTCATTATACATTTTGCATCCATGCAACTACACACGGAACACAATATATCTTGAGGGTTGAGGTTAGTGTGCCTGTTAATCACTTTGTGACTGAAGACTACACAAATCAGACGGACATGACTTGAGTATCTTGTTCTGTAAGGAAGAAGAGAAACTAAGCTACAATATTGGCTCATCTGCTGTCAACCCCTCAAGACCACTAGCCAGGTTGTTTCTGATGCAACAACTCAGATCTAGCAATAGCAAAAGGTGCTACTGGCTCCATCTGTGCATCTTCAGAATCCCTTACCGTCCTAAGACATAACATGTCATCCACAGACTGGTACCCTTCATTTTTTTTTAGCTCTTGTGTTGAAGATGCATTACTTTGCTATCGCCTTCTATGCACTTGCCTACCACTACCATTGAGATATGAGCTACTCTGTTTTTGTTGTTGTCGGTAGAAACTAGCTGCACCTGGAAGTGTTGCAGTTACTCCAATTCTGATCGTACACTTTGATGGTTCTCAGTGGCCTTGATGAAACGACCTGCCAAATTACTCAATGTAAAATGTAATCTGGGTGTAAAAAATTAACCTCCTTTGGATATTTGTCTATGTGTTATAATTGCGTGACGTATAGTTAAATATGTATTATAACTGGGTTGCTTTTTCAACCATGGTTGCTTTTGTATAATGATTACATGTATGGCTGTGTATGTTATAAATGCTTGTTTATGGTTTTGTATGTATGATGACTATGTGTACGGCTGTGTGAGTGTAATCACTTAGTGTGCTTGGTTGTTTATAGATAGTAGTTGTGTGTGTATGCATAATAACTGTGTGCTTGGATATATATATATATATATATATATATATATATATATATATATATATATATATATATATATATATATTGTAGTTGTCTGAGTATGTATAATAACTGTGTGTTTGTTGCGTATACATAGTAGTTGCGTGTGTATGGTTGTGTATGTATAATAAAAGTGTATGTGCAATAATTGCGTGAGGATCAGTGCTGGGTGCTACCCTAGCAGCAGCTCATCCCTGAGGGCGGCTGCAGAGGGCGGAGGTGCTAATTACTGGATATGCTGGCTCAGCAGATCTCTCTGATTACAGGTAATGTTCCCCAAGAGAGGAGCAACACTCTGGGACCCACCGACTGGAGGCAGGAAGCGTTTAGCCTGTGGTTAGCTTCAAGATGGAGATGAAAAACAAGTGTTTCTTATGCCTCTGTCGAGGTATTGTACCCTACGGTGCATGGAATAGCTGTCTTTGTAAAGTGCATGTTGGAAGTTAACACATGTACACACAGCTGTGATAGGCCACACCAATGAGCCAGCTGGCACGGTTTTGGCATTCGTCATCAGTAGCTTGAAATAGTTGATATTCACTACTCTGATGGTGATGCTGTTTATCTTTCTTATTTTATTGTTTTGAATTCGTCACTCTTTTGTATTCTGCTACTGTCCAGTACTTGCTGCTGTAGCCCCACATAATTCCCCGTCTGGGATCAGTAGTAATGTCATATCCTATGACCTCATCATAACCTGTCAATAACTTCTTCATAACATGTCAATACATATATAAACTATCCCATCCCAAATAAAGACACAAAAAATACCCCAGCAGGTAAAAAAAGGATAAAAGCCACCGCCCTCCTGCACTCAACCTCCGTCCGAGTCGACTTCCAACCCCCCCTCCTCCCCCCTCATCCACCACCACCCTCAACATGCAGCCATACACACATACACACAACCTCCCACAGCAAAGTGCCGGCGTTCTATTGAGCTTTCCAATCACTGATCTGGTGGTCGCGCTGCGTCTCCTGCATGAGGAGCTTCAGACTTCAGTCTCTTTGAAGCTGGCCGAGACATACGCTGCTCAATACACCAAAGGGTCCATTAGGCGGATCTCATCTCCGCTATGCCAGGAGCTGCATGATTTGCCTCCCACTTCTACCCTCAAAGCAAACTCTAACTCAGTCTATCTAATGAGAGGAGCGAGGCACTGAGCAGAGTGGATATGAGAGGTGTGGGGGGGGGATAAGAGGGGGAAAGGGGTAGAGATAGAGGGGGAAGGGGAAGGACGACGAGAGAGGAAGAGAGAATAGAAGAGAGAGGGGTAGAGATAGAGGGAGATAGGAGGAGAGAGAGACGGAGGGAGAGAAGTTGTCTCTTCTTTGCCATAGTGTCAGATGTCATGTTTGAACGCACAAAGCAGAACATTTGATCTGTTGAGACTCATTAGAAGTTGACGTTTACATGGGGAAGTTCAGTGGCGGCAGCCATGGTCAAGAGAGCGACACACTCTGGTTTTGTGTCTCCTCTCTATTCCCTGACACTTCACCAGCTTTAAATCATCATCATTCAGCATTCACATTCACCCGGCAGCCCAATCATAATTTACACCACAGAGCCCGAATTGAACCGACTACCCTTCTGGATTCTAAACCAGGCTCTTCATTCCTGCTCAGTAGTCGGAGACAACGCGTGGCTTTAACCAGGTTAGCGGCCTCACTTCCATTTGCATTAGGATTTGTGGTTGCAGCCAGTATTTGGTCCATTTAAGCTGCTCTTTCCGCCTTTCAATTTGCGCCAAGCCCAATCCGCCCAATCACAGCTCAGTGAATTGTAATTTGCCCACACTGTTATGCAGTGATGCCAGTAACGCGGTACTGGCCTCGGACCACTTTTTTCAGTAATGAGTAATCTAACGCGTTACTATTTCCAAAACAGTAATCAGATTAAAGTTATCATCAAAGTCACTGTGCGTTACTATTTTTTACTGGATCACCGATTGGCGTTGAGAACGATGGAGTGGTGTGTGCGTGTGTGTGTGTGTGTGTGTGTGTGTGTGTGTGTGTGTGTGTGTGTGTGTGTGTGTGTGTGTGTGTGTGTGTGTGTGTGTGTGTGTGTGTGTGTCTGTCTGCCTGTTTGTGTGAGAGTGCTTGTGCGTGTGAAGCGTAAGTCTCTAAAGACTTCAATCTATCAGCGGCGAGTGTCGACCTTGACTCTCCAGAGTCCGCGCCACCAGTTGTTATTAGCGGCGGAATTAGTTGCGCGGTGCTGCATGCGTGCGCGTGCGTGCGTGCGTGCGTGCGTGCGTGCGTGCGTGCGTGCGTGCGTGCGTGCGTGCGTGCGTGCGTGCGTGCGTGCGTGCGTGCGTGCGTGTGTGTGTGTTGCGCTGGAGCGACGGCAGCAGCGAGAGCGTGTGGGAGCCTCTACGTTATCGCCAGAGAACTAAACCCACAGGGAGGTCCGAGGAGGTCCGAGGAGCTCGAGCGCTAGAACGCGTCCTTGTTTACTTTGCACGCGAAGATGCGTCCGGTGATCGCCCCGTAAAGCGTGCAGTGATATTTTGTCTACGCATTAAAAGTTGGCAGAAGCAGTTGAAAGCCGTGTGTCAGTGTGTGCACCCAGGGCCGTAGCACCAATTTCTGGATTGGTACAAGAGGTACTGATGGGCCCCCCCCCCAATTCCCTCTACCAGCCCCCGCGCAGAATTGTTGAGGAGGGGGGCAAAAAGTTAGCATTGGCAAAACCGGTTGTATTTTTCTATTTTGAGGCGGCAGGGGGTGTTGTCGCAGCTAAATGTAACTAATAAAGTAACTTGTAATCTAGCTTAGTTACTTTTAAAATCAAGTAATCAGTAAAGTAACTAAGTTACTATTTTAAGGAGTAACTAGTAATCAGTAATCAGATTACTTTTTCAAGGTAACTGTGGCAACACTGCTGTTATGGCCTTCCCCAATGGGGTCGGATGGGCCAGCAGTGACTTGCTCAATTATTACTGAAACACCTTCATTGGTGGAAGGTGTTCATAGGTCTTGATTGGTCTTCATTGGTAGCCTAATTGGTGGAAGTACAACATATTTCTTAATTGGTAGGCCTTAATTGGTGGAAGGTGTTTACAGCTGTATCATACGCCTCTTTGCCTTCATCCTGCCACCTCAAACAGGAAGGAGAGAAATTTTGAAAAAAATGAAATTACCTTGGTATGATCTAATCATCAGATTTCCCCACCGGCTTCAGCGAGCTACCAGGAGATTGTTAACTATGTTAGGAGGGGTAGGGCTGTATGTTCTACATATTCATCTCTGTAGAAATACAAAACTGCAGGGAAGGAGCAGAGGCAGGCCTGAGCTATTACTCAGGATAAGGACAGAGAGGTGATTAACAAGACAAGATGTTCTTTATCAGTGGCGGGAAACACAGCATCTCAGAAGGAGTGGCTGTGTGGCTGAGGAGACTTCTAGGCTGGTTCTGAATGCAGTGCAGCTGAGGAGACTTCCAGGCTGGTCTGAGTGTGGGTGGGGAGGGGGGATTGATGTCTTGAATACTAAACAAACAACTGCACAAAACCTTTTCCTTTTGTATTGAAAACCCAAATATAAACCCAGGGATTGCTCACGTGCCAGTGTTAGTAAGGAAACAGGGGAATAGATAAATGCTGGAATGGACAGGCCAAGTTGTTCTGCCCCTCCTTTAATATTAGCAGCTGGCTCACCTTTAACTTTCAACCTTTAACCATCATCATCAGTCATCAGAAAGCCCACCCTGTATATTGGATCTCAGGTAATGTCAGGCCCCCATCTTTCAAAGGAGTCCTTACACCAGGGCCCAGGTCAGCACTAGACCCATCTAACTCAGTATAACAGTATAACTCACACACATCCACACACACAAACTCACAGCCTGTCTCGTCACACCTGTCTGTCTGACACATGTTGTACGGGGGTCTCGTCTACAATTTTCAATATCATAACATAATAGAGGAAAATAATACATCTCCGTTCTGTGCCATATTTTGTTTAAAAACCCTGCTAAAGCATTTCTTGATCTGCTTATATTTCTTAATTATGCCGTGATGTCAACACATTGATACTCTGATAAACTGATGTCTGTTTTTTTTAAATTGGACAACAGCACAGCGTTCTATCAGTGGGCTTGTCATAAATAATTATTCTGTCTGCTGCTACTGTTTTACTCCAACAAACATTGCTCCCATTTAAATATGCAGACAGGGAGGTTTTCCTGCTTGAGTTCCAGCAGGTTAGGCTCAGGCCATTGTTTTTGAATTGATGTATACCTTCACTTCCTCAGCATTCTTCACAAGCCAAGCATTTGACAGAATCACTTATTAAAATGTATGATTGTCCCGTTTGTCTTGTCTTGAAATTACCCACATTTCTCATCCAGGCAGTCAACGTCAGACATATTTCAACAGTAAGCATCAACCAGTCAATTCATTTGTTAGGAAATGCTATTGTTTCAATAAAGCCAAACACATCATATTCAAGATTTATTTTCATTAATACCTCACACAGCAGGCTATGATAAGAAATGAACAAATGAACCCCGGGAATAAATAAATTACATAAAACACCCCAGGGTAGCAGCACCCTCCCACTACAAACATCCACAATGTACTGAATATTTGTCGTCAGCCAGCGAACACGACGCCCAATGGTTGAGGCATGGCACAGATCATAGTGGCCCTTCAGGGGATCGTTTAGGTTCCCTCTTTCATATTATATGACACCGCGCCTCCTCCTTCGTTTCTGTATGTCAGTGTTGGCATCCGTTTTGATGATGTGTTGACAGGTGATATCTGCATTAGCCTGCCGCGATGTGCTACCTCAGAACAGGTAAAACACACCTGACAGAAGATGACAGCAGCAATCTCCCCGCCATCACAAACACATACACACACACACACACACACACAAGCACACACACATAAACACACACAGGCACACACACAGCTCAGATGATTGCTGACAAACACCATTAAGTAGAGGCAGGTCACTGTTATGCTAATATTAACCCTGACACGTCACGTGCAATATGTTGGCTAGCTGCTACACTAGGCGAGCAAAGCCATTCTAGAAGCGTGATTAGAATGAAACGACCAACACATTGTTCTCTCAAACTCATCCACTACTCCTTCAACTGAATTAATATACATCGGACAAGATCTAAGATTTTTACGGCTGAGAGTTTGTAGCTCGTCATCATACCTATAAGAACAGGATAAATTGTTTTAGAGTCCAGAAAGGCTCAACTTCAAAGTTGCATGAGGAAAATATGCAAAAGGATGTCCAAATGTTTTTTCAGCAAATTGGGTGGGGAAATTGAGTTATTTTTTCTCCTGACGAGATCCAGTAAGAAGGCAGTGCCTCTGCTTTCAGCTGGAGGTGACCGAAAGGTTTCAAAGAAAATCAAATCATTTTTTTTGCTCTCATAGGAAAGAGTGAAAGAGGAAGCCCTATGTTTTGTGTGCTGGAATACGCTCTCGTTTGCTCCTTCCCACCCTCCTCCTCGCAGTGCCGCAGCCTCTCTAGCCATTACAGAACATTCAGACATTAGTCAACAGAGCCGTCTCCTCCTCTCGGTGGAAAAAGCTTTCTCTATCAAAGTGGCAGACAAAAAAGGGAGAAGAGGATTAAACTGAAGACCGCTGTCACCTCTGTGCTTCAGTTATACTCTTGGAAACGTCTTTCTCATGTCTGTCTGGAAACATGCTGTGAGACTCTTGGGTGAGTAGTCACAGTTATGTAAGAGTGGTATCTTCTTCCAAATCTAGATGGAGATGGCATAATTTCCTTCCCTGAGTCCGACTTCAGAAAGCTCATGTACACCCTCCAATCAGCCATGCTTTCCTTCCATTTGCAGTGTCTGAAATAGATCAAGGCTGTGTTCCAGAGTATTTCCTATACAGCTGATCAACAGCAGCTTACACATCGGAGAACTGCATCTCCCATACAGCTGATCAGCAGAAGCTTGCACATCGGAGAACTGCATCTCCTATACAGCTGATCAGCAGAAGCTTACACATCGGAGAACTGCATCTCATATACAGCTGATCAGTAGCATCTTAAACATCGGAGAACTGCATCTCCTATACAACTGATTACACATCATTAAACATATGTAAATGCAAACTTTAATGCAAACTCCTTCTACCATGTTTGGGTTGCCTTGTTTGTAACTCAGATACAGTATAACACTGAGCCACAGGTTTGTTCCATTACATGGTTATCATTATCATCATCATCATCATCATCATCATCATCATCCTCATCATCAGCATCATCACTGTCCTCATCATCATCAATTCAGAGTCCTTGGAAGAAAATTTTTGGGAATCTTTGAGCAATGGGACACCTTCCCCTGTAGAGGTGATCAGGGCTCCAGACTGTACATCTAATCAGCTATCCAACCCCACAGGGGTAACCCCCAAGACCTCCCAATCAATATTCCATGTGTGGAGAGACCCTTTATGGAGAACACATGAAAATGGAAGATGGAGGACAACATTAGCAGCCAGATTAAATTAGCTGTTAATTTGTTAAAATGGCACAGTCTATAAGTGAGGGAAATGTGCTGTGAGAATATCTGTTTCTAGTTGACTGCACCTGGCCTGTATGAGACAATTTAGATTTTAGACCACTCCCGGTGTATTTCTTCATTCATGATTGGTCGAGGAAATCCATCTTGTATGTTAATCACAGGTGAACGTAATGCAACACTCCTCAATGGCTGATCAATGTAGCAAGTGAGGGAGTTTTGAGGGATTCAGTGGCTTGTTTTCTCTTGCATTACCACTCACAAAACATTCCTCCAGCACCTTTGACCACAGACCAGCAGCCTACTGGCACCTACAACATCTTGACACATTTGAATGATAGGAATAGGAAAAGTTTTCGTAACTGCATAGTTAACAGGGAAGAATAGTCTGGTGGCAAGGGAGTTTGACTCCCAAACTAAGGTTACTGGTCTGGATCCCCAATGTCTGCAGCCTTCCTTGAGCAAGATGCTCCCCTAACCCATACCTGCTACTTAATGACATGGATTTAAAACAATTCAACTGAAATCACTTTGGAGTGAAAGAATGAACTTATGTGTCAACATACTCTTCATGGTATCTGACTGATAGTGCTGATCTGTAAAGTGGGCATATCACCTATAACCCTGCCGTTGCATTGAGGTGAGAAACCACGACCCTGAAGCATCTCCTTCTACCTGGAGCGTGTCCATCTGACAGGCCTCTCCGGTGTGTCAGACATATAGTGGGGTAGTGCTCTGTTATGACAGGTGGGTGTTGCAAAGCTTGTAGGAGAGATGCTTCTTGGTTTGGGACATTCATGCCCAATTACCCCGGGCATCTGCCGTGGAGGATCAGAGAAGACGGACGGCGGGTAGAGAGCTCCTCTCAGAGGGACACATCGTCTGCTGAACTCAAAAATCGTTAACAATTTCATAATCAGATTTGCACCTCTTAACCTTTCAGTTGACTTCATGTGTACATGAACATTGAGAGCACAATGTGGTTGGTTCATCTTTAAAAATCAGGAAGTAACTTTATAATGCAGCGGATTGTGTGACAGTCAGGGTGTAATTAAACGGTTTCTTGACAGAATAGTATTTTCGATTGCATGCTAGGCTGGGAACTATCGTTAAAGATACCTGCTTGTACAATGTAATTGTTTCCTTTGGGATTTGGTCATTTTTAATGACCGCGTAGGAAAACTGGAGACAAATAATCAATTGAATCAAACTGCATGAAGCAAATAATGCATGTTCATCATTTCCGAAAGGAGAAGAAACAATGTTTTTTAACAATCCAGTTATTCCAGAGTTGAAAGGTGGGAATGTGAAATAATTCTTTGACAAGAAAACTATGCTCAACCTAGTATTTCTATATCAAGAAATACTATCAACCTAGTATTTCTATATCAAATGTACCTCTCCTTTGTAGAGGTACATTTGAAAGTTTTGATTCTTTGAAACAATGCAAAACATTATGAAAACGAATACAATCAAAGTTAACACACCTTACACACAACAGTGTGTTTTCAGGTAATCATTCTAAGTTCATACTTTGCATTGAAACAACTATTTAAAAAATGTAACTTCAGCACTCTTGGACGGATCGGTCACGAAAAAGAAACGTCGACCATTGGTACCAGCACCGTACCGAGAAGACAGAACAGTTGAACCATCCCTTTGTAGGGAACAATTCCGCGATCTGCCCTGTGATGTTGGCTAAAGCGCTACAGCACAGCTGCCAAGCCAAATATATATGCATGAATGCGGGGGCAGTAACCGCTCTCTTATCGCACTTTGATGCCGCTGCTTTGTCACTTTTTCTTTTTATCTTCTCTGGTGATTCTCTCCCCACTTTGCGAGCAGCAGTGCGTATCAAAGCATTGCAGCGTGTCACCGTGGTCTCCGTGGGGACCACTGTGGGTATGCGCTGCGCGGGAGCGGGGAATGCGGGCCGCGGCTAATGCGTTGCAGCGCTGCGCATTACACCTGTCACAGAGTAGAGGTGCAAGCGGAGCACAGCAGGGGGCTAAACAGACACACAGGATCTGGACCTCCTCCTCTTTATCTCCGTACAGTTTCTACCTGCTGTGCCTATGAACAGAGGATCAGCGTCAGCCAAAAGGCCTCTAAGAGGTCCTCGTGGCAACTATGTACATTAAACCGATGTTTGCTTTGAGCCAACCAGTCTGCGGAAGAGATGAATGGGGTTTATGTGCATCCATTTTAATTTATACATCCGTCCTTTGATGCATGCTGATGCAGATGGCTATGCTGACACATTTTTACGAAGTTTCTCAAGGTGTTGTCATTATTTCCCATTTCATGTTACATGTTTATGTAAATTTGGATACTTGTAAAGTAAAAACAAAATACAATTGCAAAGTTACGGTAACCAGTGAAAGAGAGTGTCATTGTGAAAGAAATGCCATGAGAAACATAATAATTAATACTCTGAGACATTATTAAGTTTAAAAAGACGATACTGAATGTCTTCTTCATTGTCTCAACTTTGTGCCCTAGCACTTATCTAGCAGCCCAGTCCAGAAAAAATTAATCTGTCTGAAAATGTCGAAAACGGTTGACATATTCGGGGGGAATCACTCTTTAAATGTGTTCAGAAGATGGAACGGAACCTCTTTAAAATCGCTTTTCACCAGTTTTCTCATAATAAGTGGAGGAGCACAAATGAATCATTTTCTTTCTCTCTTCTTTTTTACCTCTGAGCGGTAAAAAATGAGTCCTTGATAGACTGCATTCAGTACCATTTCTTATAATGAGAGCACATAATGGCAGTTTTACTGTGTTGTGTGTAAAATCTCAGAAATTTCTCGAATAATTAGGCTATCTTATTTTTTCTGTTTTCTGATGGATCAAGTAGGCCACAGAAACTTTGATCATGTGACACATGTATCAGCAGTGCAATTACTGAGTTGTATTCATAATTCATCAAAGAGAAGTGATTTGAATAACAATCCTGTTTTGAACCGTTTCAATGAAGGGCAGTAGGCCTACTTTTCTCAACCATTGATCCATTTCCCACTGTATAACATCATACTTTATTAATATTTTTAAAGAACAGAATCTGGCCGCATATTTTCTAAAATGCCCTTAAAGATATGATACGAATGATTGCTCAAATAAATCCCTTTCCTTGCTGCTGTGTCCTTACTAAATCTGTGTTACTGTTCATTTATTCGTATTGCCATCATTAGGAGACATCGGAACCTGCATCAAGGTACTGTACAATGTTCAAGGGTGTTTGCTACTGGCAAGTTTTCACGTTTCAAGTGTTGAATCCCTGTGACAGAAAAAATAGGAGAACCAATGAATGGCCACGGAATGTGGATTTCAGGCCTTCTTCAACCCTGCAATCCTGCAGATAACAACATCGTTAATCATACAAATTGCCAGGATTTTATCATTCTTCAATCCCACTTATTATATAAGTCTCCCTTAAATCATTATCACTTATATCATGCCTAAATTATTCTAAGATCATGCTTAAATTATTCTTAGATCATACTTCAATCATTACTAATGTTATATCTTGCTTGAAATATTCTTAGCTCGCATCAAAATCTAAATTTAAATAATTTTTCAATCACTCACAAATAGCCACTGTTTCCCCTACATCTTACAATGTATAGAGAACATTTATTTTAGTGCACTCCGATTGAGCGGTCTTTGGGTTTCAGCTAATTAAGGCTGTTTGATTAATTGTGGAGGGTGGTACTCTGACACATTAATGAGAGAATATCGGCCTTCTGACCGAATAGGGAGAACACAATGATGTTGTTTTTAAGATTTTAACTTAAAGACAGTGTAAGATTATGGAAATTAAGTGGCTTTCAATTCTTACCATGTCGATGGGAATATCTTGGTACAACAAAAGTACAGGCATGATTATGAATCCATAATTGAATTGGACTTGTTCAGAACAAGAGAGAGTTGATCATGCCTAAAAGCGTTAATATTGGGGGAAATTTTGAGCCCGACCACTCGCTACAATCAATAAAATTGTGTTGCGGAGGAAGTTAAGATGCCATACCTACGTATTTTGCATGTTTTGCTTCAAGAGATAATTAGCATGAGGAAATGAGCCAACAAGCTGAAAACCTATATTTTTATTCAATGCCAACTTGGTTAAACCAACTTTCTCAAGAAACAAAGAAAAAAGTCCCACTTATTAGTTTGTTCTCGAATATTCAATTCTGCCTTGCCGTTGTCTTTATAAAATAATGCAATTGATTGAAAACACAATCTTTCCCTACAAAATTGCCTGCTGGTTGCACACTCTTTAAAAAAGAGAATGAGAAAGCGGCGATGTCATTATGGATGTCTGTGGGAGATTAGTGAGTGAATCCCCAAAACAGACCAAAAATATCGGTGATAATATCCAATATGCTCTTCTAATAACTTTGTTGACATGGTAAGTATGAACTTCGGCTCAAACAAAACACTGTAATTGGAGTGTTGAAACTCTACATTCAGAGTAGAGAACACAAAGTGAACATTTCATTCCACTGTCCCTTCTCATCTCCATCTCCCTGAGAACTACATGCAGACCTACTTCTGTCCATGCCGGGACATCCTTCCGCAGCGTTCCCCCTAACACATCCTGAACGTAGACACACAAACGCCATCAGCAGCCACACAAAGGCCACACACACACACACACACAGACACACACACACACACACACACACACACCCCCCCCAAACACACACACATACTCTCCCACGCACACAAACACACACACACACACACACACACACATACACTTACAGGCAGTATGCCTGTCACTGTGACCGACTCCAGACAACTCATTCTGTCTCTCTCTCTCACGCCCGACCAGAGGAGAGCGGGGGGGACTTCTAACACTCAGATTAAATGTTAATGTAGAACATGTTTGGGGGATCTAAAACCCCCCTGGTGGGGGGGTTGATTTACTGTGATGCTATCTTCTTCACCATTGTCAATCAGACAACCATTTGACCCTTGACCTCCTGAAGCCAAACCTCCTACCCCCCCCCCCCCCCCCCCCACCCAAATTAAGGATCAGAAATGCTGCAGCTAATAGTAGACACACACGCATGCTCATTCACACATGCACACGCGCACACACACACACACACACACACACACACACACACACACACACACACACACACACACACACACTCCACAATGTTATTAAAGTTCTGCAATTGTTATTCTTCTTTATTTTCTATTTTGTTTTGGAAAAAAAGGTCAGAAAAATAATTGTGTAAAAGAAAACTGATGAACAATCATCCACAAAGACAAGTTGATGTGGATTAAAACTAAAGACATTTTCTCTACATAATTGCAGATTTTGGGTATGATCGGTAATCTGTACACACAATACATTTTAGGTTGGTTACAACTCTTCTTGTTAGCAATAATATAAACACACTGACAAACACACACACACACACACACACGTCTTCAGGCATACGCTCAAACATTATTTTCTCCTTGCTAGGGTACCAGGACACCAGGAGACCAGCGAGGAAGCTAGGAGAACAATGGCACTAACAGGAAACAGCTAGGAGACTATGACACTAGGGGACAAGCTAGGAGACAAGTAGCAGCTAGGAGGCTAGAAAGGTCACTAGGAGACAAGCTTGAAGTCTAAGACTATGTTTTCAGCCTGCTCATCTGCTCCTTTACAGGAAAAGGCTAGACACTATTTGTGTCCCAGTCTCCTGAACCCTGCATCATTTTCCGTGGTCACCTGGAGGCACGGGCATCTGATTGGATAAGGTCAGAGCTCTGAGCCAATGAAACGCCTCGCTGGGATCAGAGGAGAAACACTGGCCCTAAGGGTGATGGAGCACTGTAGCGTGAGAAGCACTTAACACACACACACACACACACACACACACACACACACACACACACACACACACACACACACACACACACACACACACACACACACACACACACACACACACACACACACACAAACATATACACATCACACAATCATGCTTAAAGACACCACACACACGCAATCTGTCAGACAAAAACAAACACACACACACACACACACACACACACACACACATAGTGTACATGATCCTTCTTTAGCACAAACAATTAGGCCCTTGATTCCCTGAGTGCTAATCGTCAGTGGCACATTCAGCTGGTGAGATGATAATTAAAACATCACACTTGGAAAAGTATTAGAGCTCTGCCTACAGGGAGGGGGAGCCACTGTAAATAATACACACCCCAAACACACACCGTAAACACACACCACAAACACACAGCATGAATACACACCACAAGCACAAACCCTGAGCACACACCACAAACACACAACGTGAATACACAACGCAAACACACACCACAAACACACAGCATGAATACACACCACAGGCACAAACCATGAACACATAACAAAATAACACATCGGGAACACACAACGTTAACACACACCCCAAAACACACACTGTGTGCACACGTTGTGAA
This sequence comes from Gadus macrocephalus, assembly GCF_031168955.1. Taxonomy (NCBI): domain Eukaryota; kingdom Metazoa; phylum Chordata; class Actinopteri; order Gadiformes; family Gadidae; genus Gadus; species Gadus macrocephalus. The sequence continues at coordinate 12,118,910 of NC_082395.1, forward strand.
CACACACTGCAAACACACACACCATAGACACACCCACCTTACTCCCACTGTGAACACACACCGTGAACACACACCATAGACACACACCAAAACACACACCGTTAACACACACCATAGACACCAACCAAGAATACATTCCGTGAACACACACTGTGAACACACAAAGTGAAACCACACCGTAGTCACACAACACAAACACACACACCTTGAACACACGATGTGAACAAACACCCTCTGCACACTTCGTGCTCGCACGTTAGCTTGGATGGCGTCCACAGTTCACACTCACTAGCTGTTATTGTTATTTTTGCAAAGGTCTGCCTGCTATCACGTAAACATTATTATCATCTCATTATTGTCTGTACGCTCTTTATCCAATCGGCACGCCAGTCTTTGTCTCGACCCCTCCGGCTTCGAACCTTTCCTATGTTTTGATGACAGATACCATTGCTGTCTGCAGTATCTACAACCGCTTCTATAGATGCTTCATCACAACAATAGATGTGTATTCTATTCAGAGGAATTTATAAATCATATTGATTTATTTAGAGATTTATTTTACCATTGACTTGAATTATTTTGCATTCGCTTAACACTGGAATTGAATTCCTTCTGTGTTTAAAAGCACTGTAACTAGTGCTTGTACTTATCTATAATTATAACTAACTGATGCTAAATTTTCCTAAAGATGGAACTTTTTTCACCAACCTCTCACATTTCAATGCCAAGCCACTCTTCACCTTTAAAGGATTTATCTGATAAACACTTCCAGAAAACAATTTTTCATTTTAACCACATCTAAGGCAAAGATTCCTTTTCAAAGAGAAACAGTGAAAAGTACACAACAGCCATTTCCCAAGATGCACCTGAGAAGGGGGTAAATACACAAACATGAAGTTATTTTACTTTAATATATTGGCTCAGCAAGGTTTCACACAGTATTGCTTGTTTTCATTTTTCAAGAAAGATTCCACAACACGCTCAGATCCAGATCCAACAAACACAAAAAATGAAATAATAGTTGAGAAATATTTGTCAATGGTCTCAGTGAACTGAAAAGACGAATGGAGGAAATAGTCACAATCCAGTTGTTTTTCATTTGTATCCATTTTTTATACTTCAATAAAACAACCAGAGAACATGATTGGAGAAGGGCTTGGAGTATCAAAGAAAGAAAGAAGAAACCAAATATGGAAAGGAAAAACAAAATAAAGAACATATTACAAAAAGTAAGAAAGAAAGAGTGATGAAGTGAGCAGCAGAGTGCATCTAGGATTAGGTTGTGTTTGATCCGGTTCACACACCATGTATAAATGGTAAAACACCAGTCTGCCAGATGGGCTTATATCTTATCTGTCTTGTGGTACTCAACTTGTTATTTATCTGATAGCAGAATGTAATCCCTGTATCAGAAAGGCTTATCTTGAACAGGAAAAGAAAAAAAATACAAATAATCACATAACAAGATATGAATACGCAATTATGATTTGTGCTTTTAATAATAACTTGGAGAGACCGATTAAATCAGGGATTTCATTTTCCCTCCGCTGGAACACAGGGCTTTGTGTTTTGGAGAGCGCTACGGCTGTCAGAGACAGGCCAATGAACATCTTCCTTCACAAGCCCTTAATCTGCCAAAGTATGTCAAAAAGAGGCTCAGTGAAAATGATCTTTGTTTACTCTTCCTCGACGCTAGAAGATACTCAATCTCTGACACGTTTTAATCAAGACAGCCCATTCAGGACCCGCGGTTGTTGTGTTCTTTTACTTTCAATGCTGAATTTGAACAACTTCTTAAGGCATTTTCTTGCAAAGCGATATTTATAATCGGATATTCGGATACAAAAAACAAAACGATTTAATTATGCTTTACAGTAATAACAATTTACTACTTGCAGTAACAGACGCTATTTTACACTTAACTACTTCAAAGGAGCTGGTTCAACTACAAAAATTACCTTACTGAATCACATTGTTTCATCATTGCTGGCAAGAGTCAAAGCATGACAGGGATGAATTATATTTACTCTGTGTCTGACAGAAATAGCTTCACATGTGTTTGCGAATGAAAACATCTCTATCCTTGTAGAGACAGAACCACAACCTGGAGTATATGATAAGAGGAAGACAGCTGATTGGGTATCACCTGTCAGCCTGCAAATGGACATTAGCCATTTAACACTAACCTGAACACATGCAAATAGTATGGACTTTTGCATTGAGAGAGCAACTGCTAGCATACCAAGACATTCAGCGGAATTCATTCTCTAAAATTTAATTTTTGGTGTGCCTCGAGTAAGACACAAACATTTCATAATTAATTTGTCAATTCATTGTGCTGCATTTTATCCTGGGCAGACCAAAGAATATCAAACGTGGCAAGTGAGTGGTTGTCTTCTTTTAGTTTCCGTGTTGATTAGTTTGTTGATATTTTAGCACAGGGCCCCGGGCTCCAGCGCAAAGCGCATAAATCATCAAAGCCGTGAAACCAAACCAACTAGCCTTTTAAATGAGCTCTCTGACATGACCTAGCTCTAAGCTAATTCACCAGGAACATTACCCTGTCGTGCTACTGTTGTGCTAATTAGCTTACTGCTTTGGTATGGTTGTCTATGGAGCTCTACCCGTAGAGAGAGAGAGAGAGAGAACGAGAGAGCGAGAGAGGGGGGGTGGTTAGGACCTTGCATAATCGAAGGACTGAAAATTGTATTTGATTTTATTTAATTAGTGGGAAATTGGGTGTCACTCATGTGGTAAATATCCGATTCGTATCATAAAATATTTTCTTGAAAAACAGAGGAAAGGTTCAAATCAGCTAACAGAGAAAGAGGAACGCAATCTGAGGTTTTAAGGCGGACATGTTTTTTTACCAACTAACTGCAATGTAGAGAGAAAAGGGAGAGAGGGAGCAAGAGCGAGAGAGAGAGAGAGAGAGAGAGAGAGAGAGAGAGAGAGAGAGAGAGAGAGAGAGAGAGAGAGAGAGAGAGAGAGAGAGAGAGAGGGGGGAGGATAACTGATATAAAGAGGGATAGCAGATTGTTGATAGTTCTGTGTTGATTCATATGTATTATTACAAATGTTTTAATGGTATTGCTATTAATCTCTAACAGTGATTCCGTTTTAGGAACATTATAATGTTACATGGGTTAGCAATATAAACATTCTTTGTCATGCCAATAAAACTATTTAAATTAAATTTAGAGAGATACAGAGAAATTGAAATGCATTAAGGAATATGGAAATGAGAAGCGACAGAGAGAAATAGAGAGAAGGAGAGAGAGGGTGGTGGGAAGAAGGAAACAGAGACATACAGAACAGAGGAATATATATATATATGAGGGATGGAGGATAAAGGGAGAGGGAGAGAAGAGGAAAGAAAAAGACAGACAGAGGTGGGGAGGGAGGAAGAGAGGGCAGTTGACAAATGGGAGTGTGCAGGGGAAAAAAGTAATATTAAAAGGCCAGACATCAAATATGGCGGCAAAATAGTGGGTGAGAGAAGAAAGAGACTTTGAAAATAATGATAAAGGGGAGGTGAAGGGGAGTAATGAGGAGTGAGCGGGTGCACAGAGAGGAGGGGAACAGACAGCATAACAAAAGATGTTAAGAACACCAAGAGAAAAAGAGTGAAGAGAGCATAAGAATAGAGGAGGCCGAGGAGAGAACGTGAGAAGAGAAGAGGTGGAGAGGGCCAGGGGAAGGCTGGGGTAGGTCAGTGTCTTCCACAAAGGCCTCCCCTGTGCCTGGGCTGATAACGAGAGCTATGGTCCCAATTACCGTGCAACAGCCTCCATGTCTCTGCCTGAAAATATATTGCTTCCACTAGTTCCCTCCTTCTTAGGTTCGTCCTCATAATATTACTTGTTTCCTAGTGTCTACTAGTCTACTATCTTCTAGTGTCCTAAACCATCTCCTAGTCTCCTCATCCATCTCATAGTCACCTAGTCCATCTTATTTTGTCCTAGCTCTTTAACTAGTGACCTGGCTCGTCTCCTTGTATCCCATCTGATCCCTTAGTCTCCTAGACCATATTCTAGTGTCCACATTTTTCTACCAGTGTCCTAGTCCATCTCCTGGTCCATCTCCTAGTCTCCTTAATCTCCAATAGTATATCCTTACCTTCTGTCTCCCATATGTTACATGGATGGGTTTCTTTTGTTTCAGTCTCAGCTCCAGACTACAATCCAAGATTCAATTAATCTCCTCAGTGGAATAATGAGGATAGAGAATGAACTGGCTGGTCGGATTATTGCTCTGTTAGAGACCGACAATCAGATCCCAATCAGAGTCTGATTGAAGCACAATGTGCTCAAGAGTTCTGCACCTGTTTTCTCTTGATTGGTAGGATGACGAGCGTCCACATTCAAATATGAGGACCAATGAAAACTGTGGCACTAGGGAATGCTGGGAGATGTAGTTGATTTAGCCACAATACAACCTGGTATAGCCCAAAAAGAATGCACAAATAATGAGGCACACTGAATGGATACATAGCACTTTCCTATTTTACATTGAATTTTAGACTTTTAGTCATAATGACTTATGGCGCATTTCCACCGGTAAAGCCCAGCCCAGTTACGGATCGCATTTCCACCGCCGACAGTACCCTTATCGTAGGGCGGGGTTTGAGCCAATTGGCGATAGCTGCAGCAGCTACGTAATCATCGTGACCTCATAGCAGCCCGACACAGTGTATCCTGCTAATAAATCGGATGAAAAAGAAGAACGCCACATATTAAAGAAGGACGTCAAACTTTTGCGCCCACTTTTGGGTGTGGAAACGCGAACCACGCCGCACCTTTGCATACCGAACCAACCCGCACCCGCTTTAGAAATGCGCAACAGTGAGTTCAGACACACACAGTCATTAGGGCAAAGGTAAGGGTAGGGGGCATCTTGCTTAAAGATCTTCTTGCCTATTATGCTTTTTCGACTTTTATGACCTATAAACGTTGTTATAATGATTGATAGTCATGTTTAACCGTACACAAAAAACGATGTCGATTTTCGGGAAACTCTTCCTCTCATCTGGGCGCATTCAGCATCTGTCACCGCTCGGTTTCGTCCTTCTCCGCCCCCTCGCCCCCCTCCTGCCAACCCAACTCCGTTGTGATTGGTTACCTTCCTTGAAGCGCGCGCGCGGGCAGATTTGACCAGGCATATGGGGGCGCAGCAGGAGTGCCTCTAAGTAGATGATTTCCCGGAAATGTGAAAAAGTGAATCGCAAACGTTGTCCCGAGTGTTTAGCGCTCTGCACAGCCACCTCAGACTGTCAGCAGGGAATACGTCGAAATGCATGTACGTCATTATTTGACACTTTAGTATGGTTAAACATGACTATCAATCATTATAAAAACGTTTATAGGTCATAAAAGTCGAAAAAGCATAATAGGTCCCCTTTAAGGTAGATTGCAGACGTTTCAGATCGAGGTGCCAAAGGACCTCACCAACATCCTCCTCCCCTAGATATACATAGTCGATAGTACTGAAGGACAGTAACGTTTTCACCTTCCTGCAGCCAGACTATCCATCTTGATTCAGGAGTGGGGACTTAAGTTCTACCCAAATGCTTTCCCAAGCCCTTGCTAATTCAAGAGCTAAGCTACGGACAGACTCTAGAACACACTGTGGCAGGTTAGCCTTCACTCTCCTGGGCTAGAGCACTCTGTGTTCTCGACCCCCACTACCACCACTACCTCCAGGGCACAAGGAGCACAAGCACAGTTCTGCCATTTCCTATTATGTTTACCCCAGTGGGTGGACAACAGGAGGGAAAGTGCTGAGAATAATATCTTTGGCAAGGGGAGTCGTACGTAGTGGGTGTTTTCAAGAGGATTGTCGTGTGCCTGTGTGAGCAGTAGGGCTAGTTATGTTCGTTACAAATGTTACAATATAGGCTATTTTCAAACCAAGTGTACAATAGAAGTATTTTAGATGTCAACTCGCTGACAAATGACTTAGGTTCCGTTTCTCCAAGTTCCCTTGGGGAAGTCTGACAGTACCTCATTTATACACTCTTTGATCAGTTTTTTACACAGAGCGAGGGAGAGAAGAGCTGTATCTTCAAATAGCCATTTGTTGAACTCAAATTCACACATGACAGGTAAGACTACAAAAAGCGGAATTACAGTTTTGATGTCAAAGGAAGTCACAGACAAACTACTTCTCCTTTTTATGAGTAAAGTTATAAGATATATACAGTAGTTCAACGATGATATTAATATACATAATAATAATATAATAGGGACCAACCACTGAGGATGCAAAATAAAAGCTTTCCCAGTCGTATGAATTCCTAATTTAGAAAAAATATCCCTAGTGTGAGTTGTAAAGGTGACATTAAAACATTCAACCCCACTGAAACAAAGTCTTCCCTATTAACAAACAAGGATGCACAGCGATACCTAGTCAGCAACTAAAATATTATAATATTATTTCGCCCGTCATTTGCCGCAAATTGTGTTTCATTTAAATCTGTCAATCAGTAAATTGGGATTACACTGCCAAACTATCGCATCACCTCATCCTGCAGACTGTCTCTCAGCTTCCCCTACCAAATAAATGCGCCCATCACCAGGGGAGTTAGACTCACTGAAGAAGCAAAACACTTACTGCTTTTCCACCAAGGGCTTAATTATCACACACCAAACACCTTTTTCCACTCCCCTTTGCAAAGAAGAAACAAAGAGTTTGTTTATTCAAAACGAAAACAACAACATCTTCTATTCTTCGGATTTAATTCAAAACGTCATCTCTGCATTAAAATCTGGTGAAAGTTTAGTTTGGGTGATGAAGTGAGTGTTTACAGAACAGCTTTAGGGTATAACACAGGCCTCCTCATCTGTTTCAATAAGACGCTCTAGGTACGATTGTCCCGGCCTCATATTTCATGAAAACATCCCTCGTCGGCTCAGAGAGCAGGGTGGGCGGGTGAATGGGGGCAAATAGATAAAAATGACAGTGTTCTTAAGTTCCCTGCTGGATTAATGCTTGGTTAAGCGCCCTACCAACCGCCATATTGCTGGCTGGTGAAACAGTTTTGTTCTAAACAGAAAACTATTTATAAGTTGTTTTGCAAGACAAGGTACGTGCACTGATCCATTTGTCCTCATGAGGTGTGTTTGCAGACACCGTCGACCTGGCGCAGAAACATGGGCAAGACACGAGTACCGATCTAGTTGGCAAAAAAAAAATATCATGACCTTTATTGATCGTAGTTTACATAGTCACCTGATACATTCTCCAGGTCAGCTTTGTCGTTTTTTTTAAAAGACCAGTTGCTAATATATAGGATTTTTTTACATTCACTTTTAGACACTTAGTTTTTCTGCACTTAACTCTGGCTTCCAGTGACATCATCACTGTGCGACTCTCACCATTTTGTTCTGCCCAGGAAACCCTGTAGCACTGTAGGTGGGAAGTAAAAGGCTGACTAAAGCATTCACACTATAATTAGTTTAAGAAGAAATGTATTCGACCCTTCTCTTTTCATGAATAACATGAATAATCATTTGTGATATTACCCATTGCCGTGTGCTGTGTTCATGCATAACAAACAGATCTTCTAGAGAGTGAATTTAGCCTAGAACTGGAGTGTTTTTTTTCCATGGGCCTATCAACTAAGAGCCATTCTTTCTATTCGCTGAAACATGTTTTCAGTCTGGGGAAGACTGAATATTGCAGCTGTGCAGGCTCTCGAACATGCTATGTAGATGATTTGATGCTTTGCTTCTTTCTAGCTGTATTTAACCCATTCAACATTCATTCAGATACGTCTCGTTGATGCTGGTAACCATTATTACACAAGAGAACTGAGAGACATTCCTCTGCTGTACCAAGTCATTAGAACTATGTATAGTATACTTAAAAATACACTTTAAGGTTGTAAGTGGTAGCTTTAAGTATGTGTGCTTATTTGTTCAGGTTAGCTGTGCACCACCTCATAGTAGTTGTATTTCATTTTGTTTAATAAATGTATGGACTTTAAAATTCCCTGCATGCTTGATTCAGAATCTACTTAATATGTGTTCTGGAATAATGAATTCTAAAACACCACACACACACACACACACTCACACACATATAATCCCCAACATGGTGAGTCCTATACCGGTACCCACTAACAAGGCTAGATCTGCCACAGTTGATTTTGGTCTGAGCAGCTTGGAGACGCTTGGAGCAGAATAAAGATGACTAGATAGGAGCTGCTGTCAGCTGGCATAGCAAACACACAGTAGGGCTCAGCAGGGTAACCCAGCGAGTTATCATAGGTAACAGAGTTAGTGAAGGAAAGACCTAGCATTGGAAACATAGAGAGCTAACATAGGAAACACTCGGAGCAAGCATAGAGCATACAGAGTTAGTTTTCTGTGTGTTTGATTAGTAGCAAACCCACAGAGTTAGGGTTGGAAATATGCAGAACAAGCATACGAAACACAAGAAGCTCTATATGAAGTTTAGAAAGCTAGCATAGGATACACATCGTCATGACGGTTGGCCGTCAAACAATACATAGCATGTTTGCAAGCCCTGTCTATATCTTTACCAGCCCCCTACCGCCTGTTATTCGTTGTGCGCATGAGAATGTGGTACGTGCATGTTCTAGGACTGGGCTCACTGGCCAATAACAACTAAGGCAGTAAATGCGCTTTAACATTCTAGGGTAGACTAATGCAATAGCAGCAGTGAGATGGCCTACAAAAGCCACAAAAAGTAAAGAAGTGGTCGAAACAATTAGGAATAGGAAGCTGGCATTAGATACACAGGCCCCCAACCGTAACTGACTAACGTATATTTCATTCCTTGTAAACCACTGTTTGAGTGATAGCCCGCTGGCAATAATAGTTGCCTAATAGGTGGCGTTTGTAGTTCTGTTGTGTTTTTTTATGTAAGGAGACAAGAATCAGGAGTTATGTAACATACTCAAGAGTGCAAGCTCTTTGTGTCTGAAATGACACCTCCCTTTTTACCAAAATTAAAGGGCACACAAAACATCCTGGGAACGACACCATAAATGTTGTCATGCAGAATACTGTCCTCAAACATAGACACAGGCAAACATACACACACTCAAACACAGTTGTCAAACACACAAGTAACTGGGAACACACTCAAACAGGCGCATGAACACTCTACTAAAATAGCACACACACTTCAGCAAACCGGAAAACACAAAAAAGCATACAAACTTAAACACACACACATACACCTACTACCACCACCCATATTAGGAGCAGTGTGGTTGCTGAGAAACTATTGAATTTGACTAATGGGACCACATGTCAAATGGGCGTGCTGCTGATGGGTGTTGCCTCGTGGCTCACTAGCAGTATGGCGGTGTAAGCAGTGAAAGATTAACATTCACCATGAATAGTGCATGTAACTACCAGGAGAAAGGCAAGGAGCGAGAGACAAGTTAGCCTTGTCTCCTCTTTGTCTGCTTCTACCTCACAACTATACCTCCACCTACCTCTCCACTGCATGAAACCAGCATCATTACCAGTTCTAAACAGCGATTGGTATTGCATGCATGTTTTTTTATCCCATTCCCACTGCAATTCACATTCAGTCGAAGCACAGAAGCGTTCTTGCCTTTTGTTGAGCACAGTGAAGATACAGCCTCCTGTTTGGCTTGAATACATTCGATGCATAGATCTTTCTTTTATTGGATGGTATCAGATTCTTTTGACACGGTTCATGATGTGTGTGAGACAGTATGTAAGAATTTAGAAGAAGAAAGACCTGCTCATTAATATTCTGTCATTACCTCCTCCTCCGTGTCTGTGTCTGGGATTAACAGCTAGCCCAGCGATGTTAATTGGAAAAATACAAACAAATTAATCAGCCCAGGAGGTCTGGGGAGGGGGGGGGGGGGGCGGGGGGGGGGGTGGTTGTCGATCACAAAGGTCTTCCGCTGTAAACGTTGGCCTGACAAGAGAATCCCCATGACAACCAACTGCAGAAAGGCATGATGGGAGAGCAGATGGCTTACGCACATACACACAGGAACACATACGGACACACAGGAACACATACGGACACACACAGACAGGAACACACATGTACACGCATACACAGAGGAATATTCGCGCACACGCACACAGACACAGACACACACACACACACCCCTTCCTTCTCCTCCTGCCAGACAGCCTACAGGTGTGTCAAGATGTCTGGCTGGAAGACAGCCGAGTCCAGGTGTTCCCTCCCTGCCTCCAGCACCACCCCCCACCCCCACCACCACCACCCCCCACCTCCATCCAACAACCAGCATTGACACCCAACCATCCCCGCCACTACGACTACTCAACATCCATCTCCACCATCACGTCCACAGCACCTTCCCCTTCCATCCCACCACCTCCCCCTGCCACCACCTCCCCTACCATCGACTCCCCCTACAACCAACTCTCCTTGCATCTACCGCCATCTTACTTAACCCAACCACCTCCACCATAAAATTCGCCATCGCTTCCCTTTTATACAAACCTACCACCTCCCCTACCACCTTCTCAGCTACTAACCTGGCAACCTCCACCTGGCAATACCTCTTTTCCTCAACTCTCACCACCACTTCATAACCCCACTTACTCAGTCGCCACAACCACCTCCTTCTCACCGGCAGTCAATGTGTCTGTGGTGGAGACATGGAGCATGGCAGTCCTTTGCGGCCCAGGAGATAGCTGTCGTGTCTGGCCATCGAGCGGGGCCAGGTGGCCAAACCTCCAGCTGACAGCCAGCTGCTGGGACAACAGAGTCTGGGGAGCACAGGAGCCTGTTACACCAGTGACACCCCCGCCGTTGGTTCACGTCTGCTTGACAAACGGACTCATAGAAGCGTGGGCACGCGGCCACCGCTGCCAAGACACCGATGAGAGGAAAGGAGAGGAGAAGAGAAGGAAGTAGGGCTCTCCTTATGTCAGTACAGTGGTGGAGCACAGGATTCTGTTGACTAAGGACTAAGGTTGGCTAACAACATTTCAACCCCATGTCACCCTCCGCTCTAGATAAAGCAGCTGCGCTCCAATACTACAGCTGGTGGCAAGCGGGCAGAAGACCCAGGAGAAGCCAACACACATCCCGGGGAGGAGGAGGACCCATTAGAGGAGGTGACTGATGAGGTTGGTGGTAAGGAGATTTACAGAGAAGGAGGCCTGCCCTGGAGAAAGCAAGCGATAGAAGGGGTGATATAAGAATGCTACAAATCCCGGAAAAATTTGACATTGACATCATCGGTCCAATTTTGACAACCAAGGTCTGAACCGTCATTGGTCAAACATTACACAGATCTTTTTTCCATAAACAGGGTTGATGTTTATATAACATGCATATGAAGAAGTACTCACTTATATTGGAAAGAAGCAAAGGTAATATATTATATGGATGATTGAGATAGAAAATTGAATGTAGACATTGGGGTTTTAAACCCAGGAACTTTCATCTTGGAACACCTGAAACACTATTATATTGGGCCCCAAAATGAAGATCCTTTTACATGCTCATTGGTGCCGTCTTGACCCAACACTCTACCAGAACAATCTTCTCCACCCTCATCATTCTGGATCCACGGCAGGCCACTCAACTGAGATGAACACTACAAGGGGGCCCCAGCTGCCACTCAACAAAATCCAGATTGTTTGCTGTCCTGGCAGAACCATGAAGAAACAAGCTACCCAATAACATCAAGGCGGCAGAAACCCTACACATCTTCCATTGGAATGAAGACACATCTGTTCAGACTTAGCCATTCAAATATTACCTATTTTTCAATGTAGCAGTTTGCTAATTTGATCAATTATATTAACTTGCAGGATTCTTGCAAGAATATTCAGTATGAATTTTTCGGGTTGTATCTTTATGATTGGATGCACCTATTGTTACCCGCTTTGGATAAAAGCCCCAGCTTAATATTTTAAATGCAGTGTTCTCATACTTACAAAGGAAAATAAAGCTTTTGTCAAAGATGCATGTGAATAACGTTGAACAACAGACACCATAACTTTAACTAAAGTCAGTAGTCCCATAACATTAGTAAGAATCGGAGGAGAGGATAAGAAGAATTCAGGAAGCCAGAACATCCTTTCATCCGTTCACAACTAAACTATCATGATGAAGAGGTACTTTGTGGAATAATTATATCCCACTGCATGGGAAGTGTAAAACAGTCTTTCGTTCTGACTTGTAGTGCAGACTTTTCTGGAGGGTCATCTTACCCTCAAGAGCTGTACAGCGTACATTTACAAACATAGACAAAGATGCAACCTACACTTTTCCTAATTTACCTCAAGTGACTTTGCTGTCACAGAACACACCTTGATCACCTAACATAACCTGAAAATATATACCTGTTCTCCCGCTAGAAACCTCTTTTAATTTCCCTTTGCCTTTTGAATTTATTTTGGATTAATTTTAGTTAATCTACTTGTTGATTTTGTAACCTGTTTTGGTGTCTGCTTTGAATTCAAGAGAAGAGACATTGGAGGAGAATTAAACAGAGAGCTGTCCACCCATGACAAGGTTTTGCTTTTGAAGGACTTCCCAGTTTCAGATGTTCAGTTCAAGGGAATAATTTCGAACTCATCCAATTTTTTGGTTCTACTTTAGAGATTCACCCTCAGTTAACTCGGCCTTCATCTGCGTTGGTCCGAGTGGGTTATGCAAGAGACTGAATGACAGCAAGATGAACAATTAGCTCTTTGTAGAGGTGATGGAGGAGGTGGAGATGGTAGTGGTGGGGGAGGGGATAGTGAGGGAGTTGGTGGTGGAGATTCTATATTTGATTACACTTCATTACACAGCGTAGGGATTACTACATAGAACTCTTTGGAATAATTTCTGAAATTGTTGGTTTCCTAAAATAGTGTGTGTCTGTGTGTGTGTGTGTGTGTGTGTGTGTGTGTGTGTGTGTGTGTGTGTGTGTGTGTGTGTGTGTGTGTGTGTGTGTGTGTGTGTGTGTGTGTGTATGCATGATTAGCCCGAGAGAACAGTCGAAAGAGAGGTTTAAAGAGAGAGAGAGAAAGAGGTTGAAAGGGAAAGAGTAAGAGAGGTAGAGAGAGGTTGAAAAATAGTGTGCAAGTGAAAATGTAGGAGGGGGTGGGGGGGGGGGGGGTTGGGGTATTTAAAGCACTCTGTAAACCAACTCTTTGTTAAGGGTCCTCAGGGAAGTTGAATTATTGATGGAAATTGTATTAGTTTATGGTATTAGCACTGGTGAGCTAATGGCTAAGAGGGTGTTGGAATGCCAACTAGCCTGTTTTGTATTCATCCTCATCGTGCTTTGAGACAGAGAGACAGGTTGCTGTGACTCCAAATTCTACTGTTCTTGTACACTCAGTATCCCTTGTTAAACACTTGGCATTGTTGTTGGCTCAAATGGATCTGTGAAATGTATCTTTACTTTTTGTTAACACTTGCACAATACATTTCTCTCGTTGGGTTATTTAGCTTTAAAAAATCATCCCACCTCCTCTCACCAAAGCAAGGAGCAATCACAGCCATGGTGTTACCACCCACCATACCACCCACCTAGCCAACCTTGTGCCCAGGTCTGGAGCTCTGAGATGGGGCTAAGTGGCATCATGACCCCCTGGTTTTGGAAGATCACTGTTATCATGAGGGTTGGATTAGAACCAGTGGTGCAGTTGACCCTGCAAGAGGCTAATGTCCATGTGACACACAGCTCAGGGGGCAGTGCCTGGCATGAAACATGATGTCCTTATGTGGAGGATGTCGAAAAAGGACCAGTTAACACGAGAGCCACTTAGATACCCACCTGGAGTTATCAAGGCTAAGTGAACTAGCAACGCCAATCTAACAGTATTTCAATGTATTTTAGTTGAGAACAGGAAGTTTTAGAGGTTGTGGGTTGCTGTTTAATTTTAGTTCACGGTTCAAGATGAAATGGGGGTAAGAGGCTGTTTATGAAGTGTCAAGTAGAGAGTTTTAGCCGAGCCTTTTAAACACCCAGCCAACACAATCTCCCCTCCAGTGTCGTCTGGCACATTCGTCACGCTTCTCCTCATATTAACATATTCCAACCTTTCTCTTGTAGCACAGTCTGTCATTTATTGGATTCTGTAATTTGATATATTTAAAGCCACGTTATGCTCATGCAGGCCGAAGAAAAATATGATGCATGAAAAGGATGATGATTATGGATTTACCGTTCAGATTGAGACATTTTTTTTGTAATATTTCTTCTTAATTATGCCAACTTGATAGAATACCTCACGTCTTATCTCTTCCTATTAGAAGAGGTGAGGGTCCATGATTCTGAGGTTGGCTGCAAAGATCGTGTGAGGATGAAGGCTGTTAAACAACATACAACACACCAACAAACAAGCACAATCCAACAATAACATAACACAAGACGACAACAACAATACAGCACAACGGCAACAGAATACAGGAAGGCAACACCAATATTATGCAACAACAATATAAGATAACAGCAATGGCATAACACAACAACATTAGAACACAACAACAACAACAACAGTATACCACAAGTCAAGTCAAGAATGTAACTCATCAATAACACTGGCCTTTAGAGCGGCTATTCGTTACCATGGGAGCAGACGCGACCTCAAAGCGAGCTGCATGCCTCGAGAAAACATGCACATTTTCTAGCTATAGACGCCTGAACTGAAACAGCAATAATAAACATAATAATAAAAATAATCGCTACAAAAACAATAGGGATCCAACCTGTTGGCTTGGACCCCTAAAAAGAGGAATATGTAAAATAGGCATTAAAGCCCATACTTAATGATAACTAAAACTTTGTATTCATGACTACATTTAACTAACAACTTGAATTCATGTGCCTCTGCCTGTTTTAGGATGAATGGATGTTAGCTCATACTGAGATTATCAACACAACATACGAGAATACATACATAAGAGTGTATGCAGGGTAAAGAAGGCATGTTCAATTAATGTAAGCAAGCATGTTTTAGAGCATGCAGACCCTGATTAACCTTGTTAGGAAACATCACAGATCTGAGTTCTCCCAGGCTAAGTTAACCACATTGAGTTCATAGCATGTCTGGAATTCATATTTATATTTAATATTATCATAGCTCAGTGCACTCCTTGCAGCTTGAATACTTTTTCCTCTGTGTTCCTATGATTTCTCTTAAGTCTATACGATGTGGGGCCTTGCAGATTACAAATTGTGTGCCTCTTTAAATGGAAGCAAGGCTTTCTTGGGGCCAATCAAATCATACCCCCTTTTCTCCACATGCAACCTCTCCTGAATGTAATGACACGAGCAACGCTGCACTTGTTTTGAAGGCGGGCAGATCTCACTGGCTCTGTTTGCTGTGGGAAATAACATCCATTTTAAAAGTGCATCCAAAATGAGGTATGAGAGAAAAGTGGACGCCAATGGAGAACATAGCCTTTTGAAACTAGCCATGCCACTCGTAGTTAAGTTGACCTTAATAGCAGTGACTCAAGCAATATACTTGACAATCCCACAAACGGAAGACAAAGTTGACATTTTGTGAACAAATGACAAAATGGTGTGACCGAGCCAAAGTTTTCTGTTTCTTTTGTGTTTGGGGATTATTTGTCGTCCATGGGGGGTCAAGCAGCAAATTGTGAGGCTGGATTAGTGATAAAGGGGGCTGGATTGGATAACAGTGTTTGCCTTCCAGCCGAATGGTTCTGGGTTCAAACCCCACAAGGTCCTGCTACTCATTACCAGACATTTAATCATTTAGCATCTTATCCAGATCGCCTGGCATTTTATCCAAATCGATTTAGTTAAGACACATGTCATTTAGGAGCAGGTATGGGTTTGGACTAATTGCTCAAGGATGCCTACAGAGAGGTTGATCCCAGAAACTTTCAGCTTGGAGTCCGAACATCCTAACTCACAACACTCCCTTGAAATGATTAATAAAATATTCATTGTAAGACTCTTTGGAATGAGGCCTCAGCTTTATGGTTGAATGGTATACCCCAATGGCGAAATAAGGTGGTACATCCCCCCTCGGGTAAACATTGAAGTGGAAGTGAAACACTGTTTCAGCTCGCATTCACCTTGAAACCCCTTGAACAACTTGAAATGTACAAAATGTAATTTGAGTTATTTTTCCTGCATTACACTATTTTTTTAACAGCAACAAAATAGCACAGAAAACTCTATTTTCAATTGCATATATTACATACTAAGATAGTTAAAACAGGATTTTGGGTTCCCTCAAACCCAAAATTTTCCTTTGGAAAGTCATTACCACCCAGCCTCCTCTCTGTTCCACTTCCTCTCTCACTCTTTCTGACAGCGTGAAATCCTCAAACCACCACCTTTCAGACACTAATATTCAGTTGTGCCTTCTTAATTCCAGCGCCTACGCACAGCAATAGCGTGCTGTTTTATAGGGACATGTAATTAGATGCTTGATGTTGTAACCAAGGCAAACATCCTAAAAGGGGTTGGGGGTTGGGGCAGTGGAAAGATCTTGTCCCTCGCATCAGTATAAGGCCCCTTGGGGGAGCGAACGCCAACCTACCTCTGCCTGACTTGAACACTGAGTTAACCATGAGCTAACCACAAGGAACCTTTTCTGTATCAGGGAGAATACACAATCCCTTCAGAACAAGATCCTGGCGGTTCTACTTCAATCTGGGTCTTTAAGTCAATCTTTTCATTTATTTTTGTAACTTTCCTTCTCTTATCTTACATATGAATGCATGTGTTCTGTATATATATTTGTTTTATTATTGTGTTTTTTTTATGTATGTCGTTTTTATTTCTACGACTGACCTGCACTTTTCTCCGTGATTCACAAATTTCCCATCTTGGAACATTGCAGTACATCCTCTGAGAAATACATATTCTTTGTGTGCAGAAACATGGCAATAAACCTCTTTTTTTTCTGAAAGACGCTCTTGTGTCCAGTCTGTCTTTTCCTGGTTTATGACAATCGAACAATTCTTTAATATTTAATACAACGCTACCGGGCTAGAGTGTGTTGCTAATATCAAGTACACGTATGTCTGCGTGGACTTGATTTGGGTTGTAAATTCGAAGAAAAAGAAAATGTTATGAGTTGTTGTAGCTGCTGTGCTGTTGGGTTACATGTGTCTGAGAGAAAATGGAAGTGGGGTACGCAGAGAGAAGACGGAGCTGTTCTGATCTGAGTTGGGGATTTTTTGGCCTAGAACTGAGCCCTGTGGGACCCCCGTGCTGGGGAAGAATGATGAAATAGCTGTCACAGCAGCGAAATTTCAATTAGAAATATGGAGTTTGAGTGTCAAAGAATTAGATAAGTTGAACTGGTAGTGTTGATTTCAGTATGGGGCTGCAGATCGTGGCAAGGATCTGAACATTTGTTATTTGAGTCGTGGATAAACAAAGGCGTTACAGAAAGTTAGTGGCTGTCTAAAGGTCTCCGCGTCGGGAGAATGTGAGGGAACCAAATGGAATATTTTGTTCCAAAGTATCCATAATACATCTTTCTGTGACATGTAATAGCACTATACAGTGGAGAGGCACCTCTGGAGTGGTTAAACATATATATATATATAAGTCTATTTTCTATCTTTCTATTGCATGTTTCATCTGAGATGAGCCTACAACCTATTAGCACAGGATGTATTCTTAAAAACTTAAAACAATGCAAACATAATAGTAAATGTCAGTAAACTACTAGGAATTTAGAAAGAAAAAGTCTGTAAATCTAATGATTATTCTATATGGAACTTATACTAGATGGGCATAGTTATATGGAACATGATTACGTAGCATATATGAGTAAATGGTGCAACTCATATGCTTTTCTCTGCAACTGAACTAGATCATGAACAACACAACATCACTAACACAACACTCAATACAACACATAGTAGAGGCTATGTCAAGTGCAGAGGCTGTGCCGGTGCAGAGGCTATGTCAGGTGTAGAGGTTTTGTTTAGAGGCTGTGTCAGGTGTAGAGCCTGTGCAGGTGTTAGCGGCTGTGTCAGGTGTAGGTTATGTTGGGTGTAGTGGCTGCGCCAGGTGTAGAGGCTGTGTCAGGTTTAGAGGATGTGCAGGTGTAGAGGCTGGGTCAGGTGTAGAGGCTGGGTCAGGTTTAGAGGCTGTGTCAGGTGTAGAGGATGTGTCAGGTGTAGAGGATGTGCAGGTGTAGAGGCTGTATATTAGTAGAGGCTGTGTCAGGTGTAGAGGATGTGTCAGGTTTAGAGGATGTGCAGGTGTAGAGGATGTGCAGGTGTAGAGGCTGTATATTAGTAGAGGCTGTGTCCGGTGTAAAGCCTGTGCCAGTTGTAGAGGCTGTGTCAGGTGTAGTCTGTGTCAGTAATTGAGGGTAAGTTAGGTGTAGAGGCTATGTTTGATAAGAGGCTGTGTTAGGTGTAGAGGCTTAGAGGGGTAGAGGCTATGTCAGGTAGAGAGCTGTACAGGGGTAGAGGCTGTGTAAGGTGTAGAGGCTGGGTCAGGTATGGAGGCTGTGTAAGGTGTAGAGGCTGGGTCAGGTATAGAGGCTGTGTAAGGTGTAGAGGCTGGGTCAGTAATAGCGGCCATGTCAGTAACAGAGGTTGTGTTGATGTAGAGGCTGTGTCAGGTATAAAGGCTGTGTAAGGTGTAGAGGCTGTATCAGTAATATAGGTTGTGTCAGGTATAAAGGCTGTGTCAGGTATAGAGGCTGTTTTAGGTCTCGAGGCTGAGCACGGGTAGAGGCTGTGTGGGTGTAGCAACTGTTTCAGGTTTACAGGCCATGTCGGTTATAGAGGCTCTGCAGGTGTAGAGGCTGTGTAAGGTGTACTGTAGAGGCTGTGTCAGTAACCGAGGTTGTGTCTGGCGTAGAGGCTGTGTCAGTAACGGAGGTTGTGTTAGGTTTAGAGGCTTTGACAGGTGTAAAGGTTGTTTTAGGTGTAGAGGCTGTATAGGCGTAGAGGCTGTGCAGGTGTAGCAACTGTTTCCGGTTTACAGGCTACGTCTGGTATAGAGGCTCTGCAGGCGTAGAGGCTGTGTCTGGTGCGAGAAGCAGGAGTCTGAGGCTAACAATGCTGTTTGTATGCACCACCCTGAGCTCCACCGCAACCACAGCTCCACCGCTGACCTTGCCACTCGCTCGCTTCTAACGTCTACCTTCGCCGCGCCCAATCACAGCTAGCCCCCGCTGCCTGCCGTCTGATAGGCAAGCTTCGGGGTGGGGGTGACGTGACCTTTCATCCAAGCTAGCTACTTCTTGCATGCATGCTCGAGAGTCGCCGCTCTGACCTTAGCCACAAGGCTACGTTATTTATTAATGAGCAGCAGCAGACTGAGCTACCAAGGGCTGGAAAGCCGGGAGCCTGGACGATACACGCAAGCATCCACTGCAGCCAGGGGTTAGAGAGGGGGAGAGAGGGAGACAGCCGCGCATAGACTGCCGGGAGGAAAGCCGGTTGGATAAAAAGAGATTCAAAGAGTCCTCTCTAACTCTCTCTCCCTTTTTCGCTCCAGTCTCACAGCTGTCGGCCTGACTGTTCTCACCAGGAGGGGGGGGGGGGGGGCTGTGTGTCGGCATTGAGCTCTGTCCACCTCTCTTCTCCTATTTACCGTTCTTCTGAAGGAAGTTCTGCTAAAAAAAATCCGGGAAAATCCAAAGGTAAAAAACGTATCACTCCGGATTTAGCATCCCCAAACTCTCTTTGAGGAGAAAGGATTCATAGCTCCTACGTATTTATAATGTTCTTAACCAAAGTGCACCTCTTTATATTTCAGACTCCCTGTAATCCCAATGAGAGCTCTTGGTCCGTGGTCTGTTAAGCGCCCCTGTGGCGCACCACAGAGACAGGGTGGAGCAAGAGCTTTTACCCACAGACCCCCAGACTGAGCAGCCATCCCACTAAATATCACAGCACAGTGCTCTGTGGGCATCTCTACAGACATGGAAAGTGTTATTCTTTACCTGGAAGAAAGGGGTTAGCTTATCTCTCTTAATACCCCCATGATCTCTATTATCTCCTTAGCCATGAACAGGGAATCAAAACAGGTTGCAATACAGATGGATGTGGGTCGCAGCCTGACAATGCAGAGGAAACTCTTTCATTAAAAGAGTTGAAGTTGTCTTTTCGTTACCGAAATGAAATGTTTTAAGAGCCCCAGGTCATTATTCGCTTATTCAGATATATTAATAATTCATTGTAAATGTTCTTTGGAGTACTGAAAATGATGTGTCAAGGATTGGTCAATAGACATAATTAATATATGCATTCAATATTTAATATTCTCTTATGTTAAATGAACGTACATGTTGCAATCAGGCAGAAATACTGTGAGAAACGAAAATGAGGAGATGTTGAAGGATTGTCTTAAGCATGAGGCTATTTAGGGCCAGTCTCTCTGCATCATCATTTCTAATAATTCAGTAGTACGTAGGAAGAGTGGAGAGAGTCCTTTATCAAGCGTCTGGGAAATGCTAATTTGCTTTAACAAGCATCTGTGATGAGATGCCAAAAACAACATGATCACCCGATACCACATCAGAGACAGGGCAGATGGTCAAGTAAGATATTTTTGATAAAAAGAGGAACAAATCGGTCAGTTATGATCCCATCTAATAGTCGTGGACAATTCTGCACCTTCAATAATCCTCCATTTCAACATCTTATGTAACTTCTCTCATGTCGTTTTGTCTGTTTTCCTCCTAAGCACCTTGGACACTTGTTTGTTTACAAAGTGCTCTATAAATAAAGATTATTATCGTTATCATTATGTACCATTTTAATGGGCTTCACAATTCTTTAGTTTAGATGTGACGCCTTAAACTGTGTCTCCATAACTTGAATGGTGTTTGTGGGTTAAAATCCTCTTCCTGAACCCTGAGTTATAAGCAGCAGCATACGGCAAATGTTAACTAAATGCATTTGAATGGTAATAAATAATAACGTCATACATCTTTTGGTGTTTTGCATGTTTGACATGGTTACTATGCATTAGAGACATGCCACTGTGCCTTGGCTAGCCTGCAACATGTAACAAAACAGCCGTCAGAATGTTTTCCCATCACCTCTCCCTATTACTCCTCATACCCCACACTTTAACTAGCATGGCAGGTGAAGACATCCAACTGATGGTGGATATTGAAGTTATTCACAAGCACTGTCGCCGTGTCACCTATAGCAATATATAATGCTATATATATATATATATATACACACAGTATTTAGAGAGAGAGAGAGAGAGAGAGAGAGAGAGAGAGAGAGAGAGAGAGAGAGAGAGAGAGAGAGAGAGAGAGAGAGAGAGAGAGAGAGAGAGAGAGAAATGAATTGGAGACAGAAAGCAGAATTGCTTCATTTTATCAAATAATATACATACATACATGGGCGTAATTTCCACTGGGGACGGGGGGACATTCAATTTAATTCAATTGTATTTGTATAGCCCTTAATCACCATTACAGTCTCAAAGGGCTTAAGAGGCCAAATATTTACGATACCCCCCTCTACCCAAGCCCCCACAAGGGCAAAGAAAACTCCCTTGAAATTAGCAAGGAAGAAACGCATAGTAGGGGATCCCTTCTTCCAGGGATGGTCAGGAGTGCAATGGGTGCCATAATTGACATACAGGTAAATACATGCACATCATATTAAAATGTTGATGGGGTGCTGGCCGGTTAACCATGAGGAGAGTCCAGGCATCCAGTCCAGTCACCGCAACACGCTAGAACAGACAGATTAGTGAATTAGGAAAAGGTAAAGTACATAGTGGGAATGTATACTGCATTAACAAAAGCAAACAAACAAACACAGAGCGGTCTTCACTTCGCATCTGTCGTTTTCACACTCCAAAGTTCCAAATGCAAGATTGTAGAGGTGCATTTTGAGCTTTCCATTGAATAGCTCCACAGGGTCAGCTTCCCTGATCACTGGTGGCAGCCTATTCCATAGGAAGGGGGCTCGATAGGCAAACGCTCTCTGTCCAGCCGATTTCTTTTTAACCTTCGGCAGTGAAAGAAGGCCAGCTCCCGAAGACCGGAGGGACCGAGAAGGACTATAAGGAATTATCAGGTCCCTCAGGTAGGATGGAGATAATCCATGCAAGGCTTTATAGGTTAGCAGTAGCACCTTAAAGTCCGATCTGAGAGTTATTGGTAGCCAGTGCAGAGAGGCAAGAATAGGTGTGATATGATCAAACCTTCTCATTCTGGTCAGCAGTCTAGCTGCAGCATTATGTACAAGCTGTAGACTTTTCGTGGTAGAGTTTGGTAGTCCCGAGAACAGTGCATAGCAATAATCCAGTCTTGATTAAACAAATGCAGGAATCACTGTCTCTGCATCCGCTGCAGATAACATTGATCTGATTCTTGCAATGTTTCTCAGATGGAAAAAGGCAATTCTAGTTATACTTCTAACATGTTGGTCAAAGCACAGTTGAGGGTCAAACAGGACACCAAGATATTTGACAGATGTACTCTGCGGGATGGCGAGGCCATCCAACCACAGTGAGACATCCTCAAACTCTCTCCGGCCCTGCATCGAGACGATATCAGCTCTGTCTTCCCAGTGATAAGCTGTAGGAAGTTTTGTGAAATCCAGCCCTTCACCGCAGCCAGAAAGGACTCAACCCTCTGGATCTGGGTCGAGTCCCCTGAATCTACAGGAATGAAGAGCTGGGTGTCATCCGCGTAGCAGTGGAAACTAATTCCGAAGCTGCGGATAACGTCGCCAAAGGGAAGCATGTAGATTGCAAAAAGTAATGGACCAAGGACCGACCCTTGTGGTACGCCAAAGCGTAGTTTGCAGTGCTTTGATTCTGAACCCTTATGGAGCACAAATTGGGTTCTATCTGTGAGGTACGATTCAAGCCAACCAAGAGCTGTACCCCCAAAACCAACATAGTGCTCTAGACGGTGAAGAAGAGTGCTGTGGTCGATCATGTCGAACGCAGCACTCAGGTCCAGCAGCACAAGCATTGAGCTTGTATTTTTATTCAAAGCAAGAAGGATGTCATTTACAACTCTTGTAACAGCAGTTTCAGTTGGGTGAACATTCCTGAACCCCGACTGGAATGGTTCAAAGAGATTGTTCCTCATCAGATAATCGACGATTTGCTTTGCTGCAATCCTTTCCTGTACCTTGGACAGGAAGGGCATGTTCGATATAGGTTTGTATCCCCCCCCCACACGTTTTTAACCGCACAAATCTTGCTGTTTGGCCACCAGTCAGATTCTGGCTGAGAATGTGAATTGAGCTGCTGATTGTAAGGCCCTGATATATAAGAAAATAAAAATGGCGGACGAGTAGAGGACACGGACAGCCTGCCTACGCAGTTCTATAGTGCATTTTGGCGTCTGTGCATGCGCACTTGAAAAATTGCTCACTGAATGAAGAGGCTTTGCAGGTTTTTTCATAAAAATGAAACGCCAACAGCAGTTCAATTTAATGTATTTCTTTGGAGAGGGGATGAAAAGAAAGAAAGGACAGGAGTTGGTTGATTAATGGTTGTAAAACAGCATGATTTTTCTATTAACCTATGTAACTTGAAAACGAGTACACCTTAAACCGCAGTTAGACTCACACACCACGGGCTCAATAGGATAACTCGACTCTGCTTTGACCAGATGTCCCGCTTTGTGCGGACAGTCACGCATTTCCAATACTTTTTACACTTCCCGCAAATTGAGACGTTGTCCCGCATTGTTATTGACAGTCGGACTCGGTTATTATTATTTTTTTTAAATGCGTGTTTTATATCTGGCATTTATCAAATAGCTGTGTGCGGAGACAGCAGTAAAGGCTTTCATCAGGGGGCGGGGCGGGCTGTTTGATCATGTCAATCAAACTGGGACGCGCCCACCAACAAGAAACAGTGCAAATCAGGTCAGAACGGCATGCAGCACGAGACGGAGGAAAGCACAACTCGTACGGCTGAGAAGAGGAAATGCAGCTGCAATAAAGAATGGGAAACTATCCCTGGGTGAAACCAGTGCAAGGCGAGTCTGGTAAAGTTTTGTTTGAAGTTTGCTTGAGTCATTTTTCCATTTCACACGGAGGTGATAGGACGTGAAACGACACAGACATTGCGGGACTCCCAAAAAAAGTTATTATTTTATGTAGTGCCTATTGCCTAATTGTATACACAGGTGTGCCTTTAGTTGGCATTGTCCAGTAAATGCAGATCATTTTCAAATGCATTTCTTGTGTACATGTGCTCCATGTAGCCTAATCCAGTGCATGGTCTACTTGAATATGTGGTTCAGTATATTGTTTGACTAGAGCAAACACTTGAATGTGGTGTTTTGAGTTGTGGTGGGGTTAGGTTGTTGCTCTCTGTTGTTTGAGAAAAGGCACATTAAAGTACAATACTTTAAATAACAATTCTAGCCTTGACTGATGGTTCTGTTAGATTGTATACAGTCAGGTGTGTTAACTTGAGGCACTGTGAAATAGCATGAAAGCTCCATGCCTGCAATGTTTTTTCACGTGAGAGGATTTGGGAAAGTTCCATTTAAATAAGATATATTTGTGACGGTTTTATTTGCAGGCTGTTATGTGCAACTGAATCAACCAGATGGCAAAGTATAGTAATCTTACAAGCAAAATAGCAGACTAGAATTTTTTTTTTTTTTTACAATTTATTTTAGACTACCTCGATGCATTGGTATCCCACATTGTCCCACATTGTCCCACACAAACGCAGTCTTTGTCCCACATCTGGCGATCTGGTTACCCTTCCCTATTCATAACAGAGATCAGATAATCAGATAATGTTAGATCACCTTTTAAGGAGGAAAATGATTATAACAGTAGCTTTTGTTCACTGTCCTCTGTCCATACAATGAATGAATAAAGACATTTTCTTTATATTAAAAGTTTGATTCATTTTGATTATGCATATTTATTCTGGCAGAATGATCACCAACTAAATTATTTCACCGATTTTCTATTGGTTACCGCAGTCCCTAAATGTATGTAGAATTGCAGGAAATGGTATTCAAATCTCAATTTTCTTTCTGGGGGAATACCCCCAGACCCCCCGGATTATTGTGTTCCTCCCACTTCTCAAACCAAAGTTACGCCCCTGCACACATATACTAATACAGTATATCTAAGGTTTTCGTTGCATTATGGATGTGTTAACAGATTGTTGAATGTGTATATGTAAATATGCAAATACCAGTTATTGTATTTCTCTGTGAATTCCATCTCTCTCAATTATAACAGAGATTCTTGGGATTCTAACTGTTTTCAAAACACAAAAGCAAGTCTGCTGTTTCAAACCAATCAAATGTGTTTCACATGAAGTCGACATTTAACCCATCTGGTTTTCATTCAAATAATAGCTTACTCATAGAACTTTTACTGACGAAGCAAAAGTTTTAATTGCCTATTGAATACAAGCTTTTTCTTCCAGTTTTGAACTTCTTCCTATCTTCAAAATTGGTATTTTACTGCTCGGACAGAAACTTTTTTTCGAGTTTTCCGGCTGCCCTCTCCTTGTCCCTTTTTCCCGCCATTAGAGAGACTGAGAGAGGGACAGAGAGAGACGGAGAGTGAGAGAAAAATAGGGTTTTTTATCATTCAGTGGGTGTTTTCAAAGCCCAACGTTTCTCTTTCACATCAGATTGTGGGTGAATAAATGCAGACTTTAAATCTGTCAGGCAACGATAGCAATTGATCTCAGCAGTAAAATGAGAGTGGAGGATGGCCTGAATGTTGATGTTGATGTTGGTTGATGTTGGCAAAGAAGGATCCACAGTCTACACCAAGGTCTCTGTCTTCTGCTGACCACGAGGTCCTGATCATTGGAGATTTGCGTTAACAAGGTTTTGTCGTCTGCTGCATACTAAGTGTGAGGGTGATTTTTTTATTATGTATCTTATATATATATATACATCCTTATACATGACATATGTTCCTGGAATATATTTTGTAGGGTTACAAACTGTTAAAATTCAATCCTGCCTCTCTCTCTCACTCTCTCCATGTTCGCAACAGGAAAAAAAATAGATTTTCTGAATAGAAAACCATAAGCCCCACAGACGATATTGGAATCCTACATTTTCTGTTGCAGAGAACATGTCAAGAGGTCTCCAAAGTAACAAGTATCACATTTGATGGAATCCTGTTTACCTGTTATTTTTTTCTGTATTTAAACACAATAGATGTCACGTGAAGTCATGGAAATCAGAAAGCATCTGGAAGCTTCAATGTCTTTCTCCCTGAAGCTCTACTGCCCTTTATTTCCCCGACGTCAGCTTCACATGCGTACCTGAGCAAACAGCAGATAGTAGTTGACATTTATTCAGACCCACGCCTGTGTGAAGGTTAGGGGTGAAATCTCCCAGGCTTGTGTCATATCTGATGGCTTTCTGTTTCTTACGCCTCCCATCCGAGTTGAAAGGAGCATTCTATTCCTTGTAGTTTGATATCAGCTTCATTTCCTCTCCGCCAATGAACAAACGCAGGGCCATGGACCGGATAAGTGTTGAAACGTCCCTAGTTTAGTCAGCTATTTGATTTGATTTATTCTTGCTGTTTTTCTGGTTGATCGGTTATTTTTTTACAGCATTTTTGGAAATGTGTAAAAGTCATTAATGTTTTTGTGTTTATTTTTTCATAGATTTGTCTCCAATATATATACATTAAAAAAGTAGGCCTATATAAATGGATTGCTTAGTTTGTAGTTCCTATCACCTCACCCAAGGTTCGATTCCGTATGAATAAAGTAGGGAGAGACGGGTCGATTGAAACACAGGACGATTGAAACACAGGACGATTGAAACACAGCAATTTCCTCGAAAACCACGCAAGTAGGAAATTTTGTGTAATGACGTCATACTGTTCAAATGTTATCCCTGCAAACCTGTTTTTGAGTGCGGCAAGTAAAATCTTCTGTGCGGTAGTTTTTTTGTAATAAACAATTGTGTTATTTGTTTCATGGCATAATATGACTATACAACAGATGAATCAGTACTGAAACCTGTCCTAAAGTTTTGCAATGTCAGAGTTATGAAGTTAAGAGGGAAAAAATGTAATGTAATGTAAGTGCCAGTAGTCGCTGTCGGGACGATTGAAACACTTGTTTCAAACGTCCCGCACGTCACCAGTTTGTTTAAAATAAATAACAGGGTGTTCAACTATGTATCCCTAAACATGACTTAGGACAGGGAAATAAGTAAATTAAACCAAAATGTAGTCGTCCAACTGGTATAAAGGAAGAAAGGTGAGTTTTAACCGAAATGTGCATCTTGACAATTACAAAAGTATTTTTTGACCTATTTATATTATGAGAAATTATGTGAAATTTTAGGAATGACGAGTACACTAGTATGTTTTCCGGTATGTTGCATAAAAACAAGAGTAAGGTCAATAGTTTCTGTTTAAAATATGCTATTTCATTCGTCCCGCATATGTGTTTCAAACGTCCCGACTAGGCATGGCGTTTGAAACAAATATCAACTTACGTTTAAAGTTAAAAAAACAGCGCGATCTTTCGACATAGGCCTATGTATTAAATTACACTTGTAACTATGAGAATAGACATGTGAGCTGTTGATCACATGATGAAATTATTTGCATACGTAACGTCATCTTTGAAAAAGGCGTAAAACTGAAAAGTGTTTCAATCGACCCGGGTCTCCCCTGCACGTTATCTTTTCTTATCTTGGTAATAATAATAATATGATATAGCAGAGGTCAAAGTGATTTATACAAGAAACACAAAAACTGTTATTATACTGGAACAAGGACCATTGTGAACATTTAACATTGAACCATCGCAAATGACACGCTACACTAAAGGAGGAATGGCCTCCCAAATTACAGACATCAAATTCCTGGAAAAAACGCAGTTTATCTTACCAAACAGAACTCAAACACAAATAAAAGCAATGCTATGGCATTTTGTGCATTTTAAATATGTTTTCTTTATTAAGCCAAGAGTAGGATAGCCAACCAGCGAATGCTGCTTTTCAGAAATGCCCTGCTAGTGCTCTAGTATGTTAATCTATTTAGCATGCTAATTATACTAGCATGCTTTGTTTCCTAGAAAGCTAAGTACCCTAGCATGAAACCATCAGCGTTGGTTAGCCCCATGACCTCAGTACAAAACGTAGAAGAGGCATAATCAGTAAAGCTCACAGAAGAAATGGATTTAAAATGGCTGTGTTGAGAGCAATGGGCCATGACCTCGTATTCCAGGTCATTGACCAAACAAAACTCAGCACACAAAAACAACACATCAACCCCCTGAAGGCAAAAACCAAAGCCATGCATAGCAGAGCCATCGTGGCTTTGAGTAAAGCTTCCATTTGCAACTTATTGCAAAAGTATTCTTTTAACATTACTCACTGATGGCAGAATAATTAGGAAGGGGGTTATTTTTAGGAGGGGCCTTGATGAATCCATATGCGGCGGTAAGACTAGGATCTTATTCATGGGCACAGAGGCCCGCGGAAGTGGTGAACACCACGTCTTTATCCTCTAATTAGATCCACAAGTCAAACCTGCAAGAGAATTCATTGTCCAGGACTTATGATCACGATGAATGCACTGGAAAGATTCATATTGAAAGATATCTCTTCAGTCCAATCCATCTATACATACATAGGAGAAATATATTTCCCAGCAAAGCACAGTGAAAAAATGATTTTTTTCACCGGCCTTCCTTGAACCATTCAAAGTTTTATTTTTTTCCCTCCATGTTGCTGTCAGATACTTCTTCAAAGTGTATAAAAGGAAATCTTCCATGATATTTCAGTGAAAGATAAAACAAATTCCATAGCTCCTTCAACTCTTTACGGGTCTGTACCAGTTGTTATATCCTTGACAGAAACACGTCTGTCTGCTTTACGCTTCCATCAAAACAGAAAACACCCAAACAAAAGTAAGACATAGCTTTCTGGTAGAAGTTGTACTCAAAATGGGTCATTTAAAAAGGAAGTTTAAACCAGCCATTTTAACTTGTCTATCCAAGCATTTGTTGTTATGTGACATCTGTTTCTAATTAGATTAAATTATTACAGCATATTATATACAGACACCAGACACATCTTTGTGTTCTCAGCGTGGTTGGGATTTCACAGTGGTAAATTATGTTTATCAGCGAGATGACTTTAACGCGCTGCCAATGAATAATGTGTCATCTCTTTGGCTTGTTTCAGACGTGGTGGAGGCCACCGAATTGTCTGGAAACATACGTGTTGGTTCATGTGGTCTTGTTCTCCTATAGTCCTGACACCTTTCCTCTAAGTTTTGTGTTGAAGGAATTACTAGACAAAAAAATGATAAAGCCCGGAATAAAGAAAGGAAGAACACAAACCTATCTGTCCTTCAAAGCCCCCTCCTTCATAGCAAATAGATTGAGGGAACCCAATGTAAGGAACATTACGATTTCATCTCTCAAGCTCTGTGCATTGGCTGCCAGCTGGGCGAGCTGTTGGAAATCTTTTTTTCACAGCACTGGTTGATTTAGTTTCCCTTCCATTTGCTTACTGGCTAATTTAAAATCGCAAGGATATTTTTTTACATTCATTACTGCTACTGGCCTTTCATGCGCATTTTGTTTGAAGTTGACAAAAGCAGGCACTTCAGATTCCAGAAATAGTTGGGTGGGTGAGAGCTTTCTAATAATAAAAGATAATTGATGTGCAAACTGGTCATGTTGCTGTTGCAGGAGAGGGGATGGAGATGTGCAGTAATGGATGGATGGAACTGGGATGAACAGTCCTTTCAAGTGAGTTACTCCAGTTAATGGCAATCAATTGTAAGTCACCAACCACATTTTGCTCACCAATGCTTAACATTTTCTCCATCATCCCCCAAGTTGAGTCTTTTTGGCGTATGTGGGGCAGCCGCTCGAACGCTTAGACCTATGTGTTGTAATCAGGAAGACGGTAGCGTTCCTTTTGCAATCACCACGGCGACCACAGAAGGGTGCTTCATGTGAGAACCATCAACCGAACTTTGGACCCAGTAGAAAAACGTCTTCCGCGGTGGCAGTTACTTCCAGATAAAAAACATCCTCAATGTGGGTGCTGTTTCCGGTTCTGAGCATTGGGAAGCCAGCGAATAAAAATGAATACTTCAAATCAATATCTTCTCTGTTCAGGGGGGACTCGGGCTGTCCTTAGGCCTAACAGACAATGCTGTGATACAAAGAGCTCCTCATGACCCTACCTTGCTAGGATGGAGGGAACACACCTCTCACAGAGGTTCCTAGAGGCCAGGATGGTTTTGGAAGTGTGATCATGTATTCAGGATCTCTCTCCAGTCTCCTTCTGAACTCAGAGCGGGGGAAGTTCTCTGTGGTGTGGAAACAAGCTTTTTATTTATCTCTAATTGACTTTCGTATCCTAAATAACATTCGCCTCTGCTCTCTTCCTTGCTCTGTGGGAGAGAGAGAACGCGAGAGCAAGAGAGTTTATATTCCTCAACCGTGTCCTTATAAGCTTCAGAGCACAACTTGTTCAACTTTAGTTTTATTTTTATAACTTTGGATAGAAGATATCTTTCTACTATAATAGCAGGCCTGTCGCACCAGGAAATGTAGGAAATGTAAATGACCTTATATATGAATGAGGAGTAGAAAGTCTGTATTTCGTCACTTCAGTGGGCGTGTTGATGACGGTTCTTCATGTCATTGAGTGGCCCCCTAAATGATAATCAGCCTGTTGCCTTTTGTTCGCTGAATGGTTAAAAAATATGTTGGCACATAATGTTGGCACTGCTTTTAAGAGTCATTTGTGGTGAACGAATGTTATACCTTGAAAAATTATAGGCAAAATGATAGGAATTTGGGATGAAAGTCCAGAGTTCTACCGTGCAATAAAAGCATGTGTTCCAGACAGAAACCTTTGTTAATCTATGATAAAGTGAGCAGACTACATGTATTGTGGTCTCAGCTAAACTATATCAACAATGCAGTTGGTGACTATAACCTTAAATAAGGAATATAGAGAAATGTTTCCTACACACATACGTGTACTGTGTACCATACACAAACCTTAACACACACCCGAATACACAAAAAATTCATAGACACGGCAGCAAATTCAACAAAACACTTGAAAAGCTAACGTTTGATGTTGAGTTGAAGTCACCTACGAGCTGATCATGTGACACGCCTCATTCAAGTATACACAAGTCTTCCTTCAAATATATTTGGTATATTCATATACCTAAATATATATATATATATATATATATATATATATATATATATATATATATATCCTCCACAGCACAGCCCCTACTATCCTCTTCACTTTGTAGGTTAGTAGGGAGGGTCCTGTTAAAAGATATTCTTTCCTGCCAGCCTTGCTAGGGAGCAGGAGTGGTTTTGGCAGCCAAGTGAATGCAGCTCTTTAGAAGCAGAGGGGGAAAGTGGCGATGGGAACACTGAGAAGAGTCAAAGCACTCCCATCCTCTGTTGCCATGGTGAGCAGGGGGAAACACAGGGCCTGTGCGCACACACCTCAGCTCCACCACTCAAAGACGGTGGTGACGGACTGTGCACCGATTGGGCGTGCACCAGCGCCGGGCAGTAAACCTCAGCGGAGGGTTGGGACAGACTGTTCATGGACTGGGCGTGCACCAGCGCCCGGGTATTAAAGCTCTTCAGAAGGGTGTGTTCCACTGTTCCACAGTGAATTTCGGTCCAGCCCTTTTATTGTTCAAAACACCTTGAGCCGAGGACCAGTAAAAGGTTGTGAAACGTGGCCGATCGGGGCTTCAGGTAGGCCGTTACAACGAGTGCAGCACTTTTCCCAGAGTGCCGAGCACCCGTCGAGTGCTGTGTTTAATACCCATATCGTAAACCTTGGACGTTGAAATTCTTTGCCTTTTTTTTTTATAAATAAACATTAGGTTCTTGCTGAATAACACCTATACCTATACACCCGAGAATAAGTGAAGTCCTGCTTGCTGGGAGGTAATAGTGTAAAGTCCTTCAGCTCCTACGTGAAATGTATACTTAGCACTAGGCTGCAATGGCCTGGTGGTAGAGAACCAGCAGGATGCAGCGGTATGTCTCTCACGGAAGTGCTGATTAACTGTTCTATGCCGCACATAACGGACAACACGCTTATCCCAAGCAAAATCAATCCATTGATTAATGACCTAATCTTCAACGTGTATTCAATTTAATTGGAAAGAGTGTGAAATAAATTGGTCGCGGATTGACGTTGGAGGATCCGACCAACCTGACCTCCTCCTCTCACCTTTGCTGTGATTTTCTCCGCTTCCATTCCTGGAACACAATCAACCACAGCCACATGTAAAAGTGTTTATCTGCTGAATCTGTTTCTGTTTTTAAATGACTTTCCAGCCTCTTTGGTAATCCCATGGTTGTTCTGGAGATTTCCTTGCTTCATGCATATTTGTAGTCATCTGTTTGGATCTTGGTGAATTAGCATTATGGGCACTGGCTTGCTCTTCATTTTTGTCATGAATAAAAAATTTCGTCATTGGCAACCGCTTTCTCCATGACAACCATGAAACACAAATTTCTCCATATATTGGGTAGAATTTGCAGAATGTTTAACTAATTACTTATTTATTTTTTACATTATACAATGGGATTCTAAGGGCCCTATCTCACAGCCAGCGCAATTTACTTTCTACAATGACGCATGCATCGTTGCTAGTTTGCACCCTGCGTCAAGCTGATTTTCCCCAGCAGCTAACTCACGCCACTACGCTTGCGCCCTGAGAGGCGTGTTGGCGAAAAGCAGAGCTGTGTTCCAGCGCAAATGATACATGGCGCTATCTTACGGATCGATAAAGCAATTGCGCTACTGACTGGAAAATACCTGGTCTAAATGCAATAGCGGATAGCACAGTTGGTGTTGCTACTTTGACGTACCATTGCAGGTCGGAACTGCGAAATAAGCTTACACACTAGTAGGCTATACACAGCACAAACATGCAAACGATTAGCCTAATTGAAATATTATGATGATGATGTGGATTGTTTTCCTAAGGGGCTGCATGAATGAACACTCGAGCAAAGTAGGCTATATCCCAGCCTTCCAAAACAAAATCTTGTTTTAGGGTAACTGATAATGTTGGTTATATTATTTGGGAAAGAACAGCTGATACATCGGTAAGAAGTTGCTCTTTTAAGTCAATGCATCTGCAAACAAATATTTTCTTGACACAGACATCGTGTACAAGCCCATAGCTTTTAGGATTGATGAATATTTGATAGTGAGAAAACATAGTTTTACCGCGAGTAAAAGAATGAATAAATGCGGGTGATGCTTGGCGCACCTGATCCGATTAAACACGCAAACTAAACACGTAACGCATAATACAGTCCATGGCAATGTATATTAACGACATTTAAATGACGACTCAGTGTTTCTGAAGTTGTGAATTAGGCCTATAATTAGGCCATAAACTTAGCAATTTGAAGTATGAAATTCATGTGGTCATGCATCTGTCTCAGTGGAGACTGCAAACGCGCTGTCAAAATATCAACTTTGACGTACCATTGCAGGTCGGAACTGCAACATAGCAAACGCGCTGTCAAAATATAAACTTGTCAAGTTCAAATGCGCTGGCTCTTAAAGGGGATGGGAGATGGAACTCTCATTGGTTTGTTGCACGTCACGCCCAAAACACAGCTACGGGTTTCAGACCAACACATTTTAGATTTGCGTCGGGAGCCATTTATCCGACAGTTGAAATAGGGCTAAATATGTTTAACCTTGAAATAAGTTGAGCTAGATAACATTTTGATTGGTGATCAGGGATGGGATGATGGTTTATCTATTGACTGCAACTAGACAACTTGACAACGCTTAATAATTATACAAATATTGTTAGTCTTAAACCAACCCGGTATCACGCGATTGCGTGCTCCTGCGCACGAACATTAATCTATTGAAGCGTGTTCCAGAGCACGATAGTCCGACTTTTTGCGTGTTACACAGAACGAAATGTAAACCAATGCATTCTGAATGGGAGTGTTCTAAGACAATTAACGTGCTCCACAAAACGGTACGAGAGAGAGAGAAAGAGAGAGAGGGAGGGACAGAGAGAGAGAGAGAGCGAGAGAGAGGCTTCAGAAAGGTTGTGCGCAGATAGTACAGTGCACCCTAGTTATGTTTATGCCAAAACCACAAATGCTATATGTATATATATATACATTGCCTAATTATATATATTGCCTATATATAATTAGGCTATAATTATATTATTTAGCGTGTAATGAGACAATCTATAGCCAAATTGTCGAAGATGCCCGAGAATCTTCGGGGATATCAGCATGGGAAATCGGCGAATCAGACCCATGAACCTATAAAGAAAGACGTCATCTCAAGCGGGAGAGAACGTTTGCGGTGCTGGTTTGTGTCACGTAAGTACAGGGCTCTCATGTCTCATGCATTCGGCGTGAGACACACGCAATTCAACCCATGCACACGCTCGAACCTGTGCCGTGTTCCAATACCCGTACTGTCCGTACTTACTAGGCAAAATTTGAGTAAGATCCGGCGAAAAGAAGTATACTTCAAGGACCCGGATGCCGTACTCAAAACGGGCTAATCCTGAAGTGTGGATCGAAGGACACTCCCCGTACTCAACGGCAGCCATCTTAGCTACGTAGCGGAAGAGGCGGAGCCAGGCTGAGCCAAAGTCGGCGCATTTTCCACATAGCCTGCATTAATAGAGTCATTTTGTAGTTTTTATAGCTGCTAGGCGTAAAGAGTTCACCGTTCAAAGCGGGATGTTTATTGCGGGGGAGGAGCCACGGCGGCAGTCGTGATCGTAATTTCCGGTTAGTGCACCACGGAGTACTCGATTTGGAACAGCACTCACATCTGAAAAAATAACGTAGTAGATAGTGCGGATAGTATACTTCCTTTAAGTATACTCATGGAAGTACGGGTATGGTCTCACGGAAATACGTGACACTGTCACGTTATTTAATCTATTGAAACGTGATCAGGGACACGTAGGCCTATTTTCTAAATGTTGTATTTCAATTGGAAGTAGGCTATTTGTCGTGTCACTAAGCATGACTTCCAAACTAAGGTTCTGTCCGGGAGCGTTCTCCCTAATGCCCCTTATGGAGCTCCGTACAGATCATTCATTGTTGAAAATTGTCTGTGATAACTAACAAATGACAGCTTTTGGCCACCCGTTTCTACTTAAAATTGTCTGTGATAACTAACAATATGACAGCTTTTGGCCACCCGTTTCTACTTTCACCTTTGATACTGAGAAATTGTGACAATACACGGATAGGCCTATATTAAATGCAGGTGCGCTGCTCTGTAGGCAAACCGCGAAGGAAAAAAGGGTAGCTGCTTCATCTGTTCTTTTTAGAATTGTATGTCTTGATGTTTATTTTATCTAGCCATCTATTCTCTTGTTTTTGGCTATGTGAATGAACGTCCGCGTCGATGCCTCGATCGCAAATCCAGTGTCGCGAGCGGACGTTGCCATGACATCTAGAAATCATACCGTATTTAATGGGTTGTAGTGAGTGTAACATAATTCACCTACAGTATTTTGTTATGTGTTGTTCTTTCAATTGTGTTAGGCATGTCGTTTACTGTCTTGGTGGTTCAGGGATCGCTGTCCCTTTTAAGGATTACGAGCGTCTCATGACGTCAGAGCCCATGCGGGATTTGTTTACCTTCAGCACGTTTTGATTTCCCGTTTCTCTCTTACTAAATAAACGAGTCACACAACTGTGTGCTCAACGTGCGAAATTGTGTCTCTCACTTATGGCAATTTCCACAGGGTTATCTATGGCGACACATTAGTGCCATAATTCACTAATGTGATAAAAGATGCATTCGGGCGTATTATATAATTCCACACGCGTAGATATTAACTGCGAGCGTGCAAATGATCTCTGCGCGAGCAAAACAGCCTCTCGCGCGCGCAAATTACCTCAGCGCGCGCAAAACAGCCTCTCGCGCGCGCAAATTACCTCAGCGCGCGCAAAACCTCTCGCGAAAGATGTTTTTACGCTCTCGCTCAAATTTAATTTTGGCACTATGGGGGAGGGAACCAAGGCAGGGCGGGCTTTCCTATGATTGGCCGTTTCTGATGCGCGATATTTGATTGACAGCCCTCCTCAGCCCTCCTCTCATTCAATTCTGAATTGTACAGTAAATGGCTGAAACGATAGTTACTTATTGTAACTCTAGATTCTATGAGTAAAGGCGCAGCCTTTTAAGGCTATCGCTATTGGGTTATCCCTAGGCGTGAGCCGTAGCACTGAACATTTTGTAATCCCCGACCACCAACAGCGTGGGCCTCAATTACGTCCGCGCGCGGCGTGCCTCAACGACGTCCGCATTTCGCAGATATAGTCGGGCGCCGGCGGACATTCTGCTCCCAATAAACAGCTTTTCTTCAGCTATTTAAAGGACAATGAGGCCGACACTTCTATGGCCAATTCTATGAGTATAGGCTGTGCCTATACTCATAGAATCTGGAGTTACAATACGTAACTATCGTTTCAGCCATTTACTGTACAATTCCGAATTGAATGAGAGGAGGGCTGAGGAGGGCTGTCAATCAAATATCGCGCATCAGAAACGGCCAATCATAGGAAAGCCCGCCCTGCCATGGTTCCCTCCCCCATAGTGCCAAAATTAAATTTGAGCGAGAGCGTAAAAACATCTTTCGCGAGAGGTTTTGCGCGAGCTGAGGTAATTTGAAGCGCGCGAGAGGCTGTTTTGCGCGCGCTGTGGTAATTTGCGCGCGCAAGAGGCTGTTTTGCGCGCGCAGAGATCATTTGCGCGCTCGCAGTTAATGTCTACACGTGTGGAATAATATAATACGCCCGAATGCATCTTTTATCACGTTAGTGAATTATGGCACTAATGTGTCGCCATAGTTATCATTAATATTGATGTGTAGGGGTTGTTTATAACTCATGAATAATATTGTTTAGACCACGGTCTGGGGGAATACTCTGATTCTGATTGGCTGCAGTGCGTGCATTAACTCCTGATATAGCCCTACAGACACCTGCTAGTAGTTCCAGTCAGTGTTTAGATTCTCTGCCCGAGCCCGAGCCCGACGCGGGCCGATATTTCCCACCACTATACTCGGGCCGGGCCTTTGATCGAGCGTTTTTATTTTTATTTTACCATTGGTTTATTGGCCTAATCTGAGGAGAAATCTATGCCATAAACAGAAATATTATAGGCCTTTATTACACGGGTCTTCTCAATGCCGTGGAACGCTCCGTTCACTTGCATGGGTGGTAGTCCGGTGACTTGTCTACCCCAGCGTCTACCGTTGCTAAGCGACGTCACCGTCTTTGCGGACAAATTATTTCTCTGCTGATCAACACTACAAATGGCCAAAAGACTTGTATCCCCCCCCCCCCCCCCTTAAATAAATACTATGCGGAATTATTTTTATTATTCTCATTCAACTTGAACATGTGTTTTTACAGTAGAGTGGTGGAGGGATGACGTATGTTGGCCAACCCGGAAGTGAGCGTCGCCCTGGATTCCCTCGACAAAAAGCCAACGGATTTTGGATTATTATAAATTGAAACAATTTATTAAATAAATATTTGTGAGATGTCATTACTCATTTGTGAGATGAGTTTGCTTCTTATTTATGTAGAGTATACACCCCTACTGTCCACAAGCATCCCCCCCATATGGATTTGGAGAATTGTTGCCACGTCCCAGTGGTGGAGGTATCATATATATGAAAGAGGGCATTCAATTATACTATAATGATCAATTAGGAGGCCGAAGCCCTAAAGGAAGTGATGCAATAGGTGACTGAGGGTCAACATTTGAGAACCTCTTTTATCAAAGGGGGTCTCAAAGGACTCATACGCTTCAACAGCGGCTGCAGCAGAAGTGTTGAGACGAAAGATGATATCAAGACATTTATAGAATATTCCCATTCACATGATTCTTCGCACGACCTGCAGGTTGGAGAGACTGAAATAACCCCCAAAATGAGTAATAATGTAAAAGCAGCCAAGTCCCACAAATTGCTGGAACTATTTATTTCATTCCATTGTTTCGTTGATATGCATTATTGAAAAGTTTCAAGCATATGGATTTAATGCAATATCCACAAACAGTTCAAAATGGTACCATGAAATGTCTTGTTTATTGTATTAACCAGTTCATTTCATTCAGTTCATTAACTCCCTCCCCCCACACATAAAAGTCAGACACCATTACAACCTTCAAGTCACAACTCAAAACTCACCTGTTCAAACTCGCACACAACATCTAACTGATCTGTTTTGTCTTGTTTTATTTATTTCTTATGTTAAATTTAATTTATTTTTTCCACAATGTCTTGTTTTTTTAAAAAATGTATGATGACTATGCTCTGTAAGGTGACCTTGGGTGTCTTGAAAGTCGCCTCTAAATGAAATGTATTATTATTTCTCTTTTGTGAAAGTCACCAAAAGTCAAAAAAAGTTAAACGCAAGGTCACAGGCTAACTGTGGAGCTGTGTCGGGAACCAGCAGCCAAGAGCTTCCATGGAAACTTTCTACCCATGCTAAATAGATTTAGTTGGCAGTTCCTTTTCTGCCCATTCTTTTTTAAACTTGTGGAAGCACTTTGCAGTACTGGGAGACACCATTTCTAACGGCAATGGAGCTAGATTCTAAAAATATCAAAAGATGCCCAAACCAAATACCTTTAACCCATAGTTGTGTTTTATCAAATTAAAAAATGTCAGAGTTTCATTGACTACAAATTGAGCAGAAATATTTTGCATACAAATCTTTAAATAGTTTAACCACATTAAGAAAAATACATTTGTTAATTTTTTTTATTAGTGAAGCCACAAGTTTTGCACATTATCCAAACAGAATACCTGAAATGTTGATATTTCAGCCCTTTCGGGTTTAAACAAGAGAAAAGGACAACCTAACAAGAGTGAAAAGTTTGGGTTAGTTGACCTATAGTTCAAAGATGTCCCTGGTCAGGTAGACTAAATAAAAGTGTATTCCCAATTGCTCCAGGACATTCGTGTAATTTACTTGTGAGCTCTCCCTCAAGCCTAGAGAGACATCAGTGTTGAACCACCAACTGAAAGAGGGTATTTGCCATTAGTATGAGTGACAACATTTCATGGCTATTAATTTAGTTCATTATATTTAGCCGATTTGAATAGACTTTTCTAGCAGGTGAGGCTGTCAAAGACCTAAATATGGAGCAACTACAAAAAGTAAATTTGCAGCATGACCAAATTATACAAAAAGTATAGGAACTGTTCTAGCAGATATGTTTTAGAAGTCTCTTTTGATAGGCAGGGAATAATTGTCTTTGTCACCCTGTAGTCATGCCATCAAATCTGTTGGGCAAAGTACCGCTACTGATTAATCCAGTAGACTCACCAGTCAAGTCCCCCTAGTTAGAAAATGGAAGAAACCCAGTTAGTCATGTTAATTATTCTGTTGTTACAAATGAAGACTAATACTTTCCACATATTGCGATCCAAGTTACTGGCTGCAGTCTTGGATTTTATAGTTCTATATGAATAGATTCAATTTACTAAACTATTAATCATGCTTCAGAAGAATTAACCTTTCTTGGATGGCAGATCTACCACAAGCCTCCATTGCCACAACCTCCAGATGGCTTACGACCTACGGCAACTCCTCGACTACTGCAAGCCAACAAATTGGCTCTTGCACACCAGACACGCATTTTGCTTTATTTTAGGTTTTCAAGCATCTTAAAATACCCAAATCATCGCTCCAATACACAAGTCAGCTAATGGCCTACAAGGAAATGCTGAAGCTAGTGTTAGTGATGGTGATAGAAATGGACAAGCTTGCGTGTACAAATATGCAACTAGAATTGCAAAGTTCACAGCCCAGTTGCATAAGTGGTCACAACCGTTGGATTGTAAGCAAGGGTAAAAAAAAAAAAACTTCCCACAAACTAGTCAACATGGTCAACATGGTCAATTGAAAGCCTGTACAAAACGACCCTGGAATAGTCAAATGCAGCTTTACTGCGGATGAATTAAGCCAAATTGCATAAACATCCAATGGTAAACAGTATACAAATGCAATCAAGGTTGCACTCACACTAGGCCATCTGGCCGTCGCAACTGTGGCCTGGCCACGGTAGGCTCTTGTACATACGCCATCACGTCGCTAGCATCCAAACAATTCTACCAAACCTTAACCAACTAGTGAAAAATGGAACAAAACTTTAGCACACACCCAGTGACTAATCACCTTGTCCAGGGGTGTTCCAACGTGGTTTACCAGAGGGCCTTGTGGACTTAAAGTAAGCCACACATTTGACAGAGACAGCACGGAATGACGTTAAACTAAGCTAATCTACAGGTTACTAGTGCTAGTGCAATTACATGAGCATTTTGCACAATATTTGTACTCCAATGCTACGTAAAGCAGGCTTCTTCAGAAACCCGTAGCCAGCTACATTGAAGGGCAACTGTAACAAATCCTGACCAAGACCGAAAGATGGCTCTGGAAGCCACTACGGCCCACGCAGCAGATTACTGCGTGGACCGTGGTGGTTTCCAGATCAACCCTTCGGTGGACCATTCATACACATGTATTCCGAGGATGTTTTGAAGACACTGGAGTCCCATGGCACTAGATTCCTTTGAAGACTAAGTTGGTATGGGGGGGCCCAAAGGGGGCCCCCCCATAGATCTTGTCAGTCATCTAACACCTGTTAAGAAAAACACGCACATCACAAGATACAAATCAGCAAAGCTAGGTTAACAAACAGCGGCGACATGCATGTCAAGGTGCAAAGAGCAGGGATACTGATGGCTTGTGTCTGAGGAGACAGCCCAAAAACGTCAACAATTAATAAAGGAAAATAACTTTTACTCACTGCGGTGGTCTGTTTCGAAGTGCCATGTTGGTAGCAATATTTGTCTGGGCTGTTCAGTCAAAGGCCGACAAAAACAAACACGCAACAACGCATACTTTCAGTTTGTATAAAGTGACAATAGTGATCTGCAATCTAGATCGAAAACTTTCAACGCTCACTAAACTCAACCTCCATTGACACAGGCCGATGCGAAAAGTAAAGCAAACCCATTGTGTTCACCTTATAAAGGGGTGCGTGACAGGTGATCTCAATTAAGAGCTAATCAGAAAGAACACACTGATCCGGCCATGAGTGAGACGTTCAAAACGAGGACGAGGATTTAACGGAATTGTTACCATTCAAATTCAAATTTCTTTATTATTGGATAGGGTATGATATCAATGATTTGGGCTTTGAGTAGGCCTATATTTCTTAAATATATTTCTTACATTTTTTCACCCCTTCGCCTTTTGAATATGAAATCTATAATCTCAGCCTCTCTATAATTTGCCCAACACATATTTTATTGTTCAAATAAAATCCCATCCTTATTTTGCCATTCATATTGAATCTTTACTGTCTTTCATTGTACAACACAATCATCTAATAATTATTCATAACGCTCTTCCATCTCCTTGGCTGCATTAAAGGTCCCATGACATGCTATTTTATGTATTCTTTAATATAGGTATTAGTGGGCAACTAACACAGTATTCAAAGACGTTCCCGAAATTCAGCCGTGGCGCAGAGTTACAGCCACTCCGAGCCAGTCGCACATTGAGCTTCCCCCAAATGCGCTGTTTTGGTGTCTGTAGCTATAATGCAAATGAGGAGGAGCGAGGCGGGTCAAGGAGGAGGGTGGGGGTGTGGCCCTGAGCAGCTTGCGGCCACGTCGGTACCATGCGCTCTGTTTACAGTGGATGTATCGCAATGGCGAGGCGCACACAGCCTTTAGCCGTGTTCTGTAAATATTCTAGAACACACGGATATATATATATATATATATATATATATATATATACATATAGCATTTGTGGTTTTGGCATAAACATAACTAGGGTGCACTGTACTATCTGCGCACACCCTTTCTGAAGTCTCTCTCGCTCTCTCTCTCTCTCTCTCTCTCTCTCTGTCCCTCCCTCTCTCTTTCTCTCTCTCGTACCGTTTAGTTAATTGTCTTAGAACACTCCCATTCAGAATGCATTGGTTTACATTTCGTTCTGTGTAACACACAAAAAGTCGGACTATCGTGCTCTGGAACACGCTTCAATAGATTAACGTTTGTGCGCAGGAGCACGCAATCGCGTGATACCGGGTTGCTTAAACGGATGGGAGTAGTTGTGGTGGTGATGGTGTTTGGGCTAGTATTGATGCTGGATGGGAGTTAAGGGGGGGGACAGGCGGTGTAAAGAGACAGGCAGTGAGGGAAACACAAGTACGTTGGCCTGATTTCAACATTTCTTGGCCGATTCTATTCGCTATTGGCTTGAGACGTGATAGTTGGGACTTGGGAAGAGGAAAAAAGAAGTGGGTAAACAAAGGCCCAAAGAAAAGTTTCAGCTCTTTAAAAGAGCAGGATCAATAACAATGAAGGACAAGGTCAAATGAAACCTCACCATTCGGTCTAAATTTCCCATCCAGGCAACACATTGTATTTGAGCCTGTGCTATATTTGAATTGGATTGTTTTCCGATGTTTGCAGTTTTGTTCTCAATAGCCAAAACCTTCAGACCAATCGCATGGCTCATAACCTTGTTTCTTGTAAAAACACCTTTAAGCAGCCATGACATAGTCTTCACAAAGAAAGTGAGGAGAGGGTGATTGAGTACAGTGTATATTAAGAAAGATAAGATGTGAAATGACGGATATTCCATATTTAGTTAGAAATAAAAATAAAAAGTTATTTTAGCTTTTTCAAAATATCTTTCTGTTCATTCATTTTCGGCATTTCCTTTTGCAGCATATTATAAATAAGCATCACTTGCAAGCAATAATACAATATGTGTTTTTTGCAAATCGTAATTTAAGATTTTTTATTGTAGGATAAGTAACGGCAATGTTCGACCTGGGCAGCCTTCAATCCAATAATTAAATTGTGTCAGATAATTCCCTTGTCTGTTCTGCCTTATAGTTTAATGAGTGTAGCAAGTGTATGGCCTAAACAAATATAAACAGTCAATCATATTAATGATTGTTTTTTTTTTCTTTTAATTTAGATTACTTTGGAGAATTTCCTAGAGGAAGAGACATAATAATTAATAATAATCACATTGTTTGTTTGATGTCTAAGATAGCAGAGTGAGATTAACATTCAGTGGGCCTGGTTTGAGTAGAAGGTTGGCGATAAACTGAGTGTTATATAATCTCCTAACATTTGATTCGTCCTGGCAGCTGTTGAATAACAAAAAGCTAACAAACAATAAAAAACAATAACATCAACAGTCACGTTTTGAACTACACACTTTTTCATCTTTTGAATGGGATTTTGGATTTTCGTTGCTGTTAAAGTGGCATTAATAATAGTTTACTACTTTAACGGCGCTGACAATCCAAAAACCCAGTCGAAACTAGATGGAAAAAGTGTATA
The DNA here is from genome assembly GCF_031168955.1 of Gadus macrocephalus. NCBI lineage: Eukaryota > Metazoa > Chordata > Actinopteri > Gadiformes > Gadidae > Gadus > Gadus macrocephalus. Next base: position 12,162,245 of record NC_082395.1, read on the forward strand.
GCTGAAAACGCCATGTTATTGCCCATAGACATTTGACCGAGGGAACCGGAGCCTCGGAGGCAGGACTTATTCTTCAGAGGTCTATTGATTCTTTAGTTTTGGGATTTGTCTAAAGAGCTACCAGATAGCACTATTTCTAGGACAGTGTCATATAGGAAATGCTGTCATTAATACATGTGGGTTTACTTAGATCATGAGAGTGCACATGATTCAACAACTGCAAAGAAACCATAGCCAAAACATTCTGTGTTCTGCGGCTTTCATAAAAGTTAAGATACTTGAACTCTACTGGAACATTTCCAAGGTGACCGTTTGCCAGCACACACTTAGGTAAAAGGTCAATGCCTTATAAATCACATTCTGTCTGAACAGTTATGTAATTTTTGTTAAAACAATTCAGAAGGGTTGCATCGCTGCTCTATTCAGAGCTTAGGCAGCTCAATATTTACTTAAAAAATAAAAATTAATATGAATGATATTTCATCTTTGGGGAACAGCCTGAAAAAACCCGAACATCTAAAAAAAATAAAAATAAATACGAAACGGCTAAACTAATTAATGAATAAATTCATGAATAGCTTGTCCGATTAACTAAATGAATGCATAACTAAATTAAGGAAAAAAATAATAAAATATAAAACCAAACAAATGAGTACCTAATTGAATGATTGAACTTCACTAACAAATCAGTCAATTAGAATTGAGCCAAATACATGTTTAAACTGTGATTTAGTTGTAATGTGCTTAAGACCGAGGGACTGATCTCACTCATGTTGTACAGTACCCCAATGCAATTGTTATATTATGTATAGTCTAGATATAATATCTTCAGATATAATTTTTTTATACCATCTCATATTATCTACTCCACATGGGGGTGAATCCCTGCTCCAGTACGGGGGGCAGTGCTGTATAAGCAGACATCCCTACCCCTGCTGTCTGATGCACTGTTCTCCTTTATTGTGTTTTATTGTCCTTGACTCCTGCTACATCCCTGCCTATTTTACCCCACAGGCAGAAAAATAACTGAAAAGATACAGAGCTGTTCCAAATCTCTGGCTCCACTCAATGTTTTTCTTAGCCTTGTCTATCCTTCCTCTTTTGCTCCCTCCTTTCCTCTCTCTCTTTTTCCCACCCACACACACACACACACACACACACACACACACACACACACACACACACACACACACACACACACACACACACACACACACACACACACACACACATACACACACACACTCACACACCCAATATAGAACCCATAGGCCTATGCATGTTTATGGTGATTAAAGTCCTACTAATAAACCTTGTTTCACAGAAAGAGAACAGTGTGCTTCCTGTTTCATCTTCCGGGTTACGTCTCTGAACTGTGAAAATAACAGTGCACTGCTGGAATCATTCAATGACATTCAATAATTAACCATAGCTTATCAGACATAATTCACCTGTGGTGTACTGTTTAATACTGTATAATGCAGAGAATAATACTTTATGAGAATAGTGTATAATGGTGAGAATAGCGTATAATGTGGAGAATCATGTATTACCCTGAGAATCTTGCATCATTAATAGTATGCTGAGAAGGCATTTAGTGATGGGTAAAGAAAGTGTCAAGAATATAAGTGTGAGAATAGCGTATAATGTCGAGAATGGTGGATAATGGTGAGAATAGTGCATAATGTCAAGATTAATGAATAATGCAGATAATAGTGGATAGTGCAGAAAATATTGTATAAAACCAATATACTCGGAATGAGCATTGACTCTGTGAACAAAGTAAGACTTGGTGTGTGTGTGTGTGTGTGTGTGTGTGTGTGTGTGTGTGTGTGTGTGTGTGTGTGTGTGTGTGTGTGTGTGTGTGTGTGTGTGTGTGTGTGTGTGTGTGTCTGTGTCTGTGTCTGTGTCTGTGTCTGTGTCTGTGGCTGTGTCTGTGTATCTGCATTTCAAAGACAGTAATCAAGGCATAATCTATCTGCATTATGTTCAACATTAATCAGGAAAATATCAAGCCATTAACTTACGGAGCAAAAACACAACAGGCCTTGTTGTTATTTAAGCATTTAGATAGGTGGATTTATTTAACAAAGAAACTTGCACTAAATTACAATACATGTCATCAAGGAGCAGGAAGGGGTTATGGGGCATCTTTCTCAAGGCTACATTCAGTTATGTCATTGAGGATCGAACCCAGCACCTCTTAGGTGGGAGTCAAAATTCCTAGACTAAAGCAAACCATGGATATTCAATGCTGAACATATTCTTCACTTCTTAACAAAACTTCTAAGGTATAATAACCCCACAGATCTTTTTGTGCAGTCTATGGTCTCGCATTCCGATGCCAACGTCTGACAGCCGAGGTCAGCAAGGACTGTCAAAGAGGTTTTCATTGCTAAGTTGACACCTGGGAATGGGTGAATAATTCCTGACTGATACGGGCTGATATAAGTTGCGTGTGTTAAGGCTACGAATAAGCCTTTATCTGAAAGTGTGTAAACTGATTTTTTCCGCAAAAAGAGAGGAACACTGGGAGAGAAGGGGGGCTGTGAGGTGGTGCTCCTTCAGAATACCTTGATTCCCAACGATCACAGCCATCACTATTGTCACGTAACCTGATGATAAAAAGTGCAGAGCTCAGCCTTGATAAAGGCCCACAGGTGCATAGGTGTTTCAAAACTATATCAAAGTGACACTGCAATATTACCAAAACAGGATGCCATTCAGGCTTAATACAGATGGATAGCCAAAATGCACAAACACACAGTCACACACATTTGCACAGACCCAGGAAAAACCAAAAACAAATCCCCTCCCACACAAAATATTCAATAATCATCATTACGAAATCGTGAGCATCGTGAGATAAAAAAAAGAAACAACAATCAAGCTAAATGGGTTTATTAGTCGATGAGAAACAGACACCGGTTAGAAGTGTTACTTGATGGCTGTCTGTAAGCAGGAGCCTTATCTGGTTTCATGTAACACAACAACCGGGGGACAAGAGAACTTGGATTTCACTCAGATCTCATTCACAAACAACCAAAATGAGTGGTGGGTGACTTTGTGTTGTTCCTCAAGAGATCGAGAGCGAAAGACTCGGGAGAGTGAGGTAGAGAGAGAGGAAGAGAGGGAGACAGAAAGAGGGAGTATAAGGAGAAAGAGCAAGACAGAAGCTTGGCGAGAGGGAGGATGACAGAAAGAGAGCGTGAGAGAGAAGGAGAGACTCAGAAAGAAAAGGGAGAGGGAGAGAGGGGGGGAATAAGAAAGGAGAGAGAAAAATACACAAATATCAGCCATTGGAATCCTATCCTCTATCTCGGCTGTCCGCTCTATTCTGATTGGATACATTACTGGCCTCTGCTAATGCATTCTGCAAATGGAACCATGAACATCCCATCATTTGTTGCTGTAATGCCTTTCATTTCAGCGCACGCCTATACCCCTGACTCCCAGGGTTCGTCTCTGTTTGTTTCCAAAGAGAATGTTTAGCTGTTCAAATGATCACTACAACCATTATGTATATTAGCTACAATCCTATTTCATAATGAAAAAATTCTGCTTTAACGTCGACAAACCAGAATGAGATGGTTAATAAGAACGCTGTTAAAACTTTAGCTGGTGCACGTTTGCTAACCTTATGGAGGAGAGTGTATACTTTTTAACAAATTACATATGCATTTGTTGCAAGTGCCACTATAGCCAAAACTTAAATAAGTTCAGTTTTTCTTTACATTTAGCAGACGCTTTTATCCAAAGCGTCTTACATCAGTTAATACACACATTGACACATTGAGTCAACCATGCAAGGCGACAGCCAGCTCGTCAGGAGCAGTTAGGGTGTAAGTGTCTTGCTCAGGCACACATCAACAATAACGCACACACACACCGTGTGTGTGCGGTGTGTGTGTGCGGTGTGTGTGTGCGGTGTGTGTGTGCGGTGTGTGTATGCGGCGTGTATGTGCGTGCTTGCAGTGTATGTATGCGTTTGCCCGTGCTGTGTGTGTGTGTGAGCTGCAGGCTGATTGGCAAATGCTCCCATGATTAACTTGAGTAGCTTGTGCGACAGGCCTGCTATTATAGTAGTAAGATCCCTTTTATCGGTACAGCATATCTCTGGTTCGACGCATAACCGAGGCCACAACCATGACCTCATATTTACTCTAGGCCTGTCTGTAAACTCCCTCTAAGTGTAAAACTTTATTTCTGATCATTAATGTGCTTTATTTGGCTCCGGCATCCTGGCATCTCCCTCAATCAGAAGGGATTGATGAGATGGATTTTCTACACATGAAATAACCTCTGTCTTTGCTCAATCAGAAAGTCTAACATGCAAGAATGGCTTACTTCTCAGCCTTAATTTCCACCGATAAACACAACTCTTTGACTCAGCACAATCAACCAGCTTATTCACAAGCTCCCAATGCTTTCTCTGGCACCTACACTGAAAATTGTGCCCCCAGAATCCTCATCTGATTTATCTATCAATGTTTAAATGAACTAACCCAATTGGCCACCATTACCATGTTGTATGGGTTCCCCCAGGGGTCAATCCCTGGTACTACCCCTTTTTCAATGTACATGCTTCCCTTGGGCCAGTTACTTTGGATGTTTATCCTATCATTATTACCCTGATAACCTTCAGCTATGTTTATCTCAACAGCTGATTAGCTGCTAGAAAGGACTGGATATCACTCAACTTCCATCAACTAAATTCTAATAAAATAGTGATCCTTATTTTTGTCTTTGAAGATACTACTTATGTCATTCTTCAGTGTATTGGCCCATTTACCCCCAATGTTAAACAAAACTCAAGGAAACATAGCTTTCCATGAACCCGGATCAAGCGAAATGTAAAGAAAAAAGTCTCCTTGACATGAAATTACAAGAAGGGGTCTAGGTTGGCCCACATGCCCCCAATTTCAAACAAAACTCGAAGAAACAAAGCTTGTTTTAAACCGGATTAGGCGAAATGTAAAGAGAAATGTATATTTGAGGCAAATGACAGGAACAATTGGTTCAGGTGGAAAAATCCCAAATTTTTCCTCCATTCCTAATGAATGGCTTAAAAGTAGGTATTTGGTCTAAGGGTATAGAAGCTGGAAAATGTTGGAAAGAGCTAAGCCATGTCCTTAAGGCCTTAAAGGTAATCAAAATAATCTTAAAATCGATCCTGAACTTTACTTGCAGCCAGTGCAGTGTTACTAAAATAGGATTGATGTGAGGTTTACAGCCAGTCCTAGCCTAGCTACATTTTGAACAAGTTGAAGATGTAAAAGGGCAGCTTGACAAGGGCTTGTGGACCATCAATTGAATACCATGTTAACTAATTGGTCAAGTCCTGTTTCTTTCAACTCAGAAACATAGCAAAAATCTGAACAGTACTATCGGCCTCTGACTAAGAATGTATTATCCACACATTCATTATCCTCATCTTTATCACTGCAATGCCCTCTTTAATAGATGCCCTTGTACTTCTTTGTACGTATTTCTTGAGTCTCATCTTAGTATATCTCTGCGGGAGAGAAAGAGTGACAGAGAGTGAGAGGGAGTTAGAGAGAGTGCCTTTGTTGCAAGATTTAGTTGTATTTAGCTTATATGTCACATAAAGGATCCCAAAATAAGAATGGTTCATGCTTGCGCATTTCTGAATTATGCCAACAAAATGCAAAAAATATGAACTTTTTGATTTTGTTAAATAATCAGGAATGGGGAAGGGGCCAAGGTTGTCAACCCCTACTCGAGGTTGGCTCAATGGGAATAGTAGTCCTTCACCTCAGGACCTGTGGTCAATAACCCCTGCCCAGACTTGTTGCTGTCATTCCCCCAGCCAGCTCCTGACTTGCCCGAACTCTGCGTCTGCTCCCTGATGATGCCGCAGCTCCTGGAACCCATAGTCGCTGCTGGTCTGGATGGCCGCCACCATTGGCATCACCCGGTCCCGTTCGTCGTGATACTGAAAGTAACAGCACTCCTTTGCACATCGCCAATGCGGGTTACTGGGTAGGAGTCCAATATGGTTTTCAGACACCTGTATTCCACACAGAACTACAAGGTTTCATCCTTATTCTGCACCAGGATGCCTGCCATTGGCCAAGGGCTATCTAATGGCCCGATCCCTCACGCAGCAGCCATTCCCTGAATCTTGATATGCTGGACCAGCCCCAACTGCGTGTAGTCCTGGTCCCTGGCGACATAAAGGTTGTTTTAGCAGAGAAACTCCTTTAACTTCTGATGCTGCTGGTGTGACGAGACCCTTACGGCGCTGTTCCATCAACTCCTGTCATGCAGGTGGCAGAAGTAGAGGAGCCAGAATCATGCGCCGTCTCACAGTCTCGGACAAGTTTGCAATGGCTTTGTGCCCTCCATACTAGCCCGTATCCCCCTCACCATCTTCATCTGACAGCAGTAGGTGTCCTGGTGGACGGGAGTACCCCCTTGGCACCTGGCAGACCTTGTCCCTAGGACGAAAGTGCCCTTGATGGGAGGGCTAGGTTGTAGAAGATCGCCTCGGCCTGTTCTGCCTCATTAAGTGCGGCAAAGCTTACATGCTGGCTCTCTCGATACTGCCGATAGCAGATGGCTAGCTGTTCCTTACTCTCGTCTTCAAGCCATACCTGGATAAGAGGCAGCTTAACAGGGGAGTTCAAGTCGAATTTGGCAGGTTGGATCCATGGAAATCCTTTGGATGCTACGGTTGCCGAGAGAGGTATTCTTCAATGTCTTCCTGCGTCCAATACAACGCACAACCATCAGGAGAGACTTTGATTTTGACAGACACGACACACTTTACAAACACATAATAGTTGTCTGCCTCACGGTACTACATCGTCGGTCCTTCAGTTTACAATGTTCTGTGTCCCGTAACCATAAAACCCAACACTACAATCAGGAGACTTGACTCTACTACAATCCTCTAAAATCAACTCTAACAACCCCCATGACCCTTAGGAATGCAAACATAACGCGGTGCACCCCTGTTGGTCGCTACAATACTAATGATGATACGAAGGATTATTCACCAATTAACAATAGTACTATGGACAAAATTAAGGATGATAATAGTGATAATTCTAATGATAATATTAACGATTAATAAAAATTTGGATTGATGCTAAAAGGATGTTCACAATCATATGTTTATAAAGTAGTAGGCTAAGCAGTACAGTAAGCGGTCAGACTTTGGGCTTTCTCACATGCACGGTCGCTCCTCCACAGACCCCCTAACAGCAGTCAAAGAGATTTCGACCCTTGTCAATGTGGCACTTTTATTTTGATAATAACTGCGGCCAGTAATTGGATGGTTTCTTGGATTTTCCACCAATTGGACACGACAGTGTCGTGAGGACGAGCCAAGCTGATGACCTCGTCTGTCCAGGCCGGCGTGTATAAGTGAACGTCATTTATCACAAACAACCTCACGAAAACAGTCAGAAGCATAGATGTAATGGAGTCGCTAAGCAGTTATTTTCATGCCTGCTGCCAGGCGACCTTACAATATCCATTTTCAGATAAACTCTGCAAAATAATTTCAGCCACACTCCGGCGGCCATAAGGGATGCAAACCGAGCGCTGACGAGGAGCGACAGACCGACGAATGGAAAGAGCGGGATAATGAGAAAATAGAGGAGGAGAGACGTGCGCCTGGCTGAACACAGCACACGCACTGCTGTCGGAGCGGTCAACCCAGGCCTGCTGGCGTGCACTTACCCCGGCCCAACCCTAACCACTACCAGGGGCTCCATCAGGCTCCTGATATGCATATGACGCCGTGGGGGGTTGGTGACACACAAGCTGTTTATATTTGATGGGAAGTTAGAAAGGTAAAAGGCCCCATGTCTTTAAACAGACTAATGCCTAATGCAAGCTTCTCCTAACCACTTAGTTAATTGTTATGTTTCTAGGTTTAAAATGATGTTTGCTATTGCAGATGCAACGACTTTCCATCGCAAAAAATGGAGACCGCGGCTGTGTCGTACTGTATTCAGTACAGTATTTGGCTAGGTAATATGGAGAAGCAATTTTTGACTTTTTTTTATAATAATCTCTGTATCCTGTCGGAAGTCATGATAAAATATTAGTGTAAAAAATCTGTGGCCGTTGCATGCCTCTAAAAGTCCATCATTAATTTCCCTGAATTAAATATTTGTAAGGCCTACCAGTCCATCTACCTACCTACCCAGCTACCCGGCGCACACTCTGCCTGTCCACTCAGTGGGCATGACCAGAATCTTCCGCAAGGCTAGGCAGACACATTGCTAATGTTAGAGAGCTAGTCACGGGTTTTTGGGGAATGGCTTAGCAGGTAGACCTGAAGGGAGGGGTGGGTTTGTATTAGATGGGATATTATTGAATGATGATGAACTGCTTTTACTTAATCAGACCAACTGTAATTGTTCCACGTCAGTGGCTTATCTCTCCGGTAATTTCAGAGAACCCAGGTCAGATTTGAGCCATGATGAATCAATGTTGTAGAAGAAAGAGAAAAAGCCTACAGATAAAGGGAAGGAAGGAGGACAAGAAGGAACAGAGCGCTGGAGTGTTTTTAATCACTAGCGTCTCTCCATCTGGGGAGCGGTTGTCAGTTTTTCCCAATGTCCAGAACTGTTGTGTCTGATTGAAAAGAACGGCATCCAGCTCAGCCTTTTCCCGCTCTCTTGCTTGGTTGCTGAAGCAGAACATGTCCTGGGAGGGTTACTGAGGCGACAAGAGATGGAGGAGGAAATAGGATATAAGGATGGAGAGAGGGGGAGATACAAGAATGGAGATAAGAAATTAAGGATGGATGGAGAAATATGGAGATGGAGATGGATTGAAAGAGAGTGGAAAGAAGAATGGAGAAAGATTAGAAGGATGTAGCTGAAGAGAGAGCCAGAGAATATGAACATAGAGACACATGAGGGAGACAGAGACAGAGGGGACAAACACTAACCTCTCTTCTTAAACTGTCTTCGCCCCTCTGTAGAGGTCAACAATGCGGCTCTGTCTACAATAATCGACACCTTTTCATCACTCTTCAGCTCTTTCACCATCTCTCTCTACGTCCTTCAATTCAATAGAGCTTTATTAACATGAAAAATAAATCGACATTGCAAAATAGCCAAGCATTAAAAGAGATAAAAACTGAAGTGAAATATTGATAACCTGTACAACAGTGTCTTTCTCTCTTTTTCTCTCTCTCTCTCTCTCTCTCTCTCTCTCTCTCTCTCTCTCTCTCTCTCTCTCTCTCTGTCCTCATCGCCTTCTCTAACTCTTTCTCCACATCCTCATCTCCCTTTATTTCTCGTTGCATGTCCTCATCTCCTTATCACTCTCCTTATCTCCTCTCTCACCTCATCTTTCTTTCTCTGCTCACATTCACCCCATTCATCTGTTAAAGATTCAGTGCCAATGCTATCCTAATTCTACCTTTTATGTTATTATTAACTATAGTAGCTTGATGTCATTCAAATGACACTTGGCTTCTGCATCAGAGCGACTCAATTATGTTACAAAAGCTCAGTGTAACAAGACCCAGGGCAGGCCTGTCACATTGGCCATCAGAGTATGTCTTCCCCATACATCAATGCTTCACTGATCAGACATTTCAATGAAACATCTTTGTTGAGCACCATCCGAGGTCGAAGATAGGCCAGCCACTTGCACACTCAGAATAGCAGCCTAACACCAAAGGCTGCTGTCCCCTACCACAGATGTTCTGGGTGTCTGTGTGATTCAATTGAATGGTACGTTTTGATTCTCTGGAAGGTAAGACTCTCTGGACCCTTCTGTGAACCACAACAATCCGAAGGCCTCTATAACTTGCTGTTGGCTGAACATAATTGGCTAAAATAGCTTGTGAGCGGTAAAAAACTATCGCTGGGGAGTTCAGTATTGTGGGAGACTTGAGTCTGCAATTGGGGATTAGGATGCACAATGTCCTCTGAATGTGGTGTCAGTGAGTGAGTGTTTAGCCTGCAGCCTTGGGGCATTGGACTTTTTTTTGTATGTATGTGCTGTGTATTTCAGCCATGCATGAGAGCCCACGATGACACCATCAATCACTTCAGATCAGATGTGTTTGCATGGAGCCGGTCATGCTGCTTGATGTGTTCATCCGGGTCTCTGTCTGAACATCACTAACCCTCACAGGACATATTTTCTAATAAGAAGTCTCGCTTGCGCTCAGATGATGTGCCCCTGAATAAAGAAATGTTCTTAAATTGTGGGGAAAGTGATGTGTTGTTTTGTTGAGCGTTTGAGCCGTCATCATAACCTCTTTACATCACTAGATGAGGAGATTCCCCTGTGGAATCAAAACAGATGCATCTGTGAAGATTTTATATTGAGATGTGAAGGAGTACGTGTGCACTCAGTGGTTCAAAAACACATTTAGCACATGGGAGACTAAATAAAACAGAAAATAACAACATCCAAATCCCTTTTACTTTCCTTGCTCTATTGTGTATTGAGCTCAATTCTGTTGTAGGAAGACATTAAGCTGCACGTGTCTGCATAAAAGTCATGATCCACGTTATCGAATGCACACCACTGCTGTATTTTTGCAAAACATATTTCTATGTATAATGTCCAAAATAATAATGAAAATAATTAGAATACAGAGAAATAAATAGGCAAACATTCAATCCAGCAACTATGCTGATCAAATAAATAAATAATTAGGTTTACTGTGCATACTGTGTGTACTTAATGAGGACACTGAATTGTTAGCTCCTGCGATAATGAATCGAATTGCTATATAGTGTAATGTAAATTAAGTAGGAGCCGAGAACGTCATTTTCGGAACAGCAGAATAACAGCCTGGAAGTATTCACCAGTGAAGAGGTTTCGGTATACATACACAGGAAATTGTGTTTTTAGAATTCATTGTGTATTAATTGTAGGCTGTGTGTAACACCATGTATACTGAATGTGATGTTTAGGTTAAATTGTGCACATTAACTTTGTGTTGAAGATTAACTGTTCTATATTGTACTATATTCTCTACTGTTTTCCCAAAAATGGTTATGAAATAGGTTTAATGAAGGGCCAGCTTCCCTCTACCTTATCAGGAGTAATGAAATCCATTAATTGATAGATCGTTGACATACAAAGAAATACAAACAAAAGATGAGTGGATACAGCAGAGAAGCGCAAGAGACCGGTTTCAAACAACAAAACGACTAAATTACATTTCTTCAAACACAACAGCTCTTAGAAGACCAGGCTTGGCAGCTGCATAAAAAAGATCACACATCCTAAAATTTTTGTTCCACCAACCTGTCTACCTCTATTTACCTTCGATTATCGTTAGGTGGTTTACAAGCTCTGACGTGTCGTTTTTTTTAATGTTATTACAGGAAGTTAGTACCCTGCTATTACAGGTTGACAGTTTACCCTTTATAGCATGTTGTTATTCTATCTCTTAATACAGGTGCTTAGTTTACCTACTATTACAGGTATTTAGTTTACCTGCTATTAAAGGGAGTTTGAATAGCAGTTAAAAGAGGTATTTAGTTGACCTGTTATTACATGTTGTTAGTTGATCTGGTAGTAAAGGTAGTTAGTTTGACTGCTATTACAGGTAGTTAGTTTACCTGTTATTACAGGTAGTTAGTTGACCTTGAGCCGAAGAGATTTCTGCACTCCGATTCTTCCATGTGACTGCACGGTGGAGAGTTAAGACAGAATCAAAACTTGTTTGTTTGTGGGCACATTGAAGAAGGCAATCTAGCTAGGGCAGGTCGTATTTGCTTACCTTGGTAGAATGAAAAAAAGATACTAATTTGGAACATAATGTGAATTAATCGCCAACTGCACAAATTCGGAAGGGGTATGCACCACAAGATGGGGTGAGTTTAACCAAAATTTTGGCTAATTTACTTCTCAACGTAATCAATGTCAACAACATGGAAAAATCCTTTGATGACATCTATCAGGTTAAGACAAGATCCTTCAGAAATGCATCGGATATTAAAGGTTTTTCTTCCTTTCTGAGAATATTTGCATATTCAGCGTTTCCAGCTAAATCTGTTGAAACCAAAACATCTTCTCCTCTTAGCCCTTTCAGAAGATATTTGGGGATTTCCGAGATTATTTGCATTTGCTTTGTTTGAGGGATTATCTCAAATGAAATGTATCTCCAATGCCTGACACACTCTTCTCTTGATTAATCAGTTCATACATACACATGTTAATGCAGGTGGTTGTCAGTCTGTGTGCGTTTGTGTCTGTTTAAATTCAGGTTGTTGTTTGTCTGCGTTTGTGTGTTTGCGCCTGCCTGTATGTGTGTGTGTGTGTGTGTGTGTGTGTGTGTGTGTGCGTGTGCATGTGCGTGTGTACGTGCGTGTGTATGTGCATGTGTGTGTGTGTGTGTGTGTGTGTTTGTGTGTGTGCATGAGAGAGCTGAAGATGTAGGGGGTGTGTAGCAGGTTTCTAGGGCAACGAGGTGTAGGATGTAGGACTGTTATCAGTAGAATTAGAGGCGTGGAAGGGGAACGCGCTCTGAATGACAAACTACAGCTGCAGCTCATACAGAGAACATCCAGGCCACTGTCTTTTCTGCTCAGTACGCCTCGAGTCAGGGAGCTCTCACCACACAGTGGTGTGTAGTTCAGGCCCTCCTCCTCATCTTTCTTTACCAAATCTGTGTGTGTGTGTGTGTGTGTGTGTGTGTGTGTGTGTGTGTGTGTGTGTGTGTGTGTGTGTGTGTGTGTGTGTGTGTGTGTGTGTGTGTTTGTGTGAGTTTGAGTGTGAGATGGGGCTGCACAATTAATCGTAATCACTTGCGATTTCGATTCATAACTCTATGCGATCGACATTCTAAATGACTACGATTTGTCAGCTTTTTCAGCTGCCTCCAAACAAGGGTTCCTTCTTTCTCCCTCAACAAATGGCAACGCCGTGTTACACCAGGTGATGCAGAACAGTAGAAAAACACAGGAAATTAACCCATAAAGTGAATAAAACACTGGCAAATTATAGTCAGAAAGGTTGTTAGAAAAGTTGTGTAAGGAACGACAAATGAATCAAGAGGAAAACCCAGCTGATAATGGTAGGGTGAACAAGACTCTACCAAAAAGGTTCACATTCTGTGGTGTGAAAGTGACGATGACGACCACAGAGTAGAGTTACTTTTGATTGAACGCAATTGTTTGTTGCAATTTCTTCCCACGTCAATACAATTATTAGAAATCATGGAGCTAGATGGGCCTGTGAACATGACAATTTCTGTTTTGCGAAAAAGGTTACATTTATTTTATTTGCAACAATGTCGATTTTTTACGGCTCTGGCCTGCGAATAAATCTGTTTAAACAATTACAATCCGGTATCTAATATTCACCAAAGTCACTGTGCGTGTTGTAGGACTTGGCGAAGGTAACAGCTGTTTCCCACACACAGTCCTCCTTTTGCATCCACAGAGGTAAACTACATTCATCAACCTTTAATTATAGCTTTCTGTTATATGTATTGATCATTCATCTCGATAGCAATCGGCGCTACAAGTCAATGTTTACTTGCACTGTATGTCAATATAGTTTGATTTTGATAACATGACGGTGTGCACTAAAACAAACGCCTCCCAAAAATGTATGTATTAAAGACTGTACACCCACTTATCATAGTCCCCATCCTCAGCAAACTGCCATTTGTTACATCTAGAATGAAAGTGAAACTCCATTATAATTTAATCCTCTAAATACTTAGGACATTTTGGTGAAAAGGCAAAGCATAAACTTGTCTTCATTAGGGTATAGTTTGAGCGTTTAATCCATCTGTCTTTTTCCACAGCGCGATTATTATTGGAAAATGAAACACAAGGAAACACTTCTGAATTCCTGCTACAAGAAAGAGTGTTAAGTTCAGGGGAGGACTTGTAGAATGTCTAAATTCCTCACTGAAGCCTCAAAATCTTGACAGACTTGTGTTTTGACAGTGGTTTGCATTTTAAGGAGAATACCCACCTCTCTCATCATTGTCACCCAGATAAAACACAGAAAAATACGTGTTCAAAGGTTGAGTAAGCAAGAGAAGACAAGAGACTGAAGTTGATTGTTTTGATGTTCAGTATCAGATTCATGAAGATGTTGCATTTAAGCGAAGAACAGGAGTGTTCCCTTTCTGTTGTCCAAAGTTGATAGGCCGGTTCTATGTCAGACACCATCACTGTTTGAAAGCCTACATCGATGTGTAATGGGTTTGCATGCCTATTGCATTCAAGTTATTATGCTTTGTTGTGATAGCAATCACTCCTAAGGTATGTCACCGGAGCTGCTGAGTGGGTGCGGTGAAGTTTTAGGTCTTTTCTTTTTTTTTGATATTAAGACAGCGTTTATTTTCCTCTCCCGTTTTCAACATTCACCGATGCTACCTTTATCTGTTTATTTGTTTTTAAATGCTAAAAGGTGAGTGTCCTGAAATTGTTTTTTCCAACCAGATTATAGTGTGTTTATTTGGTAACCGCATATATCTCGGTTACCAAATAAATTCTGCCCGTTTATAAGCGGGAATGCTAGCGTTACCGGTATGAAATTGATTGTTACCGTTTTTCTCGAACGTATACACAGTAGAAAATGGAACTATGCACACAACTCTGAAAACTTGAAGCTCATGTATCAACTACAAGACTCCAGCCTGGTAAACTCTAAGCACAATTCCACTGTTTTCACATTTTTGATAAACTCTAAATACAAATCTACTCATTTAGCACACTTGGTTCACCTGGATCACACTGGCCTTCAAAACGCAACAACTAATTTCCAATAAGTCTAACTCACTTCTCACGTGTTCAAACTCAACTGGCAAAACATTTCAATCATGTGTCAGATCATAAAAGAGGACTCGTGAGCTCTACTGTGTTGCAGATATTGTCCTTTGGCCGGATCAGGATTGGAGGTGGGATGCATACTGATTTACATCTGTTTCACCTTATTTATATTCTCATTTTTATTTGTTGTTGGCCTACGAAAAGCTTATTATGCAGTCAGTTAAGCTGAACATTTTACTTTATTACAGTAAAAATATATATATTTGTTACCTTTTTGTACTTGTCTTACTGTACTGTTTTTCATTTTACTTACTGTATCAGTGCAATTACTGTACTGTAATTTACCAAAATAGGTAGAAATGGTGTATTGTCAGAACAATGTTGCAGCATCAACTATAGGTGTACAGTATGACTCTGGGAAGCTGGGATTGTGAGTTTAGCCCATTAGAGCTCATAGGATAGACAAATATGCATTGTATCCTATTCTGATACAATTGTGTCAAAGCAATATTTATATGATACATTCACAGTAGGTATTACAGTATGGCACCAGTGTCTATACTATATGTACCACTTAATTGCAACTTTAAAAAATAAAGCGATTTCTAAACAATTGTATACATTGGAATAATATGTAACATGGCCCCATAAAGCCAAAACATATGTAAATAGTATTTTGATGGAATGAAGTGTTTTGAATTGATCACACCAGTGTTTAATTTATGCTCTCTAATAGATAATCATTTGATAGCTGTTTACTGTTTGGGGGAAAAATCTATTTTAGAAGAATTTGTGTAGTTTTGACAGAATCATTAACTTTTCTCAGGTTTGTGTTTAGAGTTTTGAGAAATTGAGCCATAGTTTCAGAAAACGTGTTTAAACTATTGAGAAAAACTGTGATACAGTATTGACGAGTAATTAATTACAGTCCTTATTTGAGTATAGTTCTTGCATTGTTTTATTATTACAATACAAATTCCTTTGTTTGTATCATTGATACATTTACATTTAGGGCATTTAGCAGACGCTTTAATCCAAAGCGACTTACAATAAGTACATTTGTCATAAGAAGTGAAACAATATATCGCTGTCAGTACAGTAAAGATTTTCATAGAACCAAGTGCAAGTACTAACAATCTCTAGGCTAACCCATTCCCTGTGTACAGCAGTGATAGCAGCTACTGCAGATGCTACACAATTAAGTACTATGAATAAGTGCGTACAATAAGTGCGTACATTAAGTGCCAGGAAGTACAGCATACAACGGTGACCGGAAGGGGCTGAGTGGCTATGCAGAGTCGAGGTGAACTCGGAACAGGTGAGTTTTGATTATTTTGCGGAAGCTGGTGAGCAACTCTGTGATCCTGACTAGGTAGTTTGAACACGAGGCGCGCTGCCACATTCTGGATGTGCTGCAAAGGTTTAATCGCAGTGGCAGGGAGTCCAGCCAGGAGCAAGTTGCAGTGGTCAAGGCGGGAGATCACCAGTGAGTGGACTAGAAGCTCACCTGCTTCCCTTGTGAGGAAGGGCCTGATCCTGCGGATGTTGTAAAGTGCAAATCTGCAGGATCGAGCCACCGCGGTGATGTCCAGTACCACACCGAGGTTTCTGGCAGTTGGAGATACAGTGATATTCTCAACAGTAACCAGTGAGTCCATGTGTGGGCAATCTTTCCCTGGCATTAGAAGGAGCTCAGTCTTGTTGAGTTAAGCCTCAGGTGATGGGCAGCTGTCCAAGTGCTGATGTCTGCCAGACATTCAGATATGCGTGTTGCAATCAGGGCTTTGTCAGATGAGGGGAAAGAGAGAAATAGCTGTGAGTGTCATCAGCGTAGCAGTGATAGGAAAAGCCGTGTGATTTAATTACAGAGCCCAGAGATCTGGTATAGAGGGAGAACAGAAGAGGCCCCCGTACAGAGCCTTGAGGGACACCGGTTTCAAGCGTGCAAGGTTTGGACAAGGAGCCATTCCATGTTACCTGATAAGTGTGATTCGTCAGGTAGGATGTGAACCAGGAAAGGGCAGATCCAGCAATGCCAAGTTCGGCGAGAGTGGCAAGGAGGATCTGGTGGTTCACCGTGTCAAATGCTGCGGACAGGTCAAGGAGAATGAGAACCGATGAGAGGGACAAGGCTCTGGCAGCACGGAGGGACTCAGTCACCGTGAGGAAAGCCGTCTCAGTGGAGGGTGCCTTCTTGAAGCCCAACTGGTGAGGGTCAAGCATGTTGATAGATGAGAAATAGGAGGACAGTTGGCACGTTCCAGTGTTATAGAGAGGAATGAAAGAAGAGATACCGGTCTGTAGTTAGAGAGATACCGGTCTGTAGTGCATGTAGCCAAAGCCTACATGCATGATCAGAGGCCATGCACCATGGCCATGCAAGCTCTACTGAGCAAGTACAGCCAACCCCGAAAGCTTGTACAACTAGGAGCTATTCTGAATGCTCAAGCAATCAAGTTAGGACACACAAAGGCATTTAATGCCTTTCCTTTCGCTTCAATCCCTATTATCCCTAAGGACAGAACGGCTACTAGAATGGATCCCATGTTGACAGACTATCAAGCATGAAGCCTCAATGCTACCACGATGGATTTGTGGAACACTGCCTTAACCAAGGTATTCTTCGGGACAGACACGGACCAAACCTTAACCGAACCTGACTTGGGGTACTGGCTGCCGATGAAATCCTAGGCGAAGCGCATAACAGGCTACAACTATGAAGCTCCAAAGCCAATAAAGAAAGACCAACATGCTTTCAATAAACTAAAGGAGAAATCTACTGGGATTTTCCTCACAGCTTTTCGATGACCAATGCTCCAAATGATGACCAAAGCTCAAAAGGATGGTCTCAATCACCCAAGTCCTTACACAAACCTAAGCCATACTGTCTTCACTGCGAGTACAAATATTACTTCCTGAATGCTTTCCCAGAGTTCAAGAAACTGAACACAGGAATGATCGTGTTCAGTTTCATGGATACCAGAAGGACAGCAGTGTTGGAAATCTGGATGATCTCACAAGCCTGGACTGCATGATGCAGTCAGGCAGTCCACCCAGAAGTGCCCATTGTGAACATTCCCACTATGAAAGTGTACATAGACGGACGGAACCGGTTCCTAAAGGTGATGCTAAAGGTTATGAATCTCCTGCTTGACAATAAAGAATGAGTACCAGAGACTCATGCTGTGCTTGTTGATGGCTTAGATTTTTTGTTTTGGGGCCCGCTAGGTAGACCTCTTGCAGTCCACACCAAGCTCGGCTGGTCTCTTCAAGGCCTAGCTGCATCGAACAAAGGCCTGCACACCAGCAGGGGTGTCTATTCACAACAATGCTCTCATTGTCCACTGAGCTCCTCCAGAATGTTGAGTGCATCAGGCAGATTATTGAGCGCTTTTGGCTTCTCGCTCCTTATATGAGCGAGAAGCATGTAACCCACTCAAAGTAGGTTAAGTAGGCCATCAACCTATTCCAGACAGCCACTGTTAGGGTCAATGTTGATGGCATATAGAGATACGCTACGCTGCTGGTTTGTTAACCGCTCCATGGGGTGGAAATCTAAGCAGGCGCAGTTGGAGTCGTTCCTGGAGGAAGTCAAAGCACTCATGTCTGCTCAATCCATTTCCCAAAGGTCCTTATCTCACGAGTAGGATAGGGACACAGGACTCCTGGGTCAGAGGGAGACTACGTAGAGTTGAGCATCTACAGTCGGTGCTATCCATCCGATTGTGTTAGATCCCGAAATAGCTTATCATCGAGGACTTCGATGAGATAATGCTTCATCCTGGACCAGAGAAGGTGCTGGCTGAACTGCATCACCAGCTTTGGTGATGCAGTACTGTGGGGGAGGGCAGCAATCAAGAGGTATCAGAACACTTGCATGCAGTGCCAGGTCTGGCTCGCCAATCTTTCCATGCCTAAGATGGCAAACTTGCCACCAGCATGTCTGTGACTGTATAAGCCAACAGTTTACTTGACTGGTGTGGATTATTTCGGGCCTTTCCCCAGGAACATTGGTTGTTGAACAGAGAAATTATGGGTCTAGTGTTTAAGTGCCTGACGCCTCAATGTGTGCACTTAGACCTCGTAGAGAGCCTAGATTCTGACGCTTTTTTGATGTCTCAGCGTCGTTTCAAAGCCAGAAGAGGAAAAAACTTTAACTCCAACCATGGGCTAAATTTTGTTTGAGGAGCCTGAGAGCTATTTGAGGTTATGGCTCCTCAACTGAAAGAACAGTTGGAAGAACAGCAGATTATGTTTCGTTTTACCTCTTCTGTGAAGTCTACACTCAAGGTCGTTCTTAAGAAGCAGACGGTAAAAATAACTGGGAAAGGCTAATTCCTAAAGGAAGTAAGGATTTTCCTACGGACTTGCCTTGTTATGAACCAGTGCCGTGAAGTTTTCAGTTTTTGTTTATCTTTTATCTTTCTCTACCGTTTCCTCCATTCACCTATGCTACCATTTTTTATTGCTGTGTGTAAATGCTAAAAGGTGAGTGTGCTGATATTTGTTTTGCAAACAAGATATTAGTGTGTTGATTTGGTAACTGCACATATATCTCTGCAGGTCATTTCTCTAGTTTAAAAGCCTTGTGGGAAATGCTAGGAGTGCCAGTATGAGGGCGATAAGTTGGTTGTTGATACAGTTCAACTAGTAATTAAAGTCTTAATTTGCATATGATTATAATTAGATGTATTTTGTTTTAGTATATAAATATAATTTCCTTTTTTTTGCATCATTGTTACAGACCATTGTCTAATATAAAGCAACAACACTGGGAAAGTCGGTTCAATGTTTTCTAATTGGGACACATATCCATACCTTGAGCCACTAACCACCTGATTCTCTGGAGACCCCTGTCTCCTTTCAATCATATTTTTTTGGGGTAACCTCATTTACCTCTATCAGGTAATTGAGTGCAATAAATATTTTTATTGAAAATAATTTGTGAGAGAATCGTGATCTGAATTCTAAGCAGGACAGAGACAGAGAGACAGAGAGACAGACAGAGAGAGAGAGAGAGAGAGAGAGAGAGAGAGAGAGAGAGAGAGAGAGAGTACTATGTGTCCAGTGCTTGGGTGAAACAATCGAAGCAGTGACAGGGGCCACGATGGGAGGTGGTGTCATGAAGGTGAAGTTAATTAGATCACACTTTATTACGCCCTCCTCCCCCGCTCTCCCATCTCCTCCGCTCCTGACTCCTATTTTACATACTCCTCCCCTCCTAACCCTCTCCTTCACATTCTCCCATCTCTTCCTTCACCTCTCCCTCCATCGCGAGTCATCCTCTCCTCGTCTCCTTCCCATCTCCACTCTCTCCTCACCTCCTCCATTATTCTCTTTCCTCCCCAGATCCACCCCTCCTCTTTTTCATCCCTTCCTCCCCTCCCACCTCTCTCCCCTCCCACCGCTCTCCCCTCCCACCTCTCTCCCCTCCCACCTCTCTCCCCTTTGGTAATTGTCCTCCATGTGTTGAAGCAACATAGGGCGTAAAACAGATAAGACAGCAACACAGTTATGAATATATTTGCATTTGGTTTTTAATTAAAACTTTTGTAATTGCACCAGCTAACCTATTTCCCAGTGACAATTTCAAAAGTTAAATCGATTTCAACAAGCGTGAAAGTGAAAGAGGGAAAACAGACGACCAAATAAATTGATAAATAAAACAAGGCCTTTTGAGTTTTAATTATTGGAAGCATCCGCATGCATTTAAACTCACGCCTGTTTAGACATCATCATGATGACGACCAGTACCCATGACAAATACAGCCTGCTATATCTGTGTGTGTGTGTGTGTGTGTGTGTGTGTGTGTGTGTGTGTGTGTGTGTGTGTGTGTGTGTGTGTGTGTGTGTGTGTGTGTGTGTGTGTGTGCTTGTGTGTGTGCGTGCATGCAAGTGTGCCAGTAATTTAATAAACATTTGCCGTCATGTCTGTGATCTCTAAAAGAAGGGTATAACGCAGCTCATTTTCCAACTACTAAGTCAGTAAAGAACAGCCTGTAATCCAACCTAAACGACAGAATAGCTTGATGGTAAAGAATTGTCCCTAAGAAACCACTTGAACCTTTGCTGGTCCATATACGTGACGTATATCAAGGTTATGTCCTGCCAAAACAAAATGGATGGACATTTTAAGATCGCTTCAGCATCCAAATGCGCTTTGATAACATTTCTAGCGATAAATCTGAATTGTTTTTAGTATTCTTTGGTAAGTGAATGTATATAATGTTCAGTAAGTCAATTTATTCAATGTTTTCTATCATTGCCATTTCCTATGGACACTGCTATCCCTGAAACCACTCAGCTTGCATGTTGTTGGAGTCAATGTCTTCGCGTTGGGTTCTCATCTGAGCTCTTGTTTCAAGTGCTATTTTATGTAACTGATGATGTTCTTTCAGATAAAGAATTTCCAGTGTGGGACGGATAAGGACGAAATGCTGTTGTGCCCCACAAAAACAGGTCGTCCTAGTCCGTACCAAAGAAGAAATATCATCCGGTCAAGATGGACAAGTGCTAGCTCTTTGTTTGTAACTAGTAAGGTCCCCATCTTTCATGCTGTGTTGAGGAATTTTATGTACAAATTTATGTGTCGACTTCTAGAGACAAAAAACAAACTAATAATTGCACTCAATGACACTAAACAGAGTAATAGAAGGCATTCCTCTGGGTTGTGGAAACATTGGAATCAATGCTGGTTTGTATTTTAATCTGTGTTGACCTCGCATTTGTATCGTCATGTATTTGTATTGTCTTTTAAATGGAACTTTGAGTCCGGAAAAAGTATTCAATATACACTTTCAAGTAGTTCTCCTGCTGAAATCTCGTGCCTCACCTTTGTTCTCTTTGATTATAGTTTCTGGATCTACACCTCCAGCCTGCCTGCTTCACTCCCTCCAGCCTGATGCGCCCCACTCTCATACCTGCCTCCTGGTTACACCAAATAAACTTGTTCACCTTCACTCAAACTCCTGTACAGTCTCGGTGTTCTGCTCTTGGGTCCAGCAGCTTTCGCTCCCCTTACATTTATTGTTATTTGAAATTTGCTATTCAAAAGGGCATTCTATATCAAAGGACACATTCATATATATACAACCTATATATATATATATATATAGATATCTTGTCTTTCTACTATGCACTTATTTAACGCAGTTCATTATTTATATATTGACAGTCTCCGCCACGGTTTTCTGTGCTCCACGAGGATGCTCCAATCGCTTGGAGAAAGCAGTATGGATGTACTCCTCCCCGCTGAGCCAGGGGGAAGAAGCAATTGGTTGGCCATAATCAGCAGTAGCGATCTAACTAATCAAAGATTACAATGAAAATAAATATGTGAAGTCATCATATTCAAACACTGCAATTGCATTATTTCCACAAACAAAGACCACACCATTGGGAACCGTGGTGTTTGATTTATTAGAAAGAACAGGGAAATGCTTGAAAAAATAAAGACAAAACAGATGTGTGTGGGAAGTAAACTGCCTTGAAAAGAGATTCAGCTGTATGGGGTCTTAAAGTCCTGTCCTAACTCTAGTTTAATTCCATAGCCAGCAAATGTGAAAAATGCTAAATTACAAGAGAGTCTTGCTGCAGAAATCAGCATATTAGTGAACTGAAGACTTATGCCGCTTTTCCACCGCACATGTAGCTCGACTCGACACGACACGACTCGACACGGTAGCAGCACGGGTCCTTTTCCACCGCAAATAGTACCTCCTGGACGTGGGCGGGGTCGGCTGCGCGAAAGGGCCGTGACATATTTTTGTACAGTGGAAAAGCGGCATTAAAGGCTGGTGCTCTTTGTCGTCCCTCCCAAGAAGCCTAGGATTTGATTTACCTAATTGAGGAACTTTCCAGGACCAAAACCGTTTCCTCCCTCATGGAACTCTCCAACGCAGTTGGTCTCTTGGAGGAAGAAACCCAGGCACTCTCCAGCAGGCTTCTGTCATGCTGTGGAGTACATGAAAAAATCATGAAAAGATTCATTTGGTTGAGGTTGAGAATGTAAAAGAAATGACCCTTAAAGGATGGCCATCTTGGAAGTAAGAGCAAATTCAAAAAGATGAAAGGAACAGCAGCAGCCAAGCCGCGTCAACATCCAGCAACCTCCAAACAGCTCCAATTGCTTTTATACGCATTAATGGTTGCAATGTAAACATTTGGACTAACTACTGCCGCAACAAGTGGTCCACCTGCCAACACGCAGCACCCAACCAACACCCCTGCTCCTCCACCTGCCAACACCCAGCCAACACCACAGCTCCTCCACCTGCCATCACCAATATAGTCCATATTTCATATGATTACTTTATACAAAAGGTTTTGTAATATTCCTTATATACTATGGCATTATTATCATAACTATGAAATATGCCGCGTTTCCACTGCAGGGTCGGAACGGATCGGATCGCAAAGGTGCGGTAGGGAGGGGGCGGTATAGCCCAGCTCAGTTCCGAGGTCGCGTTTCCACTGCCGACAGTACCCTTTGTGGTAGGCCGGATGTCGATCGCCGCGGCAGCTACGTAAACATCGTAAAAAACGTCTTCCTCCCCAAGAATGCAGACGAACGTCTCCACCTCCTTGTTCGCCCAAGCAAGCGTTTTACGCGACAAGTTAATTGTAAAGAATAATACCTCGAGGCTACTGTTCGTTTGTTTTTATCCCCGCGTCACCCGGAAGTGACGATTCTGTCGACCAATCAACGGAGGGGGGGTGTAGCTAGAATTTCACGGGACCCTGTCAGGCGTCTCGTCTCGTTTGCGGTACCCCAACGGAGGAGTCCCGAGAACGGGCCGGAACGGGTATGGCAAAGTCCGGGTCACGCCCACTTTTGGCGGTGGAAACGCGACCCGACCCGCACCTTTGCGATCCGATCCGTTCCGCACCCTGCAGTGGAAACGCGCCAATAGAAAGACAGAACCTTGACATACATAAAGTAAAAAAGTTTTGCATACGAAACGTTCATATGGGTCGTTTTGGATGGCCTATACAATGCACCTATACTGTGGTTAAGTGTGGGAGATAGCGTGGTAAAGGAACTCTTTTATTCAGAGCGGATTCAGATACAGGTCATTAGAGAGCAGAAGCTCTAGGATGTGGTAATTGGAAACCAAACCGGGAACCTTTCAGCAGGATATCCTAGCAACCACACTATCATGCCACCATATACTGGTTGGAAAAATTAATATACAGTATATATATCTGTATGACCCCACCGTGTGGGGGTCATTCCATCAGAACACCAGGGATTTGTGACATCACAGATGATGGCCAGGCGAGTGGTAATGCGTCCAGATATGCACCTCTACCTCTGGGGAGGGCAGCAGAGTCTCCAGGACTCCTAGAGAACTAAGCTATGGCATGATAACCATACATTATTCATCCAATCATCGATTCACAAGCGTTTGTCTCAGCAGTTTGCTTGCCACCACCCGCCTCTCAGCTTTTTCCTCCTCAGACGTTCCCAAAATAGCCCTATTGATTGGCTAACTCTAAATTAACTACCAGGAAGTTAGGTTTGATTGGCCGACTATAAATTCTCTTCCATGAATTTACATTTGATTGGCCAACTTATTCATTTGCCTTTCGGGTAGAGGATATCCAACCTTTGCTAGCATGTTGCTCTTGTTTGTGTTCCTAGCATGTTGCTAATGTGTGTGTTGCTAGCATGTGGCCAAGGTGTGTGTTACTAGCATGTTGCTAATGTATGTTGCTAGCATGGTAATAATGTGACAGCACATAAGTAACTTAAGTAGAGAGTGTAAAAAGTCTCGCTCGCCTGATCTGATGAATGTTGATGTAAGACAGGACAGGAAGACATCACTAAACACAGAGAAGGATCTGAGAGTGTATTGTGTGTATTGATTGTTCTGGGTTTGATAAAACCTGAGCACACAGTGTGTCACAATCACATGAGTGCTAGAGGTCTGGTCCATGTTGTCTTCATGGGTCTCCTCTGTCGTTTCCTGGCGGTCTCCTCGGGTCTTCCAGGAGCCTCAGAGCAAAATCTGTTGTTTTCCACACAAAGGAGGATGAGAGTTGTTACCCCAGTTGCTACCTTACACCGCCCAGCGTTCAGTCTCATCGATCTCATTTAAACAGTGCAAAATGTGATTTTCTGCTCCAATTGGTGGTGCTGTCTAATCTGGTATAGATCGCTGAATGATTGCCGTGCTTTAGTGTGCAGCCAGCGGGGATGGAGCACCACACAAACAGGGCTGGATGGTGGGTTATTCTGCCGTGGATGGCAGGTTAGTCTGGCTTTGTACGGTCTTACTGTATGTTAAGTGGGGATGGGGGCACGTGTGAGGGATCCAGTGGGAGTTGTATAGTAATGCAAATTAACGTTGATCCCTATTCAACAAACAGACTTGGGGCTAGGGAAGCTAAGGAATGGTTCACCCTACGGGGAAGCTTGGAGCTAGGCCTGCTAAGGAAAGCTAGTTCAGGATACAGGGAAGCATGGAGCTAGGACTGCCAAGGAAGGATTTACAATATTTCACACTGAGAAGAACCATGATGTTCAATTGAAACATTTCAATGTATTCTCTCTTGCATAAAACTGATGTTTTTCAGGTTTGGGGGAAAGTGAATTTCAGTTGGGACATTTCATGAAATCTCCAGCTTTACAAAATGCCCCCATATCAATAGGAAAGAAAATTAACTTATCTTGGTAATTCATTATCCCTTCCCTAGTTCTCCTGAAAGCTTGAAAAGAAGCGAGAAAGGATTTAAATTGGCCTTTTGAGTTAGACTTGCCTAAAATGTTTTGGTTAGTGCCCCTACAGCCCAGGGGCAGTGGTGGTGATTTGAAGCCACCCAGGACAGGCTTCTCTCTGGTCCTCAGACCTAAGGCTGGCTCATAGCAGATTACCAGGCCGGGTCAAGCCAAACCTTTGTGCCAGGAAGTGAATATAATGTATTCAAATCAATAATCTGAAAATCCCCAAGTTTATAATGAGGGCTCAGGGAATCATGCAGAATTTTTTCAGAGGTTGCACATAAAGTAGCAGAACAATAAATAAATACGATTTATAGATAAGAAACATTCTTTTTACTGGTGGAGGAAGGGATTCCATGGGACAGATCACTCTCAAAAGAGCCATTTTGAGTGGTAACGTGGATTCACGTGAATTTTATATGAATACAAACCTTTCTGTGAAACTGAGGCAACACTGCCTCAGTTTTCAAGTACAGTTGAAGGCAAGTACAGCTGAATTTATCTGTTTCTTTAACAATGGTGCCCTTCTTAGGAACATGGACAACACAACCCTGTATACGCACAACCGCGCCTATGTACTACAAAATCAACCTTTCTTGTTATTTCTTCTTGGCCTGGTTGTGTAACAAGGAAAAGACCTGGGAGAGATATGTGAAAATATAAAAAATTAAACTTCCAGCAGTTCATTTTATTTCGTTATTAAATAAAACACATTTTTAAATGGTAAATGTATAATACAACACAGTGCTTAAAGGTGTACCTGACGATTCAATTGTTTAAAACGATAGATAAAAGAAAAAAACTGAATGTGAAGAAATAGCAATGTCTATGTTTTTTGTTGCAGTGATATTTGTCTTATAATTTAGCAGCTAGCCAAGTTGGTGCCGGCCTATAGGCAACTCAGAGGGCATCCAGGCTGCCCTCTGTCCAACATGAAAAGATGAAGCGGTAGCGCTGCCCAGGGGTTGTGTTCTAATCTCTTGTCAATCTTTTGAAAAGTACACTGAAAAATGAGATGCTGGCTCTCACTCATTGGATAACTTGAAGGAGAAACATTCAACAAGGTTAAATAGAATAGGTGTGAGCACCACGGCATTCTGGTTGTGCTACCTATACCTATTTTGTGTAGCATTCATTTGATAGTTGGCCACAGTTTTTCCCTGAAAGACAGGTTGGAAAGTTTGTTTCTGAAGGATCATCTAGCAAAGCCTGAGGCCATGTAGAGGATCGCTACGGGGTGAAAGGGAGGGAGGGAGGGAGGGAGGGAGAGAGAGAGAGAGAGAGAGAGAGAGAGAGAGAGAGAGAGAGAGAGAGAGAGAGAGAGAGAGAGAGAGAGAGAGAGAGAGGAAATAGACAGAGAGGGGAGCAGAGTGGAGACAGAGAGATAGATAAAGAAGGAGAGAGGTAAAGCTACAGACAGACAGAACGAAGAGACAGGGGGAGGGAGCGATAGAGGGGCGAGTAAAAGAGATAAAGACAGTTTTGGAAAGAGAGATGGAGAGAGTTGATGAGAGAGAGGGGGAATAAATAAATACACAGAGTGAGACGAGAAACAGAGAGAGCGAGAGAGAGGGGGAGAGAGTGATGACTGACGTCCACTGTGATGTCTGGGTGGTTAGTGGGCCCCCCGGGTGACGAGTCACTTCCAGGCCACATGAAAGCTCCTCCGACAGGGGGGTGGGAAGCGCTGTCATGTACACACACACACAAGCAGACAGGCAAACACACACACACACGCTGGCGCGATCACAAGGCTGTGTGTTTGCTAATAGAGGGTGGTTTGTGTGCTCATATGTGGTGCTGTGTGTACAGTACTAAAACGTGCCATAGTTTGTCTGTGTGTGTGTGTGTGTGTGTGTGTGTGTGTGTGTGTGTGTGTGTGTGTGTGTGTGTGTGTGTGTGTGTGTGTTTATGAGTGTCTGTGCTAACAGGCAGCTTGTGTGTGACTGTGTGTGTGCGAGTGCTAATACATAGTTGTTTGTGAATGCTAATAAGGGCAGAGGAAACGTCCGTCGGTGGGGGGGGGGGGGGGGGGGGGGGGTCTGCTCCGTCAGACCTCAGAGACTTCGCCGCACAAAATGTTGGGGCGGGGCGTTGGGGGGCGGGGGTTCCGTGGTAGGCCGCCTGTCGGTTGACTGCAGTGACTGCACTCCTCCAAACGATTGCTCGGAGGTGGGTTGCGTTTAGTGATAATACGGAGTGGTGTGTGTATTTCTGAGCACTAACACCACCGTGTGTGTGTGTGTGTGTGTGTGTGTGTGTGTGTGTGTGTGTGTGTGTGTGTGTGTGTGTGTGTGTGTGTGGGAGACCTTATACACGAGCGATCACATACGGTTCCACCTTGGTCTGAAGGCCCCTGGGAAAACCCTGTGAGTGAAGCCAGCGCCCTCCAGCCTTCATCTTCCTCCACACCTCCACAGAAGTGCCTCGGAGTCCAGTGTCCACACGGAGCACCTCTCGTTCTCTTCTATCTCTCTGTACGTCCTCTGCCCTGGTTCCCCAGGTGACCCAGGGTGTTTTTAATTACGAAGCCCCGCCTCCATGTGCCCCTGCCCCTCCCTCTCGGGACGCAGCTTCCTGTCAGACTGGTGCGGGGCGCAGTGAACTCTGATACCTGTGCAGCTGTTGTGTTTGACTCCTGGCCAAAAACTAAAATAGGAGCTGGATAGCCTGGTTCAAACACACAGCTGTATGTATATTATCTGGATATATTATGTTATCTGTGTAGGTATTATCTGTGTATATTTTCTGTGTATATTATTTGTGTATATATTATCTGTGTGGATATTATCTGTGTATACATTATCTGTTTTTATTTTCTGTGTGTACATTATCTGTGTATATATAATCTGTGATTATTATCTGTATATATAATCTGTGATTATTATCTGTATATGTTGCTAGTGTATATTATCTGTCTGTATATTATCGTAATATATGATGTGTATATTTTATCTATATATATTATCTGTGTATATATTATCCGTGATTATTATCTGTGTATATATTATCAGTGTATATTATCTGTGTGTATATTATCTGTATATGCGATTTGTATATTATCTGTGTGTACATCATCTGTTATTATCTGTGTCAATTCTCTTTGTATATATTATCTGTGAATATATTATCTATTGATATTATCTGATATTATCAGTATAGATTATCTATTTATATTATATGTGTATATAATATCTTTGTATATTAAGTGTGTATTTATTATATGTGAATATTATCTGTCTATATTTACTGTGTATATTATCCTTGTATATCATTTCATCCTTATATTATCCCTTTGTATTATCCTTGTACAACTGTGTATCATCAATGCCATCAGCTTGTAGAGCAAGGCATTAAAAGTAGCAGGGGTTTGATTCCCAACCCCTGTAGCCACCTCTATATAAAATGCATCGTGAAATATCTATACCTAAATATCAATACCTATAATTCAGACTACCTGCCACTCATCTCCTGGCAGCACATATGGATATGTTGACTGTATGTTAACTATATATATATTTGATATTGTAGAATATGACAGTATTGTAACTGTATTAGTTATTGTATATTATAACTGTATTAGTTATTGTATATTATAACTGTATGGTATCTGACTATGTTTGATATTGAATACTAAAATTGCATGGTAACTGTAAACATTATATATTGTATATTATAACTGTGTAACTCTATGGTTTGCTCCAGTAAACCAGTCATATGTTGTGGTTCAGAGAACCAGGCAGAGAGATGGCTGCTCTCCATCCATGTGTTTCTTAAATAAAGGGAATCATGACACACACACTAGCACGCACGCACACACGCACGCACGCACGCACGCACGCACGCACGCACGCACGCGCACACACACACACACACACACACACACACACACACACACACACACACACACACACACACGCACACACACACACACACACACACTCAGTGTCACCTTTTAAAGCAAAGACATACTTTTGAGGCTGCATTGGTAATGCTACCATTAAGTGGTATCAAAATTACCGACCACATTCGAGTCCCTGTGTTGGGAAGAAGAATGAAACTGCTGCTAATGGAGAGAGAGAGACAGAAAATGACCCTCTATTACAAAGGAGGGAGGAGCAGAGGAAGGAAGGGTGTGAAAAGGGAAGATAAACACAATCCATATGGACACACGCATACACACATCCAATCACCCTCAAACACACATTTGGTCCACAAACTCCGTATTGACACGCTGATTCTAAAAGATGGAAGTGAATTTATGTGTGTGTGTGTGTGTGTGTGTGTGTGTGTGTGTGTGTGTGTGTGTGTGTGTGTGTGTGTGTGTGTGTGTGTGTGTGTGTGTGTGTGTGTGTGTGTGTGTATGTGAGTGTGTGTGTATGTGTGTTTGGGTAATTGTCTAAGCAGAAATTGAAAAACATCCGTAACCAATATAATTTGTCAAAATTACTTCCATGTGCATCTTGTGGTTGTGTTCATTAGTTTGATTAGCTTTGAATACCAAAAAGACAAGCACTCTCTGACTCTCTGAGAAAATAAATTAAAATTCAACAAAAGCAGGGACTTAAAGGGCAGGGACACTCCTTCAGAGATTTCCAGAAAAGAGAGAATGTCGACAAAAACATGAAATGTCAGCCTAACAACAAAGGATTTTCAGCCCAGCAAAAAAACAACAGCATAATTATACTCATCTCTGCATCATTATTATTAGCTGGAGCGTCTGAAATAGTATTTAAAGTGTTGCTAACTAGTCTGGAAGCAGGTCAACACACAGCATGAAGCATAAAGCGAAGAGGTGGCGCTGAGCAACAGTATTTATGGTTCTGTGTCAGTAAATGTCTTAAGACGTCTTAAAAGTTAACATTTATGTGGGGCTCGTCATTATCTAGTCCTTCATGAATGAACTAGAAAACGCCACAGAAAGACAGAGCGGGTCGTGCATTTTCCATCTTTTATCTATCCCGATTATGTAGAAACTAAACATATCTGCGGCCCTTATGGTTGACAGCCACACAGTCACAGGAACAACAACAATTGAAATCAATGAGACGTCGTCATGTTGTACACGCACATCGCCATAGCAACAGTGGTCCCCTCATTGAGTTTGAGCGATGCACAGGGAAACTTGAGGTAATTGTCCTTAACGGCTATTAAACTAGTAATGGCCTCTCTTAATTGAAGAGATCATTATCTTTGTCTGGTGCAGCGCTACAGCTAATGATAGCGGGGGAGCTAGCATGTGATGTTAGCATGAGTGACTTTGTTTCCCTGGCCTTGCGTCGCGGCCCCGCGGCACCGATGTTATTAATACTAAACAGAACAACGGCATAATTACATTAGAACAGAGTCACTTCTGGGGCCGTAACACCAGGTTCTAGTGGAGCGAGACGGAAACCACATAAACGCTATAAATAGAATCAAGATTTCTCCGGAGAATGGGCAGGTTATTATGGCAGCTAAGGGGAGAGTGTTGCAGCTAGTTTAAGGCTGGAGATTTACGGTGTTATTGAGCAAGGCACTTAACCCCTTAGTGCCTAGGAGGAGTTGATTGTTGATTGTAGTATTGAATGGAAGAATATCAGACATAAGAAAACCGTGTGTGTGTGTGTGTGTGTGTGTGTGTGTGTGTGTACCTGGACTGCTGAAAAGTGTTTTGTTCGTGTTTTCTGGGAAATACCCCCAAAATGTCCCCGTCAAGGATTAATAGAGGACCATAGTTTCTTAACTCCACAACAGTGTGAGGTCTGACCTCTCCTTTAGTGGCCTCCTCTGCCTCAGCTCCTCTCTAGTGTCTCCAGGTTCCACGCTTGTGCTTTCACCCGATGACAGTGCTGCTAAAGTGCAGTGAGAGGTGATGTATTGTTCTGCCAGCCTTGACCTTTTAGTCGCACCATTTGGCCGCGAACGGCATCAGCCTCGGAATGTATCTGGTCATTACACACCTTCCAGCGGCTGCTATGGCATACATTGGGAAGTTCACAGGTGGATTGCGACGCTTTAATCGACCGTTTGTGAAGCTGGCAGCTTTAGATCCTACTATCCCCTGACCAGCACATTCTATCCACTCTTCCAACTGGTTTTAAAACCGTTCGTACCATTGGGAAAGTGGCTCACTTAGGCTCTTGAACGTTTTTCCTTTATGCTTCATATACAGCATATGGGATGAATCTGAAATTGTGCAGGATTCCCAATTCATCTATTTGATCGCGTTCACGTACACACAAACACACGGGATACTTTGGAAGGAGGGAGGGTGACTTTGCGCAACATTGTTGAAAATATGCTAACCTATTGCTATGATTATATGCTCTAGAAAAAAAATCTAAACTGTCGGATGGTATATGGTTGTTAATAATATGAACTATTGGTCAAATTAACAATAAACTTTGTGAAAACAGGAGATAAAAGAATAAATGACAAATATATATGAGAAATAATTAGTTTGACCCTACTCAGACCTGGAAATATTTCCTGGAAGCTGACATAAATGCTTTCTCCCACGCGGAAAGGTGGTAATAACGATTGCTTCAACATGATGTGACTGGCCCATTACCCATACAGAATGTGGACTGGGGACATTCAATCAAAAAGTGGTTTGAAACTCAGGCTTTTGGATAAAACTGAGTTTGTTTCTGTTCTTTTATCAATGTAAAGTTTTTTCTTTTTATTCAAAAGCTGACAGTTTGGAAGCCTGGTTTTAACAGCTGTAGTCTCCTTCTGACAGTGGGAGAAGAGTGGGGGTAGCACAGGGAGAGTTAGCAATCAGGAGCAGATTTGCAGGAGATGAGTGAAAATGTTGTGAGGAGATGAAACCACACTGCCTTGCTGCCTCAGCGGTACTTGAGTGCTATTTGGTCTTTGACCTTCGCCGGAGAGGTGCGTAACTGGGAGACGCCGATGTTGAAACACAACACGTTCTCTTAATCACTTTATGGGTCAACACACTGGAGGACGTGAGAGGAAGGTAACAGAGAGGAACGGTGGATTTATTCTATTACATTTATATCGTTCCACTGCCCTGTCATGATTACCCAACACGGACTCTGGGAAAACTTTTAACATTTGGATGAGTGGAGATACACACTTTAATAACTAATGTAGGATTCAGCAGGTAGTCTTGCCTGCCTGGCAGATCTTAGAGCAAGTCGTAGTGTACGCTTAAAGATATGTAACTAATTGACTGTACTTCATCACAAATTATCATATGTCATCAGAGATGAAGGAAACCATGTTCTATTACTGGCTTCTCCGATATCAATGCTAGCCAGTATTGTCTCCATTCCGGATTGGAACATTCGTTTTTGTTTGTGTGCTTGTTGTGATAACAATTTTCCCAGTGTTACTCGGTTTGCCAGAATGAAACAAATTGGCACACCAAAGCAGCATGTTGCAACCATGGAAGCAAGCGAACAAACTGGATCAACTGGGATTTTACTCGATTCTTTGCGACCTAAAAAGCCTCATCCTCTTCCATAAAAGCTCCTTGACCAGAGCCGTGTTAAAACATGTTCAAAAGGATTTAAAGACGGGTTCCACCAGAGCTGGTCTGTAATTAAATCAGTTGCAGATGCAAATGTGTATACATTAGCTTATCAACCTACAGTGTAGGACTGGTCGTCGCTAGTCATTGTCAAAATAGAATAATTGCGCTCGTTTAAAAATATAATGTGGCACTCGGCCTGCCTTGCGCCCGTGTTCGTTCAGTGTTCTCAACCTGGCAGCCTGTGTGAGTTTCCAGTCCGGGGAGGAGGGGGCGGGCGGAGACTACTCTCCAACATTGTGAATTTGGACGTCAGTTCCCATTTTAAAAGCTTGGTGTCAATGTGACATAGTGTAACTTTAAGTCCCTTAGACACTTGTGACACTGTTTAACTTATGTCCTGTACTTTCTGCTGTACTACCCACAATTCCAGTCTGGGATGAGTGCTGATATATCTTCTCTGTGTAATCAGTGGACACCACCGGGGCATTAGCCACAGACCCAGGACTACCCGGATCTAAAGATCTACAGCTCTAGGTCCACACCCATTCAGTGAAAATGGGGACTTTATTTGGTTGACCAATGCAATGTGTATTCACGATTGGATGTGTGTGTTGTGTGCTTGTAGGTCTCTAAAGGGTCGTTAGAACATTACAGCCGCAATAGCGACGATATCCACTGCACTCGCTGTTTTGCAAAGCACAGTTACAACTAAATGTGGCCCTGGTGCCGGACTGCACACCGGGCGGACTGTGGAAGGGGAGGGAGCTTTCTACAGCAGTGGGTTTCAACCTGTGGTAGGTGTACGCGGTACGTGTAGGCGGTACGTGTACAGGGTACATGTACGCGGTACGTGTACAGGGTACGTGTTAGCGGTACATGTACTCGGTACGTGTACACGGTACGTGTACTCGGTATGTGTACGCAGTACGTGTACTCGGTACGTGTACGCGATACGTGTACGCGGTACGTGTACGCGGTATGTGCACATGTACGCGGTACGTGTGCAGGGTACATTTACGCGTACGCGGTATCTGGACGCGGTATGTGGACGCGGTACGTGTACTGGGTACGTGTACGCGGTACGTGGACGCGGTACAATTGAAAATAAATATATTATATTGTTCAATATGTCAGTATATTTACGTACAATATATGCATTATTTAGTATTATGGTTGTTTTTATTACGATTTTTCTTTTTGTGCATTCCATGCTGTTTTTTCAATTGCAATGCTTTGCGTTAATTTGTTTTAGATAAATAGTGGCCAGTGTTTCCCACAGGCCATGGCCGTCTTGCAGTAATAATTGTGTATAAAAGGGCTGCTGGCACTCATTGTTCATCCACTACACGTGCTTTTATATTTTCTTTTCTATATAAGGTGGTCTGCGAAGCTCTAAATTAAAACATAGTGCCACACCTAAAGTCAAAGTTTGGGAACCACTGTCCTAGACGTGGGTTAGTTCGTTCAGCGAGGAAAACGATACCTGATTGCCCAAACAGAGACAATGTGGTGGTGAGGGTGATGACGATGAAGATCATGTTCGTTTTGATGGTGCACGTCAGGAAAAATTAGTGAACCTTATCACCTCACTATCTCATCTCACAATATCTCACAAAGCTCACCGAGCAGGTGATGTACCACACCAACAGACTGACAGGAAGAGACAAAATGACAAAAGGTTACGTTTAAAAGCCCTCTCCCCAGTATTGTGAACCAACCATCTGCATTACCCAGTCTCCCCCCCTGGGGTGCAGTAGGACTCAGCTCCCCCTGCTGTGTAGTAGGACCCAGCCTCCCCCTACAGTGTAGTAGGACCCAGCCTCCTCCTACAGTGTAGTAGGACCCAGCCTCCTACTACAGTGTAGTAGGACCCAGCCTCCTCCTACAGTGTAGTAGGACCCAGCCTCCTACTACAGTGTAGTAGGACCCAGCCTCCTACTACAGTGTAGTAGGACCCAGCCTCCTACTACAGTGTAGTAGGACCCAGCCTCCTACTACACTGTAGTAGGACCCAGCCTCCTACTACACTGTAGTAGGACCCAGCCTCCTCCTACAGGGTAGTAGGACCCAACCTCCCCCCTGCGGTGCAGTAGGACCCAGCCTCCTCCTACAGGGTAGTAGGACCCAGCCTCCTCCTACAGGGTAGTAGGACCCAGCCTCCCCCCTGCGGTGCAGTAGGACCCAGCCTCCCCCCTGCGGTGCAGTAGGACCCAGCCTCCTCCTACAGGGTAGTAGGACCCAGCCTCCTCCTACAGGGTAGTAGGACCCAGCCTCCTCCTACAGGGTAGTAGGACCCAGCCTCCTCCTACAGGGTAGTAGGACCCAGCCTCCTCCTACAGGGTAGTAGGACCCAGCCTCCCCCCTGCGGTGCAGTAGGACCCAGCCTCCCCCCTGCGGTGCAGTAGGACCCAGCCTCCTCCTACAGGGTAGTAGGACCCAGCCTCCCCCCTGCGGTGCAGTAGGACCCAGCCTCCCCCCTGCGGTGCAGTAGGACCCAGCCTCCCCCCTGCGGTGCAGTAGGACCAAGGCAGGTGGGGCAGTGCTCCGTTGTATTGTCCCTCCTGATGGATGCATGGATGAATATAGGCTGGTCAGATGCATCGATGCAGCGACCGACTAACTGCGTTGCTGTGTTTTTTGCTGCGACACATCGCTATCACTGTAGTAGGACCCAGCCTCCTACTACAGTGTAGTAGGACCCAGCCTCCTACTACAGTGTAGTAGGACCCAGCCTCCTACTACACTGTAGTAGGACCCAGCCTCCTACTACACTGTAGTAGGACCCAGCCTCCTCCTACAGGGTAGTAGGACCCAACCTCCCCCCTGCGGTGCAGTAGGACCCAGCCTCCTCCTACAGGGTAGTAGGACCCAGCCTCCTCCTACAGGGTAGTAGGACCCAGCCTCCCCCCTGCGGTGCAGTAGGACCCAGCCTCCCCCCTGCGGTGCAGTAGGACCCAGCCTCCCCCCTGCGGTGCAGTAGGACCCAGCCTCCTCCTACAGGGTAGTAGGACCCAGCCTCCTCCTACAGGGTAGTAGGACCCAGCCTCCTCCTACAGGGTAGTAGGACCCAGCCTCCTCCTACAGGGTAGTAGGACCCAGCCTCCCCCCTGCCGTGCAGTAGGACCCAGCCTCCCCCCTGCGGTGCAGTAGGACCCAGCCTCCTCCTACAGGGTAGTAGGACCCAGCCTCCCCCCTGCGGTGCAGTAGGACCCAGCCTCCCCCCTGCGGTGCAGTAGGACCCAGCCTCCCCCCTGCGGTGCAGTAGGACCAAGGCAGGTGGGGCAGTGCTCCGTTGTATTGTCCCTCCTGATGGATGCATGGATGAATATAGGCTGGTCAGATGCATCGATGCAGCGACCGACTAACTGCGTTGCTGTGTTTTTTGCTGCGACACATCGCTATCACTGTAGTAGGACCCAGCCTCCTACTACAGTGTAGTAGGACCCAGCCTCCTACTACACTGTAGTAGGACCCAGCCTCCTCCTACAGGGTAGTAGGACCCAACCTCCCCCCTGCGGTGCAGTAGGACCCAGCCTCCTCCTACAGGGTAGTAGGACCCAGCCTCCTCCTACAGGGTAGTAGGACCCAGCCTCCTCCTACAGGGTAGTAGGACCCAGCCTCCTCCTACAGGGTAGTAGGACCCAGCCTCCCCCCTGCGGTGCAGTAGGACCCAGCCTCCCCCCTGCGGTGCAGTAGGACCCAGCCTCCTCCTACAGGGTAGTAGGACCCAGCCTCCCCCCTGCGGTGCAGTAGGACCCAGCCTCCCCCCTGCGGTGCAGTAGGACCAAGGCAGGTGGGGCAGTGCTCCGTTGTATTGTCCCTCCTGATGGATGCATGGATGAATATAGGCTGGTCAGATGCATCGATGCAGCGACCGACTAACTGCGTTGCTGTGTTTTTTGCTGCGACACACCGCTATCACTCTCATACTTTATTTACGCCCGTTAACCGTTTTAGATCCCAGACCTTGGGGTAATAATGAGTGTGTGGTCGTAAATCTGACACACTTCACAACAACAACTCGCACCGACGCAGCCAGCCAGCCATGCTGTGTGTGTGTGTGTGATATGGTGCATGTGTTTCTGTGTGTGTTTCTGTATGAGGGTTTGTATGTGTGGGTGAGTGGTGAAGTGGATAGTTCTCTATGGCTGAGACATGACCGTTGGTATACCTTATGCAGGGTTGTATAATCATGACGCGTGGGTCTGTCTTACCATGTGTTTGAGAGCAACTGCTTATGCAAGCTTTGCTTATTAAGCTGCTCTTAGTGTGAGTGTGTGTGTGTTTGTGTGTTCAAGGCTAGAGGGAGAAACGGATGCATATTTTTTTTTCTGGAAATAATCCTGCATACTCTCTATTCGACCTAAAGTTAAACTTTACACCGGTTAAATCATCAACATGTTTATGTTCCTGGAGGGTGTTTCTGCGGAGCCACACAGCGAGGGCTAGATGATGAAAGGGGGCTGCCGAGAGAAAAGCCCTCCATAGCAGGCTTATTCGAGGTCCACGCAGAATTCCACATGTAATGATATGGCGACCCCACGAGGGAAGGCAGAGATAGATAATGCATGTAAAAAATACCGTATACATCTATTCAGCCAACCCCCGAGACAGTGTTTGGGGTCGCTCAGCGAGGAAAACGATGCCCGATTGCCCAAACATACAGTGTGATCGTGACCACGATGACAAGGACGTCGGTGGTGGTGCACGCCAGGAGCAACGGGCGAAGCAAGAGGGGGCACAGTCGACCACCCAACGGCCTCCTTCTCATTATTCTCCTCCTATACTTCCTCGCTTCCTGCTGCTGCTCCACCAACACCAACTCCTCGTCCTCCTTTGGCTCCTCCTGCTTACTTTCCTTCCTCTCCTGCTCCTTTAGTACCCACTCCTCCCCCACTACAGCCCCCTCCTCCTCCTCTTCGTGCTGCTCTGGGAGTTCAAGTAAGCAGCCGAGAGTTAAATGTGAGCATTAAGAGTCGCCAGAGATACAAAATCGTAGGTACTTGGTGTGATACTGGTGTTATATGAAGTTGAACATTGTAACCTGAAACCACATATCAATCACTTTGATCTGTAAGGCCCAGGTCAGATTTTTAATTCCTTGTGTCCATTATGTTTTATCACCAGTCAATGAACATTTATGATTGAAATGTAAGTGTCAGATTCTCGCTGCCTACGCCACCACACTCATTTCGCGAGTTCTTTGCAAGAGTAAATAGGGTATAATGTATGGTCCGTACGAAATTCTGAACTGTTTTTTGGAAAGAACTAACACTAACAAATTAGTTTACTTCTGAACAGGATTTTGGTTTTAAACCCGGCATGGGCCCATAAATGCAGCAAATAGAGTCGGGTTGAGCCCGGGTTCCAGTGTTCTCTACAGAGAGCAGACAGAAGGAGGTGTCCTCCCACTGACTGCGGAGCGTGAGCAGGATTCCACAGCGCTGAGAGGCAGAGCGGGGTCGGAGGTCACGATGTTCTGGGATGCAAGCGCCTGGTGCATGCAGAGGGGATGAGGAGGCTGCGGTCCCGGGAACAGCAGTGTTCTCTGTAGGGCTCCGAGCTGTTGGACTGGAGCTGTGGCTTTGTGTATGTGTGTGTGTGTGTGTGTGTGTGTGTGTGTGTGTGTGTGTGTGTGTGTGTGTGTGTGTGTGTGTGTGTGTGTGTGTGTGTGTGTGTGTTTGAGTGTGCGTTTCACTCGGCTACAATTCTGGCAACCGAAAAATCAAAGAAATTGTTGTTAGCGTCTTCTAGAACAATATGTAAAACAAATAAATATATCATATTTACAGAAAATAATGTTTCCACATCCAAATCAGCTTCCGAACACACTGCCGTTTACTTTGGTTTAGTTGTAGTTCTGTGGCTCACGAAACTTTTGAAAAAAACATTTCTGGAATGAGCAGGTTTCTCTTGGTTGGAGCATTGTGGCT
Organism: Gadus macrocephalus; assembly: GCF_031168955.1. Lineage (NCBI taxonomy): Eukaryota > Metazoa > Chordata > Actinopteri > Gadiformes > Gadidae > Gadus > Gadus macrocephalus. Next base: position 12,201,131 of record NC_082395.1, read on the forward strand.
TAGGGTTAGGGTTAGGGCTAGCACTCTATGTTGATATGATATATGAATTAACAAAGGGGGGAAATTACACCATATAACAAGTCTTCATTTCATAGTGAACGCAGCAATGGCAGTCGCTGACAGACTGCAGGCTAACGCAACAAATTACAGTATGACGGAAGATCTTGTGGGAGGAAGAGGTAATGCATGTTTAATGACTTCCTTCTGCCGCCAAGGCCCAGGCGGCACTCAACCCTGTCCATATTGGAGGAGCTGAGAAGAATGAAGACCATTTTGCATAGTTCAGGAACACTGTCCAAATTGCAAACCTCTAGAAGACTGTCCATATTGAAGACATCTAGAGACTGGCTCATTTGAAGCCCTTTAGAAGACTGTCCGAATAGAAGGCTTCTAGAAGGCTGACCATGTTGGAGCTGAGAAGAATGAGGACACAGAAGACATTATAAAGAGTTCGAGAAAGCTGTCCAAATTGAAGACCCCAGGAGACTATCCATATTGAAGACCTCTACAAGTCTGTCCATATTGAAGACCTATAAAATACTTTCCACATTGTAGACTGTCCATATGGAAGACCTCTAGAAGTCTGTGCGTATTGAAGAAGTCTAGCAATCTTAATTTTTTTATCTAAGGATTTTTTAGTGTGTCTATAGTAACATTATTATTTTACAATTATTTTATGGATGAGAGTTATATTAAGAAGGGGTTATCCTCATGGTTCCCATCCATAAAAATGTACGCATACACTGTGGCGTTATATTTGGCCGTCAACATCAAAACAAACCAATGCCTAGAAGGAGCTCCACACTTCCACACACACTTCCACACTCACCATTGTGTTACACTGAGTGTCCAAGAAGCATAACCCTTCTTCAGACAAGGATATCAACAACCGCTGCACTGAGGGAGCTCCACGCGTCCACACACACCTCGATGCCGGTATCCCTTGGTCGTGCTGTGGTCGTGCCTTATCCGAGGCACTTAGACGTCTCGACAAGAACGCTTACGGCGCTTGAAGCAGAGTTGAACGTCACAAACTGATAGCCAGAGAGCGGAAAGATCAAAGGATTTGACTCTCGTTTTCTCTAAATTACGGACTTATTTAACATATTACCATGTAAAGATCCTGTCTCGTCTCGTCTTTTTGTTCCGGACCTTTCCATTTTTACAGAGAGGGAAAGGGCAGCTGACTGTACAGAGCACACAGAAGCAGCTTTTCTATTCAATTACCCTGCAGATTAAAGCGCATTAGGTTCCCACCTGGGCCTGGAGATTGGCCTGTGGGGGGCAGGGGTTCCTGCTGGTCTGGATGTCATGGTGACGGTGTAAGGGGCCCCAACACTGTCTTCCCAGGAATAGGATCATGGCTTAGACTCAGCACTGGCCCATTTCTTCTCCTTTTTCTACAAGGTGATGGTTCTCCATAAAAGTGACGTAGAGGGTGAGAAGGATGTGTTTCAAAATGGGTGCTAGGAAACATCAGCTTTATGCACAGCAATTACCTCCCCTGTCATTCATGTGCCTGAAGCAGCAAAAAAGACCCACAAACACACACACACACACAGACACACACACGAGCACACACACGCACACACACACACACACACATGCACACAGTCAATGACTTAGAATTACCATAATACACAGACATCAAGGTTCTCACATAAATATCTAAAGCATGATATTAGAGAGAAAGAGAGACCATTAGAGGCACAGTGAGAGAGACAAGCCACACTAACTACCAATGGTGCTAAAAAAACGATGCTAGCGCTAGGTTTAGCACAACCATAGCTCTGACAGCCAGGCGACTTTTACACCACAGAGCAAGTGTGTGTGTGGGTGCACATGGGACAGAAAACTGCAAACTCTTCACCTTTGGGTGTGTACACATGAGAACTATCACTGCGTGAGTATGTGTGTTATTGTCGAGCGTGAGTGCGTGTGTGGGTTTGACCTTGCTTTCTAATAAAAAAGGGAGAGAGAAAGACACATAGAGAGGGAGTGAGGGAGGGAGAGAGACAGAGGGAGATAGAGAGAAAGGGAGGCGGAGAGAGATAGAAGGAGAGAGAAGAGAGATGGAGACAGGGAGGGCAATTTGACTCATTCCCACCAAAGCCCCCCCCCCTGTGGGTTCAGCATCGATCCTGTTAAGATAGGATCTCTGCTACATATCCTAGACCCCTCTTGACTCTGTGTATCACAGGCTGGCTGGCAAAGCGCGGAGCGGCAGATTAGATGTTTTATACCCACTCCCAACCGTCTGGCAGGGAAGACGCTCCTTTTGAAGAATGAGGAGCGAGCTCGTCCATCTCTTCCTCTCTCTCTCTGGAGCCCATTTCATGTCCGACTGTCAAAACAAGCAGAAAATAGAGATTATCAGTCCGAGAAAAAACACACACAGACGCACACTTCAGCTGCAGCCGAATGTCAGCCAAATGATCTGAAGTTCTTTCAGCGTTTCTTTCCCATCATAGTTCTGATATATTTGTCACATGTACAGACCCATAATCATATGGGTGAGTGTTGATTCTTGGTGAACACTGAAAACTTTAGAACAGTCAGAGAGAAGCTTCGCTCGCCATTGCTGCTTCTTTAACTGTGGAAACGGAGATAGGGACGGGTTTGGAACAGTAAACAGAAAGAGAAGCATGTGGAACAGAACACGAGAAGAAAGAAGAGCCCACATCAGAGAATGTGAAGAGAAGGATGTTGAGAGAGAAATATCTAGAACTCAGTTTGTGAAGATGGACGGATTGAGAACAGAAGAGAGAACAGTCCAAAGAGAAGGGTCTAAGAAAGAGTACATACAGAAAGGTCAGGAAAAGAGGTACGTTAAGAGAAGAGGATCCATTTAAAGATAACGGCAGTGCTCTGATGTGTCCATCCGTCTCTGTGTGTGTGTGTGTGCGTGGAGACGTTGACAAGCATGTGTGACCTACTTGTCATGGAGGAAGCTGTCCTCCGGTCTGAAGACCAGCTGGGGTGCGTCTGCCGCTGTCGCCTGAGATCAGACCCCCCGACTGCGGACGGGCGAGGACAACACAAGATGTACACCCATGTGTGTTACAGTGTGTGTCGGAGCGCGCTTGTCCGTACTTCGTATATGTCAGAGTGTATGTGTGTTTGTGTATCTTTGTGGGGGCTTTTGGTTGTGTGTGGTGTGGTGTGTGTGCTATAGTGTATTTGTGTCTTAGAGTGTGTGTGTGTTAGTCTGTGTGTGTTAGTGCGTGTGTGTTAGAGAGAGTGTGCATGTGTGAGTGTGTGTGTGTGGTCGAGTTTATGTGTGTTAGTGTGTGTGTTAGAGTGTGTGTTTAAGAGTGTCTGTGGGTTTGTGTGTGTGTGTGTGTGTGGGTGTGTGTGTGCGTGTGTGTGTGTTTGTGTGTGTCTTAAAGTGTGGGTGTTCAGTGGGTTCCTGCGGCGACCATATGCACGGTGAGGCTAGCCGTCACCGGGACAGAAGGACCCATCCCCTCCCAGAAGCAGCACTCACCCCCCCTCCCCCCCTCACCCCCCACCCCTCCCGGTCTGGCGCGTATGTGTCACAGTGGTGGCATACATTTAGACCCCGAGGTGAGGAGACAGAGAAAGAGAGGGATAAGGAAGAGAAGAAGGAGGGAGGGCGAGGAAGGGGGGGAGGAGGAGGTTGAAGAGGAGGAGTAGGGGAGGAGACAGCCAGCCCTTCCTTGGAACGAGTCCTAAGCTGGGGTTGTTATGGGCTCCAGTGTCCCCTAAATGGCTTTATTCTGGGCTTTGTGTGTGGGGAAATATTCCATTCATCAGTTCTCTGTCGAGTTATCAGAGACTCTCGCTGGCGACGGGCCACAGTCAGCTCTCTCTCTCTCTCTCTCTCTCTCTCTCTCTCTCTCTCTCTCTCTCTCTCTCTCTCTCTCTCTCTCTCTCTCTCTCTCTCTCTCTCTCTCTCTCTCTCTCTCTCTCTCTGGGTGTATCTTTTTTTTTCTCTTTTGGGGTTTCTCTTTCTTTCAAAGTCTCTCCCTCTCTTTCCGTTCTAGTTCTCTGTTTTTTCTCTGTCCGGGTATCAATTAAATTCAAAGGGCTTAATTTGCATTGGGGAACAGTCATTTACAAGCACATAAAGCCAAAGCTAAATAAGATACATAATAAAAATGGCAATAAGAAATTATCACCAGAAATACAATACAATCAATATGAAAGAATGTATATACATGCAAAAGGGCTCAACTAAGACCTCATAGAATGATAGAAAAGTGGTTGCATTGTAAGCAGGGTTCCGGATTTAAATGATCAGTGTAACATTAACTTCATAAAAAAAAAAGAAAAGTTATTAGGGTCTGGGTTTATCTCTGGGTGTCTGGTTGTCTCCCGGCGGGGCTCTTTGCAAGAGGAAAGGACTCCATTGAGCTTCTCCCCTCAGACCAGCCGCCTGCATCTAGGGGATCTAGGGTTTCATCAGGAGGACTGAAGAGCTCCATGTTTTGTTCCTTTGTTCAGAGGAGAGAGGTCTCCCCGGAAGCGTCCCGTCTCTCTGAGTCTTCTGAACACGGCTGTGTGGCAGTATGGCCTGCCAGCAGCCTCACACTGAAACACACTCCAAACCTCATCTCTGGCAGGACTTGTGCTCCACACGCACGCATCTGTCACTCTGGTTATCTTTTTTAATAAAGATAATGGAATTACTGAGCATTCGTTCGCGAGGCGTTCAGTGATTGGGTGGTGTCGTGACACCCTCATCCCGGGTGATTATTTGAATACATAATGTATAAGCTCCGTTTAAATGGACGTGCCCCAATTCAACAGTTGTTGTAGCCGTCCTTCAGGAGTCGGATGAGCTCTGCGCGAGTAATGAGCCAGGCGTCGCACTCAGCATGACAGTCAGTGTGTTCTGTTCTCTCCCTGATCTTCTCTGTTCCTCTCATCTCCGTTCCTCACTTCTCTGCCGGGTTAACATAATCCTGTCATGGATGCCTGCTGGAACACCCAAGTTCATCCACACACACGTACGCATCCGCACGCACACACGCTCGCACGCACGCGCACACACCTGTTAGTGTGTTGGTGTGTGTGACTGTGAATGTGAACTTAAGAGGCACACACTAATGGTGTTCCCGTGCTCTGGGTGCGATCCCGGTCACGTACGACCAAGCTGTTGTTTTTTCCGAAGCGCTGATGACACCATCATAGTACAGGCCAGCAGGTCCTGGGCCAGGTATCAATGATGAGGGGGGCTTTAGAGGTACACAACGGGCCACGCGTACACACATGACGCATGCAGCAGCGTCATGAAATGAGTCTGATGCCGCATGAAATTAGCCGGATGCCGCTGTGTGTTGGTGTGTGTGTGTGTTTGGGAGATGGAGGCAGCAACCGGATCATGGGCCATCTTTAGTCTTAAGTATGGTGAGCTGGTTCTCCTGAAATACTAGAACATATCGCTGATAACATGGTGGTGGTGGTGGGGGGCTTAATGATAACGACACACTTTCAGTGAGGAGTCAGGCTGGCGCGTGTTCAATTTGATGGATTAAATCCCACGATGTTCGTAAATGGTTAAAGAATCAATGAGACGGGAACAAAGACAACACAAGGCCCACGAACAGAGACGCAGGGGTAGCAGTCGCGAGCAAGAAACTCTGAGCATGTCACAGACACCGAGCAAAAGAACTGTTGACTTGTTGTGTTTGTGTACGGCATCAAAGCGGGGAATAAACGTGGGTGTGCGGCTGGATTGTGCTCAGCTGTCGCTAATTGCGTGAATGAAGACAGGTACCGGCGTGATCTGGATCAAAAGCTACGGTTCCGAACCCGCCGCGGCCCCCTGTCGCGATGCACCTGTGAGGCGCCGCGGAGCTAGCCAGATTAATAGCCGTCTATCTAATGAGTGTCAAGGCGGTGACAACCGCAATATTTTCAGTTATTTTTAGTTATTGACTTTCAACTTAACTACGACGGCGGTCTGTCAAACCGCCGGCACGCAGCGCGGTGATAGAGAGACCTTTTTAATTTACAGAGGCTTCTTTCGCTTCTTTGTTTTTCCGCCACTTCTTCTTCCAAAACTGTTGAAACTTCGACTCGGTGGCACGGATGTTTTGCTCGGTTGTCAAGGTGACGCTACGGCTGGACTGGGCCGCGTCATGGGATAACAGTGCGTCTGAGTGAGTGTGCTCTCTCTGGTGTATTCTTGGGGTTTAAAGTAGTCCAGCGGTGACTGTGTGGCATGACGGCCTACCTCATTAGAGTGAACTAAACACCTTAATCACTCCCCTGGGGACCCTTACCCCCTCTCCCCTGTCTTTCTCTCCCTCCCCTGTCTGTCTCTCTCTCCCTTGCCTGTCTCTCCCTCCCTGCTACTGTTTCCATGTTGATCAAATCCAGGTGGACAAGCCTCTCGAGGCTCCCCTGACACAGCAGGAGGCCCCGTACACACACGCACGCGCGCACGCACGCACGCACACGCACACACACACACACACACACACACACACACACACACACACACACACACACACACACACACACACACACGCACACACACACGCACACCTTGCATTGGGTTAGGGGTCGTAGTAGTCTTGGCAGGAACGTTAAAGCTAATTTTGACAACGGATGTTGGTAACGGATGTTTTGGTGAGGCTAACAGAGAAAGATAGCAATGTTGTTCTGATCAGCCAGACCGGTATTGTCCTTTAATGAACAAAGAAGATGCTTTTGAGATGTGTGTTATGTTACAACGTATATAATAAAGAAACTATTCTTTACACATATTTCAAACGCGTTCCTTACTATAACAACCACACTACAAAGCAAAGACCTTGCTACTACCTTTACTAGAACAGACACACACACACACACACACACACACACACACACACACACACACACACACACACACACACACACATAGCCCAATTAAAAAACAAAGGGAGTCATTTGGATTCAAAACAAACAAAACAAACTGCTGGGGACCGAGCTGTGCGCTGCGGGGAAACAGCGTCTCCTATGATGTTTTTAGACGTGCTCTCGTTGTTTCACGTGCACTCTTATTGTTTCACGTGTGCCAAGATGAGGCGTGTTCACGCTTCATTTGCAACAAACACAAAGAGTTGAACAACAGGAGGTCAGATAAAGTAACTAAAAACACACACACATTCACACACAGCTGTGCTGTTGAGCAAAAAACCAATACACACAAGCACACACACGTTGAAGCTCTGATCAGTGAAGCTGAGGGACAGACTTCCTTCTAAAAGTAAAGCTAGTTTCAGAGTTTACAGTTTCTTTGGTTGCAATCTACTAGTATAGAGAACTTTGGGTGGCACTTTATAATAGCTTTCAGTCATGAGTTATTAATACGCTTTTAGTTAATAATGAACTAATCATTAGCAAAAGATTAATATACATTTGTAGATGATAAATGATTGATTGCTCGGCCTACCAGCATATCCAGCGGACTGTACCAACTAGTAGGGTGATCTATATCATGGTGGACACTCCGAAATGTAATGTCACTAGAGGGAATATTTTGACATGGCTTGTAATGGCTAGTCACCATCACACCTGAGTTGAAATAGGGTTCCTTTAACATAGCACTTATTAATCATCTACAAATGTATTTTAATGTTTTGGTATTGATTAGTTCCTAATTAACTTAAGGCTTATGCATGACGTTATATAAAGTCTTTCCAAATTTATTTACAGAGTATCTCATCTCTACTTTGCTATAGCAGGACCTTTTCACGGTGTGCCTTTGAAAAATTCACAGCCACTCTAAGACCGTCGGTGAGCGGCAGGATGTGTCAGATTGTTGTTGGGAAAAGCCTACTAATGCTGGCCGAGTTTATGTTCACGTTTATGAAGTTGAATAAAGTGAACCCAGATTTGAGCTTGTCTGCTACCAGAGTTAAGATTATTGAGTATCAGGACGATGGAGAGGAGAGTGAGTTTGTGGAGGGTGAGGAACAGAATGAGGAAGAGGCAAATGAGTAGGTGGGAGTGGAGTAGGATAAGCAATAGAAGGTGGAGAGTGAGGATGAGGTGGATGTTGATGAAGTGGATGAGAAGAGCAAGGAAGTTGATGTGTAAGAGTGAGGAGGTGGAGCAGGAATGAAGGAGGATGAGAAGGAGGAGCTTGAGGAGGTGGAGACAGAGATCTCTCGAGGAATTAAAAATCGGACAAATAATTTGATATTTTTAGTAGGGCTGTCCAGGGCTACCAAATAAACTTTAAAGTCTATTCTGTCTACTATTCATTGAATCACTCATCTGGCCTAAGCAACACCAGTAGAGGCATATACTTTTCCCTGAACTTTTAAACATTGCAAACGTGCAAAAACATAATTATATATTTATGTGGCATTCAGTCCAATGCTTAAAAATATATCTGTGGCATTCAGTAGGCCAGTGCTGTGGTAAAGTCTGTAAAGTATGACAAGTGTTTCTTTCTGTTCAATAGATAGAACTTTATCAATCCCCTGTAGGAGAAATGTGTTAATGTTTGTCCCTATAAAACAATAATGGTAAAAAAAAAAAAAAAACATGACGGTAACTCTAAAGTCAAACCGTCCAATCTGAAGGCTCTACTTAACCATTCCCCCTACTCACTTCCACCAATGCAAAGCGAACAGAACTGACTAGGGGAGGGCATAGCCTAACTAGTTGGTGACCGACCCAGAGGAACGCAACGCAAATTAAATGTGAACATGTATGAGGCTTTAATAAAATCCCGGACGATTTTGAAATTCCTTCTTTGTTTTAAAGTGTCTCAAAAAGAGGGCATGTCTGGGCAAAAGAGGATGTCTGGTCACCCTACGTACGGGGAACCCATTTGCTTCCTACCCTTCCACTGTTAAATAGCGGCGCAAGTTGTTGCATGGGCGCTATCCTGGTAATTTCTCTGCGTGAGAAATACGAAGTGTGGCGTGTGAGCGTGTGCATGGGTTTTCATTGAACCCGTTACATTTCCTTTACCACTCAACGGAGGCATCTGCCTATTTCCAATTTAATTCCGGTTTATTCATTATTGGTACATTGTTATTTGATTATCTGTGTAATTATTTGTATAATTGATCATTCAGAAGTTGGCCCGTTTCCATAACTTTTTTATCTTGTAACCCAGTGCTTGCGTACTAGTATGGGTATGCACTGTACTGGTGCTGTGTTAGTACAAAAGATTAAACTGTAGCTCCAGAATAATTAGGCCATAGTGGTGGGCTCTAATCTAAGGATAAAAAACTTTTTTGTTGCCCTTTTGCTTGATTCTGTTCTGTTTGTTTAGTGTCCAACAAAGTCTGCTCTGAAGTGGGCCAACAACCAAGTCTCACTCCGAAGTGGGCCAATTTAAAATAAAATAATCCAAAGGGGTTCCAGGTTGAAGAAACCCTAAATTTTCCTTTAATGATATATTTAATCTAGCAGAGATGTTCTTCCATCTAGTTTGATACTTCAGAGTCATCGCCAAAAGTATTAAATAAAATGAGATGCCATGCATGGATATTTTTTACCTTGCTTTATTGTAAATATGTCTACAAAACTCAAGATGAGATGGCTGTATAACAAAGCAGAGTTTCACTGTTTATCCAAACGTTGGAGATGCTTATATGATTAAACATCACCTCTCCAAGCGTTTCCATTCATGGAAGTATGCTCATAAGCAAACATAAGAGGCACACCGATTCAGAGTGTGCGTATATATATATATATATATATATATATATATATATATATATATATATATATATATATATATATATATATACACACACATAAGTATATACATACATACACAAAAACATACACTCAACTCTGGAAAGACATCAAAACGAAGGACAGCACAAACACAAAGCTCTCTCGCTGTTGTCCTTAGAAAAGTGAAAAAATCTTAATTTTTATAGTAGTATAGAAAATACAAATCTACGTGTGACCGATTAAATACAAAAGTTGTGCACAGCCATTCTTAGTCCGGTGTGGACGGAAGAGATTTCAAATAGATGAAAGGACAAATACAAACCAAAACAAAACACAATCATCAACACAAACTAACTACTCAGTTCTCAAGAACTTTGAGACATTTGTACCCTTGTTAGAAATAAAGTTTGAAAACATAAACATGAATTACAATGTTTTCTCTTTTGTACTTAAAGACACAGTTGACAACAATAAATGACGATTATACCTGTAGTGTTTATGATTAAAGCTAAATAGGACCAATCGAAGAGCAGAATGTGTACATACATAAGGCAACGCTAACGTCTTTAATTGAGGCTGTGCCTGTGTTGTTTCTCAGTATCTGCTGGATCTTCCACTAGCTGGTAAATCTGGTGCAATCACACTGGACTGCCAAGACCACGCCACTGTGAGACTTTATCCTTATCCAATGCTGTTATTAGTCCTAGAGAAAGATTGGCCATCCGTGGAATGTCTTTCAAGACATGTGTTTGCTGGGCATTAAGCGTGCTAGTAACCACTGCTAATAACCTTAATGCTAGAGGCATGCTACTAGTAGTCTGAACATGCGTGTGTTCCTCCTACAGAGCTCTGAGTCTTGCCAGCAGGGCATCCACATCAGAATCTCCTTTTAGCGAGGAAGATGAAGGCGACTGTTTACAACCTGTTGCCAAAGATTCAACCACTATATTACTCTCCGTCTTGCTTTCCATCTCTCTCTCTGCAGGCCTATGTCTCTCAGCCATCCTCCCTCTCTCTCCCAGCCGCTCTCTCTGATTATCTCTCTCTCGTGGTCTCTCTCTCTCTGCGGGTCTATGTCTCTCAACCAGCCTCTCTCTCTCTGCAGCTCTATCTCGCTCTCCCGGTCCCTCTCTCTCTGCATCTATCTCTCTCTCTACCTTTCTCTCTCTCTCTGCAGCTCTATCTCTCTCGGCCGGTCTCTCCCTCTCCACAGGTCTCTCTCTCTCAGTTGGTCTATCTCTCTCCATGTGTGTGGTGGTGGTCTTGCAGGGGCCCCTAGTTGGGGGCCCTCTGGTACCGGGACCTCCGGGGCCTCGGCTGAGGGGGGAGATGAAGCCCTGCACAGCTGGTCTGATGTTCTCTGTAGGAGAGGAGAGAGAGGGAGAAGAGGTGGAGAGAGGGAGGGAGGATAGAGGGAGAGAGAGGGGGGGAGGGGGCGGGAGGAGTGAGTCAGAGAAGGGGAAGACAAAATCAGCATCAGAAAGTTGAGCCAGGAATGAATTAAATCTATAATCGATATGCATGGAAAAGACAGGGACTAGCCCTTACGCTGTATGTAGAGAGAGAGAGAGAGAGAGAGAGAGAGAGAGAGAGAGAGACTAGGAAAAGGAAAAGGTGGGAAAAAAAACAAGCAACAAATAAAATAAAGGAAGCAAGCAAGTAATTCATCTCCCACACCCACACACACACACACACACACGTCAATCTATTTTGCCCATGGAGTGACATGCAGTCAATAATCAAATGGATGTGCTGATGAAGCTTCAAAAGAAACTCAATGAAATCATCCCCCCCCCACACACACACATACACATCCCACTCCATCTCCATTTTGTGAAGAACAACCTCATGAGATTCTCCAAACATCAGTGCAAATATTTTCCATGTAGGGCACATTAAAAATCTTCAATGTCTTCTGGCCCGCATATACATTTCTTGTTCCATAACCATGTTGGCTGAGAGTAATTTTTTGTGTTCTACTGCAGTGGGGGACATTATATTGTAAGTTAATTTCTTATTTTATTTTTATATAAAACATAAAACAATGACATAAAGTAATCCTCATCAACATTGATCAGAATAAAAGTAAAAAAGGCATTAATTATAATTTGAACATGGCTAGTTCATATTATTACAAAATAATAACCTAGGCTTCTGCTAATTTGCATTTGGGTGATCTCTTGAATATTGAAGGGATGATTGGGGATGATTTTAGGTATATTCTAACTCCTTTAACATACCACTCTAAAGATGCGCAAAATCTCCCGCTTGGCAGAATACTCTGTGAATACAACTGGAGCGCCACATTAAGACAGAGACTAAATGCTCTCTGCTATGGAGCTATATCAGAACTAAGATAATCTCCCCGATCTGCACCCTCTGCACCCTATTCTGCCCAACCAGAAACACCCATAGAGATGTTTCTGGTTGGGCAGAATGTCCACCCGCTTAGTCTTGTTAATCAGCACGAGTGACGAGTGATTATGAAACCACTTTGCCGGCTCTTTTCCATGCATCTGAAACCCTGAATTTCCATTCTCCAAAGGCTTGCTGGATTACGTAGATTGTAAAAATAAATTAGGGTTGGGACCGTTAGACGGAACGTTAGACGGTGATTTTGTCGCACCAAGCACCGATAGAGACTTTTAAAGGGAGCTGATGCCTGATAGAGATGCTCTTAAAAAATTAATATATATGTTGCTCTGTCTTTAGCAACTGCTAATTCTTTGCAGGACAAATTATGGTGGTACACCAAATTATTTGATGAATTCTCCCTAGAAGAATGGCGTGACGTGTTTTTTGCTTCTTTGTGGGGCAGCACATCACTAGCTTTAGTGACATTATCCCAGGTTCCAACGATAATGTCAATAAGTCCTTGTTGTTAGCTTTCAACTCCTGTGATGTTGTGGCTTTCTCCGCAAATGGCATATTGTATTATTTTTCTCCATGTTCTTCTCAAAGTGACGTCTCACACTGTATTCTTTGAATATGGCTACCGACTCCTTAAACACCAGCACAATGCTTTACTATTCAGTAAGTACATATTTGTTTACATCCTTTCAATAATTCCCCAGTGCTTCTTGACAACCAATAGTTGCACTTTTAAAATCACAGTTCAAAACAAATTTTAAATACTTTTTGGTGAGCCCTGGACTGTTGTGACCTAGATTTCAAAATTTGTATCAATGAACATGTGTGTTTGTGTATTAGTGCGTGAGGGTGTCTGTACTGAATATTTGTGTTCAAGTGTGTGGGATTTAAGGATCGTGTGTGTGAGTGAGTGAGAGGAGTGTGTGTTAAAGTGAAATGGAGGGTAGATATATTGAGACAGAGAGCATTGAGAAAGACAGAGTTATAGAGAGAGACGCAATTGAGAGAGAGAGAGAGACGCAATTGAGAGAGAGAGAGAGAGAGAGAGAGAGAGAGAGAGAGACGCAATTGAGAGAGAGAGAGAGAGAAAAAGAGAGAGAGAGAGAGAGAGAGAGAGAGAGAGAGAGAGAGAGAGAGAGAGAGAGAGAGAGAGAGAGAGACACATAGAGCTATGGAGAGAGGCAGAGGGTGGATCCATATTCATGTGACCTTGTGGGGATATGCCATCGCATTTACGGTTTCAGTGAACCCTAGTCCTGATGGGGGTGGGGGGATCGGGGAGAGAGAGAGAGAAGGAGAGAGCGAGAGAGAGAGAGCCAGCCCATAGGTAATGAGTTTGGAGCAGGGCCAGTGTGACATGACAGTGTGTTTTATGGGTCTGGCTGACAGGGGACGTCCCTGAACATAACCTCTGACAAATAAATAAGAGAGGCAGGAATACACGCACACAAACAAGAAAGGTAATATTTAAGTAACAGACAAATCCACAGACACACACTCAAGGAAAGGCAAAATAAAATTCCAATGGTGCATAAACACACACTTCAACACATAAATATGACAGAGAGAAATAACCAGTACTTAGACAAAAGGTTTGTGCACTTTCGTGCACACACAAATACACACACACACACACACTGAAAAAACATTTTGCTGCCTGACTAAAGTCCTGAGAAGATCCCAGGGATAGGGGTTCAGAGGCTAACCATACGCTCTGATTTAATCAGGGACTGCTCTCACACTGAAACCAGACCCACACTGTCTTGTTTAGTGGTTCGGGGGTCTGACTCCCAGTCAAACGGTTGTGGGTTCCGTCTCCCACTGCCCACAGCATCTAAAGGTTTAAGTTAGTTACATTTAGGACTTTTTTTTGATGCCACTTTGAATGCATGACCAGTTTCACAACCAGAAAAAATGACAGGCCAAAGTAAAAAAAACTGCATTGCACTAATATATATCAATGAATGTACCAAAAACAAACTGGACAGTAAACAAACATAAGGGTTGCAAAATGTTGCATCCATCCAATCACCGTCTTTCCTTCACCTCCGCCCCACAAGCACGGCGCACAGAACAGAAGCAGAATACAAAGTAGCAGGCAAACAGAATCCCACAATTTCTTTGCAACCTTTGAAAACTGGATTCAAAACAATTTAAGCCCAAACTAATTCATGAGAGGTTAAAGAGGGACTGACACGCGCACACGGACACACACAAACACCAGAACACTCCATGCAAAGACGCACTGCAAAGTACGTTCTGACGAGTAAGACGTCACAACACCGCACACAGAGAGCCCAAACATAGCCTTCATCATCAATCCATCCATCCATCCATCCATCTATTCTCCCAGCCGCCCATCCATCTCGGCGCCCCAAGACAGAGGTCACCCTGAATGGGAGGGGGCCCCATCACTGGATAATGCATCACATCCCAGTCAGACACACGTCTCTTCGGGAGGGGAATACAGGAGAAATAAGTGACGCAGCATAGAGCTGCATTTCCCAGCACGTCCTTATCGTTGTAGATTAGGTATAGTAAATGGAAGAAGCTGAAGCATTTCTTACTTAATAAAAGTGCCGCCTTACGTGTTACCTTGGCTATGTGAACCTAGACTCTAGAACACGAGCACAACAAAAATATAGGCAGGTGAACCATTGACAACAGAGTGAACCAGGTGACAAGAAAGTCAACAAGGGGATAACAGAAGAAACCAGGTGATATCAGAGTGAACCAGGTGATAACAGAGTGGGGAAGGTGACAACAGAGTGGACCAGGTGATAACAGACAGAGCCATGTGACAACAGAGTGGAACAGGGGACAACAGAATGAGCCAATGCCTAATTTCCACGAGCAGTGCCGTTCGATGCGGTTCGCTTATATTGGCCTTTCTACCGCCAAAAGTTGGACAGGGTGCTAAAATAAGCGTGCTGAGCCGTACCTATCTTTCGGCACTCCTCCGTTGGGTTACTAAGCAGTCTGGAAGGGTACCGAAAAGGTGAGGCTACAAACGCAGACCGTTGATTGGTCGACAGAATCTTCACTTCTGTGCGACAGGGGGATAAGAACAAACAAACACATTACCCGCAAGGTATTTCTGGACGACGGCGAAAGCTGTTCCTTGAAGAAAATGTTGCACAAAAGTTTGCCGTCCTTCTTGGATGTCCTCCATTGTTGCTCTTTGTTTAATTTGTCCAGTTCTTCTATTTCATTGAAATTCTTGGAAGACTACACTGTGTCGCGCTGCTATGATGTCACGATGCTAACGTAGCTGCCGCGGCTATCGCCATCCAGCTTAAACCCCGCCCTACCATAAGGGTGGTGCCGGCGGTGGAAACACGAGTCAGATTCAGCGTAACCGAGCAGTCCCGCTCCAAGCCGCACCAAACCATACGGCACCGCTTGGTCGAAATGAGACACAAATGACAACAGAGCGGACCAGGTGACAAGAGAGGGAGCCAGATTATGAGAGTAAAGCAGGTGAAATAGACCAGTGACAACAGAGTAAGCCAGGTGAGAACAAGCAGGAGTGTCTGAACCTTTTGAAATCCGGTATTCACGTAACAGGACAGAATTTCAGAGGCCCTGGTTACTCACTCCTTATTGCGACGGTAATGTTTAGCAGTTCGGCAGGGCCTGATCCACAAGGCTCTGAGCAGCGGCGCAATGTCTGGCCCGAGAGTCCCAGGCGAACATAACATAACGCTCACCATACTTTAACAAGACACCTCATCAAGGAGCAGACGCCCTGCTCCTTCTTAACAGGCTACAGAACTTTGCCTACGGCTATGATGAGAGCTGGCAGATCCACCTTGGCCGCCCTACGCCCGCTCTCTCTGCCATCGGCCCACTCCTTAGCTTTAGCCTTCAGCCAGAGCTGTAAAACACGTCTGCAAGATGTAAAACAAGCCTCGTCCCCAGGCACGAGGTCTCCCTCCCCTGCTTGAGCTCTGGCTTCGACACTTGCACTGCTGAACCGTTGTCTTGGGAGCATCCTCTTAATTCTAAATCGCTTAATAACCGCTTTTCCGTTTGACAGTATTGTTACGATATTTTGAGCTCTGCTCAACACAGCCGCAGTGAAAAAGAAGTGGGGGGGGGTCCTCGTATCTGATACGAGGAGTGTTAATTCAAGAGTTAATTTCACTTGTAAATAGAAAGGAAGAAAATTTAAATAATTCATATTCCCTCTTGTCAGATCATTCACTCCATTTACATCTGTGGTTTCAAATGAAGCTGATATGCATCACTTCATCTCTTACATCCCACACGTCCTCTGGAGAAGTTCATTTGATAATTCTGACGACAGACGACCGGGAGACCAATCACTAGGATTACAACTGGATGTACAGCAGTGTGCTATTGATGTGATGCCGATTTTGTCTGAATTAACACATCACTCAACCTGCAGAGGGACAGCAGCATTGGCTTATAATATTTACATGGTACCAGTGTTTATTTGTTAGTGATTTATGTTAAATTAGTTTGGAGAGATGGAGAGATTTTGTCTCCATGAAAATGTAAACTTCACGCCAAGTCGAGTGATAAGCACTTCACGATGTATGAGAGAAGCATCCAAGAACATATTGGCAACTGCAGCAGATGAATTAGCTAAAAGGTCTCACTAGAGGACCAGGAAAATGGAAGGGAATTACCATGACCCTGTAATAAAATGAGAGCAGGGGGATGCATGGTTGGTGAAGCAGGGTCATGCAGGCTCATTCTGGGTGAAGCCAGATCATGATGGGTGAAGCAAGGTCATGCAGGCTCATTCTGGGTGAAGCAGGGTCATTCTGGTTAAATCTGGGTCATGCAGGGTCATTCTGGGTGAAGCAGGGTCATACTGGGCGAAGAAGGGTCATTCTGGGTGAAGCAGGGTCATTCTGGGTGAAGCAGGGTCATTCTGGGTGAAGCAGGGTCATACTGGGTGAAGAAGGGTCATTCTGGGTGAAGCAGGATCATTCTGGGTGAAGCAGGGTCATTCTGGGTGAAGCAGGGTCATTCTGGGTGAAGCAGGGTCATGCCAGGTAATGCAGGGTCATGCCGGGTACAGCAGGATCATACTGAGTAATGAAAGGGTCATGCTGGGTTCAAGCAGGGTCATCCTGGATAATGTTGGGTGATGCAGGGGAATGTTAGGCAATGGATAAATGTCTAAAGAAAGACGGTCCCTTCGAGATAACAGCTGATATTCCATGAGGTTCATTAATCCGACAATGGATAAAACATGAAGGAAAGTAATCACATTACATAGCATGAGGTCTTGTCCTATGAAACAGCTTTAATGGCTGCTCTGTATCTAGGGAGAATATAGAGATTACCTAAAATGGAAGCACATAAGACTATAAAAATGTGCAATGTGATGGCATAATATGTCCAACCATAAAAAGGTGCTGTCCAATGGAGGGAGAGCAAAAGGCTGTTATTTTTCTTCATCTGAAAATCTCTAGGGAGGGAAAGCCACCATCTCCCATGGCTGATCATTTGGTCAATTTACCACTTGGAATATTTCCAACAAGCCTTCATTATCATCTCTTCCCTCCCTTGATCTCTGCTTGTAAACGATAAAGCATTTGATCATTCTTACTGGAAAGGGAGAGGACGGGCAGGTCTACCATCACACAGACAGGCAAGTGACTTATTCTCTACACTGCATGAATGCCCCATCAAGTAAGAAAAACATCTGACCGTGCTCATTACTTGGAGCCTAAATGAGCCAGACTGGCTCAGCAGATGAACCAAGGTCCCATGGTGGTTTTGTGTTTTCTGATTCGTTTTTTTATTGTAAAGTATATGTAGTTGACAGGGGCTTGGCTTGGGGGGCGGGGGAGATAACACAACATAGCAGCGTCTCAAATGCTGCCAAGACCAGGGAAAATACATGTTGGCACAACTCAGGGCTGTTGAAACCTGAGTCACTGACCCAGTTTATAGGGGCTTATAAGTTTGTATGTCATTGTTTTGTATGGGAGTATATCAAAAGTTGGTTGTAAGTGACTTTAAGATGCCCTATGGTGAAATATTTACATGTCCATGTAATATTTATGTTCAAATATAAATCAGTTCAAGTGCAAAATGAACTTAACAACATAAAACAGCTTTGACACTTCTGTATACCAACTAGAAGCTCTGAAAGACATTCAGATGCCATAGAGCAATGTCGGACGCCAACCAATCCAGTCAATAGGTGTGGTGTTGTGGCTGCCAATATTAAAATAACATTAGCATCATGACGGCAGATGCGGATGGAAATGGCTAGTGTATTGTATGGTATCTAGTGATATTGTTTTTCAAATTACATATTAACATCACTGAAGTTTCTGTTGACACAGTACGAGCTTGTGCATTTCAATAGGCACTTTTAGTGAATGTGTAATTTCTGACTAGTGTTGGAGCTATAACTAATTGGGAAACATGTAATTCCTCCATAACCTGATACGTATTTTACTCACAAAATATATGACTGGAAGATTGGAATGTTTAGGTAATTTCGATTAAGCTTGTGTGTTGAAGGCAAAAGATTAAACTGGTGATTATGTTGATCTTCCAAAGTATAACCTATATCATTGAAGCTGAACATGTTTTAATCTATTACTGGTTGAATATCACCAATGTTGTATGGTTAACCCATGCTTGGAATATATATAATGGTGAGGAGTGTTTCCATGAGGAGTTTCTTATTTGCCTATTAATAGACCCAAGTTTTTCTAATAAGGATTAAGGTGTAGAGATGCTGTTAACCCATTTTCGGTAGTTTATTGACAAAATATATGTTGATATAATTTTAAATATAAAGTTGTATAATGCATTCATTTAGAAGTGCTACTATGATAAGGTTACATGATTTAATGTTAAAAATACTCCTTATTATTCCCAAACTGTTCACTGCTGCAGAACAACTTAAACATTTGTCAGGAACGCGTTTTTTGAAAAATAATTTTTTTTTGCAAACATTGGCAGATGGAGCTAACTAGCTGGGAGCTGGAGCTACTTAGATATGTCCGGATTGTCATCCTCATTTTTGTGGTACCCAACATATGCAGGAAGATTCCTCATCTGGCTGGACAGTATGTTGGCTCCGGTATTGGGATTTCTTAAACTCAACAAATGGCGCTGGGTCCTCCACCACCTCATCAAAAGACATGCCTCATCAAAGACTAGCCTCATCGGGTCTTCCAAATAATCTGTAAAATACTGCATTTATATAGTCACTTTTTTTTTAGAGATTGAACTTTTCTGAATCCATCTAAATTGTACATATTTAAAGTGTGCCCATAATTGTTAAAAATATGCAAAGCCGAAGTAGGGCCTGTTTTAAGTTTCACGGTGCATTCATCCTTCTTGGTCTTGGGGAACATGACCCTAGACAGCCTGACAACACATACTCATGTAAACATAAGTCCACACACCCACACAATGTTTTTGTATTAGATACAGCCTGTGGAAGTCTGGAAAGACTTAACTGTTGGGTATATAGAGAACAACCTCCATGTAACAGAGCTAAGCAAAAGGCACAACATGAAAGGGAGAGCAGTTGATCAGAGCACAAGAAATACTAATAAATAAGTGTTTTTGCTGCTGTAACCTTACAGCAGTATAATCATAAATCAAACTTCCCACTCCAAAATATTTGAATACTAACGTTAGGAAGCAAATTAGCCGAGGCCTAGAGCAGACTCACAAAAACATCTCAACCCAATAACATGATCTACTAAGTTGGCAGAGGGGTACAGCTGACTAACCAATACATTAGAAAAAATAATAAGAAGAACTGGCAAGTTAGCTAAAGCCTACAGATACTGATAAACCTAAACATTTGAACACTAGGTAGCTTTCACACTGGGTCTACACCTCAACCAACACTTGAGTACTCGCTAGCAGCTACCTTGTTTGTTGTAAACAGAACAAATGAACTAATAAAGAATTCTTACAGGTTGTGATCTTCACAGGTGCACCAATCTGGTGCACCGAAGTGCTCCGTTATGACGGTGAGGAGGTTCTGTGTGGAGCACAACCTTCGAAGAAGAAATCTAGTTCCTTTCTTCTTCTATGTAGCCTATTGTACAATATGTAGGCTACTTGTCATTTAGATGTATTTAAATGTTTTATGACCAGCTAGGTTTCTTAGTAAACAGCCACCTGGAATATCATGGCGATCTTCTCCACGGTCATATCCAGTCCACTCGCAGACTGTCGCCGGCTCCCACGGAAAACAATAAAGCTGGCCATTGTAGACTGCGAGACTCAATGGAAAGTTTGAAACGTCTTTATATGTATTTTTTTAAAACCACGTGCCCTTTTCCCGGCATTCATTGTGGTTTTATCTAAATATCACACAAACAAAACAAGCAACTGGATTATTCAGTATTCCCGTTTTGATTTAAAAAACAGAAAAATGCTGTTTATTTGTTTATTCCTTTTGCCCTTTTTCCGTTTCAAAACCAAATCAGAAAAAACTAAAAACGACTGTTATTTGGTTTTTCTGATTTTGTTTTAAATCGGAATATTCAAAGAACGAACCATACACGGATTCACCTCTTTAACCAGTTTTGTTTGAGGGTGCCTAAAACTAGCCATGAGGTAGCACCTCTGTGCTTCTGTGATGTCACCAAATCATGGAAGTAAATGCTGAGTTTCAGGCCAGTTTCAGGCCGTTCAGGGAAGGGTTTTCTGTGGGCAAGAGTGGTGGTGCAGACTTTAAGCTTTGTAGTTTAGCACACAATATACCTGAACTATAAGCTATATAACACACCAATGGAAAGGGTAAAACCAAAGAAGCTTATCCACTACACATGTCAAGATATCTTGCCTCAAGGTTTAAATAAATGCTCATTAAATTGGTTGAAGGAATAAAAGGAAATTGCTAGACTGAAATGACAGGACATTGAAAGGGATTTGGTGAACCATCATTTTCTGATGCTTAAAGCACACCTTGATAACCCTTGTATAAAGTTATTGTATTGCAAGCGAGTATATAGATAATTGCTTTGTATCAGGATTTAGAGTTTAAGCATAATTGGATTAGTTTATATCATATTGGTATGTATGGGAGTCTATAAATGATTGATCTTTAGATGATTCCATATGTTATGGGCTGCTGTGTTCTTATGCTGATGCAGGACATAAAGACCTGTATGGTAATTAGACCGTCTGGACGTAAACCTGTGATAGATGAGCAGCACAGAGGATGACACGCTTCTGGTAACCTTCCAGATGGCAGGATGCGCCTTGCTCAAGGGCACACTGACAGAAAGGAATATGGATAATGCTGCCATGACCTCGTTGGATCTGTTACAGAAGCCCAATAAACCAACCCCAGCACCACAAACCAGGTCATCTTTACACACTCCTGCCACCTTAAGATCCACTCCATCAGTCAGTTTTCAAATTCAAAGTGACTGCACAAGTCTCTACGGATTCCAGTATTGAGGAGAATCGAGGGGTTAGGTATCTACAAGGCACCCGCATAACTGAATGCTATAAAATACCTGTCTGATGCAGAGCTGTTAAAGATGGCAGATGCAGTTTGTGCGGTCGAAAACGGTCCCCTGGCGTCCCTTGTTTACAACATCATCTCCCTGCCGCTCGTATATTTTCCAAAACGGAACGCTATTCAAACCATCTGTGAAGTCGTGGAATAAAAGCGTTCCCATGTGACAGCTGTCGTTTCAACGGGCCATAAAACACTTAGGGAGTGGGAGTTTGTTCAGGAAGAACTCCATTGGTCCTTCCACATTATATTCCAGGAGGACAGGGGCGGAGGGCTTTTATTGTGTAGGTCATGTGATTTCAGTGTGCGTGCCACAACACAGGAAGGTTATGTCCACCGTCAGCCTTATGAGGACCGAGGGTTGCTGGAAGATACTCGAATGCTTAAAAATATTAGTTGTGGGGAAAAATCCGTGCTTCACAATGAATTTACCATTAAGTGGCAGTTCCAATGCATCAATCAGGAAAGGCTGAATAATGCAACAATAACGTTTTTTTTTATATTTAAATGAAAATTCCCCATTAATAAAAAAAACACTTAACAAACCAACCTAACTGGGACAACATGGGAAGACAAATGATGAGACAGAACAGTGGTGGGCTGTTTTAAAGGTCTGTAGCCCACCACCAGTACTCTCATTTATTCATCATCTCCTACATTAAATATTCAGGACACAATGAAGGAGAGTGTAAGCAGGGCATGTTTGTGCATAAATATATATGTGTGTGTGTGTGTGTGTGTGTGTGTGTGTGTGTGTGTGTGTGTGTGTGTGTGTGTGTGTGTGTGTGTGTGTGTGTGTGTGTGTGTGTTTATATAAGTATATGTGTGTCAGTGTATGTGGTGCATTTAGTAATAGAGTTGGTACCAGAGTGTAATTATCAAGGCATGGATTAGACAAAAAACAATTTTTTTAGTAATGCCCCTTATATACTACATTATAACACTACACTGGGGTCAGCCATATTGATGTTGTGTGTCTGTCGGTGTGTGGGGGTGATGGTGTGTGTGCTTGTGTTTATCGGTGCAGAGAAAAAAAAAAAAAATAATAATTATATATATATATATATATATATACACACACACACACAGTTTATATGTATATGTAGCATGTAGTTGGGTATGTATGTGGACGCTTGGTATATACAATGTTTAGCGGTTTGTCCTTGAGCAGCGAGGTGAGGGTCCAGGGTAAGGCCCGCGGCTGGGTGGTAAAGTGTGTCAGGGAGGGTGGCCCAATTCTACAGCCTTCTGTGTTCTTTATACTTCCGTAATTAAGCATCCCTACCTGGCAACACTCCAGCCAATGGGCTTGCCTTCTGCAATCATTAATCGTGGCTTGTGAAATAGCACATCAGTATTAATGTAAAGGTTTCTTGTGATTTTTGCAAAGCACAGCATGTTTACATTGTGTAATATGAACAGAAATTGCAGAAAGTTTCATACCTTGCCAGCAACTGCTGAAGTAGAGGCCTGGATTAAGGTATAGGCTAAGATAATGCTGAAGTAGAGGGTAAGCTAATGCCTAGGCAGAGGCTAAATCTGCGGGAGGGGGCTAATGCGAAGGTGAATCCTAATTCTAAGGTACAGGCTAAGGTATATGCTAATGGCTGGCTGGAGACTGAGGCTAAGCGTTTTACCTACCTTTGCACTTGCAAAGGTAGGCGTTTGTCGAAACTAGGGTGATGTAAAGTTATGGCACATGCAGCCCAATTGAGATGTAGTAGCGCCCTAACTGTGTTCCCCCCCCCCCCCCCCAACCCACTCTGAGCTGCAGTGGAGCTTGACATCACATCAGCACGCCTTGCTGGATGTACCCATGTCTCCCTGTCTGGTGAGCTGCCACATAGACACACACAGGGACAGACACACACAGGGACCCCCCCAAGCCCCCTTCCCAAAATACACAATTAAAATTCCTACATACCAAATCATCCACCCACCATCTCTCTCCCCTCTCTAATAATGCTCGCGACTCCATTGATGGGCTGAGTCTAGCTGGGTTTCTGCTATGGATTAAACACGTGCAGGTATCACACTACTTTTGTGTCCAAGAGTAGACAACCCGTTGAGCAATCAAAACCATGTAACCGTAAACTTGTATCGATCACCCTTTCAGAATAAACCAAAGAAAAAAAAAATCTTATGTGCACAGTATGACAAGCTTTAAGGATATTCTTGTCACGCCGCTCTTTATTTCACTGGTAATTACTCCACTACTAACACGCCTGGAGATTAAGGTTAAATATGGATGGCTAATAAGTTCACGTAAAACTCCAGCCTAAAACACTTTGACATAGTTAAGATATGTCTATTAGTAAAGTACAAGACACCCCAGGTCCTCCTCTACAGTTTTGTTTAATATTCCACCTTGCCGCAGCTTGACTGAATTTCTGTACACGTTCCTTCTCCACGTAGAGACAGAGCTGCGGCAGTTACAATGGGGACAGATAGAAGAGTATCTCTTCAAATTGCTGTAGCATCAACCCTCAGTATCACATCTTGTTTTGCACCCAACTCACATGAGGGGTTCAGGCTCAGAATCACTGTATGATATATAGTTGCAGCGTTTCTATGGCACAAAATGAGTAATTTGGTATGAGGACAAACACATTTTTGCAGGCTTCGTTTGAAAAAAAGAAAGCTCAGCCATAGCTGCGTTCCGAAATGTTCACCAAAGTATTGGCTATAACTTAGCTAAGCTAAAGTAAGGCATGGCAAGCTCAGTCACCACTAACCTAAGTTTTGCCAGGCTAGCTCTCCCAGCCAAGTTGTTAGCTTTCTATGTTTTTTCACTAGTTCTCAGTTCTTTAGGTGCAAGTTCAGGTTAGGTCAAGTGTTTAGGGCACAAGTCCTAGTAAAATCTCAAGTCTTTTGGGTGCAAGTCCTGGGTAATGAAGGAAAAGAGCCCACTGGAGCAGATCCCGGGAAGCCTGACATGACAACAACTGACAAATTGCGAATAATGATCGTACAATTAGAAAAATGTAACCTTGAATGATTAGGGAATCGGTGTTGGGTATTTTATAAGTCAAAGCGTTTTAGCCTGTATTATTCCTGTATATATGTCCGTGAAGGAGCACTGTAGAATATAGCCAATCAGGGCAGTGTGTGTGTGTGTGTGTGTGTGTGTGTGTGTGTGTGTGTGTGTGTGTGTGTGTGTGTGTGTGTGTGTGTGTGTGTGTGTGTGTGTGTGTGTGTGATATTGTACTTTATTCACCCAAAAGAGGAACCTTTTTTTGCGTATTATTATGTGTTTGAGACTATGTTTGATAATGTGCATGATATTGTGTGTGTACTTGATCATGTGTGTGTGCATGTCAGTGAGAGTGAGTGCGATTATGTGTAACACTCAGTATGCAGGCCCAGCGCTTCCAAACAGACTTATGCATTCCCAACAGCCTGGAGTCATGCTTCATATTTCATTGAAGTTGAATATTTTAAAAGATCAACCCACTCCAACCCTATAAAATCCACCGTTCTGGGCCCTCTGGTCCTACACATAAAATGGGATCTGCCATATTGCATTACAGACAGGCATGTCACCCCTCCTTGCTCCTCACTGATCATCTTGCTCCTTTCTGTCTCTCTTCTTCTGTTATGTCTTCCTCTTATCTGTCTGTCTTGCTCTGTTCTGTCAGTCTTGCTTTGTTTGGTCTGTCTTGCTCCGTCTTCCTCTGTTGCGTCAGTCTTGCTCAGTTATGTCTGTCGTGAATTCCTCTGTTTGGTCTGTCTTTCTCTCATCCATCTGTCTTGCTCTGTTCTGTCAGTCTTGCTCTGTCTTCCTCTGTTTTGTCTGTCTTGCTCTGTTTGGTCTGTCTTTCTCTCATCCATCTGTCTTGCTCTGTTCTGTCCGTCTTCCTCGGTTTGGTCTGTCCACCTTGGTTTGGTCTTTTTTCCTCGGTTTGGTCTGTCTTGTTCTGTTCTTTCTGTCTTCCTCTGTTCTGTCTGCCTTCCTACATTCAGGTTGTCTTCCTCTTTACCGGTCTTCCTCTGTTTGTCTACCTGGCTGTCTCAATCAGCCTTTCCTCCTCGGTTTCTCTCACCGTCCTCTCTCCCTTAATCTATATCTGTCTTCCTCCCCCTCTTTCTATCTATCGGTCATTCTCTCTACCTTTGTCATACTTTTGGGTCTCACTTCCTCTCTCCCTGTGTTTCTCTTCCTATCCATCTGTCTATCTCCCTTTGTGTGTCTCTCTAGGCTTGTGTTGTGAGCTATGCTTTGTCCAAGCTGTGAGGATGAAAAGGTTTTTATATCCACGTACCTACCGACATAAGGACCATCAGTCAGAATTGCACTCTGTTTGCACCTCTAAATTAATCAAGGTTTGTTCCATTACAGCAGCACGTTTACGTTCTAATGTGTTTTCATGTGTCTGGACAGCAACAGCCACACACATTAAATTATAGAGCTCCAAGTTACACTCAGAAGCTCCACCCCACACCCACACACACACACACACACACACACACACACACACACACACGTACGTTTAAATTAGATCATGGCACTTAGATGATCCTTTGAGAGAGAAGGGGAGGACAGAAGTGATAAAAAAAAAGAAAGAAAGGGAACTGCCTCCATCATAATGTATCACAGTGAGTTGACGCATTATAATATTAACAAGCCGGAAACACAGTCAAAAAGGCCAGACGGCGACGGAGCAAAAGACTGACATTGAAGCACAATAAAAACATGGGGACAGAGGAACCCTCACAATAAAGTTGTGAAGACAGATAACCAAGCACAATAAAAGCATAAAAAGAAACGGCAGAAGTGAAAGATTGTGCACGCCTGCTGTTGTCTCCTCCGTGCGTGGATTCACTGAGATGAAACCGAATGAAAGAGAGGGACGACATCAAATGACTCACAGCTCCCAGTATCTAAAATATATAAACAAATCTACTAAATAAATATCTCCCCGGCACTGCATCCTTCATCAGCCTTTTGAAGAGTGTGTATGTGGTTGTTTGTGGGTTCATGTGTGTTTGTGTGTGTTTACATCCGTGTGTGTATGCGAGTCTGAGTTTGTTTGTGTGTCTGTGTTTGTGTGTGTAGGGGCTAATCATACATGACAGTATTTGACCTCGGCAGGCTTGCTGTTTGATAGAGGCATGAAAGAACAACGTAGTGTTTCCCCAAAGATGTTTTCCAGCAGCAGTGGAGATGTGTGCGAGGTGCACTATGTTGATGTCCGCGTGCACGTTCGCAAGCCACATTTCTTTGGCATTTATGTTCATGGAAATACAGTTTTCAGTCTGCGATAGTCACCCCACTTTCTGGATTTCAAAATATTGTTGCTTCTCTTCCACACAGTCAACTATCTGTTTTTTATTATTAAAGAGCCAGTGAGTCCAGTGTTTCAGATGGATTCGAACATTATGTCATTTACAAAAAGAAAAAAAAAGAAGGCATATTATCCCCATGGCTAGCACCGTCGCAGTGTAACTGTTTAAATAAGCGATATTGCATATGAGATCCGCCACACACTATAGCGTTATACTATAGTTGTGCGGGAAGCCTAAACCCTCACTTGGACACAGACATTAAATACATATAAATACAGGTGTCCGAAAAGCCCATCTCTCTCGCAGACATCGCAGTCTACTGCTACCCAGACAGAGCTCCACACGTCCACACAAACCACTCCGCCGGTACCCCTTGGTCATGAAGTCAAACCACGTCTGCGATAAGTCGGGCTCAGACTCAGAGTGTATCCGATTTGTGAAGCCGTTTCAGAAATAAAATGGGAAAAAACGATCATGTCCACTAAGTGTCCGCGGTTGTTATGCAACAAGTAACTGGGAAACCTAGGACATGGCCACATGCAGAAACTTTAACACTGTGCGCGCACACACACACACACACACACACACACACACACACACACACACACACACACACACACACACACACACACACACACGTATAGTCTGATGCCTCTGAGGCAGGACAGGGTTCAATACAGAGGTTCACAACCTCTATTGGCCCGTGACACTGATGCCCTGTTCCCACCTGGCATTGACATGGCAATACTAGGCGATCCGATCTCAAGTGGACAGCACTGGGTGAAGGTGTGAATTGAGTTGCACTCACTCAGACCCCATCCTGAGCTGGTCTGGGTTCTATATTGCCACATTCTTTTAACAGTGTGTACTTTGGCTAGACTGAAGGACCGCCTACTCAAATTACATCATCTTTGTAACCGAAGTGCGTTCTCATTTGTGTCAGTGAAGTGCGACACAGAAAATATGAAGAAGAACAAAGTGATAATGGACAGAAACAAATATATCATAAACATAAGCAGGTGAAATTGATTCTGGTGGAAGAAGTAGACAAGGAACACACTATCGGAAGGGATAGACGTAGTCTGTATTGTTGTATTTTCTCACTTCTTATTCTTCTACAACCACGCATTTGGTATTGCCAACGGAAATTATGTAGGAGTTTTCTTGCATATAGAGCAAGTGCAAACTGGTGTACCAGAGTCGTCCACTCGTGATCGGATCAACCAAGACACAGGTCAATGCAAGGTGTGTACAGGGCCAAAGTTTCAACGTTCCAACATGTTGAAACATCTCAACACTTTCTTACATACTTGCGCATCTGCTTCATGGTTTTAATCAAATCTTCCTTTAATATCCATGTCCAAGTGAACTTATGTACCTTGGGAAACAATCGCTGGTGGCTATGGCTATATATTTGAGCAAACATCACCATCATGAGACCGTTCAAACCTTTTAAATTATACATTTGTCAAATATATACAGTGCTCGTCGTCTTAAACTTTTTAGTTTTTTCTCTTTCACTTCCACTCTCACCAATTCCACTCTGTCTCAATCAATTCTTTCCCTCAATTGAAACACTCTTTCTTTCAATTAAATTCAATCCAATTATTGCTCTCTTCTCAATTTGTTTGTTTCTCTGTACCTTTTTTTTTTTGTTAGTTTTGTCAGTTGCTGGTTTGAGATGGGAAGAATTACTGAAAGAAAGAGGGACAGCGAGAGAGAGGAGAGAGGGATGAAGAGAAAGATGAGTTAAGATGAAGAGAGGAGAGATGAGTTGGGGAAATCAGAGAGAGGAGGAAGGAGTGAGGATGGAGGGGCAGGGAAATAATAGGATAGGAGAAAGGAGAGAGTTGCTGGGAAATGAGAGTAGAGAGGCAAGCAGAAAGTAAGGGACATAAGAACAGAGGAGGGAGAGGAGAAAGGAGAGGAGCTGAGAAAGTGAGAGGTGGGACAGTATCTGCATACAGAACAACCACAGACACAATCCTTCCAACCACCCAGTGACATTTATAATATGCTAATGTTAAGCTTCCACTTGACTTTAAACTGTACTGGTGGCATGAAAAAAAACGACATGCTCAAACGCATGCACGCACACACATATACAAACACAAAGATTTAGCGAATGGCCAGAAAAGGTTCACACACATGATTGCTTGATTGTCCGTGGACACAAGTCCCGGTCCATCACATGTAATGAAGCGGTGTATGCCAACAAGGAAACTAAAACCACCACACACACACACACACACACACACTTACATTAAAAAATTCATCTAGTGTCTGCTGGCTGGCTTTGTTGTTCTGTCCTCTACAGACAGAGCTGGAGTGTATTAAGGCTCCGATATACTTCGACTGGTTCAGCTGAGCAACCTGCAGCTATCGGATCCCAATGTGTCGCAAACCCGCCATTTTGTCTGTGCAAACACACCAATTTTAATTGAGTTTGAAGTATATCGGGGCGGCGGGGCCTTTAGCTTTTATAGGAGCATGGTCTGTCCCTCACATGTACTGATGAGATGGGGTGTATGTGTCTGCTGTCAGAGCCGCTCTGTGGGACGTGGTTAAGAAGACAAGCTAAATAGATGGTTCCTTCCCAGAGGAATTGTGGGTATATAGTTCTGTCTGGAGACACTGGAGCTTGCTGAGTCTGCCACAAAATTAGAAGAACTTCTCAGGGGGGGCCATAGTGTACCTCACTGAAAATATACAATCTATACACACAGAGGGTCACATACTTAGACCTACTATTAAATATAGAAGAGAAAGAGAGATTGACAGAGAGAGAGAGCATCAATGACAGCATGGCAAAGCTCAGGGTGCTATCTAGCTGATCCAGATAAAGGTGCCCAATTAACCACCAAGAGCGATGTAGATCAGCCATTACAAGCCATTTCACAATCTAACCAATAGACACACGTGGGAGTGACCCCCAATGAGGGAAGATCAATTAATCAGCCTACCATTTGCTTCAGTCTATTGGGTGGGTTGGGAGCTTGATCTATGCATCCCACATCCGGTTGGAAACTCCCATGAGTGATGTAACTGGAGGGTACATTGTGAAATGGTTTGTGATGGCTTACCAACATCACACCTGGTGGTAAAATAGGGGACCTTTAATCATCATATGATTTGAAGGCTTCAAAATAAGAATTCCCCACACAAAATAACTCAGAACATTTGAACTCAACAATAACCCCCCACTAAGCCATGGAAACTCCACAATAAGAGTCCCCAACCTCATAATACCCCAGTACATGGGAATTCCCATTCCAAGTCCTTACCCTCATAATAACTAAGGACATGGAGACTCAACAATAAGATTCCCTAGCCTCATAATAACTCAGTACATGTGGTGGCGTGGCCTCCTGCAAAGAGCAGGATTTAATCCAAGTGTGCATGTCCCTCCCTAGTGGTCCCAGAATGCACTGCTGCAGCCTATCGGAGCCAGCAGCTGTCATGTACATGTCTGTGTGTGTGTGTGTGTGTGCGTGCGTGTTTGCGTGTTTTATTGTGGAAAAAACAATTATTTTCTCATATTGAGTGGCACTTTTCATGGGTTCTCACTGTGCATTTTTATTGTGTAATAATGTGTGAGCGGCTGTGTTTGGATGTTTTTTTTATTGTGCGTGTGTGTGTTGATTCATGTCCAAACACTCCCAAAAAGAGCAATCTTTCTCAAGGGAGAGTAAAGGGGCCTACACTCTGACTAGACTCAAACCAACAGCCAACTGCCTTTATCCGACCACTCTGTTGCCTGTCGTCTGACCGTTCCGAAGAAAAGTTGCGTTAAAACACACAGCTAAGACTAGTGCCTACTACACAGAAGCGTGTACGTACTGCGCCTGGGCGAGATGCAACATCGGGTGGCGCTGTTCTCGTGGCGCTAGTCCGCGTGTGCTAGCACCACTGCTTGGCAGATGTCACAATTTCCCTGTCTTGCCTGTGTAAAACCAAGGTCCCTCCTTGGTTCATTGGAGCAGGCGGGACGCACGAAGACCCCTTAAGAATAATTGGCATACTCCGAATGTTTATTTTCTTATTTATTTTTTATCCAAGCCACTCGCATGCAATAATGAGTAGACTACATCTGAGTGTAGGCTACAAACGCGATTAACTATTGATAAGTTGATAAGAAAGTTGATAAGACAGGCATATTCAGACTCTGCATGTTGAAGCGGACCACATGGTCCGCGCGGTTCCTAAAGCTTCCACTACAGCTGACCACACAGAACAGATTTGTTCCCGAACTCATCCGAGTCTTCCCAAATGTTTCAGATGGCCAACGGTTGGGCCAGTGTGTTGCAGTCTTAAGGGAAGCAGGGGGAGGAGAGAGATTGGTGGGGTAAGCATGGATGTATTATACTGGATACACAGCTCCTTCTGTCAGTTATTAGTGAGCAAACTCCCATCATACGACTTCCAGGTCACCAAAGCTGTAGCATGTGTTTTCCGTCAGCACAATGGTTTGAAAGCTAGTATACTCATTTGGTGACCGGACGTGGACAACGGAGGAAATGTACGCCGGAGCAATGAGGAGCGATTGTAGAGACTCAGCGGTTAATATCTCATACTATATATCCTTTATCCTGCGCACATGGCCTGATCACATGACCAGCAGACCAGGTGAAGCTGCGTTCTCACCAAGCAGTGACCCCTTTCTGGTAAAGCGGCACCCACTAGTAGGTTTGAAACATGGACTTAGAATAAAGAGAGGGCTGGAGCTAATGGCTGTTGGACCATAGAGCGAATTGTAAAGAGATTCTCGATGTCAGGGAGGAATAAAGATGATCATTTTCACCTACTGTGTGATTTCAATCAGAAAAACGATAAGGGGGTTAGGAGTGAGTGTGTGTGTATGAATGTGTGTTTGTGTACCTGTGTGTGTGTGCATTTATGAATGTATGTTAATGTGTGCCTATGTGCAAGCGTATGCATGAGTAGGGGAGTGTTCTTGCTTTTGTGTGTCTGGGCTCCAGCGTGGTTTGATGAGATGCTCAGCGGGGTGGACATAAGCTACAGTCTGAACGCTGCAGTAAGCACAACGAGAAGAAATAAACAAGGCCAACTCCACGGTCCTGGAAACTGTAACTTTGCTGAAGCATGTGCAGTACGGAGAGCTGGAGATGGAACAGTGTGAATTGTGTAAACACAACGTGGGCGTGGGCCGATGAAACGGGGCTGTCTTCCGTCGACGGCAGGGATTACAGCGTGGAGAAAAGCACATTCCATGGCCCAGTGCTGCTGGCGATGGATGTGAGCGTGGATAAAGGCCTGAATGCTATTAGCTATCTAAACACAGCACAGCGCTGGGCCCCAGCCAGCACTGCTGTCCCATCTGCAACGCACGCTGCCGGGAGCCGCGGGCCTGGCTCGGACGAGGAGCCGTTCCATTTATCGTGATGATGGAGTCTGATTGTTCCCCACAAAAAAACGTCCCTTGCCGAGTATCGCGAAACAAGATGGAGCTATGCAAAGCGAGAGATTAGGCGCAAGCAAAGAATGTCTCACAACCAAAACGAAACCAGGGATGTGAACAACAGTAATACAATCCCTGTATGCATATGTCAAATATAATCCTTTTCCAAGTAAAGTGCTAAGAATTCATCCCACAACATAAACACAACACAGCAGGATGGTTCCATACTGTTAACACTAACCCACACTTCACAAAGAGCACATCTACAATGTAGACAATGTTATAATTATGAGTTAATTAATTCAACATTGAGGCACGCTGAGACAAAGGAACTATGTGTAATTTATTGGGAGCAGGTATGCTTAAAGGTCTGAAATATAATGCATGCAGCCAGGCACATTGTATAATGTGCGTTTCTTTATTAGTCCCTTTAAAATAAACCTTACTAACTAGCTACCTCACCGACTAGTTCCTTTGATGTGTGTCCAGATTTCTGAGCTACTGAGGAGGATACATTTAGTGGAGGTTGTAGTAGAAAAAGCGCTGGCCTCAGCTGAGACCTTAGCGACCTCAGCAATGACCGCTGACAACGGCGTGTGTCCCAGATAATTAGCTTCTATGTGCAGGGTCAACAGTCTGCTCCCTCAGTACAAACAACTCATTCAACAACAACATCAAAGCGGCGAAAATAAATTGAGATATACGTTGTGAAAGAGCTGACTCAGCTGTCAAATCTACAGAACAACCGCTTGTGTTTATAGGAAGCCAATAGGAGAACAGCCCAATGTTTCTGTGAGTCTAATCAGCTAATAGGAGAAGGGCTGAAGGTTTCTGTCTTCGGATCAATAAAAAGAACAGTTAAATGTTGGTGTGTCTAAACACCCTAGGCTTGTATAATAGCTGGACTGGAAGTAGTAATCCTTCTACCTGTAATAAATATTCCCAGCATGAATCTGCACAACAAACGTGAGAATAAAGGTGGCAATAGGAGGGGGCAATATAATAGGAGCAACGCGGCCCGTCGTGGAGCAGCGGACAGCCAAGCGTCTGAGGGAACCAGCGCACAACTTTTTTTGCTGTGGGCACCGCAAGCATTGATCTCAACGATAAAACATGGTGTGGTGTGTGTGTGTGTGTGTGTGTGTCTGAGCGGGAGATCGTTTGTATGCATCTTGCAACCGCTCTGGAAAGTTGCGTCGGATGCACTTTTATTTTGACTGTAGTTGCCTCATTATCCTTAAAACGCGCTCGGCGATGGTCTCGCAAGGAACAAAACAAACTCGGGAAACTCACCTGAAATGACATACCCGCGGCCTAACGACGATGACAGGACATGTTCACACAAACACACACACACCTACACACGTTAAATACTAAGAAGAATAAAAAAACACACCCGCAAAGCAAAAAAAGCCACATGAAAAAGGAGCTTGCTTGGGGTGAGGAGCGTGTGTTGGTTGCGCGGGGCCCGTTCGCATAATGAGCGCCACTGCTTCACGTGCCGTGTGGGGAGATGGGTGGCTGGGACCGGCAAATAAAACAGGCTATTTACTGCTGAGACGCCGCTCCTGCCGGAGACTGCAGCCGCGCTACAAACAACACGTCAAACTAATAAATGGAACAACAGGACTCTGCAAAAAAGCAATTACCCCTTAATGTGGAGAGGAATTCAATTGGTTTCACCGCTTGCTTTTTTCTTTTTTGCAGACGGTGAGGCTAAATATACCCCTAGCCCTAGCACGCTGCAGGTACTTAGCGGGCCGGATTGAAAGTCATAGCATTGAGAATGTGACTGGCTATAATTACCTCTGCTAAACGGATCGCCCCGATAGCAATTAATACCCCCATCTTAAAACAGGTAGTTTTGCACATTTTCAAAGGGAAATGTGAAAAAGTTAGCCACCACTTTTACGTTTCATTCTTCAACTGGTGGGATGTGAACAGAACACAAAGGGTTTGATGCATTTCAGGTGAATACTGTTGGTTCCGCTTTCAATTGTATCAAAATCAACCTGGTTCTATGACTGCTGTTTCTGATTCTTCGTATTTGAGCAGCTGGTACATCAACCAAGTCAATGACACAAGTGGAGCTAGGCAATGGGTGAGGAGTTTAGTAACTATTGGAACTAGTAGTGGAGCTAGTAATGGAGCTAGGAGGGGAGCAAGCAGTGGAGCTACTGTTGAGCTAGGAGTGAAGCTAGCAGGGGAGCTAGCCGTGGAGCTCCTGTGGGGCTAGGAGTGAAGCTAGCAGGGGAGCTAGTAGTGTAGCTACTGAGGGGCTAGGAGTGAAGCTAGCAGGGGAGCAAGTAGTGGAGCTACTGAGGGGCTAGGATTAAAGCTAGCAGGGGAGCAAGTAGTGGAGCTACTGAGGGGCTAGGTGTGAAGCAAGCAAGGAAGCTAGTAGTAGAGCTAGAAGTGGAGCTAGTAGTGGAGCTCGTATTGGAGCTTTGTGGAAGCTAACACTGGAGCTAGCAATAGGGCTAAGAGTGAAACGAGCACCGGAGCTGTTTATGGAGCTAGTAGCATTGGAGCAGAAGGGGGGCTAGCAGTGGGGCTGGCAGCAGAGCTAGTACTGGAGCTAGCAATTGGTCTGACTGAAGCTTAGATGTAACGATGTCCCAGAGCCGTTAAGCTGGAACACAAGCATAACACAGGCTAACACAACAAACAGCAGAGGCTCGGAGGCCTTGTGTAAGGACATTTCCAAGCCAGCACAGGGAGTCCAGAGGACCACAGAGAGGCAGAGACCACACCGCCGGGCCAAAGCAAACCATGTCTGTTAAACATCGATTATGTCAACCCCTCACTGCCACCATCAGCCCCAAGCCATGACACACAAAAAGTAGATAAAGCAGGGTACCATTCTCTTAAGACAGAGCTGTTAATCATATGTGATGTTAAAGATGGATGGCTAGATCAATGTCAAGTTAACAGTGAATCAAAGTTTCTGTTCATCATAGCAGATCAGTCTAAGCACATTGATAGCTTCCACAGCCACTAGCTTTCTGTGGTAACGTTAAGTCTGCTGAAATCTTTGGAACATTGTTGGCTATATTAAATCATCCCTGATCTGCAGTCTTAGCAGGAGAAGAGAAGAAGGCATTGGCTTTATTGGACATGTTTCGAGGCAAAGTTGAAGCATGTTACTTTTCAGCCTAGCCTAGAATAAAAGGCTACCAAGTGGTAGCGGTGAACGCCTTGCAGAAAGACAAGAGCTGTTGTTTTGTTTTTATAATAAATAAAAAGGAGCAAAAGAGCTGATGGATGGAGATGATGGACTACAGAGAAAGAGAGTGTGACAGAAAAGTTCCTCATGGACATGGGTTCCTTTCCTCAGGTCTGCAATATGCAAAGCTAAAGTAAGCAAAAATAAGCCAAGCTAAACTAAGTTCACTATGGTAAACTAAGCTGAGCGAAGCTTAACTAAACTAAACAAATTCCGTTGGGATTATCAAAGTAACCTGAATCTAAAGTACAAAACTAAGCTAAACTTCGCTAAACTAAAGTAGAATAAACCAAGCTACATGATAACACACCAAAGTATATGGTTCCCACATTTTAGACCCTGACAGCAACATGAGATCTTGCAGAATGACTAAAACACCGCAGCCACACTTTAACCATATGACTGTATAGGATCCATGCGCACGGTTAACAGGATTATCCCCACACACTCACACATGTACCACAAGCTATATCTGGAACCACAATCCCAAGACGCGAGCTGCAACATCCAAGGACAGACAGAATGCTAATACGTCTCCACCTCCGTGGCCTCCTTCTGAAAACGCCTGTGGCATTCTGCTACGCCGTTACCGCGGTAACAAACCCTGACAATGCTACCCTAGACCCCACCCCCCTCCAGTGGGGAGAATCGGGAGGGGTAAAGGAGGAGGAGGGGAAGGGATCAAGGAGAAAAAGGAGAAGGGAAACGATGGGCCCCTGAGGAGGAAGAGGAGTTGGATGAGTGAAATGTGGAGGATGAGGAAGAGAGAAAGGATGAGGAGAAGGAAAGGAGCTGGGAGGAGAGGAGGAGAGGATGAGGGAGAGCGACATGTGGAGGAAGTGGTACTGTTGTGGGTGGGGGGAAAGCTAAGAGAGGCAGGATTCTACTGTCACTACGTCTAAGGTTTCTACTGGCTAGGGGGCTGGCAGTCCACTTTAGGAACGGCTGTGAGTGTGTTCAATGTACAGAAAACACACATTAACATAAATGTTGTCGGTACAGAGCTCAGAGGGGTTGGAGTTTGCCAGACACAGTATACTCGAGAGGAGGGTAGAGAGGAAGTGATAATGTCAGGTTACAAACTGAATCCAATCTGGGCCGGGGGAAGAGAGAGTGAGAGAGAGGTTTTCTACCTGGTTCAACTCCAGATGGAAACCACAATCTGACAGCAAATCAAACGAAATCTAGTCAACTCATTATAAAATCCAGCAGGCTAATGATATAAGTAGCAATATCAATAACGTCCTCTAAATACTGCAGTTAGAGCTGTGTGAGGGGTAATAGAAAAGGACGGGGTTAGATACAGGGAAACAAGAACACAGGTGCTGAAATGAATAAAAAACATTCTGGGAAGGTCTGAATGCCATCATGGCCCCCTTGTTCCTGCCTTTTCTGCTTTCTGTGTAATGGTGTCTTACAAGGAGCTCATAGAATGAGCTTTTTATTCTCGTTTGTTCTGTCGCTGAAGTACTGAACCAGTGGAGAACACCTGCTGCCGGTTGCACCACCGTGCATTCAAACGTAGGCTAGTTTGAACGTAAAATAAATCGTACGCAATGTCTTCATATAGATTGGGTTGCACCCACTTGTGTTGCACACACTAAATAGGGTAGAAAATTTGGAGTAAAATAGATTTTGAAAAAAATCACGAGCCTCCCTTCAGGCCTTTCGCTAAAGCCACTCCCCCAAAATACATGACTAGCTCGCTGGCGTAAGCAGTAGGCCTGCCTAGTCTTGTGGAAGACTAGGCAGACATTGTTTTAGGCAATTAGTGGGTAGGTAGGTAGACAGACGCCTACTGTCTACCTACCTAGATGCCTACGTAGGTAGCAGGTGTTGATATGCACCATGTATGTAAAAGAGTTTATGCTATATTCTAATTGTATATTCTTCTTACAGTTATACATTTCTCACAATATATTAGGGCCCGACCGATTTATCGGCCTGCCGATTTAATCGGCCGATTATAACCTTTTTGAAAATAATCGGCATCGGCCAAAAAGACGGCGATTACAACCGATTTTTTTTTAATTTTTATATAAATGTTATTGCGATTAGTATCCTGCAGATTGCGCCTACTCGCCTTGCTAACTAACAACTTTAGCTGGAGTAAAAAAGAGGAGATTGAATTTTACCGTACAACATGAAAGCACTCTCGCTCAGGCAGCTGCGCGCTCACCTCACCAATGTACACAAGACGTGTTGTTTGAGCATGTTGTGCCTGTTTTTCTTTAGGTCCCAGGCCATGTTAATTTGTTATACTGTAGACTCTAACGGTGAGACCATACTGCTCAGCACGCACGTGTTAGTCACTGCTCACGAGGGCAGCACATTGGGAGTTAGTTATTTATTTTACATTTTACATTACACTCATTTTTGACTGTAAATGTATTCTAAAACACTCAAAGGTTCTGCATTCAATTGACATATTCGTCAAAAGTATATTTAAGGTATCAAAAACTACGTTTTATATGTTGTTGTTTTTTTGTTTTTTTTTTAATCGGCCGATTCAATCGTAATCGTAATTTTTCTCTGAAAATAATCGGCATCGGCACTCAAAAATCAATATCGGTCGGGCCCTACAATATATATTCACTTTTTTTTTCCGCAGTTTTGCATAATTATTCGTAGCATCTCCACTACATAGGCTTATTGATCAGCATCAGTCAATGTTCTTGTTCTATATGTATGGCAATATATACCCCATTCAGGAAAACATCAGTAAAAGCGACAAAAATAGAGCAGCAAAAATAGGATGCATATAACATCTATCGGTTGGATTATACAACTATGGCTCATATATCTGCCTTCTCTTGCACTTCTCACGGACATAATGTATTTATTCCCCATATTTATTCAGCAATGCACTAACTGTGGATCTAACATTAGTTGAAGGGATTGGTTCCTTCCTGAAGCAGTCTGGTTCAAAAACCAGCAGAGACCAAAGACCAAGAGAGACTAGAGACTAGATTCTAGGCTGAAAACTCGTCTGTTCAGACTGCAATTCAAAGATGACCAAGGCACATAATAGGGTATCTGCAGGTTTCAGCAAGTCAAAGACTTGAGACCTTTTTAATACCACCTTGAATGAAAGGGTTAGTGGTGGGGGGGATCCCGCTGTATTATAACCCAAGCATAGCATTTGTGTCACTCAATGAGACTCATTCACCTACCCATTGTCGCAGACTAGGGATCGACCGATATATCGGTCGGCCGATATTATCGGCCGATATTCGCGTTTTTTACGTGTATCGGCCGATACGCGGCTGATTTTCGCCGTTTTTTTTTTTATTTATTTTTTTACTTGTTCTACCTCACCTGTTTTTAATATTTGTTAAATATTGTTCATCTACTTGTTCTTACTTGTTCTACTTCACCTGTTTTTACTATTTGTTAAATATTGTTTTTTATATTGAAGTTCAATAAATGTTCCTTTAAAAAAAAAATAATAATTAAAAAAAAAATAATCGTCTCAAGAAAATCGGTATCGGCGTATCGGCGTATCGGCTAAGGCTGAGGAAAAAATATCGGTATCGTATCGGCCCTAAAAAAATCGGTATCGGTCGATCCCTATCGCAGACAGCTAGCAAGCACGCAGATAATCGTTTATGTATGCAGCTAGCACGAAAGAAGCCTCTCTACATGTCCTTCCTGAAAAGTAGTACTGCCCCGACAAATTTAAGACCTTGAGGTGCAGTATTTAAGACCAGCATATGACATTTGTAACGAATTTAAGACTTTTTAAGGCCTTAAATTTAAAAACATGAATTTAAGACTTTTTAAGACTTTTTAAGGATGAGCGGACACCCTGCATATGGACAAGAGAAAAAGAGACAGAGGGGAGAGAGATAGAGTCAGAGAGACAGAGAGAGGGGGAGGAGGGAGACAGAGAGAGAGAGGGGGGCATGTACATATGGCCTGCCAGTGTGTATTCTGGTTGTGACCTTGTATGCATGATTAACAGAGCTACTGGGGCGTGACTGGCCCTTGAACATTATTCTTCTCTTCCTCTCACCCCGCTTTTCCTCCTCATCCCCCTACCCACATACTCATCCCACTACCCCCCTACTGCCCTTCATCATTCCTTTCCAGACCTCTCTTCTCTTCTTCCTTTCCCTTATCCAAACCCTCAACCTCCTCCCAATCATCATCTTTCTTTTCCTCTCCTGTTCTTCCACCTCCCCCTTGTTTCCATCCTCTTCATTCTCCTTCTATCCTCCTCCTCCCTTTCCATCTCCCTTTAACATAATCTTAATCCACCTCATCCTTTCCCGCTCCTCCACCTCCGCCTCCTTATCCGTTTACCCTCCTCTTGCTCAACTCATATCTTATTCATCCATCCATTCTGCCCTCGTATTTCTCTTTCCCCAGTCACCTTCAGTTTCACAGACACATTAAATGGTCCTTTTTTTTGGCACACTCTTATTTTCTCTTTCGTGACCAGAAACTTTATTATTCATTGATCCGACTGCACAAAGACACAGAACAATATTTTAGTCATGAATGCCATCATCACAGAATAAAAAACATGGCGCAGAGAGATGATAAAAGACGAGACATTTAAATTAAAAACTGTCTAGAAGGCCTCCAAGCTGCACGTCAATCTGAAGCCAAGCAAGACATCAGCGACCCCAGAACAACTTCTCACTAAATTAACAATGAAGACTCTGTCCTCTCTCACTTTTCTGCTGCAGGACAACACATCTGCCCACACATCTCCATATGTATTTGTGTGTGTGTGTGTGTGTGTGTGTGTGTGTGTGTGTGTGTGTGTGTGTGTGTGTGTGTGTGTGTGTGTGTGTGTGTGTGTGTGTGTGTGTGTGTGTGTTTCACGATGTACAGTGGATTTAGCCTTGAGGTTATAATTTTTCTGCTTTGCATCCGGCCTTATTGTAATGATTGGCTCGGCCTGTTGACCTCCCAGGGAAGTGCATTGGGGGAGACAGAGGAAGGAGAGGGTGAGTAGGAGACTGACGGAGATGGACACAGCAGCGGACGGCTGAGTGACAGCCGGTTAGACAGTCTTTTCTGCTCTCATCTCTGTCAACAACAGAAGCAGCGGACAGAGTCAGGGAAGAGTACAACAGACAAGGAGAGAGAAGGAGCGAAGGAAAGATCGGTTGAGATCAAGACTCTCCACAAAAATAACTTGTGCTCCAATCAATGAGAAGCAAACCCTCTGGCCCTATGCTGTTTTCAAGGCAGGGAGGAAGAGTGAAGGCGGACACAAAGGAAAACAGTGGTAGACAGACAAAAACTCACACAGACGGAGCGTGCACTTTTTCCAGAAAGAGAAAAAAGTGATGGAGGAGGACATAGAAAAATTGGTGGTGACCGACAGAGAGACAGGCATTCCATGGCCTAGTAGTAATATTGAGACTTACTCAGCCCTATCCCGAACATTAGTTTATTATCTTATATCAGAGACTTACGTTTACACCATATACAACATTTTAATTAGTATATGAAAAGAAATACAATTGCTCTTCTAAGCTATAACTCATTTAACATTCGGTTCTTTGGCAACGTAAACGTAAATTATCCATGCGAATAAAGCCCCTTGATTCTTGAGAGCAAGGGAAAGAGGAAGAGAGAGGTAGGCGGACAGAGAGAAGACAGAATTGTGATGCTTGGTCGAGTCAGAGGATAAATGTTAACTACAATGTGGTCCTATCCAAACAACATCCAAAATAAAAACATGAAAAAAATAAATATGCTTTTAGTATTTAGGTGGGGGCAAAACACTCGGAGGAGAGGAACAGAGGTATACAATCTTGGTTTGCAATCAGAAGTGTTTGTGTGTGTGTTTGCATACGGCTCAGGAATATGAGAAAGCTAACCTCTCCTACCTGAAACGCTTTCCTTGCCAGAAGCAATCTGCTGCAGAGGTAGCATCATAGTCAAGTTAACGCACACACACACACACACACACACACACACACACACACACACACACACACACACACACACACACACACACACACACATTTCATATATATATTGAGACTGTTGTGCACATTCTGAATCATACATCAGATAAAGCAGGTTATCATAACAGGAAACCAATCGACGAGCAACCAGAGTGTGGTGGGAATGAGGTAATCAAAACAGGCAAGACCATTCCTGCGGCTGTTCTTCAGCCCAGCTTCTGATTAAGAAAGTGAAAGTAAAAGTGAGGTAATAGCTCCGCCCAATTAGCAGATCCAGATCCTACATTGGAAAGCTCTTCCGAGCAGACGGGAAGTGACATAGAAGTGACAGAACATTTCTCTCTCGGAGAGACTGTTTCATCAGTTTGTGTCAATTTTAAGATACTGCAAGATGACACAGTCCAAAGAAGGAGGGTATGTCCTTGGCTTACCCTGGGCTTGCATGCTCCCCTCCCGACTAAACACAAAACAGAGACAGTATACTGCAACACAAACACACTGTCCCTACCCCACACACACACACACACACACACACATCGCCCCTAGAGGCCTCCCTCCAAATTGCAGTGTGACACAGGAACAAGTCACCCTGTGTATAAATGACTGCTGGCGTTTGTTCTCCTCTGCTGGTTCTCTTCCTCGCTCCATCTTAACAGGCTAGGGAGAGCTTTACATCCTGAAAACCAAAATGTCACAAGGCAACCACCGAAACCAGGTCAAAAGGCCAAGCTCAGATGAAGTTCAAATCTCGGGAGATTTGTTGTTTCACTCTGAATGGATATCACTGTGTTTCTATCATGGGAGGTGGTGGACTTCAGGGAGATTGAAAACTAAATTGAAAGCTCCCAATTGACTGACCCTGACACCATGACTCTTTACAGGACAACCTCTGATCACAGCTGGGCCAGTTCCATCCAGACATTTCCTACATTAGTTACTACATCAACACGTTAACTTAACCATCTCTAACCTTTACCTGTCAGTGGGTGGAAATCAAACTCCTTCCCACAACCCACTTTTACACACCAAAATTGTACGCACTAACCAGGGCTGAATTCCTTATCAACGTAGATGTTAAACATTCGCTTTTCATGAGTGCTAAATTTGATTTTCATGAGATTATGTCTTTGGGATGACTTTGGACTTCAGCAATTGTGGGTATCCCGGCCATGGCTGGGGGGAACGAAACGTTGGCGTTTACTCAAGCCCCTCATTGTTCGTGCAAGTAAACACTTGCGCCTGTAACATAAATTGTAAATTTGCTTTTGGTACAAACACAGCGTTGCATCCTAACCACTACACTATCCTAACTTGACCCTAAGACGGCCGCTCTACATCCACAGTGCACTTCCTCGCCGACGGATCTCAATACCACGTCTGAACATGGCGTGCATGAAATACCAACTGCTAATATTATCGACCACGACAACGTGGCGTCCTCTTAAGTACTCTTCCTATCACAAATCAAATAACGGCAGGTCAATACGCTAGCAGTAGTCCTTTAATGGTGCCCTGGGAGTCAATGCAGCGAACCACGGCGGGTTGGGTGCAAACTGGTCATTTGCACTACGTCACAGCAAACCCACCCCGAACTTTTGATACATATAGCAAATCAAGCCTTGCAGTGTCTTAGATATTCTGAAGAAAATATTCTCGTTGGCATTGTCCCTCACAGAAATGTATTGGTAACTCGAGTGCACCAATAGGGTTTTTTCTTATTTTGCATCCAGGCACGGGTTTACTCACCCAGCCTATAGGTCTCTTTTATGTCCATTGACCTTTTGTTTCATCCCAGGCCTGTTTTTCAAGAAATACGCTACCTTACTGTCGTACGGCTCCTGGTTGGCCATGCTTGCATGTCAATCAAGACAGCTTGATTGAGGGTCCTTGACACAACTGTGTCCCAGGCTTTCCGAATGGAAAGGCTGGCTTTGGGAGACAATGTGCAAGCCGGGTGGGGGTCACTGCAGGCAGGAAGTCAGGGTTGTTTGCAGGCGTGCAGGTTGGGTGCAGAGCTGAGATCTCATTAGTTTTATCTGATGATCTCGGAGTTTGGACCAAAAACACACTCGCTCAATCTTTATCATCCAATCAGTGCTACGCAGGAGAGCACAATACCGAAAGCTCTCCACGGACCTCTTCATCTGCCTCACACACACACACACACACACACACACACACACACACACACACACACACACACGGGTAGACACATACACACAACAAACAAACAGTCCCTCACACTCCCGAAAAATGCTTCCTTATTGACACACCTACACACATTGGCATGTGAGGACGCACGCACACACACACACACACACACACACACACACACACACACACACACACACACACACACACACACACACACACACACACACACACACACACACACACACACACACACACACACACGTGCATCCCCCAACCCAGACACCCATACACACACACACACAGTGTCCCATGTCCAAACAAACAGTTTAATGCCAAATGTTTAATGAACATCGTCTGGCTGTGAATCAGGAGTCCTGGCTACTTCTGCTGTTTGATGATTAGCTACAACCCAGGGGGAACCACTCACACATAGACCTACACAGACTCGCACAAAAAGAAACCTACACACACTGGCAAACACCCACATAGACACAAACTCACACACACACACACACACACACACACACACACACACACCGACATACCAATACTGGGACACAAACCAACACTAAAGGAAACCAACGTGCACATGCACACACACACAGTCAGCCTCACATACCCAAAGAGGCATCCCAATAGACAAACCCCACCTACACACAACGCACAAACTGGCACACACAAAGGCACTCTCTCAAAGAGGCTTCCCAAAAGACACACCAACACACACGCAAAGAGCTGATACTGAACATACTGGATACTGACTGGTGGGAACATTCTGTGTTATCTTCCATCTCTGCTCCACATCCTTCCAGAAGTTTCTTCAACTTTCTCTGC
The DNA here is from genome assembly GCF_031168955.1 of Gadus macrocephalus. Lineage (NCBI taxonomy): Eukaryota > Metazoa > Chordata > Actinopteri > Gadiformes > Gadidae > Gadus > Gadus macrocephalus. The sequence goes on from NC_082395.1 coordinate 12,245,497, forward strand.
ACTCCCTCCCCTAGTATCCATCACTGTTAATCTCCTATCCCCTGATTCCTCTGCTGTCTGTTGTTTCCCTCACTCTCCTCTAATTCCTCAGGACGCCACTTCCAACATCTCTCTTTCTTCCCAGGAGAAGATACCCTCTTTCTCTCTCTCCTCTGACATTACCCTGTTCTTCTGACAGAGGGCTGGTTGTCAACAGTGACAGGCAAAGGATAGTCTTTAATTTTTAAACAGAAAACTCATTGGTTGCCTCTGTAGGAAGACAGGGAGGAGACAATGTACCAGATAATACAAGACCTCTCTCTCACTTATTCCCTGTCTGTCTCATGCTTCCTCTCTCTGTCTCCCTCTCATATTGCCTGGGTCGGTATCCCTTAATCTACCTAACATTATCTCCCTCGCTCTGTCTCTCTCTCCTATTGCATGGGTCACTCTCCCTGTCTCTCTCACTCTCTCTGTCAGGACTACCAAGCAAATTTCAGTAGACGCTGAGAGTGTGCCACATACAGGGCATCATGTTAACATGCAGGAATGCTTGCACACTGGATTTGCAAGAGTCTCTAGTTGCGTACAGAACAACTATACAAAAGGACCTTCACTGTCAGGGTAGGTCTTCCATAACTAAACATGTCATGATGTCGTCAATATTATTCATAATCAATATTATCGATTTTGACGGGAAGTCATGGCTGCCTGCTCCAAACAGAGATGAATTACCGCATGTACTACACTCTGGTTCAGAGGAAAGCAGCTGGTTATAAATTATTTTTCTAGTTTCTTTCCTTGTTCACCATGGGTCTATCAAGTTATAATACAACCCCAGAAGAAAAGGTTAAGGTTGCCTGGACTTCAATTGTGGTAGATGTTTGCAGAGGGATTCATGGAAACGATACTAACACAAACACAATGCATACAATACAGGCTTATCACAGACAAAAAAATAATAATCTCACACACACACACACAGATGCTCCTATGTGACACATTGAGGTAAAAGGTTAATGCTCAGCCTTTACCTACCCGTGAGATGAATGCCAATTCAAAGAAAACTAAGTTCAGCATCACCGTGGAAAGCGTCTGAGCTGCAGTCTTCCCTCCCGCTAGTCCAATAAGACCAAAATTAAACACAGGATGATAGATAATACAGCACGATTAAACACTGGATAGATACATGCTGACCCTGCAGCTTTCTGAAGATTGTCTGAGGTGAAGGCTAAGACTGGGCACCCCAAACAGCCTAACCCCCTGAGCCCAGGAAGACCCTACCAAGGATCCAACATGGACCGTGACGACCCCTACCAAGTAACCCTTAGACACCTTACCAGGGTTGAGGGGCTCAAGGTTTAGGGTAGGCCTCCACTAACCCCCTTATCTAGGGTCAAACATCACCCCTTACCATGAACCCTTAACAGGGGGCAACCCTACACCAGAGATAACCCTACACCTTGTACCCTTCCCCCGCTACCAGGGGTCCACCATTGACCAGGGCCACCACTAACTGCCCACCAGGGGGCAATATGGTCTGATACTACCCCTTACCCCAGTCCACCATAGACCAGGACCACCCCAAAGCGCTAACCCTTAGAGCTCTTACCAGGGGTCCACCATTGACCAGGACTACCCTAACCTCTACGATAGTTCACCATATACAAGGACTTTGCTAACCCTCAAACCCCTACAATGGTCAACCAAAGACCAGGACGACCATGACCTACTAATCTAGATAAACCGGTAGCCCTGGACCATAGCCCTGGACTACTGTAACCCTAGCATGGGCCAACAAAGCACAGGACTAACCTCAACCCCTGACCATCTACCAAGGGTCCAACACAGACCAGGACAACCATTAACCCCCAATAGTCCATCAAAGACCGGACAACCCTTACTCCCTAACCCCTACCATAGTCCAGGTCTACCCTGACCCCTACCATAGTCCAGGTCTACCCTAACCCCTACCATAGTCCAGGTCTACCCTAACCCCTACCATAGTCCAGGTCTACCCTAACCCCTACCATAGTCCAGGTCTCCCCTGACCCCTACCATAGTCCAGGTCTACCCTGACCCCTACCATAGTCCAGGTCTACCCTGACCCCTACCATAGTCCAGGTCTACCCTGACCCCTACCATAGTCCAGGTCTACCCTGACCCCTACCATAGTCCAGGTCTACCCTGACCCCTACCATAGTCCAGGTCTACCCTAACCCCTACCATAGTCCAGGTCTACCCTGACCCCTACCATAGTCCAGGTCTACCCTGACCCCTACCATAGTCCAGGTCTACCCTAACCCCTACCATAGTCCAGGTCTACCCTAACCCCTACCATAGTCCAGGTCTACCCTAACCCCTACCATAGTCCAGGTCTACCCTAACCCCTACCATAGTCCAGGTCTACCCTAACCCCTACCATAGTCCAGGTCTACCCTAACCCCTACCATAGTCCAGGTCTACCCTAACCCCTACCATAGTCCAGGTCTACCCTGACCCCTACCATAGTCCAGGTCTACCCTAACCCCTACCATAGTCCAGGTCTACCCTAACCCCTACCATAGTCCAGGTCTACCCTAACCCCTACCATAGTCCAGGCCTACCCTAACCCCTACCATAGTCCAGGTCTACCCTAACCCCTACCGTAGTCCAGGCCTACCCTAACCCCTACCGTAGTCCAGGCCTACCCTAACCCCTACCGTAGTCCAGGCCTACCCTAACCCCTACCATAGTCCAGGTCTACCCTGACCCCTACCATAGTCCAGGTCTACCCTAACCCCTACCATAGTCCACCATCTGCATCCAGCACCCTGGATTCCAGAAATACAGACAGCAGAACAAACTGAAAAAAACTAATTATTAGTTTGATTAAAACCTTAAAGGAATATGGCAACACAGAGATACTACATCTGTGAGTAAGCCCCGCTAGCCATAGCAGGGGGAAGTTTTCAATTTCACTTATTTTAAGTGGGGATAAATAAACCTTCAGAGCACACCCCAATTACACTTTATAATTATAATTATATAATTTATAACTTTTTCTATAACAGGCCTTTTTTTGGTCATTTTTGATAAGCTTCATAAATTTTTTCTTCTCTTGACCGCCACACTAGTTAAGGAAGAACAACGGATGTCCAGATGCCATACACGTAGCAATGGTGACTCGCAGATATTTAGATGATGAAATAAACTGCAAGACTCTGAGCATGCATGTTGGTCCGGTGCCTCGCTCTTCTACAGGCGATTGCGGACACACACACACACACACACACACACACACACACCCACACCCACACACACACACACACACACACACACACACACCAAGCTGTCATGGGTAACACACTATAGTCAGAGCCTCAGGGTGTTTGGTAAGTAACACTGAGCAGCGGGTGCGTTTGGTTATCCATCTCTCCAGTACGGAGGAGTGAGGTGCTAAGAGGAGCTCTGGGCCGCTCTTGATTAGCAGCTTAACATATTTCAATTAAGCAGGGCTTCCATTAGGACACACAGCAAGGACACACAAAAGCTCTCTGCAGATACCCACACCCACAAACACAGGCTCCTTTACACAGCAGGGGAAACCTTCGCCACCCTGGCTTCACCTCATCTTCTCTCTCAATTTATTGATCTCACTTTATCGTCATCGTTATTCTCTATCCCTTTCCATTCTCCTGTTCTCAGGCTATCTCTCCATCTCTCTTCCAGAATTCCCGTCTGGAAATAATAAATGACTATCGTATCCTATCCTAACTCTTGTTCTCTCATTCCATTTCTCTCTTCTCATCTCTCTTCCCATCTCCGCTCACATCTCTCATCTCCTTCTCTCCGGCCTCTAATCTATCCAACCGGCCCTCCAGTAGAGACCTGGGTCTCTACATATCAGGATGGCTTAAGGATAATATGGACATGTAACACCAGAGCAACTTTACCTGATTCCCACCATTACCAGTCCAACCATTGGCACACCAATGGCATGTGTGCAATGGACTAATGCGTCAGAACTTAAATAGTACAACCACTTCTGTCACTGACAACTTATTGACTTTAATGAGGGACGGAGAACCAACCAGAATCGTATTTAAGAAGCAGATCAACGAGGGAAACATTGAAGGAAAGAGTTGTGACACAAATGTCACACGTGTTGGCAAATGGTTTTCCCGTCTGGAGTTAAAACGAGACGTTTAAGCAAATGACCAAAATAATGTCCCTGATAATCTGAAGTGTTATGTTAAAGGGGGCTCAGAGAAGCTCATTACCAAGACTTATGCTTGACTTCAAACATCTTTGAGATTCTCAGGTGACTATAAGCTCACCATGAGTGGGAAAAATTTTATCGTGCTCCACGCTTCTCGCTTCAGGGCAAAGCTTTGGTAATTGCTGTCAGAAAGTTTAAAAGGCTTCTTCTTAGCGTAGTGGTATAGCTCAATGTTTCCTCTAAAGGTTAAGTACATAGACAAGTGACGAATGGCATCGGTGAGTTTACCACTCCTGACTCACTCCTCTTCAGGTCGAAGACGGGAAAAGGTGCTTCATGATCAGGCAGTGGAGAACTTGCCCAAGAGGTCCAGTGATACAGAGATGATGAACACATAGTTCACACTATGCTCAGCCCACCAGTCAGCACACCCTCCTTGATGCTTCACATGTTGGGTAAAGAGGCAGAAGATGGTAGCAGTGGATAACAGAGCAGCACGGAGACATGTCAACTCAAGCGGTTACTTAAAGAAGCTGTCTCGTTGTTTTGGCTAACTTACTTTTACGTTTTTGAAGTTAGCTCTCCCCTCCCTCCTTCCCACGTCTTGCATAACTCCTGTCTCTTTTCCCTGAGGGACTGGGCGATCAATGTTACTGACAGAACGCTGTATCAGTGATGGCATTTAACATCTATCTAGTGCCTAAAAGTAGCAATTTATGTATAGATTAGGCAATATGTTTAGACGCATTTTTTGTCTGATTTGTAAAAAATATTTAATTTAATCTAGGTTACTCTGGCCTAGCCTGGCTTTAAAATGAATTTCCTACTGTACTACAATATAAAGATAAAGGAAGCCATTTAATCATTAATCTAGTACAGAGGTAATTTGCGTTAGTTGCTACTATGTGCATATTTATGTCATATTTATGTCGATGAGTGCTAAGACTGTTAAGAGACAGACTGCAACATATCCATCAATCCTGTGAGAAAGTTAGATACGTTAACTTGTTCTTTACTCTGGGCTGGTTTTATGCTGCAGCAATTGCACCTTAAAGACAAGATGAATTCATGATTTGACAATGTTCATGGCCATAGTGTGCGGCCAACTCTGCAAGCAAATACTAGCTATGTGTGGCAGCCGTCAAACACAATTTCAACGATGGAAGGAATTTGTCTATTCAGTTAAATCTATAATAATTTCAGTCACAATCTAAAGAATATTGTAAATAATGGTGTATTTGCTTTAAAAAAACATTTCATTAGGCACAAAATGTGAAGGGCTACATAAATACCCCTGCGACGGCATAAGTAATCATTCTTTATCAGCTGATTTAACGTGTTGATTTAGGGCCAGTTTATTCATGTTAAAAATACATTAGTTAACAAGACAACAACATTTTCATGCTGCCTTTTATCTGATTAGATTGATTTAGGGGCTATAACATATTCCATTATAAAATGTGCAATCAGAGTTGCATTAAAATGACAATGTGACATAAAGGCGGTTGAAATAATGCATCCGTTTAAGGGTATTTTTAATAGTTAATTTTAAGCCAGTTGAAACCATAGAAGGATCTAAAAACAGTATACATATACGTACTAAAGTAGCAGACATTTCCTCATAATTACAAAGCTTCATGAGGTGTGAACAGAGATAATTAATGACATGCTACAAATACGGCTGGGCTGCGAAATACAGAAAGTTGTATTAATATTCCATTGTTGTGCATGTTAACCTGAACAAGACGGTTATGTGTGTGTATAATTTTTTGTATGTGTTTGTAAGAAGCGCGTGTGCATGCATGCTGGTTTGTATAGGGGTTCTGCCAAATCGATGTGTATTGAGCCAATATTTTCTATTCCTCCCGTTCAATTATGTGAACTGAACACATGCAGAAATCGGGCTCTATAAAGAACGGTCCTACTGTTATCCTGTAACTGCAGAGGCAGTGTCTGTGTGTGTCTACTTTTAATTGGAGCTCTTGGTTTCATCAGCCAAACTAGGCAAAACGAACAGACGCTTGTGTCCACTTGATCCCTCTCTACAGTGTGTTGGAAACAGGGTCAAAAAGCCCTTTAAATGTCATACTGCGGTTGGCAGAGAAATAAAACGTAATGCAATGTTTAACTTGCAAACTAAAACACACAGAGGATGAAGAGGAGACAGCTGCGAGAGAGAGAGAGAGAGAGAGAGAGAGAGAGAGAGAGAGAGAGAGAGAGAGAGAGAGAGAGAGATTGACTCTCTTGTAGGTTGACTGCAGTGTAATTAGGAGGACTCTGGTCTGTTGGCCTTGTGGTGGACGAGCTTGTTAAAAAAGTGGAATTGAAAGTATAGAAGTAAGGATTTCCTGGTGGCAGAAGGCAGCCGCCTGGACAATCAGCCACCTGACATGGCGCTAATTGTTGAGAACAGGGTAGAGGAGCGGTAGAATGAAAGGCGCGGTGAGTAGAAGGCCATTATCCAATTAATCTGCTGCTGCAGGACAGGAAGTTAAGTATTACTGACTGAAACAGGGGAGAAGAGAGGATGCCTATGTATGGTTGTAGAATGAGTAAACATCATGTTGCTATGCAACATGCCGCCATGTTAACCGCCTGAAGTCGTCTCTGTTGTTCGTCCGCATATCGTTCAGAATGTGCTCCATGTAATACATTTGGACTATTAAGAAGCTTCACTCTGATTTGTACAATGTACAACCATGAATACAGTTTCTATTTTCCGAAAATAAGAATTTTCTTCGAACCCTAGGTGAAGACTTGCTCTAGCTGCTTGCTACTACCAAATGCAAGGGCTTAGTTCCAACTTCCACAAGAACTCAAGTAAGGCCACGAGTGCATTTCTGCTCACCCTTTCATGGACACAGTGACGTTTTTACATTGGGCAGGTCAACCCTGGATGTACTGCTTTCATTAAAACAAAGAGAGGTGCCTTCATCTCGGAGCTGAAAAGCGTACCGACTGAAGGGCAGAGCGCTGGCTTTCTCGTGAGTCACATGCCCATACCAACATCCGCTGCTTCTCGCTCTGTTATGTGACTCAACAGCAGGAGCACCCGTGTAACTTTTTTCTTCTGACAATCAGTGTCTGCTGAAAGAAATAATCCATTCCGTGCTTTTTACAAGACTTGGTGGCGCTGGTGCAGGTGGTGGGGCTTCAGGCTTCAGGCGATGGCAAAATAAATTAAAAATTATAACGATATGGATGTTTTTCCTTAAAGTATTGAACGTGGCAATAGGATCGGAGAATTGAAGGTAGAAGTCAGTGGTACACAAACGACCCATTGCTTTGGTAGGGTTGGATTAGTGTATGGTTAAGATGATAGTATGGTCGATTAGGTTTGAGAATGGGGAGGGTAGGCAGGGGTATTAGGTTGATTAAGTAGCGTTGTATGTTTTAGAACGTAGAATGATTAGTGCTTGATGGATTTGAGTGGTGGTAAGATAAAAAAGGCAGTATTTTTTAAGGGGTAGTGGGTTATTGCCATATGGTTAAGGAGGCCTACAAGGTGGCAGTTCAGAGGCCTAATGATGCTCTGTTTCTTTGTACCTTAGCAACTGGCTTCCAGGGTGTCTGGCAGGTCGGCTTTAAACACAATCATAGCTCAGACGCCTGGTGTCACACGCCAGTAATGACAGAACCTCTGTCATCTGCCATCATCTCCATGGTGACCATGTTGGCCCGGGGTTCGGGAAACGAGTGATCCGGTAAGCTTCGAGCTCATGGTGACACCGGTGTTACACAAGAGAGGAGAATGAGAGAGAGAGAGAGAGAGAGAATGAGAGAGAGAGAGAGAGAGAATGAGAGAGAGAGAGAGAGAGAGAATGAGAGAGAGAGAGAGAGAGAGAGAGAGAGAGAGAGAGAGAGAGAGAGAGAGAGAGAGAGAGACGGGGCGTGATTGATAAGCAGAGGTCCCTACCTCAGGCGCTACTCAACTCTGACAGCGACAAAACATCACTCGGCTATGGCTGCAACTGACATTTGTTATAAATCACTGGCCATTTCATCAGCCGGGAGAGGGGAAAGGGAAAGGCGGGGGGACAGAGAAAGGGAGAGCAAGAGAGACGCATGTCTGTCAACACGCTTTGCTTCATTTGTCTTTACTCTGAACTCCATCTATCCCTCGCAGCGGTTCTGCACTGCCATCCTTGAGCTACTTCCTCAGGTCCTGCATACCTTCCTAAGCTGCCTCCCCAGGCTAAGCCCCAGGCTATGCCGGGCAGAAACACCAGGTGTAGGCTAGCACCTTTAACCATCCCTCGACAACCATCACAACATCTTTGAACATCTCAGACAAAACAGTGGAGATAAACACCAAACCATAAACCATCTTCAGCAGACATTGGAAATTGAGAAAAACGCTAAACTTTTAACCATCTTGTCAACCATCACAGCATCTTAACACCATAACTAACTCCAGTCAACAAGCACTAAACCGTTAACCCTCATTAGCCAACAACATTGAGATAGAGTCAAACACTTATGAGTCCATAACTAGATTTTGACAAAACACTGGAGATTACCACGAACACAAAGGACTCGAACCATGATGATCTGTGTGTTGCTTTAATCATCTCGACTAGTGCAACATTTCTTTCAACATATCATTCCCGACTGTGATTCTCGATTGTCGCAGGCTTTGATATAAGTGCGTATTCAGCATGAGATCAGGTAAAAGCTGTACGGAGGGTGATGTTGACAGCTGTTTATATATCTGTTTGGAGTTTGTTTAAGCAGACTAAAGAGCGTGTCAACTCCTTTACCCTGCTTATAGACCTCAACGATCCAACTCCTCAGAATTAAGGAGAAAAATGGAGAAAAAGAGACACAGAGTGATAAAAATAAAGACGTAACTGAAAGACACAAACGTCGTCAGGCAGTCAACCATGGTGAACTGTCAGTGTGTAAAGAAACATCTGCATGAGGGAGTGTGGTGATTAATGGAGAGGCCAGGAAGAAGATCACAGGCGCCTCTCATCTATTTTGGTGCGCATCACGTCGTCGCTCTAAAACCTGAGACTGATAATTATCCTCTAAAGTGCCAACTGAAGACGGGTGCTGCATTTTGTCGTCCTTTTTGCATCAAGACTCGGTTAAATGTGACGCGACAGACGGACAGCACACAGGGACGGTTGTTATGCTAATTAGTCACAGTAGAAAAGAGCAGCCTTTTAGGATATCAAAAAGCCCCTTCTTTCCTATTCCTTAATGTGTCTTCAGCCTACTCCTAGTTAAGTTTGGCCAGCTAAAGTTCCACAGCGTTCCGTATTCACGCTGAACAGCAGTCGTAACTCATCTCTCCACCGAGTCTGGCGTGGAACATTTTTCACCACGGTTGCTCCTTGCATGTTTCATGAAAGCATACAGGAGCCATCGTTCAGCAAGAACCGTGTCTCTCACAGATTGGACTGTGGGCATAATCGCTCAACTCTCTGATAAATCATGTCTCCTCAGATGTAGCAAACCTCCCCCCCTCCCCCGTTAGTTTCAGAGCAGTGGCCTAGCCTGCTGCTCGGGCTGATGGATGAGTAGCAGACTAAGCCTCCAACTCGACCACCACCACCATGTTCGGCTGAGTGGATGACCATCCTCTATGAACCCTAAACACACTGCTGGGACCTACCACTAGCAGGACAGGCGAGTTGTAGCTCATTTTTTTTAGTAGGGGCACGGTGCTCCCAAACTTTAAAATCTATGAGCACCAGAAAAACAATCAGCAGCACTAGAAACCTTTCTACTAGCAGGAAATAGGCCTTTCCTCTTCTTTTCAGGGAAACGTGCAACCACACCCATTGCCTGATAAATTATTGTGGAAAAGTGGAATGCCATTTAAATTCCCCGTTCATCAAACATTTTCAAACAATTGAACAATAAAGACAGCCCTACTTATATGAAGATAATTAAATAGAGCCTTAAATATTTTGGCTGTTATACATTTTCACTATGCTATTCCAAAATAAATTAATAATAACTGCACAAATATAAGGGGCAGATACATAACCTTAGGCTCCAAAAGAGATAACTGGAATAATGCAGATATAAGATACACATTTGTCATGACAAATCCCACATTTAACTTCTGCCTAAACATAATTCTAAATCAGAGAAAATAACGTCATGATGTCATCTGGTGCATCCAGGAAAATGTATTGGTTTTTTTCCTTGAGTTTTTGAGACAAAGCAATTTAATTAAAGATATGAAAATATCTTGAAAAGGAAAACAATCTCTTTGCTGTACGTAACATATTTCGTAAATATAGCAAGAGGAGGACGTGCTTCAGGAAATGTTTTTGATATGGGAAAACACTCAATGAAATGAATACTAGTGCATTAAAAGCACATATTTTGGGTTTTCATTACTTCAGACGGCCCAGTACTTTCGGGTTCAGCAATCATAGTCATCTGAACAGTTCAGAAAACTTGATACGCCCTTCAAACCCACATAATCTGTAGTTGTATAACAATTAGGTGTTTGGTCAGTGGTGACGTTGACTAAATTGTGGGAATATTTATCATAGCAGCACACGTTAATTGATTTGAGCTTGAATTATTTCACATTTCCGTCGCATATGCAACAAAAAACCTGGTGTGTTTTAGCTGGGTTAGAACGGTGGCTATGTGGTCAGGGTGGGAGAGAGAGAGAGAGAGAGAGAGAGAGAGAGAGAGAGAGATTTTATTCAACTTTTTCTGTTTCGGCAATGAAATCCAACCTTTATCATGCCAATATAGCACTTTAAATTTAATTCAGAGAAAAGAGAGTAGGAGAAAAGGAAAGACAGAGGGGAAGGGAGATATAGAGAGGTAGCAGAGTGGGGAGACAGAAAGGTAGAAAAGGTGAGTGGAAGAGAGAGATTCAAGGTGAGAGAGGGTAAACGAGAGAAAGATTGAGGGGAAAACAGAAAGAGAGGGAACAAGGGACATAGCGGTAAAGAGAGAAAAAGTACATGGAGGAGGCACATGGATGGGGGAGAAAGAGAAGATGGAGATGGAGACAGAGAAGGAAAAGACTGATGGAGAACAAGACACAGCGAGAAAGAAAGAGAGACTTTATTTTATGGTACGTGTGTACTCCCTCTCCTTCATCCTATCCATACGTGTCTGATGGAGTTTAATTGAGCCCTCAGGTGCCTGCTCCCATACCGGACTTTCTATTCTCAGCCTTTAGAGGTCGTTTGAAACACTAAGAAGGGTGTAATCATCCGGCAGGATAGGTGTGAGGGGGCACCGGAGCCCATACATCTAGCACACAAGGGGAACTCCCTCAGGTGATATACCATTCTTACTGATTAACCACATTATGTTGGGCTCTAGTCATTAGTAGAATACATAAAACAAGGCTCTGTGTGGGTGCGTGTTTGCATATGTATGTGAGTGCATGTGTACAAGTGAGTGTGTTTGTGTATGTGCATGTGCATTTTTTTGAGGGAGTGAGTTGGTATGAGTGTTTGCGTTCATGCGCGTGCGTCATGCGTGCTCTTGGACAAGCACCCGGGCATAAAAACATCAGAGGAACATATTAAGTCTGTTCCATCTCACTGTGTAATTACCATTCAAATTTGCCTGGCTAATTAGCTTGCTGTTAAAATATATTAATTCCTAACAGATAATAAGGTTTGTTCACAAATCAGCAGCGTCTGGATCCAGACCCTTATCATCAGGTCTGCCATGATTAATTTAATGATTAATAACGTTTTCAATTAATGCCAGCCCACTGACTGTGTCTTCATGTTCCCATGTTTGTTTTTCTGCTGTTCCATAGCGTTAAGGTGCTGGTGTGATTTATATGTCTTCTATTAATCTGACACCAACTAATTTGGTTGTGTGGTTAACAGACATGGGGGACTCGAGTCACACGCCAATTTGAGGACTTGAGACTTGCTTGACTAACACTGACTAACACTGACTCGACTTGACTTTGACTTGGTCTTCATGACTTGAGACTTGACCTAGACTTGGGACAGATGACTCAAAATAATTAAAGGTTGGATATGGGAATTGCGATATGCCAGCAGATTTTTAAAACACACAACTCAAATGGTCCTACCCCCTCTCCTTCAACGCTGACTCTGACTCCACCCATTCCCTGTACATGGACGAGCAATCACGCACGAGCGCGAACACAGATGCGCGAGAATGAGCCAGGCTAGCTAGGTTGGAGTTTGGGTTTGTCTTCTAGTGCTAGGTCCAAATGTGGATTAGCTAGTTAGCTAGCTCCAGTAGCTACTGCAGGATAACATCAAACAGAAGCTTGCTCTGGGTCACGAGCTTTGAGTATGTGCACGTGCACGAAGGGGTCACTCGCAGGGAGCGGGGGAGGGGGAGTGCAGTACGACCGTTTGATTGACGTACTTACTGTCCAATGCCACTCGGTGGTTCTGAAAATCATTGGCTGGAGTTTTTCGAGCCCTGCCCGTTCCACAGATTATTGACTTGTTTAATTTTAATGTCAGTAGGCTACTTCTAACTCAGTGGCTGTAAGTGGGTTATGATAAGGATTTCAAGTAATTTTCAAGTAAAATTACACCGTCAGAGCCAGAGCGTCGGACTGGGCTGTTCTCAGCATACCGCAAAAAAGATTAAGAGGGTTCAAGTTCCAGTCCCCAAATTCAGTTGAACCACTACCTGGACATTTGTGATGGACAGAGCTGCCTTCAGTTTTGGGCCTATTCACATAATGGTTTTGGAATGTTTTGAATAGTTTGAGTTATTGTTAATGTTGAAATAAAACTCAACATATGAACCACTCTCTTTACCGATTTTTAAATGTGGAAGCTGGGTTAGATCATCAGACTTGACTTGTGATTTGCTTGACCTGAGCAATGACTTGACTTGTGACTTGCTTGATTCTCACCACAGTGACTTGGGACTTGCTTGAGACTTGAAGGTTATGACTTGAGACTTGCTTGTGTCTTGCACATGAGTGACTTACCCCCACCTCTGGTGGTTAAACATTCGCTCATTACAACGTGACTTTCTATGACTGATCTTGTCTGGTCAGACCCTGAGTAGAGAAAGAAAGACAAAAGCAAATAAAAGCACTGGGCATATAAAAAGTGGTAAATGGTCTGCATTTATATAGCGCTTTATCTGTAACCAGTGGCCACCCAAAGCGCTTCACAATATTGCCACACAATCACCCATTCATACACCGACAGCGGAGTCAGCCATGCAAGGCGACAGCCAGCTCATCGGGAGCAGTTAGGGTTAGGTGCCTTGCTCAGGGACACCTCGACACACGCTAGGAGGAGCCGGGGATTGAACTAGCAACCTTGCGGTTACCAGCCAACCCGCTCTACCTCCTGAGCTAGTGCCGCCCATACATGTGCCAGTGTGCTCGCTATCGCTATATTCCAAGTAGAACATGCAGTCACACCTGTGTGTCTTTAGCTGTGTGCCAGGCAGCATGTGTGCCAACAGTTCATTGTGTGAATAAGCAGTTAATAAAAACACCCGTTCAGCTGGGCTGGAGACAAGGCTACAAAGCACGACAAGGAGAAGAGAGGAGATAAGGGGAGGTGAGGAGAAGAGAAGGAGAGGAGAGGAGAAGACAAGGAGCAGAGAGAAGGAGAAAAGGAGAGAAGAGAAGGAGGCAAGGAGGGGAGAGAAGGTGTGACAAAAAGGGATCAAGGAGAGTCGAGAAGGATAGAGGAAAGGAGTTGTAGAGAATGAGAGGATAGTGTGTGCTTCACAGTATGCGTGTAGGTGGAGTTATGGAAAAGTGTAAATGTGTGTGAACAAGCAGCCAAAGTAGCCAAACAAGGAGAATGAGTCAGATCCGACCCTGGCCGTGGACTATGTTGTGAACCAGGTCCGCTATGGGAGGATGAGGCATCAGACAGAGACCCTGTAGCCCGAGGCCGGTCCCTCATCTGTGGACGAGAGGAGCAACTACTGGCCCAGTCGTATAGACCTGGGTCATCTCAAGGGCCACGGAGGACAGCTAGGTTGAGGGGAGGAGGGAGGTGAATAAGTGAGAGGGAGGATAGAGTGGAGATGGGAAGGAGGTGAGGTGAGGTGAGAATGGGAGGTGAGGTGGTGGGGAGGTAAGAAAGAGGAGGGCAGGGAGGTTGAGAAGCAAGGAGGAGGCAGGAGGTGGAGGAAGAGGTGAGAAGGAGGGAGGCGGGGGATAGATGAGGAGGAACGACCAGGGGAGAGGTGTGAAGATGAGCGGGAGGGGTATGTAAATCTTAAGCTTGTTCTTGTTTTCCTTTCTGTGTGTTCAGCGTTTCGACAGACAGATGCTGCTGGGTCCAAACACAAGAGTAGCTGTGTGTATGTGTGTGTGTGTGTGTGTGTGCCCTGCTCAACCCTCCCAGCTGACATTTCTGTGAAAGACTCCCTGAGTGGCATCCAGGTAACCATAACAATGGCACCACTGGAGGCGAAGGAGGACAGATGGGGGAGGGAGGGAGGGAGGGCTGAGAATGGAGAGTAAAAGCTTGAGTTGTGTGTGCGTTTTTGTGTTACACTGCCAGTGTCCAGCGATAACAAATTGTTGTTTGTCAATAGTATTGAGTGTGAACAGGTTTCTCGTGGTGTTTTACTACAGAATAGTTTCAGATGGGGGCAGAAACAAAAAGAGAGAGTGACCAGGAAACGAGAATCCCCCCCCCCCCATGACACCTGATATCATGGGATATCAGTGTGTGTGTGTGTGTGTGTGTGTGTGTGTGTGTGTGTGTGTGTGTGTGTGTGTGTGTGTGTGTGTGTGTGTGTGTGTGGGATATTGGTGTAAAATGTAAATAGAACAGGCAGTTGTGAAAATGTATTAATTTTAAATCGGGATGAAAAACTTATCCCAGAACCGCTCAACACAACAGGTTTTTGAAGAGAGAGAGACAGACAGACAGACAGACAGACAGACAGACAGACAGACAGACAGACAGACAGACAGACAGACAGACAGACAGACAGACAGACAGACAGACAGACAGACAGACAGACAGACAGACAGACAGACAGACAGACAGACAGACAGACAGACAGACAGACAGACAGACAGACAGAGAGAGAAAAGAGAGAGAGAGACAGTGACAGAGAGTATAGAGACAGAGATGGAGAGAGAGGGAGCAAAAGCGAGAGCGGGTCACAGACAGAGAAATAATTTAACATGCACAAAAGAAAGAGATTAGTCCGGGAGGACTTTGAGATGTGTGACGGGGGGAGGAGAGGGGAAGTAAGGCCGGAGCAGTGAGTGATGGAAGGAGGGCTGAGCAGAAGAGCAAATTAAAGAAAGGGATGGGAGGTGTGCGGGCGCGGGAGGGGAGGGGAGAGAAGAGCAGGCCAAAGGAGGGAGGAGAGGTGAGAGGAGTAGAGATGTGAGGGGTGGTGGAGAGGAGTTTGGGAATGAGGAGGAGAGGGATCAGAGGCGGGCAGGAGGGAGGGTTGAGAAGAGGAGGGGTAGGGGGGTGAGTGAGGGGAGGAGGAGAGAGGGGATGGAGGTGGAGGGGTATCTGGTGGCTGCAGGCTGACTAATGATCACAGATTAGCAGCTCACCTGTGGCTGCCGCCCCGTCAGAGGGCTAGGGCTCGCCTGCGTTTCATTTCACGAATGGCGGGCTCCATTACAGACGGCCCGGGGAAATCCAGCTAAGTGGATATCTGAAGGAAACCGGGGGCTTAGGCCCTGGCTGGACCAGGAGAGGAGCACACAGGTGGCTCTTGCCCTGAGACTCTGCACGCCCACGAACTGTGTGTGTGTGTGTGTGTGTGTGTGTGTGTGTGTGTGTGTGTGTGTGTGTGTGTGTGTGTGTGTGTGTGTGTGTGTGTGTGTGTGTGTGTGTGTGTGTGTGTGTGTGTGTGTGTGTGTGTGTGTGTGTGTGTGTGTGTGTGTGTGCATAGCGACCCTTCTCTCATCAATAAGTTCCTTCTTAGAGCAGTCAGGCAGAGATATTGGCTGTGGCGTTTCCACTCTCCTCGTATCTCTGAGGCTCGAGGAGCAGCAGAGCGGAAAGGGTTGCGTTTCCTCCACCAGACACGCCCACAGCCCGTACCGCCTCCCATATCATCTATCATACACCCAGCGCGGAAACACAGTCAAACATATGCATGGGATCACCATTACAACATCCACATTGACGTCAATCTGTTAGCAGTATCAGCACTAGCACCTATAAGAGAAGAACTTCCGTCACCTCAAATGCTTGTGGAACAAACACGTTTTACAAATTACAGGTCGGAAACAGGAGATGGTTTGTTTTAGCCTACTGAACTATCCAATCAGCATCCTTCTTTTAGAAAAGACTGACGGTGTTCAACAAAAAGGTAGCATGGTAACCGGGGTAAGCTCCCACACCGGCTCTCCCTTCTCTTCCCCGAGTTGATGGACACCAGGTTAACAGGCAAGGGGAAGTGCTTCACGTTCCCGGACACACATATTGATATTACGGCCTTTTTAGCACCTCCTCTAGCCCAGCCAGTTGCCGCACACACACACACATCCAGCCGCACCCAATGCTTGTATGCTGTCTCGATCACCTGGTTAACTGAACCAGAAACAATAACTTCTACCTCACTCTGCCTCCATCTCTTACTCTTTTGGGCCCAATCCCATTTCTACCCCTTACCCTTACCCCTCCCCCTTGTTTTGAAGGGGTAAGGGGAAGGGGTAAGGGGTAGAAATGGGATTGGGCCTTAGTCTACCGAGTTCTTTCCCCTATAGTCTACCTCGCTCTGTCGCCATCTTTCACCCATCTCTAGTCTATCCAGCTCTCTCAACCTATAGTCCACCCGATCTCTCCACCTACAGTTTATTCAACCACTCTATCCAACTCGTTCCACTTACCGTATAGTCTTCCTCTCTCTCTCCACCTCATTCCATCTACAGTAGTAGTCTATCTCACTTTACATTCCCTTGCACTACCCATTACGGTTACTATTAATATACTGCAATTGCTAATGCTGCAACGTTTGCCAATGCTACATGTAGTGTGTGCATAAGTGTGTTTTTAGTGGCCTATCCTGAGATTTGAGTGCCAGTGTGAGTTTGTATCGGTTGCACTGCGTGTGTGTTTCAATGCGTGGGTGGGTGTGTTTCAGTCTATGCCTGTGTGTGTGCATGTGTGTTTAAGAGTATGTTTGTGTGGTTGGGTGGGAGTGTGTCTGCTTCAGTGTGTGTGTGTTTGTTTCAGTGTGTGTGTGTTTGTTTCAGAGTGTGTGTGTGTGTGTGTGTGTGTGTGTGTGTGTGTGTGTGTGTGTGTGTGTGTGTGTGTGTGTGTGTGTGTGTGTGTGTGTGTGTGTGTGTGTGTGGGGGGGTTATTAATGTTAAACAAGAGTAGCTCTCTGGCCATCATCTGTCTGTGTAATGAAAGTGCTCCAGCGGTTAGGAATGGATGAGAAAGAGACAGAGAGAAATGGGGGAAAAGAGAGAAAGAGGGGTTAGGAATGGATGTTACAGAGCACTAGAATAACAATCTTCCACCTTGACAGGCTTTATCAGTAGCTAACATGGATAAGTTTATAACAACACGACTGCAGTTTTCTGCTCCTCATTTCATTCACCAGCAACGACGTCTGAGAAACAAAAAAATATCCGGGACAAATACAGACAAGGAAGAGCGTGAGTGTTCTCTATGTGTGCTTACAATGGATCAAACTATATGTGTACTAGGGCAGGCCTGAATACTGGCTTTGGATAATCATACATTTTTTTTTTTTCATTAAATAAAATCAACATAACCAAGGATAAATCTGTATTCCCAGTGCATAACATTCCCTGCCTGAATGACACGGAGCTGGCGTTTTGGCAAACTGAGCTACCCTCAGATGGGCTACCTGAACCAATGAGGCTGCTCGAGCCGTCTCTGTCAGAATTTTGAAGGCTGCCCATTATTTGGAGCTCTCTATATTTATCCTACATATCAAGCCTATGTATTCATTATTTGAATTCATGATCAGCTATGTCATAGTAGGCTAGGTTATAGTATTCTGGCATATGAAATGACACAATGTAGACAGAGACAAAGCCAGAGCTCATGCCTGATAAAATTGGAAACTAAATACAACTGGATATAAAATCATCAGTTGCAAACTTCTCCAAGATCAGTGCATGCTTAATTCAGTTCAGACTTCTTACTTTGCATCCGCCGTGTTTGACATCTGGTGTTGCGTCCGCAAGCTGTGAAACGCATAACAAAACTTAAACCCCACAAGAAAACTTGTGTTAAGGCTTCCGAAGACACACGGCTTCCAGAGTCTGAGAGTATTTCCAATGATGACAAAACCAAAATTGGTATGACCATTGTGAAAGGTTTTGCAGAGCACTAGCGCAATTCACAAGTACAAAACAAATAGAAAACACAGTACTGTTCCATTCATGTTCATCCATTCATTACAAATTACCAACTTGTTAATATTAATAGGAAGAGCTTTTTTCTAATGTTTTGGCCTTGTTTTATTATCTGCTAAATTAATTCATTAGGAAAACCATTCATCATTAAAATGCCTGATCACCACAACAAATTGCTATAGCCGCAAATCAGTGGGCGAGACAAAATGTGAAAAAAAATCCCAGAGAGAACCCTCGAAAAATACTATTATTATTATCAGCAGCAGTTTGTTTACAGTGCTCCCATACAGATGGTATCTTCAACATTTTGACATCAGCTCTGTCAGTCTTGCAGATTTTTACACCAAACAGAAGGTGTCAAAGTTGTATTGAAGTCTTTGAATAATGTTCTAATGTCTGAATTCAAATCGAACAAGATGATTTGGTTTTTCAAATATCGGGTTAACCCTGGATTGCCCTGAAGTGTACACAGTTAAAATCAGGTGGTGTCAGTTTGTAACTATGGAAACTGTTGTCTGAGTGTATCAACTGAAACTGGAGGTGTCGGTCACTACGGGAAACGATGGTGTTGGGTCTGTCACTAAGGGAAAGATGGTGTTGGGTCTGTCACTAATGGCGCGTTTCCACTGCAGGGTGCGGAACGGATCGGATCGCAAAGGTGCGGGTCGGGTCGCGTTTCCATCGCCATAAGTGGGCGTGACCCGGACTTTGCGGTACCCGTTCCGGCCCCGTTCTCGGGACTCCTCCGTTGGGGTACCGCAAACGAGACGAGACGCCTGAAAGGGTCCCGTGAAATTCTAGCTACACCCCCCCTCCGTTGATTGGTCGACAGAATCGTCACTTCCGGGTGACGCGGGGATAAAAACAAACGAACAGTAGCCTCGAGGTATTATACTTTACAATTAACTTGTCGCGTAAAACGCTTGCTTGGGCGAACAAGGAGGTGGAGACGTTCGTCTGCATTCTTGGGGAGGAAGACGTTTTTTACGATGTTTACGTAGCTGCCGCGGCGATCGACATCCGGCCTACCACAAAGGGTACTGTCGGCAGTGGAAACGCGACCTCGGAACTGAGCTGGGCTATACCGCCCCGTCCCTACCGCACCTTTGCGATCCGATCCGTTCTGCACCCTGCAGTGAAAACGCGGCATAAGGGAAACAATGGTGTTGGTTCTGTCACTATGGGAAACGATGGTGTTGGTCTGTCACTATGGGAAATGATGGTGTTGGGTCTGTCACTATGGGAAATGATGGTGTTGGGTCTGTCACTATAGGGAAATGATGGTGTTGGGTCTGTCACTATAGGGAAACGATGGTGTTGGGTCTGTCACTATTGGGAAACGATGGTGTTGGGCTGTCACTATGCAGACTGATTGACACAGTACTAGTTTCATATCCACGTAATACACTACCGCCCAACACAGTATTGGATTATGTTTGACAATCAAAGATGGAAATTATAATCAAGACACACAATGTGCCCTTGTGTTCAAACAGACATTAGATTATTAGGGACGGTGCTCCACTGGATGGGCCTCCACAAGCAGCCCTGATGACTGCTGCGGGGAACAGAGACACAAATAGCATCAAGAGAGTGAGGAGGGGAGACGAGGGGTAGTTGAAGAGGGAGGAAATTACGTTACATTTTTAAAATTGTACTTTTCTATGACTTTCATTTCAACTTCAATCTCTGGCTTGTATTCTCTCGCTCTCCCTCTGTCCCTCTCATTCTAACTCGTCGCCTGTCCCTCGCTCTCCCCCTTTTCTCTCATTCTCTCCCTCTCTCTGTCTGGCTATTTCCAGTGAGCGCGACCTTAGAGGACAACGTGGGCTGAGTCTTAAGCGTTGCTCCTGCTCCTGGTGCAGTCTCCAGGGCTGTAGAGGTGTACAGAAAAGAGCAGGGGGTTGTGTGCAGGTTCTAGGGGGAGCCAGTTAAAAGGCTACGACTGCTCTATAGATTCAATAAGTCTACTAACACCTGTGTGGCTAACCACCATCGATCCATCATACTGCGGAGCCCAATCCAATTTACAGTGTGGAGGAGACCAAAAGCCACAGGACCGCAGCACAAGGCTGGCCACACACACCATCAGAACCCTGGAGATGGATACACACACACACACACACACACACACACACACACACACACACACACACACACACACACACACACACACACACACACACACACACACACACACACACACACACACACACACACACACACACATTGGGGGGAAAGAAAGAAAGAAAGAAAGAAAGAAAGAAAGAAAGAAAGAAAGAAAGAAAGAAAGAAAGAAAGAAAGAAAGAGATGGGTTGAGAATGGGATTAAGACAGGAAGCAACATGCGCTCGGAGGTGAGGAAATGGCGTCCATGCGGCTAAGACAACACAGGATGGAATATGAGAGAGAGGTTTGCTAAAGTCCCTGAGGTACACATGATTTAGAATTACACTATGCAGTCAATTCATACGACAGGCTATAAATCAGACAGCCTACAGAATCAGTCATACAGAATCCGATCGTTTACCCATCAGACAGGCTACAGAATCATTCCATAGCATCAGATAGTTTACTCATCAGAAAGGCTATAGCATCAGTCTATAGCATCAGATAGTCTATACTTCAGACATGCTATAGCATCATTCTATCTATAGCATCAGTCAGATCTGCCTTAGACAGGCTACACATCGGACATGCTTTGGCAACAGCTAGTCTACACATTAGACAGACTATACCATCAGTCTAGTATAAGGTAGTCTACATATCATAAAGGCTATAGAGCAGGCAGTCTGAAGTGCAGAGTCTTTCATAGGTTAGTCTATACATCAGACAGTCTATGCATCAGACATCCTTAAAATCAGTCTGTAGCAGCAGTCTATACTGTTCTACAAAGGCAAACCGTAGTAACTACAATTTGAGTTGTGACTGAAAATGAACTGGAGTTATGTTTTATGTTTTGCCAAAGTAGCTTGGCTCATCATGCTCTGTTTCTGAGATAAAGTGTACATATTGCAGAAACTTACAAAAACAACAAAAGGCAGATTGCAGTATTTGCAATTTCCCCATGCAAATACTTCAGCCCGCCTGGGAGTTCTGTAAACGTCACCAATGAAGGGATAGAGATTAATCCGTTCGTACTAGATAATAACGATGATGAAGACGAGGAGTAATATTGATTTAACTTAATTGACGTGGATATTCCAACAAAATACTATTTAGTTGTCTTTTTTACTATCATAATCGCAACTTTCAAACATATAGACGACTAAATGTAATTATTAAAAACAAATAGAAGAAAAAGTGTCTTGCTGTTGTACTGCTATTGTTTTGCCTACAACTTTGTCTGATAAAGGGGTTTGCTTTTGTAGGTCAGACAATCTTAACATCTTCCATTATTTAATAATAATTTTCTAGTTGTTTCATACCAATTTGTACTAACCCTTCTTATACGGTTTGTTTTTTTTGAAGCACAAATGCTCAAGGGTGTGAGTCAAAGGTGCAGCAAATTAGAAGCAATTCTTTCTACGAATCGAGAAGGTTCTGGGGCTCCTGTGTTCTCTCTCTATCTAAATTGAATAGTATAGTGAATGATGAATTCAGAGTTTCAAGAAAGATGGACGTTGAATAACCTTTTTGTGGAGTTCAATGAAATTGTACCTGCCTGATATGCAAGGAATGTACCTGCCATTCTAAAAGGAATATAAACTCAAGTGTCATTACTTGACCAATCACAAAGAACAGTATGAGAAGTATCAGGGAGACGTGAGGAAGAAAGTAGCCGGCAGCTACAGCGAGGGCTAACGGCTCAGCAATGGATTTTAAATAAAGCCAAGGAGGATGCTGATGCTGCAGTTGAAGTAAGTTATGTGGTGAGGGAGTTAATCGCCAAAGCAGGGAAGCCATTTACCAAAGGGCAGTTTGTGAGGAATTACATGTTTCAAGCTGCTGATATTCTATGTCCCAAAAGGAGAGTGTGTTCAACCGTACCACTATCAGCAAACTAAGTGGCAGATCAGATTAGCGAGTTATCAAGTTACATTTATGATCAGTTATGAAACCAAGCTAGAGGTTTTACTGCAGACTCTGTGGTGCTTGACAAAGGCACAGACATAACTGACAATGCGCAACTAGTGATTTTCATCAAGGGTATTTATGATCTATTCGATGTGACAGAAGAGTTCCTGAGTTTGCGTTTAACGTACATCCGTTCCACAACCAAGGATTTATTTCAGCAGCTGCGCGGCGCGATTGAGCGCAATGGTTTGCAATGGAACAAGGAGGGTAGGTAATACAACTGATTGAGCCCCGTTCATGACAGGCAAAGAAATGGACTTGTAGAGCTGGTAGAAAGAAAGCTAGAGGAGAAACAAGCGGATCGAGCAGTGGTTCTGCAATGCATTATACAGCAACGGGTACTGTACAGCAAATGCTTGAAATACCAAAATGTCATGTCTGTTGTCTTGCAAAGTCTCCATTACAATGGGTAGGCAAAATTACGGTTAAGTAAATGTACTTTACTTTACTGGGATGCTGGCTCAGCAATGGAAAAGTCCTGAAGAGATTTCCTGCATTAAGAGCAGAGGGGAATAGATTGATGGAAGATGGCAGAGTGGATGTTCCTGAATTTCATCCAAAATGCATACTTAACCTGAAGCTTCAGGGTCTTGGTCAGCTCATCACACCAGTTTATGAAACCTGGTTCTGGAAAATGCAGCTTTCTGCGAATAAACATTTTCCAGCATGCCTATCTCTTGTGGAGGGTGGCACAACATTCAGTGGTGATGAATATGCCACGGCTATTGAAAACCCACTGCAGGAATCTGATGAGCGTTTTGCTGACTTCAAGATGCAACACTTTCAGGCTGTTTACAGACCTCCCAGCTGACGTGGAGGATCCTAAGTTTGCTGCAAAACAAACGTATTGAGTTGCAATGCAATACTTAGCTGAAACACTGAATTCAGAGAGGACCATGGAAAAGAAAGGTTTGACATCGCCAGACCATTCACTAATTCTTATTAATCTGGAAACTCCCGGTTCATTTTTGATTTCCAAAGGGCGTCATAAACTGGTCCGGATCAAAATGCCTTCGAACATAATTAGATAGGCCTACTACCAATCAAAGCATCAAAACGTGTGACACATCAGTGGCCACCATCTTGGTAGTTTAAGAAAATGCCATTGGATCAAATACGTCCCATATTAGATAAACGCTATCATTGGCCCCACGCTGTCTAGGTCTGCTGGAAATCCGTGTGAATGGGAGTCAGGCCCGACACATATGCCAGAGCAAATAAAACATGACCTCACGGATTTGTCTGGTTTGTGAGCTAGGAAAGGAAAACATGACTGGACAATTTCTGAGATAATAAATAACCTTTGAGTTTGAAGCACATGGTCTATTGCATAAGTCAGTCTATATCATCAGTCTACATCATCGTGTATTTAATCAGCATATACAGTAACAGCCCTTCTGAATAAACCTATATCATCAGACTATACAGAAGCAGTCTATACAGCATCAGCCTATACAGCATCCGCCTATACAGCATCAATCCATACAGCCTCAGTCCATACAGCCTCAGTCCATATAGCATCAGTCCATACAGCATCCATCAGTCTATACAGCATCAGTCCATACAGCATCCATCAGTCCATACAGCATCCATCAGTCTATACAGCATCAGTCCATAGAGCATCCATCAGTCCATACAGCATCAGTCCATAGAGCATCCATCAGTCTATACAGCATCAGTCCATACAGCATCCATCAGTCCATACAGCCTCAGTCCAAACAGCATCAGTCCATAGAGCATCCATCAGTCCATACAGCATCAGTCCATACAGCATCCATCAGTCCATACAGCATCAGTCCATACAGCATCCATCAGTCCATACAGCATCAGTCCATACAGCCTCAGTCCAAACAGCATCAGTCCATACAGCATCCATCAGTCCATACAGCATCAGTCCATACAGCATCCATCAGTCCATACAGCATCAGTCCATACAGCATCCATCAGTCCATACAGCATCAGTCCATACAGCATCAGTCCATACAGCATCCATCAGTCCATACAGCATCAGTCCATACAGCCTCAGTCCATACAGCATCAGTCCATACAGCATCAGTCCACACAGCATCCATCAGTCTATACAGCATCAGCCCATAGCATAAGCCTATACAGAATCAGCCTATACAGCCTGGCTTTTCAATAGTCTGGATGTCTCGGAGGATGGGCTCCTTGGCTGCTGCTCTAATGTTTATCCCTGCCACACATGTTCACATTGACCCCCCCACCCCTCCCTCTGCCGCTTGTTACCGTGGCTACGTTGACAGATGTTTCCGTTTCAAGTCTCTTTGCTGCTTGGTTAGATTGAGGCAGCTCCCGGGAGCTCAATTATTACGGAGTGTTTAGTTCGGGGGGGGGGGGGGGGGAGAGGAGGAGGAGGAGGGAGGAGCAGTGGGAAAGAGGAGGAGGAGGTGGTAGAGGGAGGATACAGGAAACAATGCCCATTCTGGGAGTTCAAGCCTACTTTAACTTGAACTAGGAAGGGGAATTATGACCGGAGACATTCACTTGGATAGAGAGAGGGACATAGAAAGATTTGGGGTGGTGAAAAAATGAGAGAGAGAGAGGGGAAAAAAGAGAAAAAGACAGTGAGACGGTTATGGTGAAAGCGATAGACAGGTGAAGAAAGACAGCTAGAGAGTGAGAGAGTGTGTGAGAGTGAGAGAGAGAGAGAGAGAGATAACAGGTCATTATGTAGAGGGAGGGCCCCTAACAGCAGCGGGACTGGGGGACGACGACCAGTGTTATTTAAGGGGCAGATGGCAGAGAGGGTGGAGATGGGAGGGGGGGGTGGGAGAGATGGATGGCCAGGGCGAGGGGATGAACTGGTATCTGAGCCTGGCCACAGAGAGCTAATTAGCTGGGTTTGTTTTGGGGGGAGAAGTGTGGAGAGAGGGAGGGAGGCTGGCGACCATGGGGCGAGGCCTGTAGTGACAGTCTGAAGCTGGAGCTTTATTAGTGAAGAGGGCCGATGTTGAAGCAGCTGGCAGGGGGGAGGGAGACCCCTGTCCCACCCCACAGTAACCCACCACCCCCCCCAGCGGCGTGGTGGAGGGAGATATATAACACTGCAGCGCTATTACCCGAGAGCAGTCGGGAGTGGGATGGATCACAGTCATGACAGACATGGACACACACAGTCCCTTAAAATACCCCTGGATTGGGTTTGTGCAACCCACCTAGTGGCTCTGGTTTTATCTTCTCTCTTGGAAAGACATACTCCTCTCCTCTCCCCCCCCCCCCCCCCCCCCCCCCCCACCACCACCTCCACCCCACTTTGCTCCTCTCTCTCTCTCTCTCTCTCTCTCTCTCTCTCTCTCTCTCTCTCTCTCTCTCTCTCTCTCTCTCTCTCTCTCTCTCTCTCTCTCTCTCTCTCTCTCTCTCTCTCTCTCTCTCTCTCTCTCTCTCTCTCTCGTGTCATTCAAGATAAGTCTTAGGGTGAAGGAGCACAGAGAGGAGGTGGGTGGGCTAGAGGAGAACAGAGAGGAGGTGGGTGGGCTAGAGGAGGAGAACAGAGAGGAGGTGGGTGGGCTAGAGGAGAACAGAGAGGAGGTGGGTGGGCTAGAGGAGGAGAACAGAGAGGAGGTGGGTGGGCTAGAGGAGAACAGAGAGGAGGTGGGTGGGCTAGAGGAGGAGAACAGAGAGGAGGTGGGTGGGCTAGAGGAGAACAGAGAGGAGGTGGGTGGGCTAGAGGAGGAGAACAGAGAGGAGGTGGGTGGGCTAGAGGAGAACAGAGAGGAGGTGGGTGGGCTAGAGGAGAACAGAGAAGAGGTGCGTGGGCTAGAGGAGAACAGAGAGGAATTTGGGAGGGGTGGAGGAGAGAGGTAACGGTTTATCATCCACCTCGGACCAGATCTTGATTCAGTAACAGCGGAATGTTCTAAGTGGCTGCCGCTAATGAAGCTTGAGGACCTCTGATCTACGCGTGTTTATCCTCACAACAGCTACGAGGCCGTGGTCGGGTGTGTCTTAATTCAATTGTTTAACATTAGGGATAATCACTGGGTTGTCAGAAGATGCTCGAAACAAAGCAGACACATGAACCCGCATGTATGCATACACAAACACACACACACACGCATGAATGCATGCGCATATACACACACACAAACACACACACAGACCCACCCACATATGCACACATACTGATATTGTTTATCCAGACATATATTCATCAACACACACACACACACACATTTATATTCATCCACACACACAGGTTATTTGCTGATAATTTCTCAACCACAAGGTCACAGAGATCAGAGCTGTATTTTGTAAAGTCAGCTGACAGGCAAGAGACATATTCATATGGTTGGAAGAGGCTTGGGAGCTGCGCATGCAGAAGGACACATGCATCCTCCAGTTGAGGCGGACCCAGAGATTGCAGAGCGCTTGCGTTTAGGAAGGATTAAAGGCATTAGTATTATCGGGATAAGGTATCGAGGGGTTACCGTTGTTACCAGGCGGGACGGGTCGCAGGACCTGTCTGAAGGAGCCGGGACTGATGATCTTTTGATCTGAAAACAACAGCCACACACTCAGAGAGCGCCGGGTGTGTGTGCTTATGTTTGAGTATGTGTGCGCTTATGTGTGAGTATGTGTGCGCTTATGTGTGAGTATGTGTGCGCTTATGTGTGAGTATGTGTGCGAGTGTGTATGTGCTCATGTATGTGTGTGGGTGAGTGCATGTGTGCAGGGGTCAGCCCCCACACTGACCTCTGGGTCTGGGGGCTCTCCGCCTGCGGTCCCTGAAGGCGGCCCCAGACTGCAGAGCCTCCAGCAGGCTGTCCATCACCCCCGTCTCCTCGTTTTCTGGAAAAAAACAAGCAGGCAAAATTTTCAGAAATATTTCCATTTTGTTATAATTAGTACCCCCTCACTATTATGCTGCTATCGCACTGTATGTTGTTTGGATGCAATTTATTGGGGCTGTCTTCTATCTATGTTGTAGCTTCATGTTATGGTGCCCTGGCCAACTAAAGCGACACATTTTTTATTGAAATATGAATAAGGATACATGTTCAATTTATTTAGGCTTTACTCTAATGGAAATGTATTTTCAATGTCTGATCCTGTTTGGTGTTCTCTACTGGGATGCATGAATTTCCTGTTTGGGATTAATATAAATGACTCTTCAGATAAAATCAATAAAAACACACTAAGACAATCAGGGGGTGGCGGAAGTGTCACTGACTCTCGAGTGTTGCCATGGCGAGGGAGGAGAAGGCAGGGCACGCATTACTGACAGGTGATTTGAAAGTCAGCCAAGCGTCTAACAGGCCGATATATTTCACGCACGTACTACACACGCACGCACACACACGCACAAAGACATCACACACCCGCACGCACACGCACACACACACACACACACGCACACACACACACACACACACACACACACACACACACACACACAGCTGCTGAGCCAAGAGTGAAATGTCCTCTGTTTCCTACAAGGAACGTTGGGAACCCGTTGCTTGGCTGACGCTCTCCAACACATCGACAGGCACACCTGCTGACACCCCAGGGCTTAGCACACACACCTGACCATAGAGGACTCTTCACACCAGAGGTGAGAGTTCAGAGTTCACGGACAATACACACCCACTAGATACATGATTCCCGACCTGTGGGGCAGGTCCTAAGTGCTTCGTGGTTAGCTATCAAGGAGAATATCGATTTGTTATTTTTTGTTAAATGTTAAATATATTGAGCAGAAATATAATAAGACCTCCCCTTTCTCCATGTTAAGCACTATTAAATATTAATTAGGACACTTTGACCATTGCACATAACTGTATCTGCACATAATTCGATTTTTTAGATGACCCTGTGATATACTTTTTGTATTCCAGTATGCAGTATATATAGTTGGAAGAGGTTTAGGAGGACACATGCATCCTCCAGGTACGGCCGACCAAGAGATTGCAGAGTTTAGGCCTAGGTACGATTAAAGGTATTATTATGTGTAGACTCAAGACTAACATTTTCTGGGGTGTGTCGCTTATATTAAATACTACTTATATTAAATACTACTTATATATATATATATATATATAAAACAATAAAAAACAAAAAACAATAAAATACCTCGCACTTAAGGAAAGTATAATATTAACCCCTAAAAAATATTAGTAATGATGCTAATTTATAACTCATATGATATGAGTTGCTGTTCCACTACAATATTAATAATGATGCTAAATGATCATATAACAAGATAAGCTCCAAATCCACTAAAATATTAATAACGATGCAAAATGATAATAGTATAATATACTTCTAGTCCCATTAAAAAATAAGAAAAATGGTAAATGATAATAAATACATATTAGTAGATGATGGTGTCCTTGACAAAACCATGGGGTTACCAACGATGAAAGGTTTGGAAACACTGGACCAGATCATATGAGTGGTGCCGCAGACCCAGCCTCCGAGGGACTATTTATGAATGTGTTTATTTTTTGGTGGGTCATGCCATATATTTAGGGAGTAAAAGCAGAGGTGTGGTTGGGGGGGGGGGGTGAGGGTTAACCTTGACACCTGAGCTGGGTGACGGATCAGGTGATTCCAGCAGACTGCAGAGGAGGGGAACGCTCAGGGACACACCAACCACCTGTCAGCCCAGAGTTAACGCCGGCTGCCACCGCTCCCGGGTTTGTGTGTGCATGGGTGTGTGCATATATGTGTGCCTGTTAGGACTGTCGTATGCAGAAACACACAAAGAAACTCTTTGACAAACAGTCCCACCCACACTGTGCTTTCACACACACACACACACACACACACACACACACACACACACACACACACACACACACACACAGTGTCGACCACATACATCTTTTTATCTTCATAGATTAGAAGTCTCATAGCAGCTCATTCCTGATTGTTCTTGTTTATTAAGCTCTCTGCCTCCACAACCTAAGTGATTAAGATGCTATTATCGGAGCTATAGTTTAGTCTGTCAAGGCGGTGGAGGCCCTCAACAGAGTGGTGGGAACATTATTGTCTTATTCAGGGCTCAAGATGGCCAACAAAATGGTTGCATATTCTACCACTTTGGATGGACAGAAGGTACGCGACAAAGGACATGCCAATATCGGGACAAAGCACCTCAAAAGGGGTGCAACCAAATTTGTAAGGGGTCCAACAGTTGGTGGCATCAGTGCCATCAGTAGAACATGTTAGTCTGGAGCCCTGCTTATTACATATTTGAATGGTTGAGGCATTCCCACATCATAATGGTCATGCCAGCCTAAATGGGGAGAGAGCATTGGTATCAAGCTGAAGTGCACATAAGTCAACCCCGCTCTGCTTGTCATCAACTAAAGCACCATTACCTTAGACCATTTTCCGCAACCTATTTAGTCTGATGTAGAGCCTCCATCGCCACTCAAACAAAAATGTTTTCCTTTGAGCTAATATTATATTCTCATCAAATACCATGGTTATTATTATTGTAGTCTATATAGATTGTGTGTGTACTGTCATGCAATACTATGCAGCTCTGGTTACTTCATCATTGTATGCTCTAAAGCCAATAAAATCCTAATCAAATACAAACGCCTTCCAATGAAAAAGTAACATGTGTCAGGTTCCTCCATGGAATCCCTAAGAGATAATGTTTTTTTTTTATGCAGTTTTGGGGTCAGGAACGATATCCAGCGAATATATTCCAAGCCATATTGATAACATCCTCTGAATTATTTTGGTGAGGTCTTTCCAGGGTTGGACTCAGTATTTCAGTATGTTCTGGTTTTAAACTGCCCGGATGATTCAATGCTCTTTCTGTCCCGTTCCCTCTCTTCAGGGCTGATCACAGCACCCTCTATAGACCGGGTCACTCACCATCTACCACCTGCTGCACAGCACCAACAGCTGGCTCTATGCTCTAGACTGGGCGCACACTAGTGCATTTAACCTCCCCTGAACTTATCCTGGTATGAGGGCGATGGAGGAACAGGATTGAGAGGCGGGGGAGGAGGAGGAGGAGCAGCAGGAGGAAGATGAGGAGGTGAAGAAGGACGGAAAAGTTGAGCAGTGGTAGGGCAGAACAGCCGAGGCAGGAGGAGAGAGTAGGAACAGGAGAGTGAAGAGAAGGAGGAGTGAAGAGAAGTAGGAGTGAGGGCTTTGCTGAGGATTAAATAGGAGAGCTGTGTCCTCCACTACTGCTATATGGGCTGCTGTTCTCTGTCCACTTATGTCCTCCACTACTGCTATATGGGCTGCTGTTCTCTGTCCACTTATGTCCTCCACTACTGCTATATGGGCTGCTGTTTCTCTGTCCACTTATGGGGGACATCAGCTGCTCTGCGTAGCTGCCACATCAGCCCTGATCTAAGGCAGGACGGGGGCCCGGGGATGGGGCAGCCTCGGTGTGACTGCAGAGTCCCACCACTGATTAAAGATGACCGCCCTGCTATCCCCCTCCCTGGGTTCCTCCTGTTTCAATAGAGGAGAGAAGGGGTGGCAGAGAGAGAGGCACTTTAAGACTGAAACCGCTGCTGGAGAGAGGGAGGGAGGGAGGGAGGGAGGGAGCCAGAGAGAAAGCTCTCAACTCTTTTAATCTCCAATGTGAGCCAGACAGGGATGACAGGGAGAGGCAGGGTGATAGAGAGACACAGAGAGTGATAGAGGGATAGACACTATATACTTTTTTTCTTTGACAGACTGAAGAGAGAGAGAGAGAGGAGGGAGGGATAGAGAGATAAAGTCTAATAGGAAACGAAGGATATAGAGAGATGGCTAGATTAACAGCAAGAGAGAGACATCCAAAGACCGTTTTAGAGCAAAAGATAGAGCCAGATACCGACCATGAGAGATGGACTGAGAAGGCAAGCAACAGAGAGAGAGCGAGCGAAGAGAAGAGAGAGATGGACAGAAAGAAATGTTGGGTGATCACATGTTCATGTTTTTTTTCAGATGTTGTTCTTATTGTTTTCCTGCCAAGTTATCTTTATCTGTGCACACCCTTCTCGCTTTCGCTCAACAGTAGGATAATGTATTATCCGAGCTTTGGGATGTATCCTAGTTCCACTCTCTTCTCCCTATCCAGCCCAGAGCAACACATGTATTTATTTAATGAAACAAGACACAGCAAATGAATGCTTAGTGGGAATTCTGTCAGCCTTACCATTCTGAGGCTCCTGGCTGTTTTGTAATTATTTCAACCGTATTCACCACTGACGCTAGTTGTACAGCAAACCGCAATGAAATTACAATTTCATTGCCTTCAATTTCTTGAAGGCAAAGAAAACCTGTTGAAAATCTAGTGAATGCAAATGTGAGTATGTGTGCTTTTCTCACACACTTATTTCAATAAAGTGTGTGTGCATTGCAGTCTCAAGGCCTTTGTGTGTGTATACTGTGCAGGCATATGTACTGTGTGTGTATTGTGTGTACTGCTGTCTCTTAGTGTGTGTGTGTGTGTGTCTACTGCTATCTGTGTGTGTACTGCTTTGTGTGTGTACTGCGGTCTCTAAGTTTGTGTGTATATATTTGTGTGCATATCTGTATGTCTATATGGGTGTGCGTTTGTGCGCATGCGTGGGTGTGATTGAGTGAGCAAGTGTGTGTGTACTGTGTACTATGCGTGTGTGTGTGTGTGTGTGTTGTATGCGGGGAGTTTACCTGAGTCTGACTGAGTTTGGTCTGTATTAATAAATATTAATGACGGCCAGCCTGGCTGAAGCTGTCACACTCCCCCCATGGGAATAAATCTCTATCTCTCTCTCCCCCCTATTCTCTCCGTATCACCCCCCCCCCCCCCCCCTTCTCTCCCCCTGCTATCTGGCCAGCTGGTCCTGCCAGATGCCTGCAAGCTTTTTCTCAATCTGAGTCAATCTGAATCCCAGAGAGGCTCCAGCCTGGTGAGATCCGTTACCCAGGGACGGCATCTGCAGAGCCCAGGCCGAAGCTGCTCTGACTGGGGCTCTCTGCTCCGCCTCCCCCTCTCAGCGGAGCATCACGCTTCGGCCTAAACAGGCTCCTTCCCAGGATGTCCTTACATGGTGGTTGTTATTAATGGTCTCATAATTAACTCATGAGCAACTATTTCACAGTTTAAACAAGGGCAAAATATGTTATAAAGTTATGCCTACTAATAATAAAAAAAAAAACATGAATAGACTCAAGAGACATATGGAAGTTTGTCTGCATCTCCAATAGCAGTGTATTTTGCAATTGGCAATTCTAAGTGCAATTGGCAATGCAATATGCAAAATGGAAGTGAAATCCTCAATTCAGTTTGAATAAATCGTGTATTTAATATTTGAATGAAAATTCTGGGTGTACTGTGTACAGCAAGTGACTGAGCAGGCTTCAGATAACAATGGACACTTTTTTGGAAGAGAGGATATCAACCAAATATGTCGAATATTATTATTATATCATTCTAAATCTCAATAGCAGTCTGTTCTGCAAGCCAACGATCATTTGATTTGTGCAGTTGTAATTGATACCAACTTCCTCTGAAAAAGTTAAAGCCTACTTTTAGTTATTGAACAGGAAAACTAACTAAAAAACAAACGTCTCCAAAACATGGATGCATTGAAGTGTGCACACACACTTATCATTTCTCGAACTGTCCTTCCTCACACAATTTGGATGGATCAAAAATCTAACTCCATATAACTGAATCCTCTAAATACATACGTATTCACCGTCTATATGAGGTTGAGGGTTGAATCCATCCGTCAATTTCATTGCTGCGGTTCTGATTGGAAAATGCAGCACATTCGCGTCATAACTGATGTAAAAAGTTGACACGATTTTGTTTTGTCGGATATTCCTCTCAGTATTTCTCGATCCTGTCCTTTATTGGGGTCATTTCTCTTTAAGGCAGAAAGCGTTATTAACACTAATAGCTCTGGAATAGGCCTTAAACCGCTGGCTGGAAATAGTGCTTCAGAGGAGTACAGGAGGGCAAAGGGGCAACCAGGGCCACAGAGAAGTAAGAGCTCTGACAGTTAGCGAGCATACAGAGAGCATTGGATTCACCTGCCACTCCACTCCCCCCACTCGGTAGCTGAGCCTGGAGCTCTGTGAGCAGGTGGGGAGTGGAGGAGAAGTGTGGGGGGGGGGGTGGACTGGAGGGAGCCGGCAGGTTTTAAGTGTGTCGAATGAGACCTGCGTTTTGAAATCTTCATCTGCTCGGTCACTTTACTCATTCATGAACCTTTCCTCAATGTTACTAGACTCGCGTATAGTTTTCAAGTATAATCTTTGATTATAATAATAAATAATCAAAGAGAAAGAAACAAAGAAAGATGAAGAAAGAAGAAGAAAATAAAGAATGAAAGATAAAGAACGGCAAATAAAAAATGAAGGTAGAAAGAAAGACCAAAGTTAGAAGTTAGGAAAAAATACCGAAATCAACAAAAAGAGTTAGAACGAGAGACAAATTGAAGGGCATAGAACAAGCTGCAGACGATGTTGTTATTTTGACCTATTTTTCTGTTCTTTTGGGAACCAGCAGAAGATTAGTGGAGGATGTAATTCTTATAGTAACAAACTGGCCAATCCCATGCCATGGATGTCTCTAGACAGCCCACAACATTTAAAACAAGTGCAGAAACACACACGCTTTGGCTTCATTTACGATGCCTTAGTGCAGGGATGGGCAACTGGCGGCCCGTATCCTCACTCAATGCGGCCCGCATCCTCACTCAGTCAGGCCCGCACATAATTAAAAAAATAAAGAAAAAAATGAATAATAATAATTGATCGAGTTACAGAAAACTCGGTCAAGAAAGATGAGAAGAATTCATAGAATTCGAAGGCAAACCCATGCGTCTAGTTTGCTTAGAAGCGATATCAGTCATTAAATATATCCACTTAAGTCGCCACTACAACTACTACAACTGCTTGTTGGGTTTGAGTTCATTGAGTTGTTGCACTTAATGTTGGGCCACTGTTTTT
Organism: Gadus macrocephalus; assembly: GCF_031168955.1. Lineage (NCBI taxonomy): Eukaryota > Metazoa > Chordata > Actinopteri > Gadiformes > Gadidae > Gadus > Gadus macrocephalus. The sequence continues at coordinate 12,279,960 of NC_082395.1, forward strand.
CAGTTTTTTGACTTCATTGAATGATGATGTATGTGAGCCCTTTGCACTGATAAAAATACTGACCATTCATGTGGCTGTTTGAGCATGGAAAACATGAACTGAATGTATGTTGGTTCAATTAACATACCGTACATAGGTTGATTCTGGATGATTTTTTAGAGGGACGGAGGGAGAGGGACGGAGGGAGAGGGGCAGAGGGAGAGGGACGGAGGGAGAGGGGCAGAGGGAGAGGGGCAGAGGGAGAGGGACGGAGGGAGAGGGGCAGAGGGACAGGGACGGAGGGAGAAGGACAGAGGGAGAGGGGCAGAGGGAGAAGGACAGAGGGAGAGGGGCAGAGGGAGAGGGGCAGAGGGAGAGGGGCAGAGGGACGGAGGGAGAAGGACAGAGGGAGAGGGATGGAGGGAGAGGGATGGAGGGAGAGGGAGAGGGACAGAGGGAGAGGGACAGAGGGAGAGGGATGGAGGGAGTGATCACAGGGGGAGGGATGGAGGGAGAGATCACAGGTGGAGGGATGGAGGGAGAGATCACAGGTGGAGGGATGGAGGGAGAGATCACAGGTGGAGGGATGGAGGGAGTGATCACAGGGGGAGGGATGGAGGGAGAGATCGCAGGTGGAGGGATGGAGGGAGAGATCACAGGGATAGAGACCGGAGGGAGAGGAACAGAGCGATGAAGGGAGCGGGACGGTTTTGACAGACTGGAGTGAGAGAACAGAGGGCTGAAGGGAGAGGGATGGAAGAACGACAGAGGGAGAAGGACAGAGCCAGAGGAACAAAGGGATGGAAGGAGAGGAGTTGGAGAAAAGAGGAAAGGGAGCCCAGCCTATTGTTATCTCCCTGACTGCAGCGCCACCTCCACCAGCGCCCATTTAATCACACACACGGCTCCCTGCGGTGCCCCCCATCTGCCGGGTTTACATGTACACCTGGTACGGAGGCTGGAGGCCTGGACATCCTGCCTCTAGCCCAGCAGAGCATGGGGGAGGGGGGTACACATGCCTGGCAAAGGACACTCAGGTCCTGTGACCGCATAGCGTTTTTTTTCTGGCAGAAACACCGGAATGAACACATAAGGGCTAAAAAAGAAAAAGCTGCTGCATCTCCTTGCCTTGTTGACTGTTTCTATGACAACGTCGCCAATGTGTGATACCAATGGATGAATTGGTATCATACATTCGAATACTTTATCATACGTACAGGGAACATCATTCATGAGTGATAAGCAGTGTGTGCAGACCCAGACTTTCGTTGTTGTGAAAGTAATGTATTGTAAATTCTGTCATTTATCGCCAATGACCTTCTCTTTTTCTAAATTGAATGGTTCATTTCACCGCTGACATTATCTGGGACTGGGTGACGGAAAAAGGAAGCAAAAGTTCTGAGATTCTCAACCTGAAAAGCTTCCAGCCTCTATTCCTAGTCTCAGAGCTGGAGGCCAGGCCACTGAGGCCCGACCCGGGCACAGCCCGCTGGAGGCCAGCACGCGGGCCTGGCCCGGACGCTCGGCCTCTACCCCAGGACAGCAGGGTGGATGCGGGGGGCAGGACAGGAGGGAGGCTTACCAAAGTCCTTTCAGAAGCCAGAAGTACAGATTACCTATGTCTACTGATGTGTCAATACACCTTCTGTCGCTTAAGAAATCCATCACCTCAGTAAAGAGCATATCTGAGACACCAAGGCACCTTCGGTGCATGAAATATCGCAAATCCGCATGACACAGCATTGATTTTAAATTGATGATTGATTATTAGTTAGCCATGTTAAATTTCCCTCTGAAAAGTAAATATGTTGGCCTGTATGGCAAGCTTCTTCACATGCATCATGGACACATCTTTATAAGTGGGCATGCATCTTTATATGTAGAGAGGGATGAATATTGATAGCGGCCAAGCATCTAGAGATGTTAAATCACTCTCTCATTTGTCCTTCCACAAACATGGCCGCTGCTGGCTCAGCCTGGGAGTAAAGGTGACACAAAGCAGACCCTTTTGCGCAGAGAAAACACACTATACACTCTGAATAACAACCTCTATGGGGCTCCTCTATGCAAATGTCTTTATGCACTTGCAGCTGCCCAGCATGACAGTGACGCGGCTGCTGCCCAGCATGGTTGTGACGGAACTGCTGCCGGGCATAGTAGTGAGGGACCAATGAGAACCCTGCATGGATCTCATTGGTCGGGATATAAGGTTTCTCTCCCTGTGCTGGCAAACATTATCTCTCTCTCTCTCTCATTGGGATGTCCTTCAGTATAACAAGCCTGTTGTCTCTGTGGGCTTTTTAGGGAATTGATGGGTAATCAGATGATTACACACAAAATCCCCATCCTGGACAATCCTCCACCACAAACAAAGAGAAAGCTCTTTAGTTAATAAATATACTGTGTCAGTGTGCGTGCGTGGATGTGTGTGTGTGCAAGACAGTGTGTCTATGCACCTCTGATAGTTTGACCAACAGTGAGAGACATCAGATACGGGAAGGCGAAAAGCAAAGGAGAGAGGGAAAGGGAGATAGAGATAATGGGGAGAAGGCAGAATAACATAGTGACCGAGTCTGCAGCATACAAATCCCAAAGAAATATTTAATACAAACACACTGTCTACGTGTTCAAGAGACTGTGTGTGTCTGTGTGTGAGTATGTGTGTCTCTGTGTGTGTGTCTGTGTGTGTGCATGAGTGTGTCATATAAGGCTGGAATCAACATGCCCTAGCGATGTCAAAGTAGTTTCCTGTTAGCCCTGTATTAATTTGAGCGTATCTAAATACATTTCCACCTCTAGGCATTCTCTATAAGCCTCTATGACAACTAATGGCTCAAGTCTGTTATGCTTTTGAACTACTTTGAGAAACAGAAAACTTAACTAGAACAAAACACACACACATACACGTGCACACCCCCCCCCCCCCCCCCCCCCCCCCCCCCACACACACACACAGGTTGTTGCTTTTAACTGAGCTACCAGCTATCGAACGTGCCAGATAAAAAAAAAAAAAAGCAAATAACATGCAGTCAAGGGAAATATGTGTACATACCTATGAATTGTTAAAACAGAAAAATATTCCCAGTAATATATATTAAAAAAAGAAACACGCACACACAAATAAAAGGCTAAACACTTGCATAGGAAGCGTAACTAAGTGTTAACATTAGACTACATGTTGGTGACCTACACGTTGGGAGTAAGTTACACAATATTTTAGTCATATTTTAGAATGAGGCAACTTTCTGGCAGGGGTAGGCCAGCTTGATGTTAACATTAGGCAACATGCTGGTTAGTTAGATGTTAGTGCTAGGCTACATGCTGGCATGGTCAGGCTAGCTTGATGATAGCGCTAGGCAATGCCATGCCAGCTCCTCCTGCCTGGCTGACTGCAGGGGTTGGCATGGCGCCGGGTGGCTGTACTGTTGATAGAGTGGTGGGGAGGGCTGGTACTTGGCACACCGGTCCCTGGCAGCCACAGCCTTTATCTTCATGGCTGCGATGCCTGAACCTGCCTGCTAAACAGACTTTGCATTGGCTAGCTGTCTTATCGGGGAGAGCCACAGCCGCGGTCATTGTTTGAAGACGGTGAGCAGATGTCTATGTAGCGGTGGAGCGCGGCGGCGTTATGCAGACCATATTATCATGCCTGGTAAATTTAGTCGAATAAAAAAAGCATGACAAGGTAATTTCATGTTACCAGATTGTCACTTTGATCAACATCCATTAATGACTGACAGAGTGCCAGTTGGATAATAGAAAACGTGTTACTGGTCGCGGTTTGCTCCTCAGAAAACAAAGAGACTAATCGGGAAAGCATATTTAATTATTGCAGGTATTGTAATTAAACACATCTCTGGACTGGGGGTGCCAAGGCTCAGGATGCTGCTGAATAAAATAAAGACGTAAATAAAGACAATGCGGTGTGTCCTTGAGTTCAGAATGAGTGGTCCCTGTAACAGAGCTAAATACTGCCAGACTCGTCAAGACACTCTGCACAATAGGCTTGGGCCGTATCTAGTTTTAACACCTTCCATTCGTTTTACTGGTGTATACGGGCTATGGTGGTATTTGTGAAACGAAAACAATAATAGAGAACTGAATGTAAGAGCTGAGCTGAGGATAGAAGTCATTAGCATGTTTGACATTGTCTTGCCTACAATTCTGTGTGTCTAATATTCAATTAGCCTACTAAAACAGGTCTTGCTAGCATTAAGTAATTATGAATCAAAGAATAATAAGTAGATAGGAAATAAGAGTCCTTCTTCCATAGATCCGGTCCAAATCATAATGTGTAGCGCTACTCGAGTGATCATTGTAATAAAAAGTTTCAACCAATGTAAACCTATGGAAAGTTAGCTTAACCTGTATTTGTTACATTCTATGTGACGTCAGTTCATCCTGTATTTTACACAGTCCATCTGCGTTACTCCCACACTTGAGATCCACTGGCAACAAAGTGTTTTACCTGGTTATACTGTTGTGGAACTATTGGAACCATCTACCTCAAAAGAGTGATTTTAATGTATTAACATTTACATTTCTTACAATTCTGGGAACATTTACAAACGTGAGACGTTTCCAGGTTAAACCGATTCTATTGTTTAGGGCAGGGTACTTGGTAATTCACCTATAAGAAATGGCTCTACAGAGAGAAGCAATGCTACCTGATGGTTTCGCTTGGAAGACCCATCACTTCGGCAGATATACTGCCCAGATATACCGCCTTTACTTCTAGATGGCTGTAATTCAGAGCGTGAATATCTGTTGAATATCTAACATCTTTCGAACTTGAAAAAAGATATACTTTCAAGCTACATAAACTGCTATTGAGATTATCTGAATAAACCACCAGAGCATCGCTATGCTGCTATAAATGTCACTTTCAGGATGTTCCCGGCGGGCGGTCATTAATGTAAAACTTGTTGAACGTGTGGGAACTCTGCTTAAAGGTACCAAAATGTTATCATTGGCAAAATTAAATGTTTCAGTCTCAATCACAATGCAACAGCGAAGATTACATTTTTGACTAGTGATGTATATATCCTGCTTCAAAACTTGGACAAAATATATATCAACATAATAAAAAATGCATTCATAAGATGAATTGAATAGCAAAGTCCATATTTTTGCGGAATTGAATAACGGTATTTTATAATACCCTTGTATACTGTAATACTGTGATTCCCCAAGCCTACTGCACAATTATCTCCCTGCCAGCCACCAATCAAACGAAACACTTCAACAACCATTGGCCAAACGTATCCATCTAGAGCTGTTTTCACTTCTATAGCTAGCAGCCCTTGAGGCAACCCAATCACATACACATATGTAGCATGCATACGAGAACAAAACAGTAATCTTTGAGATCGCCACTTTAAATCCCCTGTGTACAAGTGGGTAATGTCTATTGATTTTTTCTAAGGTGCCAAACGTAGATCAGTATCTGTATGGCTGTATACAAAATACGTCACAGTAACTATTTCATGTTAATAGCTATGGATGTAGCATTCAGTGATGGCACAGAAGGCCACTTGAGCAGAGCCATTGGGATTCTTTTAACATAAATACACAGGTCGATAAAAAACATCAATTTATAACAACCCTTTCTGTTGTACTTAACTGCATGTTTGCTGCATGTTTATCAGAAACAGTAGTGGACTGATACTACTAGTAATACTAGTACTGCTACGCCTAATATTTGAGTATGACATATGGTGAGGAAACACCAAGACTAGTGTTTGCTTACTAACTCAAAGACACAGCTCCATTCCCGTTAATCCCCATTGTTTGACTGGAACAGCCACACCAACCAGATCACACCTAACCCTAACTTTAAAGGAGAACTTGGCTGAAAAAGATATCTTGGTGAGGGTACATTTGTAAAATTGGTTTGAGAACAGCGGGTTTGGGTATCTGACCGCCAATGTCATCATTCCACCTGTAGGCATCCTTCTCCCTAATGACATGGACCTGAGTTCACTGTTTTACACCTACCTGCTCCTTAATGACAAAGAGCTGAATTCACTGTTTAACCCCTTCATACTCCTTAATGACATGGACCTGAGTTCACTGTCCAACCCCTACCTCCTCCTTAATGACAAAGAGCTGAATTCACTGTTTAACCCCTTCATACTCCTTAATGACATGGACCTGAGTTCACTGTCCAACCCCTACCTCCTCCTTAATGACAAAGAGCTGAATTCACTGTTTAACCCCTTCATACTCCTTAATGACATGGACCTGAGTTCACTGTCCAACCCCTACCTCCTCCTTAATGACAAAGAGCTGAATTCACTGTTTAACCCCTACATACGCCTTAATGACATGGACCTGATTCCTGTCAGTCACTTTGGATAAATATTATAATAGTCTAATGAATGACTCAATAGTAGATAAATGAGGACCCATAGGGCAGTAAAAAGGCAGGGAAATGGTGGAGGGGGGCGGGAGGAGGGGGAGGAGGGGGTAAGGGTGGAGGGGGTCGGGAGGAGGGAGGAGGGGGTCAGGGTGGAGGGGGCGGGAGGAGGGGGTCAGGGTGGAGGGGGCGGGAGGAGGGGGTCAGGGTGGAGGGGGAGGAGGGGGTCAGGGTGGAGGGGGAGGAGGGGGAGGAGGGGGTCAGGGTCGAGGGGGAGGAGGGGGTCAGGGTGGAGGGGGAGGAGGGGGAGGAGGGGGTCAGGGTCGAGGGGGAGGAGGGGGTCAGGGTGGAGGGGGAGGAGGGGGTAAGGGTGGAGGGGGTCGGGAGGAGGGGGTCAGGGTGGAGGGGGCGGGAGGAGGGGGTCAGGGTGGAGGTGGAGGAGGAGGTCAGGGTGGAGGGTGAGGAGGGGGTCAGGGTGGAGGGTGAGGAGGGGGTCAGGGTGGAGGGTGAGGAGGGGGTCAGGGAGGAGGAGGTCAGGGTGGAGGTGGGACAAGGTAGAGGAGGTGTACCTGAGTTGATGTTGACATCCATCAGACTCTTCTTCTTCTGTTGTCTCTGGAGCTTTTCTTTCTCAGCTTTCTCCTGGGCTAGCCGGACCCGACGCTGCTTCTCCTCCAATTCCCTGCTCCTCTGGTTCTCCTTCAGCGCTTGCTGTAGGGAGAGCGGGACAGCGAGGGAGAGACTTAGGTAAAAGTTAGGCGAGTTGCACGACAGGAAGTGAGTCAGAGCTTATGTATGAAACCAAGTTAAAACACTGTATGAGCTGGGAACAGGAGATTAACCAATAATATATTTCATTTGGTTGATGCTTTTATTCAAAGTGTGTGAAATAGGATGAGTACTGAGCATGGGGGTAGGAACCCCTATGTGGGAGTTTGCTTTCATGATGGCTTGTTTAAGCAGCCCCAAATGGCGGAGTCTGAATGGACTCTGGGCCTGGATGAGGCTCCACACTATTTGTACATTGATCAATGTGCACATGTTAAACCAGCAATCTCTCCATGCACTTGAGAGATCTCCTGGATGGCAGCGGAGAGCACCATTACCATGTTCATTATCAAACCTTTGCACCAAACCATATTTTTAACGCTACCAAAATAAGTCACCTAGGTGGAATATGGGAGCTGCCTAGATAGTATGGACCTTTGCTTCAACCTAGTCTCACCTAGGGCTGGGTATCGTGGCCAATTTTCTAAATCGATTCGATTTTGATTCATAAGGTTCTGAATCGATTAATCACGATTCGATCTGCTCTTAAATAATGAAAATGGCTCAACTATGTTACAAAATACAAATGCACTTTATTTTTTCTCTCTATTGCAAGTGAAAGTGTGCAAGTGAAAGTGAAAGTGCAAGAACTACAACATTCCACTACTACAAACCCAAAAAAAAAAATCTATCTCATGCCTTATGAATCGATATTGCAAAATTTAAATGAAATCGATCCAAAATCGATTAAATTTATTTTTTTACCCAGCCCTAGTCTCAGCCTTTTCTGTACATTAGCAGTACGTCTCCATGGGATTCGTTCTGAACGTCTGATACATAGAGAAAGTGATGCTGTGCACCATGATTCTCATATGCTGTCAGCATTGTCACTAACAGACACGTAAACAGAGCTTATTTGAGACACAGGTTAATGTATTCAGTCAGCAGGTAAGTCCTTTTTTTCAGTTGATCCATTGTTGATCGTGTACAGCCCATGCTTGATCGTGATTGCATGTCAAGACGTCATCCTGACAAGTGGACTGTTTTGAAACAGTTAATCAACACTGTGTGCCAGACTTTCCGTTTGGAAAGGCTGGCTGAGGCAGAATATGGTACCCCCGAACCCTGGCAGGGTTAGTACCGTAGTCGATCAGTTGAGCTAGACATAAGAATAATGAGTTCTACAGTGTCTTCACTGACAATATTGAATGAAGCCCTCACTGTTGACAGAGATGACAAGTTAGAGCCGGCTACGAAGAGAAAGGGGAGGGAAAGAGACAGGAAAGGAGCGACAAGGCAAAGAGGAATAGGAAGAGAGACATCGAGACAGGAGAGAGAGACAGTTGCACCTAACCTCACATTATAACTATCGGTACATATCTGTAGTAATTTATAATTAACCATGTTATACATCTGTAAATTATGTATATTCTACTGCCTTTGTGCATCCCTGGTACTAAATATCTGTCTTTGTTTTCTCTCGCCTCTTTTCTTTTTACTAGGGTATTTTACTAGGGCTACATTTTTATTTATCCTTTGTTTAATTGTTAAATCGCTTTGGCAATGTGCATGTTACTTTCCAATTAATTATAATTGTATTGGAGCGAGAGATAAAGAGACATATGGAGAGACAGCTAGAGGGACAGTCTGGAGATCTCTAGCTGAGGCACAAGAACAGCCAACTCTTTATACCCGCTTAGGTTTTGATGAAGTCAATTTATGCGTCCTAACAGAATTGACCACAGCTACATAAACAGCTCAATGCCTGCCATCAGCAATCAGCCATCAGCTACCATCAGCAACGCTGCAGGGGACCTTTGTGAAGTGGTTTAACTTTTCTTTGGTAGATCCAGTAGTACTAGCCTTGGATGAATGATCTAATGGAACCCAAAAGTATTGGATGTAGTTATCTTACCAGGTCCAAATAGTCTTCAGTTAAATTACTTTTGTTTCATTTAAGCAGGTGCTCCAGGCAACAACTACAGTTTGGTTTTAGCAACTTGATTACAGGAAAAACATATATAATGCCTAAATGCTAGGAGTTTGTGTCTCAGAGCGATCTACCTTCATCCAATTCAGAGCTTATCAACTCCCTGTTGTTCGGAGTTCTACCTCGCTGTAATCAGCTCCAGACCGAGAGTCTAAATGCAGTCATTCCCTTCTTCTAATCATTCTTTCTTGTGGTTTAAGTAGATTCTGCCTCTGACACTCACAACAAAGACAAGCATTAGCGCAGTGGATGCTCATCAAACACGACTATAGCGGTAACTATAACGACTAAAAGTGTCCCAGAAAACAGATCATACTGCGTAACCTTTGAAGAGTGGAAACAGGATGGATCACTGTGTGTAAAAGCGTGGGAAGGACATAGTTGGATACTTGAGGAGTTGATTGGTGTGTGTGTGTGTGTGTGTGTGTGTGTGTGTGTGTGTGTGTGTGTGTGTGTGTGTGTGTGTGTGTGTGTGTGTGTGTGTAAGAGAGAGAGAGCAAGAGAGAAAGCACATGAGTGAGGGACACAGCAGGAGAGAGAGAGCGAGAGCAAACAAGAGCGTGCCAGAGCACCAAGGCCCAGGTCGGGTAATTCTTGGTTAAAATCTAACATCCACTCGTGACGACTACAATCAAAAAATACTTTTTGTGACAAAGAGAAGGAGATCAAATTTCAATGAAAACAAAAAGCGGTTACATCGATGAGTTTTGATCTGGTTGAAATAGACTGAACAACGATGTTTGAACAGACATTTGCACTGAAGGCTTTCCTCAGAGTCAGAGGACATGTCCCTGCCTCACTTCCTACTGGTGCTCTCTCATTCACGTCTTTTTAGATTCCTAATTATTTTCTCCTGATGCTTCATCTATACCGCGGCTGCCTCACCTACACCCAGACCACTTCACCTGGATGACCTATGGTCCTTCGCCCAATCGATCCGGATGGTGGTGAAAGTCTAGCACAAATAAAGAATTTCATTGGTCAAGCCAGCATACGGGAGCCCACAAAAGCAAAAGCTTGGACACATGTTTTCACTCTGCACCAAAGACCTGCGTCGGTGTGGATACTCCCATAAGAATTCATTTTAAATGTCCTCCCCCTAGCACTGGTTGGGACGTTCACTTTTTGGGTTTTAAAAATGGTTTCAACGAGAGCGAAGCCAGCTCATCTTCAACAAGCAAATAAAAGCTCCACATCGAAAGCCAATTCATTACAAGTATTATGAACAAGTTATCCTGTAAAATAACCCAGCTTAGAGGAGGTTAACAGCGTTGGAAGAGGAAACCAGTGTGTTGTCCAAGACAAATAAATGCTAATGTTGATGAGCACAGCACAGACGATGTGGAGAGATAGGAGGCCCCACTAATGGAGATGTGATATTTTGGTGCTGTGGGCCGTACTGGCCGTAGGTGTTAACGCTAGGCTAAGTGGTGCTGAGAGCTCCATTAGGTCTTGGCAGAGGGACAGGCTGCCTATGATTTAATAGAGTGCTAGTATGATTGCACCATAATCAATAGACCGCTCTTATCCTGTATCTGACTCCTTCCTCCCCTCCCCCTCTTTGGCTCAATCCTTCCATCCTGCATGGTCCATTGCTCCCTCTCTCCTTCTCTCCATCTCAAGCTCTCTCCCGCTCTCCATATATCTCCCTCTTTCGCTCTCCATCCTGCTATCTTTATCATGTTTATCCATATATCTCTCCCTCTGCCAATCGTATCTCCCTCCATCTCCCTCTGGCACACTTTCCACTTCGTCCTCTCCTTCTCTTCATCCATACCGTGCTCATCGACTTCCTCTTCAACTTCAACTTTTGGACACGGCTTAGGCCCCAGTCGGATCAACGTACCACCGGCGCAATACGCAATACGCACATATTTGGGATGTCGAAATGGGAGGTGTCGGTCATATCAGAGGTGGACTGACAACCTCTCGTTAGATCTATATTACCGTGTCGGTTCTGGACGGAAACACGGCCGACTCCATCTGAAGCGGCTGAGCGCATCAGGGCAGCAGGGGGAGACGGAGAACATTGATTCTCTTTTATTGACCTTTCCATTCAGAGAAGATAAGCTGCCTTCATATCCTGTCTGTGTGGTCCTGAAACTCGTCCTCGCTGATACTCCTGTCCTGCCAGCAGCACACACACGCATGCGCACGCACATTCAGACACACACACACACACACATACACTTTGAGGCTTGCTCTTATTCGCTCAAAATGGACAGCGATGAAGTTGCAAGGCCAGTCACCACAGTTCCAACGTTTCACCCGAGTTGACATTGTACCCATTGTGATAAGAGTTTTTCAGACATTATGATAAGAGGACATACGTTTCTTGTTTTTCACTCTTTGCTAAAAGTGACAGATATTGACAGTGATGCAAATGTGACCTCACCCTGATGTAACATAGCTGTAACGTAGCTAGCACAGAGCTTGAGTGATGCAAAAGCTCGGTACTAGCTCAAGTTTCTAACTCTTTGTGGAAACTGAGATATTATCAGCTATGCAGACGTGACTTTACACTGACGTAACCTGGCTGTAACGAAGCTGGCCCAGAGTTTTAGCGTCACTCAAGCTTAAGTAGCTAAGGTGCTAGCAAGTGACAATGCACATCGCTAGTCTACAACCCTGCAGTGATGCTGGAGAGGGGATGGCAAGTGAGTAGGAGGTCATCCTACTGACAGGAGGAGTGGAGGAGGAGGAGCACAAGCAGACAGAAGGAGCAAGGGAGAGGAGGTTGTGCGGAGTTAGGGAGCAGGGCTGAACCACATTCATCTCCTGATGGATGAGTGACAGGTTGGGAGGATTTGAGATGAGAAGAAGCGAGGAGATCATAAGATATGAGGGCTGATTGGATGAGAGGAAGAGCGGTTGCAAAAGAACAATTAACCGAAGAAAAAAGAAAAGGGCAAATATAAAAGATGGCATTTGGGGCCGAAGAGGAGGAGAATGCAAGATTACAGAATAAGGGTGTGGATAGTCTTGGAGAGAGGCTGAGTCACATCTACAATAACCATAATACTTCATTTTTATTTTATTTTATTTCATAATGAGACCATCTCCTGGAAAACATTAAGTTTGATTGGAGGGAACAGGCACTGGCAGTTGCTCATGGCAACTACTGATCCACAAATGGCCGTGCTCATAACCGGGCCTCGATCTGTGAAATTAGTGGCAGATTGAATGAGGCGGTGAGGCGAAGGGCAGAGGAGGCCGCACGCGATACGTTCTCAATAAAAAGAGGGCTAAACGACGCTGGTTTCGGTGACAGGTGTGATGGATGCCTGATATGAAATAAGGAATGTTGGATGGCCTCTACCATCACCCGCAGCCAACTGCAGGCCCTCCTCTCATTAAACAGTCAACATCAGTTATCAGGGAGACATCCAAGCCTAATTGCATTAGGACACTAAAGCAAACGCTGTCTCCCGTCCCTCGCAAGCACAATGTGCTGATTACATTCATGACACGACGCCTCAGAAAACAACCTCCCTGCTTTACATGGTAATTTGATAAGTTGACGAGTGAAAAGAAAAAGAAAACCAACCCGCAGGGAAGATGGAAGCTGAAATAACCAGCGATGAACAGCCGGTGCAGCCCCCAGCGATGCAGTGGCGACTCAGCTCTGATTCATTCAACATCAGGCAAGTAACCATCCTCTGGTTATACATGCAACCAACCATGTGAGTGCACTAGGGATGGGCAAAATGATTCTTTTCCGGGAACTAGTTCTTTCAGTTCAGTTCACTATAACGATTCGTTTATTTGATTCGTTCGTTTTGATTCGTTCGTTACGTCAGATTACATCTTAAAAAAAATAAAAAATAAAAAAACTTTTTTTTCTAATTTTTATTTTTTTGTAATTGGTCGTGGGTCCGGAAAGGACCGTCAAGACCGCAGTCCGCCGTTTGGAGATGCCTGCTACATAGTATGTCGAACGTCCCACCAATATTTATACCACTTGCTTACTCTCTATATTTCATTCATGGTTTTACATTTATAATTTTCTTTTACTTTACATTTAATTCTTCATTGTTCAGGCATTACAGAACTTGCATGGTCATAAAAAAAAAATACGAACTGCAGTTTAATTTCTTTGTTTGTTCTTAAATTGACGTAGAATGGAGCAAAGACTCCTGGGATTGGGAAATGCGTTTATCCAATAAACAGATGGAGGTCAAGTCTATTTTCGAAAAAATGTAGGGGGATATATGAGTCGAATGGTATGACCCAAGATACGTCAGACAGAGAAAGCGCGCATATTCGACGGTACCGCCTTGTCATTGGTTTACCCAGGTGCCATTCCAACACCAGTGCTACCTCTCATTGGCTGAATCTTTGAGAAAGTTGTAGACTCAATCAATGGAAGTCGCGGGGAGACGGAGCTCTGTTCGTTTGTATATTTTATTTACGTGACCATATGTTTGGTTTATGTTAAAAAAAAAGAATCAAAGAACCAGTTCTTCTTGTTTTGGGGAACCAGTTCTTGTCGTTCACGTTCGGGATTCGTTCGTTGTAACGAATCAGTCGCGACCGACACATCCCTAGAGTGCACAGAGTATTAGTGACCCGAAGACTCTGATGAGAGTCAATAGGACAGGAGCTTAATGCAGGATGTGTTTGCTTAATGAAGGGTCACCTCACACCCAGCAGAGTGGGGAGCAGCGGTATAACATTAGGTCAAATATTAGCTTTCAGCTTCAATAAACACAGAGCCGCCTGCCTGGAGGAAACACAGGTGTCGGCCCCGGATCATAGTCCGGGGTTAATTAGAATGAATGACACGCGATACAGACACACTGGGAATAAAACCGGCTCATTTAGAACCCTAACCAAGGACGTCTCCCTCTTGGGCGTTGATTGGCTCAAAGTATTTGAAACGAGTACTAGTATTTGTGGGATCTTTCTAATTAGCAGTTCAGTGGTGCGGTGACATCGCTACTCATGGTCACAAGGTCAGAGTCATTATTTGTTTTTTCTCTGGGAGATTAAAGCGTCCAGAAGCCAGGGCCACAGAGCCCTCGTCTTTATGTTGACCTCCACCCCTCCAATGTCACCAAAGATGGTCCCAGTAAGAGATCCCGCTGCTGGACGAGCAGACTGGAGGGACAGGTTGGAAGATTTATATCAGGATGAGGAGGAGGTTGGGGAAAGGAGAGGAGCAAGATGGAAAGAGGAGAGAGGCTGGGAAAGGAAGAAGGGAAGGAAAAAGGAAGGATAGGGAGACAGTACATAAGGGTAAGAAGGAAAAGATTGAAGCAGAGAAGCACATTGAGTAGGTTTTTAGGAAATTAATGAAAATATGCAAAGTTTGGGACAAGGATTGTTCGGAATAAGTAAATTAAAGACATACACAAATAGCCTAAGGAGCATCCGATAGAAACACAGTAAGAGACCAATTATAGAGAAAGAGAGAGAGCATGTTTACCAGCTCAGTGTGAGAGAGATACCTGAGAGAGCAAGAAGGGAGCAGAGCTCAGAAGCAGACACAAAGATGAGTATAAATGGAAGAAAAATCTATAGTGAGGAAAAATAGATTAAAAAAAAAAAGTGCATGAGAGTGAGACGGATATCTAGAGGTGAAACTAGAAAGAGCTTAAGAGAGCGATGGAGATGAAACGAGAGATGATGATAAAGATGTAGAAAAGCTACCCTTTTCTGAAAAGAGTGTGGGGGAGATCTAGGGAGAGCATAATTGAAATAAAGAGAAAGTGGTACAGAGAGAGAGGCATGGATAGCGTTGGCTCTAAAGAGAAGGCGAGAGATCAAGAAAGAGGCTGAAAAAGAGATGGATAGAGACGGAGAGTGAGAGTGGGAGTGAAAGAGAGTTCCTCAAAGGTACAGTGCTACTGCACTCCTAAAATCATGATAAAGACAGAGAGGGTGAGAAACAGGCTAAACAACAGCGATAGAGAGCGAGAGGAACCAAGAAAGCGAGAAAGAGCTAAAGAAGCAGAAAGAGAGAGAGTGCGAGAGGGAGCACAAGAGACCGAGAGTGCGAGAGAGAGAGAGATAGAGCAAGAAGGAGTGGCAGAAAGAGAGCAAAAGAGAGTATGGGAGGCACAGGGACAGGGACAGAGCATAAAAGAGAGGAAGAGAGAGTGTGTTCCCTAAAGGACGAGTGCTCCCCTCTCCTCAGGTCTCTCCTGGACGTCGGCCATTAGACACGCTCAATCGGAATCCTGTCAGACTCGCGGCCTTGCCCTGGGTCTGCTCATATGGCTCAGTGAACACGCTGCGCACACACACAAATACACAAACACACACACATGTGTGTGTGTGTGTGTGTACACATACACTTGCGCTCACAAACCAAACTACCTCATAAAACTGACTTTCAGGGCACAGTTGGCGAACCCCACTCAGACAAGGTGCGACCAGGAGAGCTTTCCTGTGTTTGGGGGGTGGAGGCCGAAACCCAAACCTTACCAGTAAATAAAACACACACACTATAGAAAAGTCTCAAAAGTTAACCTCATTTTAGAGGTGTACTCATTGAAAAGACGTAAAATAAGTATATTCAACTTTATAACGCTGACATTTCTGCTGTTGTATTTTAATTCCGCTGTAATATACACTTATTTGTGATTCAAAACGTTGACGTTTATGCCGAATTTCCTCAATTCTACAATGGCATAAAAGATGCATTTACGCCGTAGAGCTCCTCCTCTTGATTCTCGCAGGCAGTAGTCATCTACTTTCTACCCTAATCAATCATAAACAAAGGCATACCCCATCAGGCCATTAATGATCTTTCTATCGTTCGGCCTGTCCATTCACTTCACTACACTATGTTGAGCTAGGATATATCAGGTATTCAATCCTCGTTAAACTCAGCGGTACACCGTAGACTAACCATTATTTACACTTAGATCACCACGTTTTGCCTCTGTTTAGTTCATAGAAACTAGCAATGATCCATATTCCCTCCGACTACGACTGTGTTCAATATGAATATAATGTTAAGTAGGCCTACAACTAATCTCCTTGATGTTCCCTGTTGCTGTTTTACCAACATACAATATTAATTGACCATATAATATCAATAGCGATGATTGTTAAAATATATATACATATTCACATGAATGCGGTCTAGTTCTACTAGGCTACTAAATGACTTCATTTACATTAAAATAGGCTTCCGCTAGGTGTCATCCAAATACTAAAGAGTAGAAAAACCACCATCACTCCAGAAGTAGTCTAATATGAATGAAACGTGGAATAAATCCATATTATGAGGGCCGACCAACATCACGGTGCTCTTGCGCGTTGAAGACTTGCTTTCGGGGCTTTCTCTCTGGGCTCTTACCAAGACTCAATTGGAGAGGTGGCTCATGGAGATGAAGCTTTTGCAATTGGACTGAATAGCTTATTTCAATTGCAACTGCAAGCATCCTCAGCAGTCGTGAGACAATAGAAATGTCATTTATAGATTAAAATATTATAATATCTATATAATATATAATGTGTCATATTGACGCCATTCAAATCAGCTCCATCTCGAAGGAGCAACCTCCACGAGTAATTCTTTCAATGCGTAAGGGGAAAGTTATAGTTTGACTCGGGTACAGATAAGACTACTGCCGGACTGAATGTGGATTTCTTTTTAACGTATTTGGTTCACATTCATGTGAACAAAACATTCCTTAACAATCATCGGTACTGATTTGGGTAAATGAATATTGCCCATTGCTAAAACAGCCACACTAAACATCAAAATGAATAGATGTAGGCCTACAATAAAACACATTCAATTCACACTGAACACAGTGATAAAAGGTATAAAGACGGATCGTGTGTAGTGTAGTGAAGTGAATGGACAGCACAAACGATAGGAAGGTCATGAAAGGACTGGTGTTGTCAGACTTCGGTTAGCGTGGATTGGTTGGAGAAGGATCATACTTAATGGCTGTATGAATCAGGAGGAGGAGCTTATTTGACTGTTATGAAAACTGTATTTTTGAACAACTAAAATGGCTCTTTTTACGGCTGAATAAAAAACAACAGCATTAAATATGGTGTTATGAAAGCTTAAACGCTGTATTATACGTCGATTTTAATGAATCGGATCTGCACTGAGGCGTTGTTTTGACCCATTGGTCTTCCATATACACACAGAAACAGACCCACACACACACACACACACGCACGCACGCACAGAAACGCTCGCACACACCAGATAGTCCTGTGAGGATAACAGAGGACAGGAAATCTGTTTCGAAATATAAATAAATAAAACAGACATTTGTGTGGCTGTAGTGACTGCGGCAGTCAAGTGGAAAATAACAGACCTTCGCAATAAAATGAAAAAAAATACAAAAAAATAACACAAAGCCAGACTGCTCCTGCCAGAACATTAAGTGCATTAGATTATAAAGAGGAAATTAAACAAACAAACCGAAACAAATCTAGACCTCAACACTCAACACACATTCACACAAACGCGCACACACACACAAACATAAACCCATCGCTTCTAAACAAGAAACCTGCTCACAAAACCAAGAGCAGATAAAGTGCATTACGTTGATCGAAGTGCTTGACTGTCACTCGCGCTTTGTTGTAATTTTAGCAGCAGTAGTATTTGTTTAAGCAGCAGTCATAGTATTTCTAAGTTGCTATTTGTAGCAGTAAGAAACTACTTTTTTGTATGAGCTATAGTCTTATTTAGTAGTATTTAGTTTGGTGTAAATATCGATAACTGAATATAACTGGTTGATTTTACTAAGACAAAATGAGCTGCTGCCAACCATAGAGATTCCCTCCATCTGTATTGCAAATCTTTTCGCTGGTGTGTTGAAATTATTACTCCCAAAACATGTCCAAATTGAAAGACTTTGAGTGCGTACGCCAAGCCTAAGCCCTGGGCCAGACGCAACCCGCTAGTCTAATCGTTAACTCTCCAGAGTCCAGCAACCTGCTGGGATAATCCTGTTCATCATACACCCACACACAAACACACACACCCATGGTCCTGCCTCCCAACCTGAATACCCCCTCCTTCCACTGTGATAGTGTGTGGGTTGTGATGGGCCCAGAGATGAATGGGTTGTGTTGGGACCGGAGACAGCAAATCTACGTACATACAGTTTTGAATAACAAGACAGGAGTGCTGCCGTGTATGTAGAGGATAAACTAAAGGATAACAGTGGTATTGACTAGAATATAAAAGGAGAGAGCAGCAATGGGGGCTCCTGCTTCACATTGAGCGTGTCCAGTGAGTGACTGCCGGCCATGGAAGCCTTTGAGACTTTGAGGCCGTCCTTGTGATGAAATAGCAGAAGAATAAATCTCAATTGACTTTGACTTGGCAGTTACCTACTTCAACCATTGATTGTCTGAATCCCGCGGTGGGAAGAGTTTGCCAAGTGAGAGCTACGCAGTATCGATTATGTCATTAGTGACACAGATAATGGGATATTTACATCTAGACGACTGCATTAATCCCACATCAGTCCCTGTGACATCACATCCTTCGACGCAGCTGCGGCGTGGAGTTATGGCTCGACCAGTGAGGCCCGGCAAAGGCTGTTTTATGACCTGGTTGTGTCGCGATGATGAAGAAGAGCCCTATGCGGCCAATCAACTTTGTTTTGTTGGTTTATAAGTGCCAGTTGGCCTCGGGCAATACTGATCAAAATCAAATATATTTACTTAGAGATGAATTTGACTGCATGACATTCGGCTAGTATGCAGAAGTACATTTATAAAAATAACGAATAGATGAGTAGAATTTGGTCCGCTACAATCCACTATATAAGGTTTAGGGTTAAGGTCCTTAACAGGTTGAAAATGTTGTGCAACGGCTCAAATAAAGATACAAATGGACACACACACACACACAACTCACGATGAACATGGTGCGGAAGTTGCTGAGGTCATTGAAGAGCTCCTCCACAGAGGTCTTCTTGGGGTCGATGGAGAAGAACTGCACCATGCTCTGGTACTGGGCGTCCATGTTCCCCTGCAGAACAACCAGCTTGGCGTACTGCTCCCGTGCGTGCTTGGCAAAGCTGTGATACCCGGGCAGGGGAGGGGGGGGTCAAGGGCAATCCAGGAGCATCAAGGACACATACAAGCACCATACTGAACAAAGCACCTTGGAACCCAGCACCTTGCTATAAACCCACCGCTGGGGAAACAGGGGTCTTAGAAACAAAAACCTTAGAACCAAGCGCAATAATGTGAACCAACTAACCACAACGTAGCAACAAAATAAACGGTCAAATAATAATAGCTATGTATAAAAATAAATTCCCACAAGCTCTACTGAATTTGTATGGGAACTTATTATACGCAAAAACGACAAAAAAAAAATTATGAGAAGATAAGAAGGAAAGGATGTTGTTTATCCCAAGTTGGATTTTTTTTAATTCCTTTCGAGAGTGTTGGGTTTGAACCTCCACCGGTGATGAGGTAGAGACTCCTGGCAAGAGGGTTGGTGTGTTTCAATATATTCTCCCTTCTCCCCACTTGTTGGCTCGGTTTGCTGATTATCAATCCTGGACACACTTCTAGTTGAAGTTTGCTAATGAAGTTTTAGTACAGCGATGCCATTGATTTTATTCAGCTTGAAACGGAGTCTGTAGCAGGATCCACTCTGCACACATAATGAAGTATAAAGGTGTAGGGGCCTTTGAAGCGGATCAGAGAGAGCGTGGTACTAAAGAGAAAGTCTTATGAGGCTCAGGGGATCAATACATATCTTGGAAAAAAAAAAGATGTAGCAAATGTATGAACTGAAAAACATTCAATATCTGAGCCAAGCAACCACCAACATTATAACTATATACTATTTCATTTTCTTTTAACTCACAGCAACAGTGAATTAGGATACATGACATTAAGGAGCAGGTAGGGTTTTGGACTCCCCACAGGCAGACTTCGGACATAGGGGATTTAACCCAGTACTTTTCAGCTGGGAGTCAAACACTGCTAACCACTATTGTGGACCTCAACCCCAATGCTTTACCAGCATCCACGCGATTTTTTTCCAGGAAACACATTGCGAAAGAGAGCAGAGCGGCCCCTTGTGCGACTGTTCCACGGTGTGACCCACGGCCCACAGCAGAGGCCAGTAATCACCCAGTGACAGTGGAGGAAAGCCCCAGCGTGACACCTCCCCTTCCATGGGTCAAACACAACAAAGCATTGGCCAGCGGCAGCGCTCCGTGTGTGAGCTGAACGAGTGTGCAATTCACAGGGTTTGTGTAGCAGTAGTGAAGTGTGTTCCCCACACGCGGCAAATATATATATATGTGCAGGATACTGCTCGCTTAGTTGTAATTAGCCGTGTGGACATGTTTCACTTGGGATTTAATTGTTTTAATTTTGATTGAATCGTCTTATTTACTTGAGTTGCACTCCAGAGGAAGCCTGGAATTCAAGCGTGTCGTAGCCAGTAGTGAATGCTGCTCGTTCCATTAGTGTGCACGTGTCCAATAAACGTAAAACGTTGCTACTCTTAGTGCCTAGACCTCAGCATAAGAATGATCAAGGACACTGGGTTTGAACCCAGAACCCTTCGCTTGCCAGAAGAGCTAGTCCATTGCCTGAGACATGGCTAGCCCGACAACAGAGCTCAGACAACATAGTGTTTATCTATATATAGTTTTTTGATTGGCATAAAATCAGTCCCATGACTTTAAAGAAGGTGAGCTGTGCTTTGTTATTGTTCTGCTGCAATAACACTGCCATTCTAGCAGCAAGCTCCTTCCACGAACACCAGGACTTATGTGTTAAACACACATAAGCCCTAAGGTATACAAACCGTTATTTATTTATAGAATTTAAGTGATTTTCTAATCATGTAGATCTTCCCCAGAGATTACTGCAAAGGGAAAAATAGCAATCTTGTCATTCCAAGTGTTTCTCGTGCTCTCAGGAGATTTGTATTTGTTTGTACTTAAACCGAACCACTGTCATTATACATTCAATACACGTTTTTACTCCATATCTGTTTGAAGAACATGGAGTAGAGGGGAGTCATGGGGTTAAATCCCACCTCTCAGCTACTCACATCAACACACCCTTACAGGCTAGTGGTGTCTCTTCAAAAACATGGTCCAAATCTAAATGAGACTTTACAATGTAGAATAAAGGTTAGGGTTAACCCTTAGGGGTAACCCTAGAAAAATAAATGGCATACATATATTTATTTTAATTTAACACATTTGCCAGTCACTCATCTCCCATAAGTCCTGCTTGTCTATAGAGTTGGAAAACCTATACAGGTGGGTTACGATGAACACATAACCGCAAGAAATGGATGCTTTACATTACTCAGTCACTTGTACTCACCTTCAAGTCAAAGAACAAGTCCCACACTTAAAGGGCCCCTACTTTACCACAAGGCGTGGGCCATGTAACCCAACATAACCTTAAAGGGGATCTATTATGGTTCTCGACTTTTATGACCTATAAATGTTGTTATAATGATTGATAGTCATGTTTAACCATACACAGAAAACAATGTAGATTTTCGGGAAACTCTTCCTCTCATCTGGGCGCTTTCAGCATTCTCTGTCAACGCTCGGTTTCGTCCTTCTCCGCCACCTCGCCCCCCTCCTGCCAACCCAACTCCGTTGTGATTGGTTACCTTCCTTAAAGCGCGCGCGCGGGCAGATTTGACCAGGCATATGGGGGCGCAGCAGGAGTGCCTCTACGTAGATGATTTCCCGGAAATGTGAACAAGTGAATCGCAAACGTTGTCCCGAGTGTCTAGCGCTCTGCACAGCCACCCCAGACTGTCAGCAGGGAATAAGTCGAAATGTATGTACGTCATTATTTGACACTTTAGTATGGTTAAACATGACCATCAATCATTATAACAACGTTTATAGGTCATAAAAGTCGAAAAAGCATAATAGGTCCCCTTTAACTTGGAATGCTTGACAACAAGAACAAGAAATAAGATTGGGGAACGCGATTAACCTGCAGTTTTTAGGGGTTAAGAGAAAACATCAACCCAAACAACTTCCAAGCCAATCAGCCATGATGGCATGTATCAAAGAGAGAGTGCATTCCAAAGGATGGATAGTTTGACTGCTAGGTTCCTTCCCAACAATGCTGTATGGCTCAGCCGTTGTGACCGGATGAGATATAAAAGCACATCTGTTAGGGGAGCCCAGCAGAGGACTCAAGGAGGGGCATCATAGAGTTGACTGTCAGGCCCATCACAAAGGTGGCCGTCTTAGCCGGACCTGCGCAACCTCCGGGACTCACTGCTCCACCTCACTACCAACCCGGCCCCTAGCCCTTCTGCCCTAGCTCAGCCCGGGGCGGTTTACCGTCTTAACTCCGGACAGAGGCAGGTGCCGTGTGTATAATTGAACACAGTTCTTATCATGCTACAGTGAGTGCCTGTAGTGTGCACCGATAAAGTTTAACAGTACTGACGTGAGCGGAGACAACTTTGCACAGACAGCTGTCCCGCTACAAGCGTGGGCCACAGCAAAATAAAATAGGTGAAGTAATACGACCGCAGAGTCTTCTAGAGGGAGGTGGTGTGTTAACCGTGGCTCATAACACACACACCGATGTACAGCTGTTCACTGATCCTACTTCGCGCAAACGATTTAATCTGACAAGTGTGTCTTAATGAATACCAGAAAGAGAGTGAGTGTCTTTGCCATCGTGTGTGTGTGTGTGTGTGTGTGTGTGTGTGTGTGTGTGTGTGTGTGTGTGTGTGTGTGTGCACACATATAAAGGATATGGACATCTTGGTGAGGAACATGTCCTGGGGGAGGTCTGAGGAGGAAAAAGTCTTCAGATCTTTCTCCAGCTGAAGCAGCTGCCGCTCCATCTGCACCAGGCTCTTCTCCAGGTTCTCTGCTGAGACTACATGCACACACACACACACACACACACACACACACACACACACACACACACACACACACACACACACACACACACACACACACACACACACATTGTTAACAGGAACAGTATATATACATTGAGGTACAATGAGGATACTAATGAACAGGCTTCATTCCTCCACCGATGCGTTGTCAGAAATGAGAAGAGCTGGCTCAGCAGGCCGTGGTGTGATTCACCCTGGCTCATTGGTCACGTTACAGAGCACCTTCTCCAGGTAATCTACTCATGCCCCTACTCTTTTCAGGTTGGTCACGGCTGACATCTCAGGCTAGAGGATCAACCTAGCATGATGTTTAAATGAGCCTGATTATAGTGATGATGACAGAGTCATAAGCTGCTTACTGCTTAAGTACGCTCATATGCCAAGCTGCGCGACATCCCGTCACCAGGAACCACACACTGGGTATGTACAGCTGTAGGCTTGCTGCACTAATGCAGCAAACAACACTGTTGGAGTGTGTATGTACACAGACTATAATAATAATAACAGAAGAATAGTCAGATTATTTAATTCATACTGTTCTTCCCAAAGAGACGGAGGACGGAGAAAACGGGGCGAGTTCAAAAGGACAATAACACACCATTACTAATTATGTTGTATCCCCCGCCACTACATAGTTTGATTCAGAACGCCATAATCATTTCTTCCCTCGCGCTTAAACATAATCTTTCTCCCTCTCCTTTCAAATGAAAGTCATTGAGGATAGCCATTGACAGTCATCCATTCCCCCTGCTCCTGCTTCTTAGCAGAGAGCATAGATGTGTAGCAGGCAGCATAGTGCCTCATAGCAGATAGCATAGCCTTATGTAGAAGAGGGTATAGACTCGTAGCTTCATGTAGCAGAGAGCATAGCATCATGTAGCGGAGCGCATAGCATCATGTAGCGGAGCGCATAGTGCCTCGTAGCAGAGAGCATAGCATCATGGAACAGAGCGTATAGCATAATGTAGCAGAGAGTCTAGCATCATGTAGCAGAGAGCATAGCATCACGCAGAGGAGAGAGCTTAGCAACATTAGCAGGGGGCATAGCGTTGAGTAGACGAGAGAGCACAGCATCATTTAGCAGAGAGCATAGTGTCATGAAGCGAACAGCATAGCACCTCGAAGGACAGAGCATAGCATCATGTGGCAGGGAGTAAATCATCATGAGGCAGAGCATAGCATCGTGTGGCAGAGAACATAGCATCATGAAGCAAATCAGCGTAGCGCCGCGGAGAAGGGAGCAGAGCACCGTGTACAGGGGGTCGTGTCATGTAGCGACGCCTTGTGGGATTCAATCAGGCCGGTATTCACAGTGCCACTACATCACGTTGATTAGGTCTGCATTGTTCTTCTTGTTGAGTAACGCTCGCACCACTTGGTCAACGCTTAAAACAAGGAGGGAAGGAAGCATGGATTCAAAGCTTTTGGATTAAAACGCTTGATAAATGACTATAGTAAATAGTATAAAGGGCAATAGACCATACCAAATGGTATATTTATTAACCATCTGGAGTTTTCTTCTCATAGTTAACATTGACAATCCAGAAACCAACCTGCAGCCTTTAGGCAAGGGTAAAAGGTATATTTATTACACGGAACATCAACTCGTGTATAACTTGATAATCTGTACTGCAGCTAATTCAGCGCAATGAAACCCAAGACTGCTCTTCCGAGGGCCTATTGTCGGAACGTGACGAGAATCACGCTCGGAAAAACAAGGCCTGACTGTTATTGATCGTGCTGAACTGCTCATTAACAAGCATTCACTTATGCTTGGAAGCCTCCCTTTGGGTAAGGATTGACTGAAAGGCTGGTTGAATATGAGGGAATCCACACAGAAGACGCATGCCTTACATGACGGTTGCAAAACAAACTAAACTAAAGATTCTGCATTCATTTATTCATTACCCATGAGGCACTGAGTCTTTCTGTGTTTCAACTATTTTAAACACATACAAGAATCTCAAAAGGCCACTCCAACAAATGTCACATTAAGCTGTGCAAACACCCAATATCCATTATTATTTTCCATTTATGACAAACTAAATAAAACATTGTGAAAGGGAATTGATTGGATTTTCAAGAGAACAAAATAATAAGTAACGCAAGATATTGGGTTTTAATGGAGAAATAGAAGCCTGACTTTTTCATTGGTAAAAGACACACATTTCTATTAATATGACAATGTTCTAAAGAGACTTGCCGTAAACTCAGATAAATGTCCTCAAGGAGCAGGTAGCGGTTATGGTCCCCATTGCTGAACTTATTTTTTATTTTATTTTTTTAGACGCCGCTGCTGCTTCACTGTGGCTTGTTCCAAGTCACCCAATCACAGCTTATCAACTGTCAAACAAAGATTACATTTTGGAAAATAGTAGGTTGTAGGACTGGCCTTCATACCTCATTTCAAGATTCAGTCCCATTTCGTTTCACCAAAAAAAGTCCATCTTTCACTGCCTGTAAACGTAGATGCCGTAGACCACTGCTGCAGTATCTAACTTTTTAATCAACTGAACGAATTGGTTCAATTGGTGGAACAAATGCGTTATTGTTGTTTTGAAATTTTCTTTTTTTAAATATAAGTGGCTTTCGAATCAACTCATCCGTCTGAGTTTGACTTGTCTACGACAGAGCTTCAATGCAGCCTTGAAGTTTCTGAACACACACGGTTTCCAAAGCATGAGATTATCAATTATAACAAAGCATACAACGTTTGAAAATTGAAGTTTTGAATCAATTTCACGACAGGGCTCGTGATATTTATAGGCAAGGACTAGAGAGGGGGAACGGATTGCCAAGCATGGAGAAACACCTCTCCCTGTTCTATTAGTTTGAATAAGTTATTAATACATATCATTATTAAATCCCTTCAAAAACGATAAATGCCCCGATGGCTGCCGAAATTAATAGCTTGAGTATCCTCACACTAGACGGCCGCTGTCAAAGTGCAACTGAAATATTCAAATCATTTTTGAATATACAAAACTAACTAATGATAATTCATAATCATCCCATATTTAGCCATTCTGAAAATGATTGCCATTACCTCAACTGAAGCATAGGATTCTCAGACAAAATGTAGCCTACTAACCCTAGTCCCCAAATATCCATAGATGTTTAAAAATATAAATATTTTTGTTTTTGTCACAATTTTCACAAAAACAAAACAATTAATATTCTAATGCTGAATTGAGATTCTAATACCTACCTAATGAACCAAACCCTCGTCAGTGGTTACATATAAATGAAAGCCTCAACAGTCTGTTTCTCCGAATATCAAAAAAGCTACATTTGTGTATGCACAGGCTGCTTATCACTCATGGATGTACAATAAGAATTCTTCGCTTCGATGTTAAAGGTCCCATGACATGCTATTTTATGTATTCTTTAATATAGGTATTAGTGGGCAACTAACACAGTATTCAAAGACGTTCCCTAAATTCAGCCGTGGTGCAGAGTTACAGCCACTCCGAGCCAGTCGCACATTGAGCTTCCCCCAAATGCGCTGTTTCGGTGGGTGTGTCAAGGAGGAGGGTGGGGGTGTGGCCCTGAGCAGCTTGCAGCCACCATGCGCTCTGTTTACAGTGGATGTATCGCAGTGGCGAGCCGCACACAGCCTTTAGCCGTGTTCTGTAAATATTCTAGAACACACGGGAGTCCTGGAGCTCTATATCTAAATATTATCATATAGCCTACACAGATATCTATATCATATAATATATATTATCACGGCCAAAAGCTGTGTGAGCCGATATTATGAATCTCAAACGACCGCGTTTGGTTCTCCGACGTTCCTGGTTCTTCAACGTCCACATCAATGTGAATACACACACTGTAACGCAAGTGTTTCTTGTCGGTTCTTTGACGTGTCTTGTATTTCCACAACGAGACTGTCGTGGGGGTTATCTGAGCCATGGTTGAGAAGGAATTGGGGGAAAGGAACTTTGATTTGACTCGCTGAAGTAGGCCTACATGAACTGCGACATGCCGCCGGTTGCCGCGAGGCACCATCGCCCGGCAGCGGGCAGCCGGCAGCAGGCAGCGCGCGGTTCAGTCGACTTCAGGTTGATGTGAAAGTGGAAGAACCAGAGACGTCGCAGA
The DNA here is from genome assembly GCF_031168955.1 of Gadus macrocephalus. Taxonomy (NCBI): domain Eukaryota; kingdom Metazoa; phylum Chordata; class Actinopteri; order Gadiformes; family Gadidae; genus Gadus; species Gadus macrocephalus. Next base: position 12,307,023 of record NC_082395.1, read on the forward strand.
ACCCGACAAAGTCGTTTGTGATTCATAATATCGTCTGGAGGCGCACACAATATGTTATATGATATAGATATCTATGTATATGATATTATTTAGATATAGAGCTCCAGGACTGTAACGCAAGTGAGTCGAGACACGAGACTCGTATTGGGGGTTATCTCAGCCAAGGTTGAGAATGAATTGGGGGGAAGGAACTTTGGCTTTGACTCCCTCAAGAACATGAACCACGACATGGAGGAGAAAGGGATTGTTGGCGGCGAATGTCTCCCGCTTGAGCCCCGCTGAGGGACCACCGCCGGAGGCGGAGGTGCATAAGCGCTGCACGGCAAAGATCCCTTTCTCCTCCTTGTCGTGGTTCATGTTCTTGAGGGAGTCAAAGCCAAAATTCCTTCCCCCCAATTCATTCTCAACCTTGGCTGAGATAACCCCCAATACGAGTCTCGTGTCTCGAGTCACTTGCGTTACAGTCCTGGAGCTCTATATCTAAATAATATCATATAATACATAGATATCTATATCATATAACATATTGTGTGCGCCTCCAGACGATATTATGAATCACAAACGACTTTGTCGGGTTCTGCGACGTCTCTGGTTCTTCCACTTTCACATCAACCTGAAGTCGACTGAACCGCGCGCTGCCTGCGGCCGGCTGCCTGCTGCCGGGCGATGGTGCCTCGCGGCAACCGGCAGCATGTCGCAGTTCATGTACTTCAGCGAGTCAAACCAAAGTTCCTTTCCCCCAATTCCTTCTCAACCATGGCTTAGATAACCCCCACGACAGTCTCGTTGTGGAAATACAAGACACGTCAAAGAACCGACAAGAAACACTTGCGTTACAGTGTGTGTATTCACACACACACATGTGGCGCTCGCACGGTCGAGTCTCATTGGCGGGCCAACGTCTCTGGGCGGGCCAGGCAGAGTAAGGGGAGGAGCTGAGATTCCTCATGACGTCATGAGCACAGATTTCCAAATCAGCGCGCTTGAGCCTCCGTTTTTTCAAAGGCGAGCAGAACAGCTAGTGCTCGTTTTACACCAAACGCAAGTTTTAGCCACTGGGGGACCATAGGCAGGCTAGGGGAACTCATATTTATGTTAGAAAACCTCATAAATTGAGATTTTCATGTCATGGGACCTTTAAGCAATGCTAAACTGGCTAGACATCATAGAAACGACAACGCAAATCAAAACATGGGGACGCAGCAGGATTTCTTCTGCACGGAAACGCTTCTTCCAGTGCTTCCCAGCGCCATGCCGGCGCATTTCTGCTGGAAGAAAATGCTATGTTGACAAAGGCCCTTAGGCATTTCAAGAATGCCTAAAGGTAGGCTGTGGACATTGGGGATCAAACCCTGTACATTTCAGTGGGGAGTCAAACACCGCGATATCCTACCATCTATTTCTGGCAAACAATTTCCAAGCGAAAGTGTTTGGTAAATGGACAGGAACAGAGACTGGTACCTAAAATGAGAGAATACCCTATGCAACTGTTTTATGCAGGAGGCATTATCTCAGTTAGTGAAAAAGAAAACATGCATACAAAATGAACGCGGGCAGCGTCAATACTTCATTTAAACTGATAATTTAGCATAAGAACTACTTCTAGTTCATATTATTAGCAGCAGCTGAAATGGCAACAGCACAAAATCAATCACAAGACTTGATTGGATAATCAATTGTCCACACACACCCCTTTCTCACACACAAACACAATATTCACACACATAATGCAATATCCACACACACTCAGCTAACCCAACCAGACAAAGACATAATGGATATTATTGACATATCTTTAAAGTACACTCTAAAACACAGCCTCGAGTCCTACTTCAGATCCATAATTTCCATTTAAACCCTCTCCCTAGCTCTCCGTTATGGGGTTCTCCATCTATCTATGTAATAGATGTATTCGGACCACCTCCATCACTACAAGAATGCCCTCACTACTGCCAAAACCTCATACTACTCCAACCTCATCAACACTGGTACAGGCAACAGCAGAGTCCTCTTCTCAACAGTCAGCCACTTACTTCAGCCTCCTAAATCTCTCCCTCCAGACTTTTCCACCACCCAATGCACTGCGTTCCTTGACTTCTTCAGCTCTAAAATCAACACCATTCACCAACAACTGGCCTCATCTCGCACCCCCTCTGATGACCCACCCTGGATGATCACCTCTGGCCAACCTCTCATCAGCTCCCTCTCTGACTTCACCCTAGTAACAGAACAGACCGTTTCAGAACTCATCCGCAAAGCCAAAACCACCACCTGTCAGCTCGATCCTCTTCCCACCTCCCTTGTCAAAGCATGTCTTCCGTCCATCTCCCCCATGATCACCAACATAATTAACTCCTCCCTCACTACTGGTACTGTACCCCCCACTCTCAAGCTGGCTGCCATCACTCCCATCCTGAAAAAACCTGGTGCTGACCCAACTGACCTTAACCATTACCGGCCCATCTCCAATCTCCCTTTCATCTCCAAAACACTTGAAAGGGTGGTTGCCGCACAACTACAGTCCCATCTCGACACTAACAATCTCCACGAACCGTTCCAATCTGGCTTCCGTCCAAAACACAGCACTGAAACAGCCCTAGTCAAAATCACCAACGACCTCCTCCTTGCAGCCGACTCTGGTTTACTCACCATTCTCATCCTCCTCGATCTCAGCGCAGCATTCGACACCATCTCCCACCCTCTGCTCCTGGACCGCCTAGCTGGTATTGGGATCACTGGTGCTGCACTCTCCTGGTTTACATCCTACCTCACCGGCCGTCAACAATTTGTTCAACTAAGCAACCACAAGTCCGGGTGTTCAGGTGTCTCACTGGGTGTCCCCCAGGGGTCAGTCTTGGGTCCACTCCTCTTCACCACTTACCTCCTCCCGCTGGGCACACTCCTCCGTCACCATGGGGTCCATTTTCACTGCTACGCTGACGACACACAGGTCTACATCTCCACCAAACCCACCGCTGCCACCCCCCCCACTTCCCTCATCACGTGCCTGGAAGAGATCCGGAGCTGGTTGAGCAGGAACTTCCTGAAACTCAATGGAAACAAGACCGAGGCCCTGCTCATCCGATCCAAATCCACCCTCACTAAATCACAACACACCCCAGCTCCACTCATAATTATCGATGGATTCCCAGTACCCTTCTCCTCCAAAGTCAAGAGCCTCGGCGTCATCCTGGACAACACCCTCTCATTCGCACCCCATATTCACAACATCACCCGGACTGCATTCTTCCACCTCCGCAACATCGCCAGACTCCGCCCATCACTGACCCAATCCAGCACTGAAATCCTAGTTCACTCATTTGTCACATCACGCATAGACTACTGCAACGCCCTCCTCACCGGACTCCCCACCAAACTCATCAACAGACTGCAGATCATTCAGAACTCAGCCGCCCGGATCATCACCCGCACCAAATCATCTGACCACATCACCCCTGTCCTCATTCAACTTCACTGGCTCCCAGTACACTACCGCATCCAATACAAAACCCTACTCCTCACCTACAAAGCTCTCCACAACCTAGCCCCCAGTTATCTCTGCGACCTCCTCCAAGAATACACTCCCTCCCGCTCCCTCCGCTCAACCTCTGCTGGACTACTATGTATCCCCACATCACGACTCACTTCAATGGGTGCCCGGTCATTCAGCTGTTCAGCACCCAGGCTCTGGAACTCCCTCCCCCCACACATAAAACAGTCAGACACCATTACAACCTTCAAGTCACAACTCAAAACTCACCTGTTCAAACTCGCACACAACGTCTAACTGATCACTGTTTTGATTGTTTTTTAGTTTTGTCCTGTTTTTGTTTTATTTATTTCTTATTGCTTATGTTTATTTATTTATTTATTTATTTATCTTTTTCCACAATGTCTTGTTTTTTAAAAAATTGTATGATGACTATATGCTCTGTAAGGTGACCTTGGGTGTTTTGAAAGGCGCCTCTAAATTAAATGTATTATTATTATTATTATGTGTCGCTCTCCCTTTATCTAGCTAGGTATCTCTCCATCTCCATATCCAGTCTATCCACTCTTTATCAAGAAGTCTCACGCTACCTCTCTCTTTTCGTCAAGAAGCCCATCTCCTGCTCTATCAAGTACTCTCTCTCTTTCTCTATATGAAGTAGTCAATCTCTCTTTCCCCTCCTCTCCTTATGGACCACAAGAAGTTTATCTCTACATCTACCAGTCTCGCTATATCTCTCTCTCACTGCACCTATCCATCCATGTCTATCTCCCCCCAGAAGCAAGGCCTTCTGGGACAGCAGGATACCAATATCCTGTGACTGTCGGAAGGCCCGTTGGGAGGACAGCAGATGGGCAGTGTGCTGATCGGAGTGATTATGGCCCCGTGATGATGGATGGATGGCTGGAAAGAGGGAGAAAGTGGGCGAGCCAGGGAGTTGAAATAGCCACTCTTCCCCTCCAATCCTCCAATCAGATGCCTTCGAAAGAGCTGGGGGCCGGGAGCAGCCCTGTGGAGAGGCCTCTAAGATACCCAGTCTAAGGATCTGACTTGGTACAGTGGGAGTGGGGAATGGAAAACAAACTAACTGTGAATGTCCTCAGTATCAGGGATATTCACTGGGCGAGAGTGGAGAACAGATTGTTCAGGGAGAGGGAGAGGAGAGATGTTTGCCATGTTGGAGGAACGAAACAAAGGCTGTGTCGAAAGTCGTTCACTTGTTCCCTCATTACCTCAGGCTTTATAGCGACAATACTTAGCTTGAAGAAAACTATTTAGGCACCAAGTAAGGTAGGGAAATTGGACACCTAATTACTTGCAAAAATAATAAACCTGCGTTACATGTATTGTCACAAGATTTATTGGATGAATCTGATGAAAATCAAAACTCCTAAGCATCATTGGCTATAGTGTGGCATAAGTAAATTAAGGGTATAAAGTAGTCAGCTGTACAGGGAATAAGTAAACCATAGTGTGGGCACACTGTGTGCCCACTCCTGCCTTTAGCTCTGTGTTGGAGTGAGTGATCTTTATGAGTGCTGGGGCCCAGTAAGCCCAGCGGTCTAGAAGGACTACAGATATAGCAGGCTTCACTGGAATAATGATAGGATTATTTGTAGAGGTCACTTCCCCCATTGACATCCCCTTATTACTGCCACCATCCCGCTGTGCCGTCAACATGACAGAGTGGAAAGCGTCCGCACACACACTGACTCACATGCAGCATCGGTGCTGGATCATTTGGGGGAGATGGCGTATAAAAGGGGACATGACAGGGGAAAAAACAAAGCGATTCCCGACCTCAGCCAATGTTAAGCTGTCTAATAGAAAGGTAGCCATCTGAAAAAGATGCGTCCCACAATTAGCCTGCATTCCGAGCTGCATGTTGTCGTGCTTACAACATTGGGTGCGGATGGACAGTTAAAGAATATAATTCCTCAGCATTCTGTGTAGAGCCATAGTCATTTGGTATAACCCCTGCTGCGTTTCTTTTAAAGGGTGAATGAAATATACCGAAGGGGTGAATACATTTGTATGCAGGTGTCATTTCTGCTTAAATATAATTTGCTACACAACAGTAGAAACTGATGAGGTGAGAAAACTGTTCCCCAAAGTTACCTTAATTTATGAATGGTTTCAGAATAAACTGGAATTTGAGAGGTACAGAGGAGCAGAACGCTATCTTTTGGATCAGATCGATTCTTAATGTATCTCAAATGATAGTGGGGAAGAGAGGTGAAATCTGGTACTTGCAAGTCATGCTTTCAGAAAGAATTTGGAGACCAATGGGCACCAATGTAATTCTCTGGTACCAGATACAAACATGCAAGACCAATGTATGCGCCCCTCTTTTAATTCCTATGTGGTACTTCAGCTCACTTCTGTTTCCACTTCTTGAATAATAACATTAGTGCATCATAATCTAATGAATAGATGGAAAAAAATGAAGAACAAAGAATCAACTAATCAACCAGCAGATACATACTTGTAATGAGCGACTCGATATATAACTATTTTTACACACTTTGAAATCAAGAGCTTCAACCAGACAAACCCATTCTTATCCAGGAAAAACTATCACTGTATGCCGATGACTTTGTACAGGTGTGTTCTTTGTACAGGTTTTGAAAGAAGTGTACTTTGCACCATTCGGTGTGAGGTAGACTTAGGGCTGTGCAATTAATCGAATTTCGATCGCGATATCAATTTTGGGGTCAAACGATCTCCAAACTCGTATAATCGAGTTGAAACGATTAATTTGACATTTTCCATTTTAAAGTAGGCCTAGAGAGTTTATGAAAGTTTATGAAAGAGACGCGCATGCAAAAGCATTCAACGCGGCGAGAGGGAGTACAATCTAACAGGCGTGCTGCATCAGGAAGTATGCCGTTGGCAGGAGGCGGGACATGCCAGTGAACCGCCAATCAGCAGCATCGACTGTTGACAGACATGTTGGAGTAGACCTACCGCGTGGAATCTAAAGTTTCAGTAACGTTACAGTTTGATGAACGATAACAAGCTCCTATAGCAGACTTTAACTAAGAGTTCTTTAAGGCAGAACTGCCAAGTACATCTTGTATATGTATTTCTGTTTAACAACAATATGATTTTTATTAGCCATGTGTTTGTTATGGCTTTGTGACTTTTAACTTTGCTATGGAGAAATGCTGGGGCCGTTGTTCTCTAGACATTAAATAGGTTAAGTTAATTTTGGATACTTATACGTGTTTCTGTGATATTTGATTGTCTTAATATATTGTATTCATGAAATGTTTTATAAAAATCAAATGTTAGATTCAGAATGTTGTGGCAGACAGTACACTTACACACGAAAAAGGTTTTATTTTGGATACTTATAATATACGTGTTTCTATGTCATAATTGATTGTATCAATAAATGCATGTTTTCAAACTCAAAAATAATCGTTTGAATAATCGTGATATCAATATTGACCAAAATAATCGTGATTATGATTTTTCCCATAATCGAGCAGCCCTAGGTAGACTGTGCCAGGAGCAGGGACGTCCAGCGGTGACACTGACTTTTGAGGAGTAACGTGCAGAACACATTCTGGTTGTGAAAAGGACAACCTCTATATGTCTCTCCTTGTCTCCACGGCAACATGCATTCAGCAGCGTGAAAGAAAACAAGTATGTGAAATTGCCCTACCAAACCCACTGAGCACAAGGGTGAGCGAGGGGATGAGGTAGAAAGAGAGAGAATGGGGTCTGGGGCTACAGCGAGAGAGAGCTTAAGATTGACAGCAAGATGAAGTTATTGGGAGAGACACACATGGAGAATGAAAGAGGAATGAAGGGAAAGAGGTGGACAGACAAAGGCAGGGAGAACAAATGGAAGACTTTATGTAAGGTACAAAAAGGAATTCCTTACATGCCTTGAAAAATAATGGTTGGAACAACACAGCAGAAGGGACAAAGGAAAAAGCCCAAACAGAGCGGGATCTCTATGCTGCCTTCCCTGCCCAGTGCAGGTGTTGGTACAGAGAACTAAACCATGATCCCTCCCCCTACACAACCAGAGTTGGTGTTGGTATGGGTTAGGGATGGGCACGAGTAGTAAATTCCAAACTCGAGTGATCGAATGAATTCCTCGAGGATCAAATCGAGTGCTCGTTTAATCTAATCTATTTTTAGAATGCAACACATCTGCAGCAGGAATAGCCCTAATGATGAACGGCAATATTACCAACCAAACATGTAATGCTTATTCTCAATCAAAACAGTCAGGGTTATCAGAGTATTCATTATTTATTTTTGCAAACGTTCAAAACACATTTTCCTTTAAAAAATAAATATGCGTCTCACAATTTAAATCCCGTCGAACCAAGGCCTGTAACGGTTTTTAAAAAAAAAAACGAAACAAGTAGCCTAACCATTGCAAATAATTTAAAGCTGCAAATAAAACGGCAGCAAATGGACTATAGAAATACTCAGCGTTGTGATTACACGGCCGCCCGGGATTACAGCTGCGTCTTGCGGTGGTGAAAATAGCTGACACACTTGGTTGCTGCGGGTCTGCTTTCCCGAACTCACCGTTGTGTTTCAGGAGCATATGTTGCCGGCCGCATAGTACTTGTAGTACTCTGGTAGCTCGATTTCGCTTGGCATATTTTACATTTCACCTTATGATCTCATATTTCTTTAAAGTATTTCAATTCTTCGCTGTGCTTTGCTTTAACCGCCATCTTTTAACTTTTTGAATTCTGAAATTCTGAATTCTGACACTGAAATTTGATACATTTAATTTGCTTTGTGCCCACGGCATGCGTTAGTGGCGCCGCACAGAAAAGTTAAATATTTGCTTCAGAAAACTTGTGTGTGTGTATATGCAAACTCGAGTTTGCCTGTCCACCAACGGAGTTCACTTGTAACGAGGAGTACTCGAGTAATCGATCTCTCACACGCCCATCCTTAGTATGGAGGATTACTCTCCCAAATCAGACTTTAGATGAATAACCTAAGTTTTAAACTGAAAAAGGGTTTCGCTTCATATATTTGAACCAATCATAATGTTGGAGGCGGGGATCTGAAAGCGTGCAATTGGTAAACCTCAACTCGGCCAGCACTGGCAAAATACAGAGAAAAAACCTTTGAACACTTCATCCATTCACGCAAATTCGTTTTTTTTTGGTAGAACATCTAAAACACAAGAGGGAACAAGACGTCAATGCCCCTTACAGTTTTAAGTTTCCGGCCCAGGCTCTGTGCCGTCTCCCCCCAGAAGTTCTGCGATAACAACGTAGGACTGCTGGATCCCCAATTATGGAGGACTAAACTATGTCTAATACCTCTAATCAGATCAGGTGTTGGTATGGAGCACTAAATTATGTCCCCTTCCCCTGCCCAACGAGAGCTGGTGTTGGTAAGAAGAACTAAACATTGTCCCTTCCACATGTCCCTGGTCTCTGTAATGAGCAACAGAAGTGTGGTGTGAGAGACAGAGCCAAGCGCCAGAGGCTAGGACGAGCAAGCAGCACATCATTAGGGCTTCCGCCGGCCCCCGAGCCCTGCAGTGCGTAGGTCAGGTTCCGCAGGTCCCTGTTTAGCATCCTGACAGGCCAGAGGCACAGCCTTTATGATGGGCCTCAGATGTGCTCAAATGGCTGTCGGCAATGATGAAACAAAAACTAAACAAAACAAGAAAACACAAATCCCCAAATTCATGAAAGGAAATGTGAAATAAAAAGGAGAAAAGCGAGGCGTGCAAACACATCAATGCCGGAGAAAATAAGAAATTTGTGTCATCCTACGACGACGACAGGACTGAAAAGAAAAAGAACGCAGCCTGGCGACTAAGGAAGAAAAAATAGGCTTTGCACATGCAAATATGTTCTCGCTCTGGGGGAACACAAAGACCGTGAGTCAGAGGGGCGGGACGAAACGAAGGGGTGAGCTGAAACCGACCAATGGCGGATGGAAGAGGAAGCAGAGGGGAGCCTGTTATCCTCACATCATCAGAGCTGCAACATCACCACCGAAGAGCTCCACTGAACCCTCTTTTCTAGCTCCCCGAGGGGGGAGAGGCCACAGATACCTGACCTGTGACCAGGACATCCAAGGGCCGCATAATGCGACTGCACTACCAGCGCTTGGACCGAGTAGCAGCAACAAAAATAACACATCCACAGGCGTACACACACACGCAGGCGTACACACACACACACACACACACACACACACACACACACACACACACACACACACACACACACACACACACACACACACACACACACACACACACACACACACACACACACACACACACCTGAACACTCATGGTGTCATATGCATGTCTTCAGTCTTTGTCATTCGAAACAACACTTAAAGTCTACCATCTCCATTCATTTCCAACCACAAATGGGTCAGGTTATTATGCTTCCCTGGGGCCTTTATGCAAACCCAGTTTTATCGTGAAATGAAACATGTAGTACATCCTTTATTTTGCCTACCCCTATCCTGCACTGTCCTGTAATTTCTGTTGCGACGCTCAAAATACTAATAATGATCAAAATAAATGTCTTTGTAACTTTTGTCTGTTTTTTTAACACTTCTTAAAACAGTTGGTTTGATTGGTTTGAAACGGTTCTTTTATAGGTGATGTGTAACTTATTACCTCTGCTGGCTCGGTCCACATGTTCCAGCTCTTCCACGAACTTCACCACGTCACCAAACTCCTCCTCACACACCCGCGCCAGGAAGTGGAGTAGTGTAGTTTTCTGGTCAGCTGACTTGGTGTCCTTCAGCTGCATCACACACACAAAGATTTTTGTCATGTGCGGCATACGGATGAGGCATGAATGGCCATGAAGTGATTGAGTTTCAGGCTTCCTCCACATTGAGGAACAAGAAAATGGACGCACAAACCATACAAGGTAGTAGCCTGACAATTATCTTGGATGTTTTCTGTAGTCTATTCTGTTGGTAGCTGACCCTAAAGTAGCATCACCAGGTCTAGCTCCCTTAGATTGAAAGTTGACCAACTCTTCCTACCTTAGACATAGTGCTTAATAAGGTAGCGACAAACTGTCGCTACTTTAGACCAAGTGTTGAGGTTTATTCTTGCTACCTTAAGACTTAGTTTTGACTAACTAACTAGCTTCTTCATATTGTAACTAAGTCAGTACATAAACTTATTATAATTATAGCCTTAGACTTAGTGTTGACTAATTTTAGCCACCTTAGACTTAGTGTTGACTAATTTCAGACACCTTAGACTTAATGTTGACTAATTATAGCCACGTAAGATTTGGTGTTGTTTAATTATAGCCACCTTAGACTTAGAATGGACTCTAGTGTTGACTAGACAAACTCTAGCTACCTCAGACTGTTGGCTGGATTACACAAAGCATATTTATAAGCATCTTCACATAGCAAATCTAGTATATGCCCTCTGTTTTATGTCGATGTTTTCTACAGTACTTGTCGAATCTAAATGATCTAAATTATAAACATTAAGAAAAACACATGCAGACACGCAGACACACACGCGATCCTCCCACCAAAACATCCAAACAAAAACATCATTGCCCGTGCCGCGCGCTCCCGCTACGTTTGCCAAACAAACAGATACATATCTTATGGTGTTTTCATTCAAATTATTCTCGTGTCTCTCAGAGCATAACGCCATCTCTCAGAGGCCTCTCGGCCCCCTGTGGAGCAGAGCCTAGCGCCTTGCCTAGTCGCTCTCTCCAGGTGATCCATTGGTACTCCCTGGACAACTCCCTCCTGCTGCGTTTAATCATGTTTGTATTACTTCCTCTAATCAAACACATTCTTACTCCTCTCCTATATTTTGTTATTTATTTATTGAATCGACTTGCTTTTCAAAAGCATCAAGTGCTCACGCACAAAAGGAAGTTTTTCTGAATTTAGATAAATGGCAATCATAATTGACAATGAGATTTCTTTTGTGCTGGTTTGCGTCGGCGCAATTTCTCACCATGTTGTAACGCATGGAATTAAGCTGTCAATCTTCAGGCAAAACAGGAAGCCGACATCACGCTTGGCGTCGGATGATGTCATTCAGGCAGCATTGAGGCTTTTGTATGGGAGCATTTTGGAGAGGGTTAGGGAGGCTTTTAAATGCAATCATAAAAAAGAAAGCAAAGCCTTGAAAAGGATCTAAATTTCATGAAAATGAGCACGACTTCATGAAAACGAACGTGCTAACATTAATCAAAAGGATCTTTAGGTGTCGGGGACGGTAATGAGTTTATATTGGATGACAGTAGACCATAATGACTAACAACCATTACGGTTTTGTAAGTGGATGGCGATGACAGACCCTATGGATGTGGGAGCTCTGGGGCGATTGCGCCAAGCGGTCCAACAGCACAACGCGTTGACAATGATGGATGGCTGTGCAGGTTGTTACTGTGGAAACTGCAGTTAAGAGTGTCTACAGTCATAATGTAACCCAAGCCAAGCCCTGTTCCTCTGGATTAGGATCTCTCTCCCCCCCCTTACCCCTGAAATGCATTTTTTTAATAAAGCTGCATTCAGATAATCTGCAGCGTGGCAATTAGATACTAGTGAGGTAACAGGACAAAAAGGGTGTGGTTTGATTAATCAGACGATGGGCGAGAGCATTAGACTTAATGCCTTAGCTTAGTTTCAAACGTTGTTCCAGGGTTTTGAGTCTCATATTGTTCCCAGACGTTCCCCTCTGACAAGGGAGAATGCCTCGAGGCGGATGCCTCGATGAGTGGATTGAGGGAGAGAGAGAGTTACCAGTTTCACTGGTAACTGTTAACTGACACACATGCCTCACAGGAACTGTGCGATTGGCTGAACAAATGCTATCTGATAATAGCCTCCAGCGCTAAACTAGGTAGATCAGGCCTATCAGCGTTATAATTTGGTAGAATGTTGAGCCAACTTGGACCGAATGACCCCAATCAGAATAACTTGTTTGAGGGGAGGACAAGATGATTTGTTACTGATGAAAGGCAAGCAATTCAACTAGAATCATTCATAACAGTTCTATAGTGCTTTTCAAGACACCCAAAGCACTTCACAAAGTGAGTGTATGCATGTGTGTATGTGTGTAGGGGGGATATGACACCTTATCTACCATTTTAAATAATTTGTCGTTTGATGGTCAATAGCGTTATTGCACAGCTCTATAATGTGCATCATTATGGTGCGTAAGGGCAGTGTTTTCCAGAGATTTATGGTCTCGTGTGCCCCTATAGCCCAAAACCACCAATGTTTTGCTTTGAACTAATAGTATACTACTACCCCCTGGAGCCTGCTCAGGTTCCCCCTGAGGGGGTAATATGTATCCCCCCAAAACTGGGGATCAGTGTTAGATTGTTGCCATACAGGGCAAACAGCCAGGCCTACATGCCATGAGAGTTCCTTATTTTTCTGTTTGCCTGCTATCTGGCATGGGCATCTAAAGAAGGAGACCAAAGCACTCGGTGGGGTCCTGCTCTGATGGGCTGTAGCGCTGTGGTCTATCTTGGAGGATGATGGAACTCAATCACACGCAGCTTTCCCTTTCAAAACATGAATAGTACCTACTCAATGGCCTCTCTGATCCACCCAGTGATAGGGGCCCCTGCCTAGCCACGGTGGCATGAGAACAAGGCGGAAGCCAGCAGAGAAAAGATGGAATATATGATCTCAAACACTGCGCCCCCAGGGCTACGTCCCCCAGGCGCCAGAGCAACGCCCCCAGGCGCCAGAGCAACGCCCCCAGGCGCCAGAGCAACGCCCCCAGGCGCCAGAGCAACGCCCCCAGGCGCCAGAGCAACGCCCCCAGGCGCCAGAGCAACGCCCCCAGGCGCCAGAGCAACGCCCCCAGGCGCCAGAGCAACGCCCCCAGGCCCAAGGGCTACGCCCCCAGGCCGTAGCCCTGGCGATCACGCACTGACGTTGCCTTTTGTCTTCTGCTTTAACGCATTGCACTGACTCAGGGCTCTGCCGATTCAGTGATTGATGCTTAAAAATGTGTTAAAAGTTGATTGAAATACCAGACATTTTATGAAAAAAAAACACATCACCGTTATATATAAGTTTATATCGCGATAATTATGAACATTGATTGAACTACTAGGGATCATGTCCCACCATACGGTACCCGTTACAACTGTACACAGAGCTACTGTACCCATGTGTCAACAGTACGGTGTAGAATAGATACTGTACTGGCAGGGTCATGGCTGGGCTGGGCTGGCCCTCACCTTGCAGAGGGAGCTGAGGTCGAAGCCGTACGACTGGGCGTTGCGGGAGCCGGAGTTCATGTAGTTCCCCAGCAGCAGCACCAGCTCCAGCAGACGGCTGAACGAGCGGCTCTTCCGCACCTCGTCGCACGCCGCGCTCACCGCCAGGATGTCGGGCCGCAGGTTTGATACCTGCTCCTCGAACTGCATCCGGAAGAGCAGGTGGCTGAGGCGAGGGCGCAGCCTCTTCACACTGCTCATCTGGAAGACGGGAGGGAGAGGACTGTTATGGCTTATTGAAACGTTAACCCTTCCCTGTAATAGCATACGCTCTTCCATCCTGTCTACACATATTTTAGTTGACATTAAAAAAATGAATAGAAAATATATTATTTGGTGGGCTTTTGCAATGTGTTTTTTCTCATTCCAATATAGTCCTTTGAATTTAGACATTTTTTACTTAAGATGTAGATATCTAGTGACAAAAGGAAGAAAAAGGGATAGATTTGACACACAAAGAAAAAGCAAGAAAGAAAAACAATTTGAATCTTGAGAGAAGGTCAGCATGAATGATGAGAAGGCTAAAGAGATAAGAGGAGAGTGTATGAAGAAATAAATACCTAAAAAAATAAAAAAAATGTCTTACTAACACAAACTTTCCATCCGGGTCTACCCTCGTGATGGAGTATGGAAGGTATCGCAGCGCGCTAAGCGAGTGAGGCAGGGCCCTGGTCACGCGTGATGCCACTGATTTGATTTGGACAGCAGGTCTGCTAGGGTAATTACAGAGGTGCTCTCCATATAGGTCGGCAAACCGCAGCGGAGGAGGCGGAGGAATATACAATGGGCTGCATTGGATTACCACTCTCACACAATTACAGCAAATTGGAAAATATTGCATTGGACCCATGGCCTGCCTACAAGAGTGTGTACGTGTGCCTGCGCACAAGTGCGTGGGCGTGTGGGTTTGTGGACAACAGCTGGCTGTGTGGCAGAGAGTTGGCCTGGATCAAAAGTTTAATCCGGGATACTGTAATGTCATCAAGCAGCTAGTCAGAGAGTTACTGAGAGCGTGTTCCACCACAAAATAAATGGAGAGAGAGAGAACTGGGGCAATGGCAGGACAAGCACTGTGGGAAAGAAGGTAAGAAAATGTGCAATAATGAGTGTTCGGCAGCGTGAGGAGAGGAGCGAAACCTCAGGGAATTTTAGATCACCTCTGTCTTCAATATAGCCAGAGCCACTAATAGAGCAAAAACAGATGAAGGTATTTTGCCAAACCGTGGGGGTGTGTGTGTGCGTGCGCACGTGCGCATGTTACTATGTGGCTGGCTTTGTGTGTGTGTGTGTGTGTGTGTGTGTGTGTGTGTGTGTGTGTGTGTGTGTGTGTGTGTGTGTGTGTGTGTGTGTGTGTGTGTGTGTGTGTGTGTGTGTGTGTGTATTTGCCCTGCTGGGCCAGTGGGATTGACAGAGAGGGAGATAGAGGAAGGGAGACCGACAGATACAGACAGACAGACAGACAGACAGACAGACAGACAGACAGACAGACAGACAGACAGGAAATGAAAGGAGAGAAGAGAAGAGAGGCAGAGAGAGATGGAAAGAGATAGCAAAATAGGCCAAATACCAAATGTGAGTGACAAAGAGCCAGAACGAGTCAAGGAAAGTGAGACTTTAAAGACGGAGCACAGAACATTCAACTGGTTCAAATAAATATTTTGGAAGCGCAATAGCCCTAACATAGTCACCCTGAGTTGTCAAGCCCCATTAGCATCTGACTTGAAAGAGCGGCCATCAAACGGCCGGCAGCCAGGCGTGTGTTTGACATGTACTGCTACCACAGGCCACACCAAACAGAATTATTCATACACCCGCTTCTCTTTAGCATGGCATTAAAGTTTGGAACTCATCAGCCCTCCCCCCTGTCATTCAGCAGGCAGTAGCCGCGTTTACATGGCACATCTGATCCGCATACATTTCTATGCGGAATAGATCTGTTCCTAAAATGTGATCCGAATGTACTGTATACATGGCAGTAACAAAAGTGTCCGTTATGTCTCTCGCGCACACCTGACACATCTCTATGTCGAACATTAAGCAGGCTACTCTTATGTATTATCAGCCAACCTCAAACCATCGCTAAAAAGCAAACAATAAGTCATGTGTACCCTTGAATTTATCCTAAACCTTATGACAACGGTGACAACTTACTAGAGGATGTTACATTCACGTCCTCGTCCGTTCTAAAACCAACATCAATTCCATTTTCCTCCACATTGAATATTGGCCGTCCTCCGATGAAACTGTTCATCTTTTCATAGAAAAAAGGAGCCGCACCACTCCGGTCAACTGCTTGTTTGGCCTTGTTGTAAGATGCCTTCAATACCTTCCAACGGTTTTTCATCTGCTCAATTGAGCGACTATAGCCCGCATCCGTAAACTTTTGATGCACATCTTTTAAAAGGTCGCTATGTCGAACCTTTCACTGGTACATCCTTCGGAAGATATCTTGTTCCTTAAGAATTTCCAAGAGGACATTTGTCTCCTCGAAGGTCCAATTGCGAACTACTGCAGCTGCCATCTCTCTAAGTTAGGAAGTATTTTAACGTTCAGCCTGCAAAAGCACTAGTAGTAGCCTACTAATTACAGTTATCTCGGACACGCGCGGACACTACGATACGCGAACACGTCATTAATAAACACCCATGTCCCGTCGCTTAGCAACCGGACACGCCTACCGGACTACTTACGGATTGGTAACAAAGACGTGAATCAGGCAATAAATCCACTTTCCTTGACAGCGGTCAAGTTCGGTGTGCATAAAGGTACAGCGGAGCTCAGTGGACCAATTGCGAACTACTGCAGCTGCTCTAAGTTTCGGACTACGGACTACACCACCTCCTCTATTCGGCATAGAATTCTATGCCGAACAGTTAATTGTATTCCGAATGAGGCGTACATATGATCATTTTCTATTCCGCATAGAAATCTATGCGGATCAGATGTCTCCATGTAAACGCGGCTAGTGTCTGGGATCAAGAGGACTGCTGGGATGGGAGCTAATGAGGTCTCTAGGTGGGGTGTTCTGAATGTTACCACAAACTCATCCACCACCACAACCACATCCACCATCATCACCATAATGGCCTTGTCCCAGTTGTCATGTTAAGTACAGTACCTCTAGATGGACAGCAGAAGCTATGTTAATATGTCAGCTGGCCATAAAGAACCCATGTTAAGGGTTATTCTCATGTGTTTATTAGGAACAGCTTTAGTAATGACGATTATATGTTTATGGTTATTCATCGGGGTTGAGAAGGAGCAGCTCTAACACTGAAGATTATATGTCTTGGGTTATTCTCCTACATTGTGCAGGAATAGCTCTAGGGCTGAAGAAGACATGATGAGGGTTATTCTCCTTTTTTAGTAGGAACACCGCTAGGACTGAAGAACACATGATGAAGGTTCATCTCCTGTGATGAGTAGGAACAGCTCTAGTACTGAAGAACACTGACAGCTTCATGTTGGAGCCTTCTGATTAAGTTTCTATAAACCTATTCCCCTTTTGACCTGTGGCCTTTTCTTTTCTTGTTCTTTTGCACAAAGAAGGCTAGAGTTCAGCTCTCACCGCCAGCACTCTGGAGTGGACAGGCTGGCTGGTCCTCTATGCTGCTCTCTAGCTGGTCGCCTCTGGTCCTCAACCTGGTGCCCCCACTAGCTCTCTGGTTGTGGTGGGGACGCTGCAGGTGGTGGATATGATAGCGCTGGGGGTGGTGGGGGCGGTAGGGGTGTTCTACTGCCAACGCCAGCTAGGGTGATAAGGGCCAGACCAGTCTGAGCATGGCAGCTTAGAGAGCAGAGAAGAAGAAAGGTCGGTGGTGGTGGTGGTGGTGGTTTCACAGCAGCAGAATGTCAAATTCCCTTTGAGGGAGAGGTGTTCAGGATATGGAACAAGAGCTGCGATACATCCGAGCAGCACGAAGACATTGGGCCAGGGGGGTTCTGGCTTGGTGTTTGTTTCTCTTTGATGAGACTCTTGTTTGTGTGTCTGGCCTCCTGCTCTCTGCTCCGACAGTATGTGTCCATCTGCCTGGAAAAGCAGGGATCAAACCTCCAGTCATTCGGATCGGCTGACAATATGTTCCTTCATAATATAATTAGAAATGGCTGTTTTAAAAGTTGCCAACAATTTGCCACAGATTGAACTGTCCAGGGATAACTAGGCACCAGTTTCTGAAGAGCAAAATCCGAAATGCTGCAGTGCTGTGGTGGCAGTGTAAGGTTTACTCCCTGACAAGTAGTACCAGGTTTGATCCCCAGGGATTGAGAGAAACAAAAAGAAAAATATGGAAAGAGATGACAGAGACATGGAGGGGAGAGAGGGAGAGTAGGAGAAAGAGAAAGGGTGAGGGAGAGCGGGATTGGAGGATGATAGTGAAAGATATGTAGAGAGATGGAGAGAAAGCAAGAGAGAAAGAGAAAGGGATTTGGAGGAAAAGATGAAGAGAGAAAGATAGAGACATATAGAGTGGTTGAGACAGGCAAGGGAGAGCTACAGACAAAAACACTTGGCGAAGTCTTTGCTGATTTGATTAAACACAAGTGATTTAAATACAAATTTAACCAATTTGGTAAACAGAAATGCAACGGATAAACTGTGAAATTGCAGGTGTGTGTGCGTGTGTGTGTGTGTGCGTGTGTCTGTGTGAGTGCGTGTGTCAGTGTGTCCGTGTGTGCCCGTGTCTGGGTAGAGTGCATGAATGTGGTTGTATGGATGCGTGCGTGTGCTCACCACCAAAACAAACTGCTCAGGCTCTGATAGGCTGCTATACTCCTGCTGGTACTTAGCCAGCGCTGCAAGCTGCTCTTGTTCTGGAAGGTGCTTCACCAGGTTCTATAGGAATATTAATAGATTATTATTAATGATATTAATATTATAGTATAAGGAATGCTTTACCATAGGAATATTAATATATTATTATTAATAATGTTAATCTCATATAGTTTTAGGACTGCTTCACCATAGGAATATGAGTATATTGTTAATAATATTTATATATAAACTAATATTAATATTATTAGTAATAATAAATACAAATCAGGTTGAGGAAGTATTAAGAATGAAAAAGAGGAATATTTTTCAAGAAATAGTACTTTTCATTATGTTATTGATTATTATATATAATATACGATATCATAAATATTATTATAATTTACTATATCATAAATACTAATACATATTATGACAATCAACAGTAGTATAATTAATACAGAAAGAAATATACAGTATAATATAACTAATATATATCATCATTATATGCTTTTCAGTGATTACCTAACACCATTTTAACTTGCTACTTTTACTGCTACCACTATTGCCAACACCAATATTAAAATGTTGTTCATTAGCAGACACATGCAGTGTCACGCAGAGATATCTGTAAATCCGTGTCCACAAACACACAGATAATTCTGCACATCTTCTGCACAGTGATGAGTCACTGGCCTTATTATATTATTTACTGCCTCTGGCTGGGTAGTGCAAAAAGGTAACCTGTCAGCGCAGAACCACAATAGACTAATTTGGAATCAAACAACTCGTGTTAAATGTGGGTAACGCCAATGTAAAGAATGCACAGCATATCCCTATAAGGATAAGGCAGGGGTTAGGGGCAACTTGCTCGAGGATGCCTGCAAATAGACTGAGGGCAACCGGGTCGTGACATCAGGAACAAGGTGAGGTACTGTTGTACCTGGATCATGGACTCAGTCAGCTGTTCTTCATCCACTTCCACAATCATCCTACGGATCTCCTCGTAAGGCATACGAAACGAGCCCAGAAAGATTGCTGTACAGGGAGAGAGAGAGATCAGTTAGAAATTAAAGCTCACATTTATTTGCAGCCATCATGAGATATGCATAAAGAGAAATTTGAAAAATGTGTGCACACACATACACACACAGAAAAAAAGAGATGAAGCCAGACAAAGAAAGAAAGAGAGAGAGAGAGAAAGAGTAGAGGAACCCTTTCACACTGGGAGAGAACAATTACAAGATCACATTTTGGCAGATCACTAATAAAAGTGCACCCGGATGTGTGTGTATAAGAATAAGTAAAATATAAATGTGAAAATGAATTAATATCAGATTATTTGTTGCATGCAAGTGGTGATACATTACATTTTCCCACATACACATCCATTGGGAATAAGGTAAAAACTCTGTCGAAGTCAAATATAAATGCAAATGCTGTGGGCAGAACAATGTTTCAATGCAATGTGATCGTCCTATTAGCAGGGCCGTTACAGCAGTTGGCCTGAGAGCTCCGGCCCATGGATCGGCCGGAGATAGGAGGGGGATTGGCTGTTAGTAGGCTGGGTGAGAGGGCTTTGGGGTGTGGGAGCTGTGGCAGCTTTAGAGCCATCAGCAGTAATCCATTTACTGATGGGGACGCTTCCACTCATTACATGGTAGTTACTGTATCTCTAAAGTCATGACATCAGGCTGGCTGGAACAATGACATCACACACAGACATTCCCTCTATCACGCTCTGTCGCTCATGTTTGGTGTGTGTACGTGTGTGTGTGTGTGTGTGTGTGTGTGTGTGTGTGTGTGTGTGTGTGTGTGTGTGTGTGTGTGTGTGTGTGTGTGTGTGTGTGTGTGTGTGTGTGTGTGTGTGTGTGAGAGAATCAGTAATCAGAGACCGAAAGACAATGAAGCAGAGAGGTATGTGTACAGATTATGTCATATGGGCAGTGAAATATATAAAACAGGGCAGATATAGTGAAAAGAGAGGAAGGGTTGAAAGTAGGATGAGGATATAAATGAGGACAACATAGAGGGAAATAGAGGATAGAGAGGGTGGTAAATAGACAGAAACATCCCTAGTCTAAAGGGAGAAGAGAGAGAGCAGAGAAGAGCAAACACTTACAGAGATTTTGAGCGATCTTGGGCTCAAGAACTTTGAGCTCCTTGATTCTCTTCTTCAGCGGTTTACGGTCCTCCAGGTCCTCCTCTTCTCTCCGGGCTGTGGGCAGGGAGAAGAGCAAGGTTATACTCACACAATTCGATCCACATCTCACCAATCTAAATGTATTCTGCACATTTACAGGCAGAGCAGGGGGATGTTGGTTTCAAAACCACAGGGTCCTGTCTTTTACTATGGCTCCCTTTATTTTTCTTGCATACCGTTGGATTTTTTAAAGTGTTTTCTGAGCTGGTAGGGGTTAGGGCATCCTGCTCAGGGACGCCTTCAGCTAGTCAGCGCGCATTGGAGTTCAAACTCAGAACCTTTCATCTTGGAGTCAATCACCGTACCCATGCCTTTCTGTTAACATTATGACTGGTTAATTACATTATAATTGTTTTAATTATATTATTACTTCAACTGTGTGTGTGTGTGTGCGTGTTTGTAACTACTATTATTATCATAACATGGCCGCTAGTGATAAACTAGACTGATGGAAGATATTCTGTATGGTTGGATATTGACAGGGAGACTCCAGCAGTGCTAGATGTGAGTGGTAGACAGGTCATTACGACATCATTAACACATGATTTATCATTATCACACAAACACCCTTACAAACGGTGAAGGATATCCGGGCTGCAATGAACATGTGTGAAAATGTATGTGTTAGGTTGGTTAATGGTTGCCGAATTAGAGCGAGAGCGAGAGCGTTCGTGCTGGTGTGTTTGTGTGTTTGTGTGCCTGTGTGTGTCACCTGTGTGTGTGGGTGTTTATATGTAGTGTGTATGTTTTGAGTGCAAGTGTATGCAGTGTGTGCTTGTCTTTGTGTGTTTGTATTAGGTTTGCAATAACCACCCCGTCCATCAGAGCGCATTTAGTTTAAGAATTAATAATTAATAATGAACACTCAAACGTTCAAACAAGTCCAAAAGACACCAAAAACCTCTACCTACTAATAACAATGTGTTGGTTATTTAGTAACTGGTAGCGGTGTTTTTCCGTGTATGGCGATCTCTCCCCCACATTAGCGCACGTTTAATTTATCATCGGGTTAATAGCACTAGTCCTGCCTAGAAATGTATTCAAAACTTTGCTGAATGTTGAAACCCCCTATTTGCTTTGTGATAATTGATAATCTCATATTTTCGAAACAGTGTTCAGAAACTTTTAGGCTGCATTGAAGCTCTGCCATAATAACCAAGTCGAACTCCACTGAGGACTGGATCCGAAAGCCACCGACGTGACATTGTTGTTTTGCTTTTTTGCGTTATTAAAATAACACATTTGTATTACCAATTGAGCCAATTTAGAAAAAGATAAGTTGATAAGACCTTGATTCTGCAGCGGTGGTCTCCGCCTGCTACATTTACAGGAAATGAAAGTTTGCACTATCCATGGACTTTTTTCTCTTTTTTTTTATTCTTCACAGAATATTCTGATATTCGTTTGGAAACCAAACGAATATCCGAAGGTTGAAATGATGTATTCGGGCCAGCCCTAATTTGTATGTGTTTGCGTTTCTGTGCGCGTGTGTGGGAGGTTGCGTACCTGTGTGCATGTGCGTTTGTGTGTTTGCACTTGCTTGTGTCACTGCAGGATGTCACGATATAAGATGAGCATGGAGAAAAAGGGATAGTTGTGAAATCACATCACTGAAACAGACAGTAATATATAATGGCGGCAAACAATTGGCAGAAACTGAAAGACATATATAATTGAGGTACAGGATTGTTTCAAACAGAAAGTAATCTATAAGCGACGCAGGATTGACTCAAACAGACAGTATTACACAGGGATGCACAGGATTGGCTGAAACATACGCTAATAAACAGGGATGCTCTGGATTAGCTCTAATAGACAGTGATATATAACAGAAGCTCAGGATTGGCTGATACAGATATTAATATACAACAGTCGTAGTATACGTAGTTGGTACACAAGGACAGAGGGAGTGCAGGGGGCAAATGACAGCAAAAGAAAGAGGGATCAAGGAGATTGAGAAGTAAAACGAAGCCATTTAGGGGAAAGCACAGACACGCATACACACACACACACACACGACTCTGGTGTGTGCAGGATTCTCCAGAGCCTGGTCAAAGAGCCGGTTCACGGTCGGTTTTAATAATTTAAAACAGCAGATTAAGAGAACAAAATGTGTTTCCCAGGAGCACCCGGGTAATCGCCTGGTGCTCTAATTATGTTGTGTGGTGAGGCAAGAGGGGGGAAGAGAAGAGAGAGAAGAGCTGGAGAAGACAGAAAGGGGGAGCGGAGATGAGAGAAGATACAAGTAGAGGAGAGAGAATAGGGGGGGAGGAGGAGAGGAGAGAGGTGAGAAGATAGGATAGAGAGGAGAGGAAGAAAGGAGGGGAGGGGTGATAGAAGCAAGAGGAATGGGAGAAGAGGAAGAGGGAAGAAGAGAGGATGAAATAGGCAGAGGGAGAGGAGTTTGGAAGACGGGAAGATAGAGCAGTTGAGAGCAAAGGAGAGGAGCAGAGAAGAGTAGCGGATGCAAGAGGGAAAAGGAGGTGTCCAGAGAAAATCGCAGAAGAGAGGAAAGAGAAAGATGTGAGGAAAATAAGAGCAGTAGGGATAGAAAAAGGGAGTGAAGGAAGAGTCGAGGACATAAGAGGAAAACACGAGGAGAAGATAGATGAGAGGAAATGGAGGAGAGGGAAAAAGAGCAAAGGAGGGGGAGGAGAGTTGATGTGGGGTGAAGGCAGTGGACTTGGTCTAACTCCAAACATCCACACTAGTCTAATTAAAAAGAGAAAAGGTGTTTTTCTGGGACACTGGCATAGAGGATTGCAGGCACACACACAGACTTAAAACTCTCACACAAAATTAAAATACACAAACAACACACACACTGTTGCTCTCTCTCCCTCACACAAGTGTGCACAAAGGGAATTTTTACCACACATATTAACACACACACAGACACATAAACTTACTGCGTGGCTGGGCTGGTACAGCCTCATCAGAGTCTTGAGACGAAGCGAGAGGAAGGACACAACATGAGCATGAAGATGAACGCAGAAAGAATTAAGGAACCACATGAGGGGGAAAAACTCAGAAAAGGAAAGTATTGTATGTGGGAAGACAGTAGCATGTAGATGGCTGTACAGCATGCAACCAAGCATGTGAATCTATGCTTTCATAGATGTTGTAAATCCAGGGTTACGTAGAGTCTCATATAAACTGCTCTATTATACACAAACTCTTCGAAAAACACACAGCAGTGGACCTGCAAGGACAGTATAAAACATGCCAGTGGGGAAACTTTATCTTGGACCAGGACACAACCCTTGTGGTTGTGTCCTGGTCCAACACTTTAGGTGATATCAGCAGGCTAAATGAGCTAATTAGATACCCCCTACATCTTATTAAAACATCCAAACACACGCACACACACACACACACACACACACAAGACCCTCTCTGTGCCCCAAAACATTTCCTGTCTGCTCATTATACATCAGCCAATTAAAACGCCCTGCAGGAGGTCAGAGGTCGCTAGTTAATCAATCAGAGAGAGAGGGCCTGGTGGTCCTTATCTCCCGCCTCATCATCCAGCTAGTTTGGGAGATAAGAGAGAATTCTCCTACTCCTTCTCCCCAACACTCCCCAAGTACCGAACCCAGCTCTCCTCTTTTACCACAAACAGGCTCCAGAATTAACTTTTCTGTGTTATCTTTTTACAAAGGTGGGAAAATCGACCAGCCAAGCAATTGTTTAAGTGCGTTAACCTGAATTTTTGTACCTGCCAAATGGCCCAATCTATCCACCATTGGCAGGTTGCATGTGTTTATTTTGGACCCTGAGCACAGAGTTCCTCTCAGAAAACCCCCACCTTATCACAACTGGTATCAAGAGATAGAGAACGCCAGATGGTTCTGGAACTAACACCAACACACAACACCGCGCAGAGCCCAAAGGCTGCCGCCACACAACAAACCAAATTATGTGGAAACAAAAACAAGTAATTGGAGTGCTCTTTGGGCCTCAAAAAAGAGTACACAGTGGCTGACTACTTGACCAGCGTGACAGACCAAGTGCAGAGGAAGTCCAACACGAGGTAGATTCGAGAAAGGACGCAATAGACAGTCCTGGCTGGTAAGGGAATTCCCTTTGGCAAGGTAAATGTACAATATAGCCCTTTGATTCTTGGTGTGAGCTAGAGTGTAGGAGGACTCATTTTAGATCTCAGGCCGGGGGAGAACGTAAGCTAGCTATAGCAAAGGCTAAAAGGGTGCTATCACTAGGCTAACAGCTGCTAATGCTAAGCCAACAGTCACAGATTAAAGGAAAATAGTTCAATGTCTAGCAAGCGCTTTCAAGTAAAACCCTCCTAATGGAGTCCTGCCATGCCTGTCTAGATGACAGGGGGATCTCAGAGGGACAGAGAGGGGAGAGGGAGGGAGAGAAAGAGAGAGAAACTGAAAGTAAGATAGAAAGTGAGTGATCCAGCAATAGAGTCACAGAGAGTTGAGAGGAGTAAAGCGGCAGGAGGGTAGAAGAGATGCACGGGGAACCCTGCTTCCTTTGGACCTCTGAGTTATCACGACACCACAAACACTGGTTACATCACTGAGGCAAAACAACATGCTGACAGCCACAAAGACAATACCAACGACTCTAGTAGAGCTAGTGTAATAGCTGTAGTATATACATCCATAATAATCATATATTCTTATAAATGATCACACAAACACACACGCATACAGTCCCTGGAGGCTCCTCGAAGGCTTGTGATGGCTCCAGTAGGTGATCATGCAGGTAAACTTTAATCGTGCATTTTCTCCAGAAGGGAAGTGATCTAAGCTCAAATTATGATGTGGACACACACTTATATGCTTACATGCTGAACAACAGATTTAGAAGCTCACAAAAAAACACACACACACTAAACAACACATACAAAGACTGATGAAAGAATACGTAAAGCGGAGCATGCAAGTACACATTCACAAACGCATCGATGCCTGAAGCGAAAAACATATCTATGAGTAGGCCTGGGTAAAAAAATCGATTTAATCGATTTTGGATCGATTTCGTTTAAATTTCACGCTATCGATTCACAGGGCATGAGATCGATTATTATTATTTATTTTTTGTAAATATGTTGAAAAAATATAAATTTAAGGAGTTTTATAATACTTGAATATTTTATCTTAAATGGTATAATCTTTACAATGGTTATATTTATATCTTTTAGGAAGATGGAGGCAGTTTTGTTTATAGTTGCCTGGATTGTCATTAATGTAGCCTACAAAATAAAAACATGTCTTTTGCAGTGTGTTGCATGGAGATAATTTCATTAATATATTGAATTAGGCAGGCCATCACGTTGAATAGAATGTAAAATCTTGCTAAGGATGTTAATTAACAGTCACAACTACAAGATTTTAGTCACAATTAATGATTTTAGTGATGAATTAATGATGATAGCCTATAAAGAATATTTCCTTTCAATTTAAGAAAATTATCATTCAATCTAGGAGCAGATGGAACCGATTCGGATTGAATCGAATCGAATCGAATCGAATCGTGATTAATCGATTTAAAGCCTTCAGAATCGAAATCGAATCGATTCAGGAACTTGGCCGTGATACCCAGCCCTATCTATGAGACAACTGGTAGTGGTAGTGTGTGTGTGGGGTGAATGTATGCTGTCCGTAAACAGATGTGTGTGCAGACATAGCACTGATCCTACCATGGTCACAGCTGAGCAGTGACCAGTAAGCCAGTCAGTCAGCCTATCTTGAGCTCTCTCCATAAGTACAGAAAAGCTAAAAGGGAAGAGGTAAAGAAACACGAGTTGAGAAAAAATGAAGTAGCGAGATAAGAGGAGCAGAGGTAGAGAGAGCGTTTTGGGTTGAGGTAGAGCTAGAGCTAGGTAGAGGGGTGAATTGCGGTAGACAGAGGTAGAGAAAGAGGGGAGTTGGGGTAGAGAGGGGAGATGTGAGTTAGAGAGAGGGGAGTTGGGTTAGAGAGGTGAGTTGAGATAGAGAGAGGTGAGTTGAGTTAGAGTTAAAAAGATGAGTTGCGGTAGAGAGGTGAGTTGAGGAAGAGAGAGGTGAGTTGAGGTAGAGAGGTGAGTTGAGGAAGAGAGAGGTGAGTTGAGGTAGAGAGGTGAGTTGAGGAAGAGAGAGGTGAGTTGAGGTAGAGAGGTGAGTTGAGGAAGAGGGAGGTGAGTTGAGGTAGAGAGGTGAGATAAGGTAGAGGTGGGTTGAGTTAAAGAGAGATGAGTTGAGGTAGAGAGATGAGTTGAGTTAGAGAGAGGTGAGTGGAGGTAGAGTGAGATAAAGATAAAGTTAAGTTGAGGCAGAGTGAGGTAGAACATAATGAAGCACAAGTTAATCACAGTGAGCGATACAGGGCCTTACTGCTCTGTGAATCAGACTAGATGACCCACAGACATAATTAGTCTTACACTGCTCTCTGATAACAGCACATTAACACGCTTCTCTTTCCTCTCCCCCATTAGTAAGTCCCCGTCTGCTCACCCCGTCTCTCTCATCCCCCATTACTCCGTCCATCTCTCCGCCCATCCCTCTCCCTATCCTCCCCCCCCCTCTGGCTCCTCCCCCTTCTCCTCTCCTTCGTCCTCTTTTCCCTTTCTTTCCTCTGCCATCACTCCAACCCTCCCTCCGCACCCCATGACTCCCCAAACCTTATGCCTTCCCTAATGCCACAGTCATACCTCCTCTCTTCTGTCCCATTAGTCTTGAAAACACAGTGCTCTGCTATGCTGTACCAACGCACGCACACGCACGCACGCCCACTAACACACTGTACTCTGAATACGCAGTACTACCCTGAACACAACGTAGCACCCTGTAAACCGTGTTCAGGAAGCAGATCAGATAGTCGCTACGGCGACACGACAGAGAAAGAGGAAGATGACATCGCTGGAGAGAAATCAATTACTGAGGCCCTAATGTGCCGTGAAATCAGCCACGCTGCTTAGAAGAGGCGCAAATATAACGCTATTCTCGGTGGAGGAGTGCCCTCTAAAGGCCTCTGGGAGAGAACCAGAGAGAGAGAGTTGGAAAGAGGGAGAAGAGGGAGAAGAGGGGAAAGGAGAGAGAAGAAGGGAGGGAGGGGAGAGAGAGAAAGAGGGAGGAGAGATGGAGGGAGAGCGGAACGGGAGAAAAGGAGGGACAGAGAGAGCGAAAGAGACTGAGACCGAGACGGAGACAAATAGAGAGAGAGATGGCTGTGTATTTTATTTGACTCTTCGTGTCTTTGTGAGTGCACAGGTGTATACCAGTGTTTGGAATCCCGTTTTTTTGTCTCTGTGGGTTGTTAAGGTATAGAGAGGTTTAAGGTGTGTGTGTTTGCGAGAGTCTGCTAGTGATAGTGTATGTGCGTGTTTTGAAGATATTTATTCCACACTCCCCTCGATCCCCACCAGCACCCTCGTATTTCCAAATGGCTCCTTATCCTTGATGATACAGATTCAAAATCTTCCATCTTCTCTCGATTTCTGTCTTCCATTCCTCCCGCCATTATCCCACACACGCTTAGAAAACACGCTTCGAATACCCGCCTCTTCCCCAACCTACACAAAAGACCACGTGTGGATGAGAAATTACCTTTGTGAAATAAAAACGGCAAACCAAATGTGTTTGGAACGAGCTAGGCCATTACTGTGTCATATCATCGCAGGCAAACACAACAGTGTACGTAAATACACCACTGATGGCTGAAAGACTGACACACAACAAATAAATATGGGAACAAAAGGAGCGGGAAGAAGAGGAATGAGATAAACGTGATGAGAAGCCTGAGAAGCAGGATTCATTTAAATAAATGTACAGGGTTGTGTTTAGGGACCGATGGAGGATTATCCTGATTGGTGGACAGAACCGACCAATGACGGTTGGCCCAAGACCAACATAGCTGTGTATATACAAGGAACTACCGAATGATTTGGCAATGCAACAGTCGTTGCAGATACTTAAATCCTAATTTATTAAATCGATTATGGATTGGCAGTAAGAATATTCTATGAGCAAGGATGTTCGGGGGTTTGTTGACTCCCAGGTGTTTGTGAGTAAATATATATACTTATAAATATATATATATATATATATGACTCACACATTAAAAGCAAAACAACGGACTGAAGCAATCGAGGGAACCACACAAGTCAAGCATTCATAAATATCCTCTGATCACAACTCTTCTGATGAAAAACTTCTGATGATTTAAAGCTGTGGGTCAAGCTGCTAGCCACATCATTTATTTAAAACTCACAAATAGCATTCAGTTCGACAACTCCATTGCTGCTGCCAGTTTCAAGTCTAGGTTTCAAGAAAACCTTGTTTTGCTTCACATTGAAAAATGTTAAAATGCAAGCAATCGTTTAGTAATGCAACGTTTTGGTTATGCTGCTTAGGAACATCATTATTTTGGAAATCAACCTCGCTCATCTTCCATTACAGCGGCGGAGCCCACACTTTGTTTCACGTGAAGTAGAAGTAAGTAGCAGGGAGCCGCCTCTTCCTACGAGGTGATAGAAAATCTATAGTTTAAACTACCATTAGGATGTGTGAATAATGACAAGTAGAGGAATACTAATACCCACAGACGGGCAGAGTGAAGTCCACATTGAGATGCAGGCTGGTTAGTCCTATAACTGATATCAATGAAACGGGCTAGATGTTTAGGGTTAAGTGTCGCCTGCCTTTATTGAGATCTGGGGCGATTTAAACAGGAATTAGGTTAAATGCAGTACAAGCATTAATTGTCTCAGTGACTGCACATAATGACAGTGTCTTGTCCACAATTCTTCTTGTGCACAATAGTTTGAGTCACGTGGTAGTCTCCTGTAATTGCTAGTTGCCAATCCGACAACAAAGTACTGCTCCTCCACGGCGTTCGTCTCTAAATTAAAATAAGTCTCTCGTCGCACATCGCGCACGTCCGAAGTCCCAAACCTGCGTTAATGCATCATAAAAGATTGTGCCGTTAAAACTAATATACGCATATATATATATATATATATATTATGCTTTTTGTACATGCCTCTCATCTTTTTATACATGGATCTGGCTATTCAACAGTAATGAAAGGAGGTGAAAACACTCTTTAATAATGCTGTCAGATCTTTCATAATGGAACTAACATTTCTGTAACCAAGGGTTAAGAAAAACGAAAGATTGAATGGTCTTTTTTTAAATGTCACAGCCCACACAGAGCAATATGAAAGACAGGAGAGAAAAACAGGAGAGAGAGAGCGAATGTGAAGGATAGAGAGACGGAAAGAGACAGAAAAAAGACGGAGGCGGACAGAGGGGGAGAGAAACAGACAGACAGGCTGACAGACAGAGAGACAGACAGAAAAAGAGCGGGGGATAGAGAAAGAAGAAGGAATGAAAACTCGCACACAAAACTTGACATCCCTCACAAAACTCTGTTCAGGTCTGTTGCCATGCGTGATCAGTCAGTCTTTTCATTACAACATTTGACCTTATAATTGGATATGAAAATGTTATCCTGTATCCTGTATGGATGTACAAACGATTGTGCAAGGGAGTGTGGGTAGGCTCACATGCAGTTGGGGCTTGCGGCACGTTAAAAGGGCGGGACAACATGTAAACTTGTTAACCTTACGCAAATGGTTTGGCCATATGATTGGAAACCCAACTTTCAGGGGGTACAGGCGTTCCGCATATGCAAGGTTTGATACATATTGAATTTCATTGCCTGGTTTGACAACGTTGTAAACTCCCACAAGCAGCAACTAGAGATGTCGCAGGGCAATGCTGAATGTTGCCAATCGTAAGGTTTGTATTAAACCTCATGTTTTCATTCTAAGGGCACATCTTCTCATCGCTATTCCATTAGACTATAAAACTGGGCATCATGTGAGTCATCACTTTCATGACGATACAATGCTAGACAAACCCGATCGATGGTTATATTGAATCACGGCGGACATGATGTTTAGAGGCCAACATTATTATGTTACATAGATGTTACATTATAATTCAGGTGAGCTTTGAGTTCGCCACTCATTTGATTTCCACAGTAATCTAAAAAGGAAAAATGAAGAGGGAAGAGGATTGCTGGCATCCACCCTTTGATCTGGGAAATATCACTTTGATGTGGAGGATGAGAGAGACACAGTTGAGAAGGAGAAACAATACGGAATATGTTGAATGATGATAGAACTGTCGATACTAATAATCATCAGACGAATAGCAGATCAGAATAGTTTAGATTATACATAGTGATATATGTATGATGATAAATCATTCTCAGGTTAGCGATGCATTGCCTAATTGTCTTGCATAAGAAAAACATTGAAAGTATTTAAGGAAGATAGAGTTACATACGTATCTTTTCAACCAGGGGAAGGTCATTTTCAGAAACTCTTTTTGTGTTATGTGTTATACTGTTGTATTTCCCTGTGTGTGTGCGTGTGTGTGTGTGTGTGTGTGTGTGTGTGTGTGTGTGTGTGGGTGTGTGTGTGTGTGTCCGTGTGTGTGTGTGTGTGTGAGTGTGTGTGTCTGTGTGACTGTTGTCTGATGTGTGTCTGTTGTCTGGTTTGTGTCTGTGTCTGTTGTCCGGTGTGTATCTCTTGTCTGTGCGTGTCCTGTGTAGAGAGAAGGTGTAGTGATGCTGTGATCTTTGGAAGCCTCTTCTAATTGGAGCTTGTTTATTGCCAGAAAGGACGCTGGGAAAGGGCAGCTAATGCTTGTTTACACATTCCTCAAACAGAGACCCTAGCACCACCCCTCTGCTGCTCGACACAGAGAAAACAATCACTCCATATGACAATGTAGGGTAAGTTAATAACAAATTTAGATAAAAATCACTTCACATAACGATATAGTTAATTCCTTAAACAGAGATAAAAATCACGAGTAAGTTATTAACATAGGTAAAAATCACTCCATATTACAGTTATTAACTAAAGTGTAGAGAAAACACTCAATCCATATTATGGAAGACGGCTAGTTACTTACAGAGATAGCAATCTCTCCATATTATGATATAATGTATCCTTAGTTACAAGCACAGAGACATTCCAATCACTCCATATTACATAGACTCTTAAGATTAATTACTGAGCTAATACAGAGGCCTGGACAATCTTATTAATTTACTTTAGAGCAAGAATCAATTTCCAACCATTTTTATCCCTCATACATAATACTAATATTAATTAAATTAATAAACTAATAATAACAAATAATACAACTATTAATAATACTATTTCTACCACTAATAATATTACAATTAATATAATAGGTCCATAGGCAGAGGAATTCCTCTGGAAGCAAAGAAAAAGTAAGCTAAAACAAGCCGTACATGCGTGTGTGTGTGTGTGTGTGTGTGTGTGTGTGTGTGTGTGTGTGTGTGTGTGTGTGTGTGTGTGTGTGTGTGTGTGTGTGTGTGTGTGTGTGTGTGTACTGAAGTGTCATACCTTTTAATAGTCAATAACCCTAGCTCATGTGGATAAGTAGGACAGCGTTGTAATAACATTCAGAAAAAAATGTATGAGAAAGCATCAAGGACTGTCTCACCTTGGCTTAAATCACCATGTTATGCGAGTTTCATACCTACCACAGGCATTTACGGCTGAAGATTTCCACCTGTAAATCCTGATTACTAAACGCTTCGCATATAAACTGTTAAATCTTTGACAGGTTGGGTAAAGATTTAATAGTTGTCTTTATTTAATTAAAAATATGTCTGCATAAACGCTCCACCTCACCTGAGAAATTGAACCAGCAACCCCCTCTCCCTCATCGCCCACCCCCCCACAACTGCTGCTGTCCCTGGGAACGTCCAACATGAACGAGGACAGAGAACACACAAAACCACACACTAATCCATACTGGTGACATTACAGTTATAAACAAACAAACAAATAAATGAAGATATGAAATGCTTCAAGAGAAATACCACTTTAAATAGATCTGTATGGAAATTAGCCAGTCATGCAAACCACTGAAACAGCTGGAGTGTCTTTGTTCCATGCAACAAATACAAGCTATGATGTAATGCCAGGGGACAGTTAAATATTTAAACAACTACAGTGTAACATGAATATATGATTAGTACATTTTGTATCCATCTGTTTAGCTTCATTGCTAGACGCCATCATGACCTTGCATTCTTTGTTTAGGAATCGTCATGAGTATGATTGAAATATAAATACAAATCATGTCGAAGGATTTCCATCTGGGGTCATCATGACAGTCAAGGGACAAACATTGACGTTCCCTGCCTGGCTGCTGTTAAAAGGCATGTCAAACGCTGAATGGTGCTGCTTGACTCCGTTTTCCTGCTCCTGTGAACTCTTCTGCGGTAGTTTTCTGCTGTTTACCATCTTCTAGTCTGGCTCCCTGAACCCCTGAAGTATACACTTGTTTAGTTCCTGTGTGTTGACACTGATTATTCTAGGAGCTCTTCAGAGTCTCCTTTAGGAAACAGCAACTGCCGAAACTTGCAAGTGCTGTCAGACTCTCGTTGGGCCTCTACTTGCCACGTTTGTTTTTCTCACTGTTAGTTTGTCTTTCCTGGGGAACTAGTCAGAGGCTCTGGTGTCTAACCTGCTTCCAGCTATTATAAAATGTCAGGTTTGTTGGGTTGGCAGGACCTGAGCTATGCTGACTACAAGCCTCTTGTGCATACAGCCCCCCCCCCCCCCCAACCCCTTATAGCGCATACACCCCAACCCCCTGCGAAATGCCCTCAATGTAAATGTAACAGCACATCCAGCCCACCCTCATCGCATATACACCGCACCCCCATACCGCACATGCACTCCAACCCCTTATAGGGCATGCACCCGACCCCACCCCACCTCCGCACATGCACCCAAACCCCCTATCCACAAAGACACCACCAGCATCTTGCACATACACCCCACCAGCATTACCTCTTTGTGCAAAGAGGAGCAAGGCTCACAGCAAACCACCAGACAAACCTCTCATTCAATGAAAAATGCGGACAAATAATTGAAAATGCAACTAATAAGAAGAGGCAGGGACAGAAAATACTTAATGAAGACTCATCCCTGCATAAATTCATTAAAATAACACGATAAAAACCTTTAACAGGTTTAAACAATTTTTCTCCATAACTCATATTTGAAGTTCACTTTGAATGAATAGAAAAATGAGCCTTATTAGTATTTGTGTTTGAGACTCAAAAGCGATGGATTCCTTATATCTTCTTCTGTCGATAAATAATGGTTCTTTAAAGGAGACATATCATGGTGTTTTCCCAACAAGTAAACATAGAATATGATTTTTTTCTTTTTGCTCTATATAATATAATAAAATAAAATAATAATTATAATAATAATATAATTATAATATATAGGTATTCTTATAATATTATATCTAATATCACGGCCAAAAGCTATGTGCGCCTCGGATGATATCATGAATCATAAAGACTGCGTCTGACGTCTCTGGTACTTCCACAACAAGTAAAGACTCGTAGTGGGGGTTATCTCGGCCATGGTTGAGAAGAATTGAGGGAAAGGAACTTTGGCTTTGACTCTCTGAAGCCCATATTGAACCGCGACATGGAGGAGAAAGGGATTGAACACCCGGACTAAGTTGCCGGACTCCCGCGGAGCTCCCCCGCCGGAGCTGCTGGACTGCCGCCAGAGCTTCGGTGGCAGTCCGGCAGCTCCGGTGGTGGGAACTCGGTGGCAGACGGCAGCACCGGCGGAGAAAGGAATTGTACTCCCGGAGCTGAGCTGCCGGGCTGCCTTCGAGCCCCCCCCTACCGGAGCTGCCGGACTGCCGCCGAGCCCCCCTCCGCCAGACTCCCTGCCAGGCAGTCACATGGCACACTGACAAATTAGACAT
The DNA here is from genome assembly GCF_031168955.1 of Gadus macrocephalus. Lineage (NCBI taxonomy): Eukaryota > Metazoa > Chordata > Actinopteri > Gadiformes > Gadidae > Gadus > Gadus macrocephalus. Next base: position 12,341,518 of record NC_082395.1, read on the forward strand.
CTATTTTTGTATTGAATATACCTGCTTCTGAAATGCGAACATCTCCGCCCAGCGCTCATCGAGAAAATCGTAGCTACGCTCTGATTGGAGGGGGGTGGGGAAATGGGAGGTAATATTCAAATGTGCCCCCTTCCTACGTAGGAGGTGGTGCCGAAACTAACTCGCTCGTTTGCTAACTGTAGGCGAGGTACTTTCAGAAATGCATATCTCTCTCAAAAAATCATGTACAGACTTTTTTCAAAGTTTGTACCGTATTTTCCGGACTATACGTCGCTCCCGAGTATTAGTCGCATCAGTCAAAAAATGCTCCATGACGAGGAAAAAAACATATATACGTCGCATCGGTGTATAAGTCGCATTTATTTTTAAACATTTAAACAAGAACGTTTAGTCTGGAGAGACTGAATATAATTGCAATAGCAATATAGGCTATTCGCCAGTCCCGGCTTTTCGCCAGTCCCGGACAAGTTTTTCACTCACCCCAAACTTTCTTTCTGTTGCTCGATTGCCGTTTTCGGCTGCATACTTTATAATCTGCAGTTTAAATTGTGCAGTATAGCTTTTTCTTTTTGGCTGCATTTTATTTTGTGTTCTCTTTTGTTTTGTCTACGGTCTAGTTTATTTATAATTTATTCGGTGGTGCAGTAATAATAATAATAATAATACATTTAATTTAGAGGCGCCTTTCAAGACACCCAAGGTCACTTTACAGAGCATATAGTCATCATTCAAAACTATGTAAAACAGACTAGGAATAAAAGGAAAACAGAGGTTAAACATGAAGAATAATAATAATTAATAACACTCAAAGACGCCTAAAGTGAAGGGGGGACCTCACTAACCACCACCAATATGTAGCACCCACTTGGGTGATGCACGGCAGCCAATCGGTGCCAGAACGCTCACTACACACCAGCTTGAGGTGGAGAGTTAGGGATGAGGTGGAGAGTGAGTGAAAAGAACATATTTAAACACTATCGACCATATTTAAACACTGTCTATCACATTTAAACAATATCGACCACATGTAAACACTATCGACCACATTTAAACACAATCAACCATATTTAAACACTATGGACCACATGTAAACCCTATCGACCACATATAAACACTATCGCCCACATTTAAACACTATCACCCACATTTAAACACTATGGACCACACGTAAACCCTATCGACCACATTTAAACACTATCGCCCACATTTAAACACTATCGCCCACATTTAAACACTATGGACCACATTTAAACACTATGGACCACATGTAAACCCTATCGACCACATGTAAACCCTATCGACCATATATAAACACTATCGACCACATTTAAACATGTAAACCCTATCGACCACAATTAAACACTATCGACCACAATTAAACACTATCGACCACATTTAAACATGTAAACCCTATTGACCACATTTAAACACTATCGACCACATCCAAACACCATCGACCACATTTAAACACTCTCGCCCACACCTACACACTATCGACCACATTTAAACACTATCGACCACATGTAAACACTAGCGACCACACTCAAACACTATCGACCACATTTAAACATGTAAACCCTATCAACCACATTTAAACATGTAGGCTTGCAGCGTTCAGTTGTAGGCCTAATGAATGACGGTGCCATCTTGCGGCCAAAGATTATGTACGCACAATTTTGGCATATAAGTCGCTTCGAAATATAAGTCGCAGGGCAAGCCAAACTACAAAAAAAACGCGACTTATAGTCCGGAAAATACGGTATGTGTGTGGGAGCACCAGAGACCCAAAAAAACACCCCAAATCCCAGATGTTGTTTTCATAATATGTCCCCTTTAAGTAAAGAAATGCTAAAATCTCAAATTAGAAATTATTTTAACTAGCATGTAAACGATTACCTTGAAATATCTGTTGCCAATAATGTAATAAAATTGCTGGCAAGCCCATGCTTCTTTCTTTGCCTACAAGAATCCTTTTATTGAGTTTTTTGATTTTGGGACGTCTGCTGACTACTTAATAGGGGTGGCTCAATCTTATGCAACTCTACTTTATTGGTATTTTGGTAATAACCAGTAACAACCATTTGTTTTAATGGTCCTATGATAATAACCAGTTAGCAGAGGCAATTTCAGTTTCATTTTTTTGTTTGTTTTCTATGGGAATAAAGAACTGGTGTAATGTTCACGAAGTGCTATAGCATATGTAAAGGTATAAATCACAACAGGTGAGGCATTGTATTAGATATTTTATGAAGATTTACAGAGGTACAGGCAAGGGTTTGAGGGTCTGCAATTATGCAATTATAAAGTATGATATGATTGGCATTTCTCTCTTTAGAAACAGCACAGCGAGCAGTTAATTGTGATCTTGTGGGTAATTTATGTTTCTTTGCTTATAAAAATGTGTTGATGCCCTTAGCAAGTCTATCAATAGAGCTCAGTTTGCTTTCATCAAAATGGAAATTCCTTCTGTAACCTTTTGCACCAGAGGTTTTTGTTTTTGTGCAGCACAAGAACGTGTCGAGAGACGAAGAAAACTGCGTAGTCATTCGTCTAGCTCCAGAGAACTGCAAGGACAATGGCTAACATTATATGCAAGTCATCGAGGAATTATTCACCTCTGGTTTCTGATCCCCGTAATGCAAGAAGGCAGACATAATGCTGCCATGCAGATCAAACAGAAAACAAACAGAATAGAATGAGCATGGGAGTGAGACAAATAGATTAGCATGCTTCAAGCACTACGTGTTGACATGAATTTAACTGCAGAAAGAAGACAGAAAGCATGCAGATGGCTAACTTGTAATAACAGCAGCATTATCTGATATATTCCATTATTAGAATCAGTCAACGATGACATTGCAGCTGAACGGCAGTAGGACAATAGCTTTAATCTTATGTCATCAAGATGTCATAATCTACACATATTGGAGTAGAGGAAAATATTAATAAATACACCAACAATGATGATCCAATAACAGTCCAAAAGCACTGAGCACCGGAAGACAGATAGACAGACAGACAGACAAACAGAAGACAGATCATCAGGCTGTGGTCCATAACAAAGACCCATGGAAAAAAGAGTGAAGGGGAGAGGGAGGAAGATAGAGAAGAGAGCGGCAGAGATGGGTTGGAGGTTGAGAAGGAGAGAGATCTGGAGTGGGAACATGAGAGAGCGGGAAAAAAGAGCAGGAGGAGCAAGAGGCAAGGCCGTGGCCCATTTTTATAAACTCCCTGAGATGAAGAAATCATTAGGGAAGGGGATTAGCAATGCAATAGGTATGTTATAAACCAATATAGAGTCGATCAACCCTCTGCTGATGCCTGTTTATCAGATAGCTTCCGGTCCCTGGTCAATCCTACTCTGATAAATCCATGCTCCTACATCCAAAACAATGTTTCCCATCGCCGACTTCCTGTGAGATGCAAACTAAAGACAGGAGTAAGAAGAACAACTACAACACCAACAAGAAAGCCAAGTCCCTCCCCATCTCGTACTGTAATCACACACTGTAAAGCTGCTTTCACACCGCCGCACGGCAACTCGCCGCCTCCATTCATTTCAATGAGGGAAGGGCGGCAGAGGGGAGGCGGTTACAAAAGCGAAAACCAGGAAGCGGTTGCCGCCCACGTGAACGCGCACAGGGACGACTCGTCACTCGACATACCTGCGAGCGGCAACCGTGCGAACAGCAACCCAGCTCAGTGCGGCAATGGGAGCGGTAATTAAAGGGAGACGGCGGCGTTGGGAGCGCAGGCAGCAGAGTTCAGGAGCAGGCGGCACGGCATCATTAGCCGCGCTTAATTTACAATCACAATGAGATAATATTGCACACGGATCTGATGATTAACTCCAGTTAACCCACCACCATTCAGACAGCACCTGAAAGCTCTGGGAATAATGACTGCCTCACCCCCTACACCAACTCCTACTCTCAGTCTCCACCGTGTCCCTCTTCTCTCCCACCCTTCCTCCTTCCCCCGCTCCTTTTTCATCCTTTCCACCGTCTCCCTTTCTTTTCCTACTCCTCTTCTTTCACCCTCCAACACCTCTACCACCAGCTAAATTGGCAGCTCCAAACCTGAAACAAGCTATTGATCACACATCCTGCTCCCATCCCTCCACCTGTTCAAAGAGAACATTTACATCTTTAAATACATGTTTAGGCAGGAGGATATGGCCCTGGATGCCTGTGTGAATGTGTCTTTGTTTAAAATGTGTGTTTTATAAAGTGTAAAGGAACAAAATTTATAACTGCCTTTTTGATTTGCAAAACGACATTGCCAGACATAGAAATTACTTTGAGGGTAGTACTTAGTGAGCTAATTAGTATGGGAAAGATCAAGGCGTCGTGTGGAGCTGAAATCCACCTCAGACTGAAATAGAAGCACCTATATTCAAGTTCCATGGCTTTGAGGTTAACTCCATTGTGCTCGTTCACATAGCTATTCAACAATATTAGAAGCAAATGATCTCTGTGTAACTGTTCTTATTTGCAAGCTGATTGTCCTAATTGATGACATCTCGCTAAATACTTTATGTCCTCCTGTCAAAATGCATTATGGGTTATTCAAGCACAAAACATTTTTGATATAGTGAGAAAATGTACACCAAATGTACACCATGACTTAACGTGTGAACACGATTCAGAATAGACATGATATTCTTACCTACTGCATACTTTATTTCACTCTTGCGATTCAATATGGTATTCTAGTAAACAATCCCGTAGGTTGTATATTTATGAGGAAAGGGGTTGGGGCACCTAAAGGATAAGGCATAAGACTGAGGTGAAGGTAAAGGTTTGGGTGTATGCTGTGCGATTAGCCTGAGGATGGAGCTCTGTAACGTATCAAGGAGACAGCCAACTGGCCTGCCGGCTGGCTTCTGATGACCGCTCGAGTGCTGGGAGAAAGCATCCCTTCAACAGGCAGTGTCTGAGGTGGTAGGAGCGCAGTTTGCCTCTTTTCAACTTCTTCAAAGATGTTAAAGTGCCTGACAGCCTTTCGAGTCCCAGAACATTTTTCAAACGCTCCCCTCAGATCAGTGGCCGGCGGCTGGTGTGAAACACCGGGACTACTCTCTGGCTCCCAACATAACAGGCTGTGGGTGAAGGGGCTCCCCTCAACCGCGTATGCACAGGAGCAGACCGAGCACATCTAGACTTGTATCAGTGTGTACTTCACTTTGTGTATGTATGAGAAGCAGTTGCATTTACAAATATGGGCTGTATACATTCCTTCTCAGATAAACAGAATACAATTAATGAAATTAACCTACCGTTGCTTACATTGGCCCGACCATCCTAAGCACAGGGCTGAAATGTTGGTATTAAGCTTCCCTACTGTGGAAAATCCATATCTAGGTGTGGATCGAGTTTGTATATAGATATTAAAAAGTGAGGTTTCTCCTCGCCCATGGAGCGTCTTCTCTTGAACACTGCTGACTTTTAGTTTTAAGATGAACTTGCATAGATAAATGGTGCATCGTTAACTCTAGGCAAAGTACACGTCTGGCGGAACACAGCATCACGTTGCATGCCCAGGGAGGGCGTTTATCTGGGCATCGAATGGGACTCATAATTAAGAACACAAGCACAGCACCACAGCTATCACAGCTCTCTAATGAGAGAGGAAATAGGAAATCAAAACAGCCTTTCCTGGGGCGAGGTACAATCTCACAATGAAGGCCACTAGTGATTTACAATAGCTGGCCACAATTAGAGCTGATTCATGCACACCGTCTCCGGTCGTACCCGGCAGCGTCGTAGCGCTAGGGTTAGGCTTTAAAGTGCACGTGTACACACACTGGGATCTCAATGTAAATGTCATCAGCAGATATGGGCATATCAGGGCTCGATCAAATTAATTGTAGCCTATTGACCGGCAAAGGCAAAGCCAGATCTTTTTCTCAGGTGTTGTAAAGTATGTTGGTTCTTTGAGTGAATAAATCGGTTTTAATTTTGTGATTATTGTACAATGTATATTTGTGTCAAAATGTTGGGCGTGTGGAAAACAAATAGAAACTTCATAGAATTAATTACTTGATTGTTAAACAGACAAGTGTTTGGCAAGCCTAACAGTTGCATAAGGAAACAAGCCTCCTCTACCGCAATACAAAAAGCTGTCTCCCAGTGTTTACATGCCTGCCGTCTCATCAAATTACGCCATCCCTCTGCTTCAACCCCACGTCCAAACACAAATAAACAAAATGTTTGGTTAGGCCGCTGTGCTTTAGAAACATTTACTGTGTCTCCATCAAGATTGAATTTTGAGTCAACAAGGTGTGTTGCTATTAATTCAGAATAAAATACACTGATTCTTCGCTTCAAAATGCGCAGATTAATTTGCGGCACGAAGAAACGGGATCACTTAAGATGTGGCTTCAGAGATGGTGATGTGATATTAGCCAGCTAATGTGTTTTTAACCAGTGGTGCAGGTGTTGTGTGCCGCATGCCGCAATTAGTCTGACATGTCCAATCTCTGGCCAACAACGGCCATTTACACAGCAGTGGTAATTACAGCTGTCACATTAACCTTGAGTTGGCCGAATTCAAAGCTGTTGTGTGGAGAGCAGGAATTGGGAGGGGGGGGGGGGGGGGGTGGAGAAGTAGAGCAGGAAAAACTAATTGGGTGAGGGAGGGAAGGGAAGGAAAAGAAACCCAGTGTTATTCTGAACATAAGTCTTGAAGAAGACTGGGAGGTCTGTAGTTATGTGGGCCATTTCTCATCGCCGAGTACTTTTGTACCACAAATTGTATTAGACCATTCTGTCTTGTTATAATTTGGAATTTGTACAAGCATTGTATGTGTGTTGATTAAACTCTTTGAATTTAATTTAAATCATGAATCTTGTTTAATCGGCTGTGTTTTTCATCTCTTGTTTTGACCCCTTTTTCTTACCACTACAGTCACTAAAGTTCACAAAATGTTGATCACAAAACGGTTTTGAGATAAAAGCAGTGAAGGCTCTGTGCCCTTGAGGAAGAATCTGCCTTTCTTTCACCTTCAGCTCTGGCTTATGGTGGTGTGCTGTTTCCTGTTCCGAAACGTCTTCTTCCTGTAAGCCATTGCGCCTTTTACCACCAGCCACCAGCCACCCGTCAGCCCCACCATGCATCCCCCTCCCACCTTCCCTCACACCCCTCTGGCACCAGAGCCATGGGGGGGGGGGCATCACACCCACCTGCATGCAACACGCAGATGCCGCGGCAACAAAGGGGCAACAGCATGGAGGCTCCAAGAGTTGCCGTGGTGAAAAGTTGTCAGCACAGACAACATCCGCCTGAGGTGCAATTAGGAGGAGAAGGAGGAGGAGGAGGAGCAGGGCTGTCTTCTAACGGGCCGCGCGATGAGCAACAGAGCAAAACACAGTTCAGTCCCACCACTGTCAAACTCCTTCATCTTCATAATGTGTCACAAAACGCAGGCGAGGTAGCAGAGAGCAGGGACCGAAGCCAATTAAGAAAACAAACTATTTCTTCAGTTCCAATTCCTTGTCTGTCTGCCCTCGTGGCAGTAGCCTTCCAGGAGACGCATGCCAAATCAAATTGTTAAATCGTTGCCTATATACCTCGTCACATTGTTTCTGAACTTCACTTTTAGATGATTACAATTTTGCTGCTGGCCAGAATCAGCAATGCATGAAAAAAAATCTGCACATTGAATATAGAATCATTAAAGGAAAAAGACACACACACACACACACACAATAGTCTAAACTGTGAATACTCACACACTTGCACCAGACAGACACCGCTCTACGATGCAATAAACACACACGTCTCGCGTATGCCACATGCACCGCTCTACCACGCCATACATGGACCACACACACACTTCCCAAAAATGTATTTATATTTTATTATTCATTCCTGATTGTTTGTGATCGACTTGGAGGCGGTCTACCAGTAAAATGGATCAATGGACGCTGCTTTACAGCGGGCCGTAATTAAGTGCAAGTCTGGTGGATCAATGGAGTTTGGTCTCCCCCACAGCCATCCATCTGTTATCATCAGAGGGACGCACATGGAAATGACGCATGGTCCATCTCCTATACATTACTCTGCTGACCTCCGGAGGCCTTTGGAAGCAGAGCTGCAAGTGATGCATGGGGGCTGCATCACTCTTAAGGTAAAGGCATTGATTGAATCGAGTGCTGCTGAACCCATTGTACTACAAGGACTAACAAAGACCTGAACCAAACTAAGTTGTTGTCGACAATGTGGTCATGTTTATAATTCAGTGGAACCGTGGGTGTGTTAAGGCTGTTCAATTCGTCAGAGGCCTGAGCCAGAAGAAGTATAAATGGCCTCCTTGATTTCCTTCCAAGTTGAGTGCTTTTACTTGATTGTTTCAACATTGGACTGTTGGACTGTTTGGCAGCCAGCGTGATCCTTTGCTGGCTGTACAGTTCTTTATGTTTCAGAATCTCATGTCCATCCAGTTGCCTTTACTCGGCCTTCATAATATTACCACAAATAAAAACAAATGAATCAGCAACAAATGAGCGAGACAGGGGGAGATTATCAGCAATAGATCCTAGCAACGTACAATACTCGGCTTAGTGCATGGGCATTCACATGAAGACGCATCGCTAAAACCATAAGGCTAGGCCAAAGATTGGTGTTACAGACTCATAGTTCATACTAAAGAATGGTCTTAACAAAAGACAGAAAAGTTATGTTGGTCTTAACAAAGAACAACAAAGTTTGGTGCAAATAAACCCCCTGATTCAGCTTTCGGCGGTTTCCTGCCCCTTTAAGGGGGCCAACAATTCGTTCACCTACTTAGTAGAAGACTAGTGAGGTTGAGATTCCCGTAGACTTCGTACGCGGTCAAGCACTACACCGCCTTTTGACCCACAATGCACTGAGGTTTACTTTGCTTCCCACAGGTGTTAACAGGCTCTGAAAGCAGCAGCGAGACTGCACCTTGTGCCTCTGTTTCCAAACAACAAACTGTTTTTGATACAAGGAGATGTGGTAAGAGTTACAGGGGAAAGTCGATGCAATTGTACAGCTAATAAACAGCATGGCACGGACAGCCCAGATACCAAGTCCTATTAAGCCAGAGTTCCTCCTGTTTTCTCTCCTCCGAAAAGCAGACCCCCAATTTATTTTAATGTGTTGACTCAAGAGTTCTGTTGAGCTAGAAAAAACACTCCAGCCTACTCCACGTTGAGATGAGATGATCAAACAGACCGATGACCCAGAGCCAAGCAGGACACCGGGGTGGGGGGCTCAATAACCGGCGTGGAAGTGTGTTGGTTTGGTCAGGGACTCTGAACCAAAACTCACCCAAACACCAGCCCTCAGCTAGTGGTTTTCATGTTGATGAAGCAAGCCATTACTGGAGGCCTCATGCTCTAAAAAGTAGAATATTTAATCAATGTCAAGAGTGTGTGTCCTTTCCGCGCTCAGCGTGTTGTGTACAAGTGTTTCGCCAACGTCAGGACAGAACATAGTGGAGCCGTACTATGACTGGCTGCCAAGGGAGTGGATTAATATTTAAAGGGCAGAGCTGAAAGAACACTGTTGATTTTTAATCTTTAATGTTGATCCAGATGCTGTTGCTTTTAAGTGAGATGAAACATGCAAATACATGGCTCCTTTAATGAGCACAAACCCCTAACACGCACCCAAACACACACATTTACAGCACAGGCAATAACACACGGCCAGTCTCTTTGTGTGTGTTTGGCTAAACAGTCAGTCACTCTCTCTCTCTCGTATATATATATATATATATATATATATATATATATATATATATATATATATAAATATACGTAAAATATATATATACTATTAGGGATTGTAGGATGCTGTTGGTCAGGTGGATACAGGCTCTGATTCCCCAGAGAGAAGAGGAGGAGGAAACACACCCATTCACCAGTGTTGATTTGGAGACTTTGGACCCACAACAAATTCAGCATCAGCAACATGTGAGATGATTTATCCATGAGCAGGGATGTTCAAGGCAGGCATTGGGTGTTCGCGCCATGATGCATTTGTGTGTGTGTTTGTTTGTGTGTGTACCACTGTGTTGCTGGCTGTTCCCTCCACACCTGGTTGTTTGTCTGCCCGAGTGCCATTTAGCAACGGCTATATTAATCAACAATGTGACAGGTTTGGGGGCAGGCACGACGATACATGTGCTTAGATCGTTAGTGTGTATGTGTCCGTCTGTATCTGAGAGCAGTGTGTGTGTGTGTGTGTGCGTGCATGCGTGCGTGCGTGCGTGCCTGCCTGCCTGCCTGCGTGCGTGCGTGCGTGCGTGCGTTGCAAGCTTGTCTCAAGTTTAGAGGTGTGTGAAAATAATCATCACTGTATACTAATACATCACAAGCAACAAAGACCTTAGAGAGAAAACTCTCGAACACTCCAATACATCATCACCTGTGTCAGCCACACCTTTGCCACTGACACCTGTGGCAGCCAGAAGGTGATCGGTATCTGCCAAGGCCGGGTAACTGATAATAGTATTGGTAATGACATAATAACAGTCCTGAACGTGGCTTATTGTCCAGCCTTTTTTCAACACCAGCAATTTTAGCTTGGGAATACCACCAGCAAGGTTAGCTTAGCAAGGTTAACTTGGTAATACCAGCTAGGTTAGCTCAGCAAGGTCAGCTCGGATAACTAAGCGGCATTAGCTTGGTAAGATCAGAGAGGTTATCTTGGCAAGGTTAAATTGACAACACCATTAATCTAGTGATAATTTTTCGATTAATCGACTAATCTAACGACACCGGGGTATAAATCACATGTCTGGTTTCAGCAAAATACCGTAAGTAGGTGGAGCTAATGTGAGCTCCAAGTTTCAAATGCTCATTCATTGCTGATTTTGCACAATCTGCAATCACTAGACAGGTTTAATGTGAACAATTCCCAGGCTTTTGAATGCCGTGGTCTTTTTTGTTTGTTCAGTGCTTGTTCTGCTGCTCGCGCATAGCTTTGGCTTTTGGTGCAATATTGCCAACATTGGACTGGATTTTGGGACAAGAGTTCAATTACCGGTAGTTGTTTAGGGCGACGGGTCGAGGAAAATGATTTGTGTCGACAAATTGCTGTAGTCGATTACGTAAACTAAGTTGACGCAACGTTGTAGCCCTATAGGTTAGTTTACCAAGGACGGCTTATAATATTTGCTTAGTTAGTTTAGAGATGTTAGCTTGATAACACTAGCAAGGTTAACTTGTTAACACACACAAGGACATCCAAGCAAAGCCAGAAGCATGTCCGACTCAGTTTGACAACAAGAGCGCATCACGATAAACAGAAACATGGCATCCACATAAGACACTGATTAAATCAAGCAGATAGGCCATGGAGGAGGAATAAGTAATCTACTTCATTTGGTGCTTAGAGAATCTCATCCCCCTGCATCGGAAACTGCATAGGAAATTAGACTGAATTGAAGCCTAACAAATGAGTGTTCGCAACTCTTATGGGCGTAGCACCCTCCTTTTATTGAAAGTGATGAAAGCAATTTGACTGTTAATAGAAGCCAGCAGTGTTGAAACAAGCATGCCAACACTTATTCCTGTCTTAGTCTGTTATGGCAAGACGGGCGCATGACAGCGCACACGCACACGCGCAAGCACACACCCCATCATAAAGGTTCATTCACTTTTACCACCAACATTCAAATCACACGCATACAAAAAAGTCAAGAAATTTGAACTACCACACACACACACACACACTCACACACACACACACACAAATAGGAGATCAAATCTGTGACATCACTCTAAAAGACATACACATTTTTTCATCTTACATTCAAACTGAACAATTGAGGGGAACATGATGAGGGCCGTATCTGGGTATCTGAACTAATGTAGTGATGCTTTCGGACCAGGGCCCTCCACTCAGCGAGGAGGTTTGAGGACGATGTTGAACTACAGAACCAGGTGGTTGTGGAACAGGCCAAGGTCCTGACTCCCTGTGGTCACTAAAGATCCCATGGCTCTGGTCCTGAGCCACCCTGGGTGGTCGCCATGGTGTCATAGCCTCCATGCCAATATGGCCACCTTATGATCCCCTGGTCTCTCATTAGACAGTTTCACTCCACACCACTTCACTGTGATGAGCGATTTGTGAGCTTTGACGAGGTGTAATACCCCTCGACAACTCATGATGAAAAAGCGCTTTGGGTGTCATGGAAAGCACTATATAAATCAACCGGACTGACCTGGTCTTTGGGATCCGAAGGCGTAGGCCAGCCTGCTGAGGAGGTCTGGCTTGGCGTAGCGATCCTCGTCCGCCAGCACCCAGAAACAGCCCTCAGACATCTCCTGTGGACGGATCTGAACACACACACACACACACACACACACACACACACACACACACACACACACACACACACACACACACACACACACACACACACACACACACACACACACACACACACACACACTAATTAAGCCCCACTTCAACATGTTCAATTAATACTGATTGCACCAGTCTTCAGACCTTTACGTAGCATGGGAGAAATATCAGGAAAAAAACGGACTGTGGTCGTCAAACCACTGTGGCCAATCAGAGCCATTGATACACTCAGCGGCCCATGAACACGCAGGGCCTGCGCTACTTCCTGATGTATCAAGTATGGATCCATGGTGAGAGGGTGAATTATATGAGGAGTGTGGATTTAATTAATTTGTAGGCGTGAATGGCTCACTGAGTTTAAAGTGTATGTGCGTGGGTGGGTGGGTGTGTGTGTGTACTGACATTCACTAAGCTGTAGTTGTAGGCATGTCAATCCATCGATGGTATATTTAGCTCCTGTTCTGCCTCTAGCGTGGGCAATATTAAATCAAGGCATTGTGATGTATCATTGTCATCAAAATCTCAATGTGGAAAGTATTGCCGAACAGGTATATTTTCACTGCGCGACACATATTCGAGAATTTAAATGAATATTTCAAAAGCTTTGCGTGAAACTATTGAAACTATTGAGAACATAATCTCACAAGCTACCATGCAGAGTATATTGACTATTATATTATGGACAACATTCCTTCTGAAATATAAACTTGTGTTTGGCGGTCAATATTATTACTATTTCAACCATTTTTGTAATATAGCAGGTGCTTTTTAAAAAGCAATGAGCAGTGGATCCTGTCAAGAAGGAGCGGGTAGTGGTAAGGCGGCACCCTGCTCTAGGATGCCTAGCATTGCTCAAACCCAAATTAATTTGGTTCAACATCATAACCAATAGACTTTCATGTCCCACAATGCTGATTTATTGACTTTGGAAAAGCTCCATGTGACGTTGTGTGTATATATTTTTATCTGTCCCCTTAAGCGCACTTCACATTGGGTGCACGTCAAACTGAACCGGACACGGGGAGGAACAGAAACCAGATGTTGATGGTTGAAAACAAGGTGATGACTGTCAGCACTCAGAGGACAGTAGAGGGGATGGAGCAACACGCAGAGAGAATGACAAACAGAGGGAGGGAAATGTCATCAGTTTACCATTTTTATTGACGCTCCTCTGGTTTCTCCATTGAACACATAGTGACCGAAGGGGAAACGGAAGGGGTTCTCAGAAAATAACCTAGCCTTAACCCCCAGCCGATAAGTCCAATTGCTTCCTAAATACGCGCAAGGTTATTCAAACTCAACAAAATTTGCATTCATCCAATATTGAGAGGCCTACTTTAACCGACTGAGGTGGAGGCGGCTTAATACACTGCGACACGCAGAGATGTCACTTTGTAACCTTCATATAGACATCCTGTGGTCGTGGAGAGGACAGAATCGAACAGCTTCGTTGTATGGTATATTTAAAGCCTAGTGTCAACGACTAATGCAGCTTGAACAACGGCCCAGCATACATGTGGGAAAGTAGAGAGTGCTGAAGCTGCAGTGAGTGCTATGTTGTTTGATCTGTTTCTGTGCAGACATGAAAGGCTGGGAACCTGCATTATGTTCGTCTTAATTATGTTCTGAGAAAGGCTGGGTACACAGCAAAAGAACCGAAAGGTTCACAAAGGTAAACAGCAAACTTGGATCCTTCTAATTGCACCAGTTTCGGAACAACTTCCTCTATGTAGTGGGGAGGGACGTCGTGCCAGGCAGCTGTGCATCTTAACATCTTATCTTGTGCCCTGCCAGAAAATAAAGTGTTAATGCCCATAATGTCTTCCTTCTCCAATACACCTCAACACCAAGCATATGGTCCCCTTTGCAAAACATATGTAGCCTCATACCGATTACATTCAATTATTAATCACCCAACACGCTAATGCCACTTGTAGCAGTCGCTGTACAGAGAAAGAGCAACATCTGCTAAGGAACTGTCTAGCGGCCCCAACAATAGGACCACATGAAGAAACCTGCCAGAATGTTCTTAATGACTTCTGGCAGAGGATGCAGGCAGAGTGGTTTTCTGAGCGGGTGCCAGGAACATCTGTAAGGTTTGCGGAGCCAATTCCCAACAGAAGCTAAGTTAGAGGACGGCAACATTAACCGCGGCGAGACACGCTCTAGATCGTCACACACACTTTCTTTAACGAAGGGGACTTAAAATACTTGGATGACACACTTTTTAGTTTGGTTTTTCCACTTACTTTAACAAATGTATTCATCTGTGTATTGTCAACCTAATAAAATAATGTGGTAGTGGGCCTCTTACTATTCGAATAATAAAATGGTATTTATAGTAGCTGTACCTCACCAAGTGAAGAACAGCTAGAGGTTAGAATACATCAACTCTTAGTTTAAGTCTCAGGTCCACAGGAGCCACCAGGGAACTGAGTCAACAACCCTTTACTTGCTAAAGTGACTGCCCTACACTGCTAACCTAAAGACACCAATATCCTTGAAACAAAGCAAATTGGCATGTTAGCAGAGACACAAGGGCAGGTTTTTAACTGAACCAAAGCATCATATTGGGCTTGTATCGCAGGGAATTATCCATACTAGTGGGACATCAAGCCCTTCCAATACACTACTGCCTACAATTGGACCAAACTACCGCGTTGATGATTATGTCCAGTCACACCGTGACTCAAGTCATCGAACAAACTGCTTACACATTGCAGTGACTATTGTACCCTTGTCAAATCACTGTGTTGGACAGCACATGGACAGCCTATGCAGCCTATGCAAAGTATTTCAAGACCTTAAGAGATATGGGTCTTGAGTTTGGGTCTCAAGGCTCTTACCTTGGACCAGTTAAGGCGTCTCATGGAGGTCTCTAGTTTGAACTCCTTCTTGGGTCTCAGGCCGTAGGGGAGAACCAGGGGTTTGGGGGAGCCTAGGAGGCTCGCCATACCAGGGGGAGGAGGTGGTGGTGGAGGAGCACCGAATGGAGGAGGAGGAGGAGGTGGTGATGGGACACCACATCCAGGCAGTGGAGGAGGTGGAGGAGGAGGCGGTGGAGGAGGAGGACAGCCGGGAGCAGCAGAAGGAGCAGAAGATCCATGGAGACCAAGAGACGCAGCAGAGGTCAAGGCCCCCGGTCCAGCTCCAAACTGAGCAGAGGGAGATGGTAAGTGTTACGATGTGAGCATTATACGATGGATATTAGAATGCGATGATAAGATAAGCAATAATGTGATGATGATAATCAATGCTATGATTGTGATGATGAGAAGTGATAGATTATATTGGGATTAAGATGAGGTTATAATGGTGATGAGATACATTATGTGATTATGATACCATATGGTATAATGTGATTATGATAAAATAGGGAGATTATATTAGTTTTATGTGATTATGATGAGATGTTATAATTGTGTATATGATACGAGATGGTAAAATGGTGATTATATTAGTCATAGGTAATTATGATTATAGAAAGAGTATGATCTGATTATGATATGATTTATGAGGGAGATTAATACTGTTTTTTGTGATTATGATGTAAAATCATTGTAATATGATTGTGATAGGAGAATGTAAGTGTTATTAAAATATGATAGGGAATTATATTTGATCATGATCAAATAGATTATAATGTGATTTATTATGAGAAATTCTAATGTTATTATGATGAGATGGTATCATGTGATTAAGATAAAAACAATTAGAACTTGTGATAAGAGATATTATTGTTGATTACTTATTGATTAAGTGAGGGAGATGTTTTGTTGTGTGTCAGTGTGTGTGTGTGCGTGCGTGTGTCTGTGCACGTATGTTTGCAGTGTGTGTGCGTGCGTGCATGTAGCAGTGTGTGTGGGCCACCTTTTTGCCAGTAAAAGGTAAAATATGTTGCGTAGTAAGCGGGGGAAGCTCTGTAAATGGTATGGTAGAGAGTAAATGGCTTATTGATCCAAACAACAGTTTTAGATTAAAGACGAACGCAGAAGGTCAGGCCTAGGGCTCCGTACCTTCCTCCACTGGGAGACGGCTCCCTTTAACCACTGGTGGGTGGCTGCATGTGCGCCAGAGAGACAGACAGAAAAAGACAGAACCTAGAGAGACGGATTAGTAGAGAGCGAGAGAGAGCGACAAAAAGGACAAAGACCAAGAGGGAGCTATGGAGAAAGAACGAGCAGAAGAGAGAGAAAACAAGACGCAGAGGCTGAGAAAGTGTGCAGGAGAGAAAGAGCCAACACAGAGGAAGGAGAGAGAGAGAGAGAGAAAGAGGGAACACAGAGGAGAGAGAGAACCAAAGCGAAAGAGAAAGAGCGAACACAGAGGAAGGAGAGAGAGAGAGAGAGCGAGAGAGAGAGAGAAAGAGGGAACACAGAGGAGAGAGAGAACCAAAGCGAAAGAGAAAGAGCGAACACAGAGGAGAGAGAGAGCGAGAGCGGCTTGTGTGCAAGTGTAGCCACTAGAGCTTAATGTATCTGCAGCCATCTGAGTCTCCACTATTTGAGTATTCTCTCACCGTTTACTTTCCAAATTGAAAACTTATCTGGAAAATAAAAGCGAAGTTCCCTGGTGCTCTCGGAGAGAGTAGTTATCTCGCCATGCGGACGCAGCTAGGGACAGGGTGTGAGGGGGACGGGGGGGATGGGGGGAGACCGTGTAGAGGCGAGGGCCCCCGTTGGTGAGGCGAACAGAAAGAGCAGGGAGGGGTGTCAGAATAAATTGCTTTTTAGAACAATTCCCCCTCATGGGAGAGAAATGAGAAAATTAGGAATGGAGCAACGGACAGAAGCGGCGGAGGATGTCATTAGACTTAGTGTCAGGAGAACAGTGGGGAACGCTGTCAATGGCCCACCACAGCCAATACAGACAAACAGAAAGACATACATGTACATCCTAATATTACCATATAGAGATATATGGCTATACATCCCACAACAGAGGAGGTCAAACTCCTTTGATTATAGCTTTGGTAGGGGGGGGGGGAAGAGAGAGAGAGAGAGAGAGAGAGAGAGAGAGAGAGAGAGAGAGAGAGAGAGAGAGAGAGAGAGAGAGAGAGAGAGAGAGAGAGAGAGAGAGAGAGAGAGAGAGAGAGAAGCAGCATTGGATGGAACTAATATTTGAACAGAGCCGGTGTGGGAGGTAGACCGTCACAAATAGAAACAGAGATAACCAGAAAGCTGGGTGTACCTGAGTCCTGAAGGCCTGTAGCTCGTTGGTGAGCTCTGTTATTTTCTCCTCACATTTCAGAAGCTCTGCCTGAGTCTCCTGTCTGCTAAGGAAGTCCTCCTCAGACTACAAACACACACACACACATTGGTTAGAACAGGGTTCCCAAAAGTTCTCTGACCATGTGAAGATTGTGTGTTTATTATTGACGTAGCTCGAAGTACAATATTACAGGCATTTTAATAAATGATTGATAG
This sequence comes from Gadus macrocephalus, assembly GCF_031168955.1. Lineage (NCBI taxonomy): Eukaryota > Metazoa > Chordata > Actinopteri > Gadiformes > Gadidae > Gadus > Gadus macrocephalus. The sequence goes on from NC_082395.1 coordinate 12,359,286, forward strand.
TTTATAGTAAAATCAAATTAATCCACGTGTATCAACCCATTTCCTGGACTACAGAATACAGTTCATGTTGCTCATAAGGTAGAAATTAGGCTGCCTTCCTTTGTTTACACTTGCAATGGAGCAAACACACAGTTAAGGCATTATTAAGTCTTTCCTCAATTCAGATGTGAGGAAATCCGCAATTGAAATGTGTCTTTAAACCTTAGCAGTATTCAATGAAACTAAGAGCAGACATCATTAAGGGAATATTTGGAAAAACTTGCTTTCTGAGCCAGCTCTGAAGCTCTCTGTTCGTACTCATCAATCCGGGCTTGATCCACACACACATCTAGAAAACAAGAAAGGAGACAATGTCAACATACACAAGTATTAAGTGCCATTAAGATAGGTAGGAGGTAGCTTATTGGAGGTGTTTAAGATAGTTAGGAGGTAGCTTTCTGAGGTATTTAAGGTCACCTAGGAGGTGGCTGAAGTCCACATCAAGGCGCTTGCGGTAGGAGAAGTCGGGGTCGGTTCCACTGCGGTGGAGAACGATCTGAGAGACACATTCCTCTATAATCTTAAAGTACTGAGGCCTGGAGAGAACACACACACACACACACACACACACACACACACACACACACACACACACACACACACACACACACACACACACACACACACACACACACACAGAGAGAATGAGATGGTGGAGAGAAAGGGAGAGATAAAATAAACTTTAGATCATAAAGAAATCAAGAATTCAGCATGGCAAAAAAAATAATACATTAGAGGATTTTTGCCCCCCTGTTCAGAATCAGGTCCAACAGTATTCCTAGCCTGGCTAACACCAGACCTCATCTCAATCTACATTGAGATGAGGTCTGGGAACCACACATTCATTTTCTCGTATTTGAGGCGTGGTTTACGATTGCCCGGAGCCGTTTATTTGGCGCTACGAATGTCTATCATATCAGTCTGTACGTAGCTCATAGCCAATCAAAGCCTGTTGGTAGCAGGGCAAAGTCATCCTTCTTGGTAATGAAAGAGTTTAGCGCCGAAAGCTGCTGTTTTTTCAAAATAAACTTGCATTCTGAACTACCGTACTTAGAACATTATCTAAGGCTGCATCGAAAGGTAACGCGTCTGCTGCCATTTTGGATCCGTAAACTACAAGCTTCGGTGTGTTGCATAGACGTCGTCATCGTCTTGCCGTCCCTCCCCGTTCTGTGATTGGTTCCCTATCTCAGGCGAAAATCTGATCCATGGAATACAGGCCTAGCAGCGCGAAAAGAAATCGCACGCAAGCCAGCCTGGGTATACCCAGGCTACAGTATTCCTGGAGCCGAGTTCACCTGGCCTTGTTAAAGAAGCAAAGAGGAGTTGTTTTGAGGAAGAGCCTGTATGTTAACATCTCAGCCAAGTCTGATGTGTCCGACAACGGTAGAGAGGAAGCCCAATTCCTGGGACAACGTTGGCACAGCAGGTAGCAGAGCTGCACAGAAGGAGCTGGGGCACCGCTATCAAAAAGAATCAGTACTGTGCACGCTTGGCTGTGAAGAGGATGTTCCACACACTGTACCGTGTGACAACAGCACAATAAACACACGACTGGATCAAAAAAGATATTCCCAGGCAACGTTGTTTGTGGCGAGGTGAAAGGGGAGATGTTTTGAAGCTTCAACAGTTGAAGCTAAGTTGTCCGTGTGGTATTACTACAATGGGATAAATAACAAACGGCACATGAAAAGGGCCATGATTGTCTTGTGAAAGCAGATGTACTAAAGGCGGCACAAACACAGCACGACAGTAGATCTGCTCCAATAATATCAACACGTTTGTGTAGTATGTGGTTTGACATGTACTTCCTGAACAGTAAAGGAAATATAGTTGTTGATATATATATATATATATATATGTTGATATATATATATCAGTTGATATATATATATCAGTGGCGGCTGGTGGTTTTTAAACTGAGGAAGGAAGGTCTGCGCGCTTCGTTACCATTGGCCTGCTTGCACTGTTAGTGGCGTATGGTGGCATAAGAATGTGTGACTCAAGTTGTTTCAGGGTGTTTTGGTGAACTACAAAATAGCAGGGAGGGATAATTATGCAAATAAAATTGAATACGAATATACGAATATACGAATACGAATCCACCAGTGGCAGCATTGTACTTTGAAAGCTGAAGGGAAGCATGTCTTGGACTACAAGGGCATAAGGAAAGGATGCAAAGCCAATTAGTCAAATCAGGCCTACCCTTGATTTGTAAAACTAAATTTAAAAAATCTGGGCCTATCATTGGGCCTATTTTTGCCCTCAATTACTGAAGCCATTGGTTGCAATTTGTTGTTTACGAAATTACAACTGTTTAAAGAACAATGAAGAAAATACCAAAAGTGATTCCATTTAAAATGCATAATGCTCTGAATCATTCACTAACATCCTTTCCACTATATCAAACAGAACATTCAGAGAAACAAACAATTAAAAGAACAACAAGAACACAAAAATATGTAAGCTCAGTGTATTTATTTTGGGACCTTGCCCAACTTTTGGCGATGGGAACGCCAATATAAGCGAACCGGGCCGCACCGAGAACGCACCGCTCGGTGGAAACGCCAATATGCAACGAACAGAAGTGCACCGCTCGGTGGAAACGAGGCATTCGACTGAGCGGGTTTGTTTGTTCTCCTAGCCTAGACTTGAGGGGATAACCCCTCCCTCCGGGCTGCTCCACAGCCAGGGCTCCTGCTTATTGGTTCGCTATGGTTCATAGCGCAGCCATGAACCAGCATATTCATGAATAGATGTTAGCGCGATTCAGATCCCTTAGCAAGTCACACCCACTCAGAGGAGGACTTTCCTCATCTCTCTCCAATTGAACCCCATGTTATCACCGGCCGCCAACACTTTCAGGGAAATTCATGGGAGTCAATGGAGGCTGAGGGAGGAACGTCCTCCCTGCAGTAATTGTCAATAGGCAATAGGGGTTGCTAATGTCCCTTTACCCAGGGAAATGAACAATACATATACAGAGGCATTAAAGAGGTCATATTTAAGGGCATTAATTCATTACAATAGTCTAGGCGATCTTATTTTTTTTTATACTCAACAATGTTATGGAGGATCTTCCTCCCTCTCCTCACTGGAGAAGCTTCCACTAATTATATATATATATATATATATATATATATATATATGATGATATACAAGACAACATTTCATTTTAATTAGATGTATTTATTCCAGATGGAAAATGTGGACGTGACAGCAGGTGAAGTACACATTGATATATTTCTGACACATATCTGGGTCTTCTTCCGTGCTTCTGTACCTCTGCCCGTGTCTGTGTGTGTCTGCATGCGTGTGTGCATCTGCCTATTTCTGTGTGTGAACCAGGGAGTGACTATGCCTATGTGTAAGTGTGTGTTTGGGATGGGGTGAAGCGGGGGGAGGACTTGGGAGGCGAGAGATCCAGGTGAGCTTGTTTGATTCCCTCATTATCTGACAGCAGCCCACGGCCTGCGGCTGCATGCATAGCAAGTGGCCGTGTGTTCAGCAGGCCTTCCAACCCACCGCCCCCTTACCGCGCCCCACGCAGCCACGTCCGTCTCTCCGCTGTGAGGTATCTGCCCGCTATCATAAAGCAGCCTTCAACTCTGGTGGCGCAGTTTACAATTCAATTGATTTATTTTAAGTGGACCTTACTACGCGTCCTACGCAGTGGTCGGTCCACAACTAATTAAAGATTAAAATAATGAGCATGCAGGTATTTGAGATTCAGAGGAGGTCACTGCCGATGTTGGTCTCTCGTGTCTTTTAGAGGTGCTGTTAGGGAAAACTGCCTGAACGGGAGGTGGAAGGGGGTGGGGGGTAAGGCTGGGTTGACTTAAAAGATATCTGGGATCAAGTCCTCGGATTTGAGACACAGCAGGCAGTCTAGGTAGGTATGTTAATAGGTTCAGAATCACATACACAGGGCTGCTTGCGGTCATGTTCTGGAGGTGAGTATGATCAAGAGAGGTGCGTTTATTCAGTGAAACTAGCAAATAGGCAGTGAAAGATCCTCACAGAAGCGGCTGAATATGTTGGATGACTCAGCTGGGTGCTGGCGCTCTGATCTGTAGAAGAGAGCCCTGTGACTGATGCGCTACATCACGTACCATGAGAGGGATCTCAATTATACTCTGGTTCCACACGTTGGGCCTCCAGACAAGACCAGAGGAATGGAAAATTCGGATATACATACACATACATCTCAATGAATTAATCATGTTCTGAACATATTTCATAGCTCAACACTTTAAAGGGCTTTCGTCCCGTATGTGAAGCACCTGGTGATAGTAATACCTATTAGGACTTGTGTCTTAGTTTAATGGGAAGCCGCTACGCTTTACAGACTTCATTTAAGGATGTAGTAGACTCGAGGATAACAAGACGTCCCTGAGCGGATTACAGCGCTGGACGCGCTGCAGGTGTGGGAACATGTGAGGCAGTGACCCGGAGCCTTGGACGACAATGAAGACGATGAGGTCTGCTGGGCTGCAGTGCTCTCTCTGCTCTGTACATCAGTGCTAGCTACAGGGATCACATGCTATGCTACGCTACGTTAGCCAGCTGAATACTTGGAACCAGCAGCACTGGTTTAAAGGTCGCAGCACAATTCAAACTAAATCATACACGCAACACATTGCGTGTATGATCAGAGTGTCTCTGTGTGTGTGGGGGTTGCACCTAAGGTATTGGTGGCATTCCCAAAGCCCAGCAAGAGCAGATAATGCTCTGAAAACACCTTTTATAATTATACTAATAATGAGAGAGTATCTCTGCATTCCCTCTGGATATTCTTCACTATCCAAGTCCCTGGGTCACAGCAGAGAGGGTGTGTGTGTGTGCGTGTGTGTGTGTGTGTGTGTGTGTGTGTGTGTGTGTGTGTGTGTGTGTGTGTGTGTGTGTGTGTGTGTGTGTGTGTGTGTGTGTGTGTGTGTGTGTTTATGTGCGCGTGTGTGCGTGCGTGCATGCGTGTTGTCGTCTCCACTCTCTGTTCCCTAATGGCTTCAGACGCAGGGATATTAATCATCCGTTTGGGGGACTAATGAACAGGGAACATGCGTGTTGTTTTTCCCCCGCCACGGGAGTGTCGGCGGGTGTTACATTTCATATTCCCCAAATCACGTGCTCATCTTTTGATTAAGCTGAGGTTTAGCAGTGGCACGCTGCGCACCACGCACACATTAAGGGATCCTTTGAAAAGAGCCCTGTTCAGAAGGAGCGAGGGGAGATCCGCCTTGGCCAAGGATTGCCCGGAGATGAAAGAGCGGCCGTTCTCTTTGTTGGTCAAGGTCGTGGAGGGGGTCAGGCCATAAACACTTCACACGGCATACTCAATTTTAAAGATGTGTGTGTGTGTGTGTGTGTGTGTGTGTGTGTGTGTGTGTGTGTGTGTGTGTGTGTGCGCGTGTTTTTTTGTTCAAAGCAATGGTCTTTCTCAATTAGGCACACGCAGGTGCGCAAACACCACAACCCCAGCACACACGCAATCTCCCCCCCTCCTCAGGTGTGCCAGTGGTTACCTGGCCAGGTAGTCGTTGCGGATTAGCATCAGGTGTTGGAGGATGGACAGGAAGTAGTTCTCAGCACTGGAGTCCTTCGCCATGCTCTGGACCACGCTGAACACATCCCCCACATCAGTGCACCCAGTCAAGGACCAACACGCACTTCAATATGTGGAGCGTACGTTAAATACAACAGTGTATTCAACTCAGTTTGAAACCATCTGCGTTTCCAGCTGTCTGTTTCCCTCCTCCGTTGGTTATTGTTCCTAGCGTCTCTGTGTCCAGTCAAATGTATTTATTTATTCATGATCTATTTGTACTATTGTTGTCTATATCCTGTGCCCTGTAATGAGTGTCCTGAAAGTAAATAAATAAAACGCATTCTTATTTGAGTCGAATTTAAGGTTATTATTGCATATTATTGTGTATTATTAATGTGGGAGAGTTTCTTGTCCTTTTCACATTGTCCTCAACTGAAACGTCTTTGTGTGTTTGGTTTTATAATAATGCTGTGTTCTTGGGCAGGGCACACTTTGAAAATAAACGTTTAAGCTCACAGAGACAGTTCTGATTGAATAAAAGTATATATACATAATACCTTCTACATTAAATACACCAGAGTGTACCAACACACAAAAGAGAATTATAAATGACAGGTGGAATGCGGTGTGTGTGTGTGTTATGTGTTATTTGGATATTAATGTTTTATAAGCAGCATCTCCCTGTCCTCCTGTTTTTATCCTGTAGCCTTGGAATGAAGCATGAAGCGGGACTTAAAATCAACATAGTGGTAACAAGGCTGTTGTGTTCTTATTTTCTCATAAAATCCAAGTGAACACTGTTTCTAATGGACTCCAAACTCCAGAGACAGTGCCTCAGGCTTTAGAGTGTACCGCGCTTTGTGGCGAGAGCAGAAGGAAAGGATATGTGATCTCACAGCGGATGTCTTCCAGTCGGTGGGAGAACTCCATCATGTCTTCCTCCTTGTTCTCCTCAAACACCTTCAGCTGGATCTCCAACGCCTCATTCCTGGTGGATGACAGGTGCTTCAGGAGGAGAGGAGGGAGGAGAATGAAGAGAGAGAGGGGAGAAGGGAGAGTGTAAGAGAGAGAAGGGAGAGGTAGATGAGAAGGGAGAGCCGAGGGGGAGAAGGGAAGGAAGATGAGAAGAGAGAGAAGGGAGACGAGAAGGAAGAGAGGAAGAGAGAGGGTAGAGGGAGATGAGAAGAGAGAGAAGATGAGAGAGAAGGAAGAGAAGGAAGATGAGGGAGGGAAGGAAGAGAGTAAATAACGTCAGACATAGCAAGTGAAGATATTGAAGGCAAAGTCATGAGCGAGAGAGATGGGGTGGGTTTGATTAAACTTTGAGACTAATCAACATTGAAACATAAAGCGTGAGATGGGGCAGGCCTCAATCAGAGCGGTCTCTTCATCTCACACAGCCCCCCGTGATAAACCGCCACAGCTCAGCTCAACGCCTTCATTTATTTGTTTACTTGGCAGCCGGTGGCATTGTTTACAGCAGGTGAGCGCGTCGGCTGGGGGGACCGCGAGCCAGGGATCCCATTGGCTCTCTCGGGGTGGGTAGCTGCGGGCGTAGAGACGTGTGGCTGCTCCACCAGGATTCATTAATTATTTGCCAGAGCAAATCCACAATATTTCACTCAAGTGGACATCTGATTTAAATATTAATACAAGGTGAGAGTGTGTTAACGTAGTGTGTGTGTGCACGGGCCAGCGATGGTGAAGTGCGCCTCACCGGTAATATCTCTTTGAGGCCGCAGCGCATAAATTCATTCCTGAGGTGCAGTCTGAAGTCCAGCTCGTCCGGAGACGTCACCAAGGCGTTGATAAGCTGCATGCAGGCCACCTGGAGCCCCGAGGAGAGATAGGAGGAGGTTAAAACACGAAAACAAACCATACAGTCCCACAGTCTGGACATGAGACCCTCCTTGCAATGCCCTCAGGTCCAGGGTCGACTACCTATACCAAAACAAACATAAAGGGCCCTATTTTAACGGTCTGAAACGCAAGTGAGAAGCGCCATGCGCAAGTAGCTCTGTGGGCGGTTGTATTGCGACGTGGCGCATGAATGACTCTTACGCCCGGCGCAAAACTAAAAAGGGTTGGTTTGAAGTAGCCTAAATACCCGTAGGTGTGGTTTGGGCGTAACGTGCAATAAACCAATGAGAGTGCCACCTCCCATCCCCTTTAAGAGCCATGAGCGCATTTGAATCTGACGAGTTGATATTTTGACAGCACGTTTGCAGTCTCCGATGAGACAGTTGCATGAACACATGAATTTCAAACTTCAAATGGCTCAGTTTATGGCCAAATAATATGGCCTAATTCACACATGGAATAGCGATTTCTTCCACAACTTCAAAAACACTGAGACCTCAAATAAATTTCGGCAAAGAAAACTTAACACACATATGATATGCTGTAACTGTGGTTCTATTGAATGATATACGCAATACATTAACAAACATAGTTTCTTGCCAGTATTGTATGCATTATCGTTATCGACTTGTGTTCCTAATATGCATGCGTCCCTCCGTTAATATACATCGCCTGCAATATTCGTTACGTGTTTAGTTTGCGTGTTTAAACAGATGGACGCACACACGCGCGCCCGCTTTCATTAACTATTTTACACATACACACGCGTGTTTTTTCACGATCAAATACTCATCAATCCTAAAAGTTATGGGCTTGTACAAGATGTCTGTGTCAAGAAAATATGTGTTGCTGTACGGTGTTTGCAGATGCATTGATCTAAAAGTACAACTTATTACCGCTGTATCAGCTGTTCTTTCCCAAATAATTTCCCAAGAATGTGTGGCTAGGTAGATGAGGGAAGCAAAGTGTATGCGCGAGGTGCACAAGCAACATTATGCATGCGCTTTTAAAATAGCATCTGAACAATGCGCCACTGACTTTAAACCAGGTATTTCCTGGTTTGTGGCGCAAATGTTTTCTGAAACTGCATAACAGCACCAGGGAACGTTTGCGCCAGAACACGCCTCCTCTTTTTGCCGAACCGCCCCCTGGGGCGCAAGATCATTCCCTAATTTACAGGAGTGTGGCGGTGGAGTGAAAAGAACGCTCTGCACCAGTTGGAAACTAGCTATGACACATGCGTCAGTGTAGAAAGTCAATTGCGCTGGATGCAAGATAGGGCCCAAATAATCAAATACAATAGAAATAAAGAAAATAATCAACAAAGATAAATCGATGTATTCATGGAAAGAACCATCAAGAACAGCTCCACACAAACAGACAGAACATACACAAACCAGACATTTAGGCAGAAAACCCCACACTGCCTGTCTTTCACAAAGAGGCAGAGAACCAGACTGCTTTACATGGAGGCAGAGAACCACACCAATTGACATGGAAGGAGAGAACGCAGAAGCAAATTTCCTCCCTGAAAATACAAAAGCATACCAAACATGTCGGGGAGAGAACAAAGAACCCCAGGATTTCGTCCAAACACAGACCGTACCAAACGCAACAAACATAGAACCAGGGGTGGCCGGAGCCCAGGAAGAACAAGATATTAAAAGAGAGGAGACAAAGGAGGCGGTGAAGGAAGCTGAATCCGTCTAGGGGGGAGATGAGTTGCACGGCACATGCATTCTTAATGTGTATAGAGCCAAAGCACACAACCATAACTAATGTACATCCTTTTCTCTTCAGTCAACGAAAGACGGTGAGTTAAATATTAATGCAACAACTGCACGCGCAGGCGAGCCCAACAAAACAGTCCGTTTAAGGCCAAGCTGGCTGTTCTGGGAGCCATTTTCATCCTCTCCCCGATGTGTTTTCTACGCGAGGGATGCTCAGACCCCCTGGCTTTACAGATCTACGCCCGGCAAACACATAACGGAATTCTTTTTCAATCAATTATTTAATAGTGATCCACTCATGTGTGGAATGAGAGACAGATACACTTCGCATAGGAAGGATGACATGATTATCAAAGTTGTGTTTTTGTGCCACGACACTCTGAAATGATCGGGAGTTAAAGAGAAGCCTTCACATCGAAAGGACATACTTAGCCTTCAGCTTCCATTTGTCTCAGAAGATGACCTTGAAATTAAGCAAAGCCTTACTCAATTAAAGAGTCAACCACCACACCAGTGTGATGTACCTGTGTGATTCTTTTCTCTCTCTCTTAAAGATAACACCTCAACATGGCTGGGCTAAAGTGAGACGTGAGAGCATTACAGTCATCACAGATGACTAATATTCTAACATTTTAGGAATATTACAGGTTCCCACTGCAATCTCACATCCTCTTAACCAATACGATTCTCCTGAGCTCCTCGCACCAGCCAGAGGGATGGGAGCCAGGGAGGGAGAACTGGGAGCAGGGGACTGGTAAAGATGTGGGAGGGAGGGCAGTACTGAGCATGGGAGAGAAGGGGCGAGAGGAAAAGACTAAGAAAGAGACGGAGGGAGCCAGGGTGGCTATGGGGGGGAGATCGAGTGAGAGAGGCTTGCTTCAGTAGAGAAAGGACCAGATCCCAGGGCGTGAAAAGTTGTCTGCAGGTCTCAGCAGTGCAGAACGCTAGCGTTAGGCTGAGCCTATATAACGTGTAGGGTAAATAATGTATAGGGTTAAAGCACCCACTGCCAGACACACTGAGGAAAAGGAATCACGTCCAGCGGTTAAGGTAATAAGGAAGGTTGTGGTTTAATGACTCAACATCTGTCTGTTTACAGACTCTGGCTCTGCTTGTCCCTAATTAAGGCATTAATATTTGAGAGGCGATGCGCTTTTAAAAAACATCCCGCCGTTTTTATTTTCCCGTTTTTGTTGTCTTCATCTCCTGCATACACAACTAGTGCCTCGCCTCCCCCCTTCACCCTCAGTCATCCTTCCTCTACATATCAAGGGACTCCCGCTGACCCACCTCCCCTGCGACTTTCTCTCCCTCATCTCCGCTCCCCTGGTGCCAGCTACAGCAGGATGCATTCAAACACTCTTAACACTACAGGCAGCAGAACACTACAAACAACATGAATGCAACAAGGGGGGGGGGGGGGTGGAGACAGAGAAGAAGCCTCATCACTCATATAAGAGTGTTGTAAGATGCTGAGGAATTGCCAATAAGGAGAATAAAGAGAATAGGAGGAATACATGAAGAGACAAAGATGAAGGGCGAAGGAATACATTTACATTTAGTCCTTAAGTCAACGCTTTCATACGACGCAAGTTACAAGCAACGGTTGAGATATAATCAGAACATGAATAGAAGTAAGAAAAGACAAATAGGAAGAAATTGTGAAAGGATATGAGGAATGAATAAAGGGAATGATAACAGTAGTAAAATATATGGTAGTTGTAAATTCCTAGATTGTGTGTCATCTATTTAAATGGAGAAAAGTCTGCCATGCAACCAGCAATGTGTGTCAGCACACACCACACTACTACAGCAGACTCAAACTCATTATCCCACAGGATATCATCCCCTTACAGTGTGTAAATTATATCAGGGAGTAGGGATTGTGTAAATATTATCAGGGAGCAGTGAGGGATTTGAGGAACTCGGTTAACTCAATTGAACATAACTAGGTTCAGCTCTCTGTGGCTGGAATGGTAATAATGTGGACAGTCGCAGCGGCAGCAGTGAGGGAAAAGTCTTCAGAACCAACAGCACCCCAAGAACCAATGGACACTGCTCCTCTGAACTCAGACTTCACAACACCATGATTATATTTCATTCCTGAAATGTATACCTCAAGCTGAAATAACAACATAAATCTTGTAATGGATCTCAGTTTAAAAGAGCAGAAAAATCAAAGAAAACCGAGGGAAAACCGTGAAGAATACATACGAGGGGATAGAGAAAAGGGCTATACTCCAGTAATTTTTAATGCTACACATGTAGTGAAACAACCTCTGTTTAAATTAGCGGTTAGCGGCTAGGTTATGCAAGGTTCCTACTGCATTATAGATGGTTGTGTGGCTTGCTAATAGCCGAGACGGAGACGTGGCTGAAATGCTAATTGGTCCACAAGTGGCTCAGGCCATTACATGGCAGTGCCAGCTCAGGTCTCCTGGCTTTTAATTGTGCTGCTGTCAACCACTTAGGAAGCCAGTCAAAGCAAGAACTGGCTCTCGTCCACCCCCACCAGTACTGCTGTAAAACACACAACTCACATTTGCTAAATCTTGCCAACATACCAACGCATTTCAGCTATGTACATTTCATGGCTGCCATACAGTCAAAATTGCACCGATGAAAAATGTATACCGTAATTGACTTGTTTTATTCAACACAATACACTAGGATACAATATGCCACTGTGAGCTGATTTAAGCCAGTGATTTAACTGGGGTTTTATCGTCAGTACCATGAGGTTTGGATCAAATACATTTCAAACTCCTATGTAGAGATTGACCGATACAGATTTATTAGGGCCGATACGATACAGTTTTTTTTTTTTCATCAAACTTAGCCGATAACCGATACGCCAATAGCGATTTTCTTGAGCCGATATTTGGAGCCGATAATACCCTGGAAATCCAGAGTTCTCGCGAGAGCACAATTTGAATTTGCTCAGCGAGTCACTCTGGGAACGAGCAATATACTAGTGTATATTCTTGGCCTCCCCTGGCCCAGAACATAATCAATCACATCGATGTATCAATATAGGCGGGCCAAAAGCGTTGCTGTTTTACCGACCGTATACGGCAAGAGTCTTATCTATTGGTTAGCTCCACTGGTCTGGATACGTCACCCCTTGTATTCTTCTGATTGGTCATAGTGTTATCCAGTGATACTTCCAAATGCATGCTTGGTGCCGCCCCTCGAGTTGGGCCATTTCATTACTCATAGCCAGACCCTACAGCTTTCTAGATGTGGGTCTGGATTTCCAGGCTAAGGGCGCACACACACTAGGCAAGTTTGCCTGTTCCGTGCTGCAGGAAGAGAAGGGTCGCGCAAGGACTACGTCATCCAGCTCACGTTGCGTATCCGCGCGCGTCATCTCATTAGCATCTGTACTTTGGCCATGGCACACCTCTCCCAAGTGTGCCGTGGCCAAGGGGCTGTTCTGTGCTGGAATACGGATGGCGTGGTCACACTAGCCAAACATTCTAGACATTAGTATGCAAATGAGCTCAGGCACGGGGCCGCGGCCCTAGTGTGAGTGGCCCCTAAGCCTCTCTCAATTTATATCATAAAAATGACACAATGATGATAACAAATGTTACAATGTGTCAATTTAAAAAAATTAACATTTATTGAACTGTCTGTTAATCACGGCAAAGATAAATAAAAAGATAAATAAAAAAATCCGATACACGTAAAAAACGCAGATATCGGCCGATAATATCGGCCATCAGATATATCGGTCGATCCCTACTCCTATGGAATAGAGAATGAGGCTGACGAGCACAGTAAGTGGAATGCGATAGTGATGTGTTGGGTTCTTCTGGTCCAGTAAAACATCCACCTGGTTCAAAGCAATCACATGGTGAAACGCACTCGCCTGTTGCGACACACTGGCCTGGTACAGCACTCGCCTGTGCGACACACTGGCCTGGTACAGCACTCGCCTGTACGACACATTTGCCTGGTACATCACTCGCCTGCTGTGAGACTAGGGCTGCAACAACGAATCGATAAAATCGATAAAAATCGATGACTAAATGCGTTGGCAACGAATTTGGTCGTCGATTTGTTGTGTCGCGCGATTAATAAGTTACTCATAGGCGCAGCACTGTTTACAGTCAGCCGCCGACAGGTTGGTTCACGGTTCATGCACGCCCACAGCGAGCTGTGTGAGCGACCACAGCTTGTATTTTGGTCATATCTTAAAACTGCACTGTAGGCCTACATAAAAGTGTTGTACCTTCACTGTCTTTGGGTTAAAAAAACTCCCTCAACTCAGTATCCGTCTAGTCCAACCGAAAACTCTGTCAACTGCTGCTGCTGCAGACGTTGTGCAGACGGGCTTGGAGTCGGCACCGCGTGCATCAACAGTCATTCAAAGCAGCGGTAGTAATCACACAACCGGACGGTGTAGAAAGTCCCGTCAGTTAAAAATAGTAATGCAGTTTTTAAATCCATGTTAAAATCGGCAGGATATAGAGCTAGTTAGCTTAAAAAAAACAACTAACCAATGGTCACAAACAGTGTCAAATGTGATGTGTTCAGATCGGCTCAGTAATATGATTGATGCGTTCAAATGCAGCAGTAAAAAAATAATAATAATTGAGATTTTGGTGAAAACTTGTTTTCCCAGTAATATAAAATAGATAGTAAAGATAGAATTATGACCTGTTCAATGTCCTATCTTGAACCATCGTCATCTTATCAGCAATTAAAGCAATATTACAAGTTCCATTTCAAGGAGTCTCAAAAATGGTTTCAATAGGTTTGACCGGTTAACCATGGACATCCCTTATATACATATAAAAGTATATCATACATTGTATGTTTTTTTTTTGTGTCATCCCAGTTATGTTTTTTTAATCTTTTTATTATTTAATATTACTTTTAATAGTTCCGGGACGTTGGAGCAATAACCTGGTGTTTTTACACTTCAGTCTGCACTGTGAATTTGAAGTAATGTTCAGTTTTTTTTTTTTTTTTTTTTTATATCAGATTAATCTATTATTAAAATAATCGTTAGTTGCAGCCCTATGCGAGACATTCCCCTGGTACGACACAATCACCTGGTACAGCACTCTCCCATGGGACAATACACTTACTGGTACAATACACGCACCTGCTACAACAATCATCTGGTAAAAGAAATCACTCAACTGGTATCACAACGTAACTGCTGGTACACCAGGTAAACCACACCCCAACCTCAAGCCCTATAACTCACCTGTAGCTGTACAGAGCGGTCTCGGAGTCCCTGTACGATGGGAGCGAACCGCTCGATGGCTCTCTTCTCCCCGGCTGCAGTGATGGCTTCAAGTACCTTCTCCAAGCTACAGGGGAACACCAGACACACAAGTAAAACACAAACAAAAACGTCTTGGAAGTCATATGTATATTCTGTGAATTTCAATCCCCATCTGTTTATTTATTTATTTCTCAATGGACCTCTCTGAGCACATGGAGATCAGAATGCAGAATTGGAGAAATGGAACGTTACCATTCCAGCACTGTTATATTGAAATTGCACAGCTGGAATGATTACTTTCCACTGACATGGTCCCATTTTTCACAATATTCCTTTCCGTTTTGAGTAAAAGTCTTGGTGAGGCTGTTATTGAATGTTTACTATTTGGTCATTTAGTGCATGTTTTACTAAAACAACTTTGCAATTATTTCGCTCAACATCAAACCAGCACCAGACAATGTCGGTGTGTCGCTATGGGACCAACTGGGTAATGCAGGGTCCATGGTGCCGTAGCCTTACGCCAGGGCTCCACTAATGCCTCAACACACCGCCGACAGTGCGGCATCAACTTGAGTCATATGTGCTCCACAGGGCGCATCGACATATGTATTAAAGACGCTGTTCGCGAGTTTGGCGTTTTGGCTAACTTCCTGTCAATTTTTGCAGGTAGTACCGCCCTCCCTCATTCCCATGTCAGGACTTATTTTTCCCTGGCAGCTTTCTGGTCTTCTTTCTTTTTGTTTTCGCTTGGTGGGTTTGGTTCTGTAAGCCGTTCTTGGGAGGGCTTGAAGCTTCGCCTGACTGCCATTTTCAGTCAACATGGAAATCCTGCTGCCTTACGTGCATGCATGCCGCTTTGTGGAGTTAATTTCCTGACTGGGTAAACTAGGAACGGGAACCCATGTAACCAAACACTCTATATCCGTGATGGCTGTCAGAATACAGAGCTATTTTTTATAATTTAACCAATTGAGATTGTTAACAGTGCCTTTTAACACTTGATTACACATAGTCAGAAAGCAATCAATGTAAAAAGAATGTCAATAATTATGAGTGAAAGTGGCATGTTGACGCCTGTGTTTGCCATGTAGAATTGCTATTTAGGTTTGGACAGAACAATCAGCACTATCAGCACATGTCAGTGGGGCACCTTCCATTGATAATAATATAATGATATATATTATATTTCCCATCTGAACGCAAAAGTTGAGTGAACGCTGTTGAAAAGAGTGAGAGAAAGGACCTACGTGTTCTCTTCGCCTACGATGCAGATGGCGGACAGGAGCTTGACAGCGTCCGTCATCATGGCTGACTGGCTTGGCTCGATCGCCAAGGCCAACAGAGCCAGAGACTTCTCTTCGCCCAGGATACGCTCTAAGCCATACTGGAGACAAACACAGAGATTACAGTCACACTTCATGTAAAGTTTCAAAAGACGAGCAGACACCGTCACTAATACAGTCTACCCTTACTGTCGATAGTGTTACATTTGCACCTACATTTCTTATTGTGCATATAGTATAGACATATGTTCTGTATAATTTGTGTGGTTTTATTTGTAACTTCAAATTTCTACTATTGTAAGCAATGTTTTTCATTATTAACCTTCAATTGGTCAAATCTATCTGCAATGGGCTGGTTACATCTATTAATGTTGGATACTTGCTTAGATAACTTCAGACTAAATAAGTGTAGACATGATTACAGCAGCTTAATTAATCCTTTAAAAATGGTTATTCCAAGACAGCCCCAAATAGAGCAAAAGCCTTAGAACATTAAAGACAAATACTTTAAACAAATAATAATGAAGTGAATTTTATTATATTGAAGCAATGAAGCAAGCAAGTTTTGGTGTTATTATTTGTTTTTACACTGGAAATCGTTGTTGTCAAGCAGGCCAGTAGATAGATCCTGAATAAGGTCATCATTGGTAGCAACAAAGGCAAATGTTTGGCTGGCCGTGTTGCAGCAGTTCAATTACAGGAGTGGACGCGTTCAATTGCAGGTAAACAGTGAAACCTAAAAGGCAACCAAGTTTATTTTTTATTAAATTATTCAGTTCCTGAATTATTTCAAGGTGTTTTTTTATGTTTCAGAGCTGAAAGAATGCCTGTTGAATAAATTGATGGGTGGAAAGAATAACTCAAACAAAAGCACAGAAATCCTTGGAAGAAGATGAGGCAACAGCCAGGCAATGAGCATAGCGGAACAAAATAACCAGCACGAGATATGACCAAAAGACATGCAAATGTACACCTGTCTATGTCTGATATTCAACAGAAAGGTCAGAGCAAAACAAATCTGCTGGAAGCGCTGGCAAAAATTCTGTGTTTCCTGACCCTCAGGTCCCAGTTAAGTGTGACATTTTAGGGGGACGGGGGGGGGGACAAACCCAGCAGTGTGGCAGACCTCGGTTCTCTGGTGGATAACAAGACGGGCTTGTCTTACATTTTCTACCCGTCAGCTATCTATACGGGCACCACCATTTCTACATGTATTTACATTTTAGAGAGACAGAGATTGGGAAGGAGTGAAAACGAGTGAGCAAGAGGAGGAGAGTGAGAGCGAGGACAAGAATGAGGGAGAGCACGAGGGATTCCTTACTGCAGGGTCCAGTTGGATGATTGGGACATTAGCCTCTACACTAGCCTGCCTCCCACCAAACCGCCTTGACCTATCAGCATTCACCACCACTATTATCCAGACATCCTTCTACTATAAGAACAAGAAATCTGGACAGGCTCTGACTAGGACCTGGTGATGGTGGCCCTGTGTTCACCAGGAACAGGTGGACCTCAACAGGAAGGGCCAACAAGAAGCAAAATCCAGGGAGCAGAAAGTAGCTCAGAGGGTCGTTAGGGGCAACACTCCTCCCCGTTGTGTGGAGTGTTGTGGTTTAGGGTGACTACCAGCCGAACAGGTTCACCCCAGTGTCCAGTCTGCAAAATGTCATTTGTTTGCTAGAAATTACAGATTAAACCAACCCGTTAACCTGTTTAAGACATTGTCAAATGTAAATTGTAAAAATGTGTATTATTTATTGATATGGTTTAGTCATGCTTGTTTTATTTTTCCTATTTCAGCATCAAGGCTGTAGTGACACGGCCATGACAAAAGGGACATATAGCAGGGTTTGTGATTTCCTTTTTCGTCAATTTTATTCCCCCTTGTCCTAAGCTGCTCAGACAGCTGGCAGACAACACCTGCCCTCTCCGGCACTATGGGTAAAAGCTATCCCATAATGCCAGAGGAGCCAGGGAAAGGTCTTGGCAGGGAGAGGGGCTGGTGCCTGTAGAGACGCTGGATTACACGAGAGTGCTGCGTGTTCGGCGACGAAGAGCGATGGAGGAACACAGACTACAGGAGACTCAGTGAACAGGAGGGCCGGGGAGTTAGGCTGGCAGGGCCTGCCGAGCTACACACCGGCTCCTTGCAGGTAATCTGATGGTTGCTGGCTCCAATCCCACGCTGCTGCTGCTACTGGAGCAAAGAGTACACTAAACCCAGAGTGAGCATACTTCTGCCCTTGGTAACTCACTCCTAGAGACTCACCTCTGCTGTCTCACCTCCACGCATCATCATGTTCATACATTTAAATGCATATATTTTAAAAGCTATATGATGAAAAATAAATGATACATCTATGATGAAAGATTTAGAGACCATTTGCATCAAATGCATCAGTCAGGGAACAATATTTGAAGTGATTAACATTATCTAAAAATGTCCTTGACTAAGATTTTGCATGCTTGAATCTGATTAGCCAGGCAAGGCCCATCGTTAAGTGATCTTAGAATCATATGTGGTATATTTTTTTTTTGTAAATGCGGCACAATAAGGCCCAATTATTTTTGACCTTTTGTGTGGTGCAAACGCTTGCAAACATTTAATTGGCTTATCAGGGTTTACCATAGCTAAATAGGCAAGGCACAGCAGCTCCACTATATGAGACACTCTTCAAACAGATTCACATTCACATCATGAAAACAATGTGCTCTTCTGTTCATGTCCTAATTTTCGGTCAATTTCTCAGAGAAGATAGCTAAATACACCATAAGGCCGTGTACACATGTAGTGTTTTTCTAAATCTGCCAGCGCTTGTTTTACATTATATTCCTATGGAGCAGATGTGAACACGGCCTAAGGAAGGATAAAAAGAATATGCCTTGGTTAAAATAATACATCTATAAAATCTAACCGTCTCTAGAGATGGACACATTCAATCTGTTTGATGACCAACATGTTAACATCTGATTATGACAAATCCCCCATTGTAAAAGTAGGTTGCATAAGAATTGGACTGATACACATTTCATGTACATGTTAAGAGATGCATTTGAGTGTACAGAACAAATGCGTCACCAATCAATAACCGGAACAGGGAAAATACACAACAGAGTATAGACGGAGGGAATCCCTTTCTCATATCAAGTAGTATGATATGAAAGCGCCCTTGGACACAGTGTATATTACACTTTGGACCATCTTAAATGGTTTCCAAATGCTGCCAAAGTCTTTTTCCTGACATTGTGTAACCTACTAGAAAATATATTGGAATGTGCCACAGCCATTGCACATAGGGGATATCCAACAAACAATACGGACATTTATCGAACGAAAAACATAACAGAAAATTGCACACAGAAGTCAATCCCCTCCACCAACAAAAAAAACAAAAACATAGGCTTTTCCATCTAGAAGCCAAGCAATGCTGTGGTATCACTCAATGGGCAGCTCTATCCTCCCAATGGTATGTCCCGTTGTTTTTCTCGACACGACGATTTGATTATTAAAGACTAGGTTGACTAAATGTCGAAGATTTGAATCCTTGACGTTTCGAGGTCACCCCTAACAAGGTTAGGCCGCCAAAAGGATTTCAGAGACGACCAAAGCTAAAACCTGACGGCCAAAGTGAGAGTTGAGTGAGCAAGTGTTTTCAGAGTCTTTAGTACATTGAAGCCCTACTAATAGCCAGCCAAGTGCAGATATAGACAGTCCCATGGATGAGAACGTCTATGGCTGGCTACTACCAAAGAAGAACATACTGACTATCTGTTGCTTTCGTTTTCAGACAGGACGGATCGTTCTTACTATATATTAAATTGGACCAGCCAGTCTCATACTGCGGGAGTGGCAGTGAAAAAAACAAGAAGACAACATTTATTTAGCAAAAGAATTTGATGTGAAGCGGTTATGCAGCATATTCCTATACTATTCGCGCAGGTAAAAAGACAGACAGATGAAATGCTCAAACTCAATAGCCTAGTGAAGACGAGCTTATGCTCCACCATTCCATACCGTTGCCTTGTCCTACTATATTGGCCATGGTAACTGATAAAGATACGCTAATGGGATTAGTTAACCTGATTTAGTCGCTGGATAGAACCCTAAAACATCGACATTGTTGTGCTTACAATTTATGCCACTTTTCACAAAATTGCCTTGTATGTGGACATTCCCATTCAACTCAATGAATTGTTATTATTTGATTGTAGTGTGAATAAATCTCAGTGGACAGTAGCGTTCAATGTTAAAGGACTTTAGAATGTGACTCTTGAGTTAGTGTTCTGCATCACCACAGACAACGCAGATTATTAAAATAATGCCGCAGTGAGATAGGCTTAATATAATATAATTTGGTGCCTAATATTATTATTATCTTAACAAGAAAAATGTAATTGGTAGAA
Source organism: Gadus macrocephalus (assembly GCF_031168955.1). Lineage (NCBI taxonomy): Eukaryota > Metazoa > Chordata > Actinopteri > Gadiformes > Gadidae > Gadus > Gadus macrocephalus. The sequence goes on from NC_082395.1 coordinate 12,379,389, forward strand.
TGCCATCTAGTGTTTTAACAACCACATGCGGACGGTGGCACTGGCAATGTATAAACCTGTGTATTAGGGTATAGGTACATTTTAAATATGCTAAATTTGAGGATTAAAATTTTAATATAATTAAAATATTGTAGATAATGAGGAATTAATTAAATGAAATTTGAATGGGATAATAGAGGACAGCAAATATCAGTCATGTAATTTCTAATAAAACAATTATGCAACAATAGGTAAATTATGTAACGTCAAATATGGTCAAACTCAATTGAATAATCTCTGCCTTGCCGATTGAAACAAAGTTAAATGTTCCACTAGTTGCACAAGTAACTTCACAGACCAATACTACTCTCAAGGGGCTGTAGAGAATCATGTAGCGTCATGGCAAGGATGAGAGCGGAGGAATGCATTTTTCTGCTTGTACTTTTAAGTTATGTTCTTATGCTGCAAGGACTTTTGATTTTTTAAACACCAACACCTCCAAGGGGAGGTATCACAAATTAATATTGGCTTTTACAAATAGCTATATAGATACAAATGTTTAGTCATTTGGGGACCAGAATCAGCCTGGTCCTCCCAATGTTGCGATAAAATGGGGCTTTCCTTTATTCAAGCATAATATATATTTTTGTTTATCAAACGGTCATTATAACAGCAACATTAATTAATTTCTATTGAATAAGGTAACACAAACTCATTGCCTTTACTGTATGCAGACCAATCATGCTTCCTGTTCTGTGTAGTCACTCCCCAAAGGCCCATTCTGAGCCAGGAAAAAAAACCTGCACTGAAATTATGTATAAAACTCTATAGTAAAAATGTACTTCTTACGTTGATGTGTATTTAACTCAAATTGATATCCGAGGATCAAATTCAGGAGAACAACCAAAATGATTTTGTATTTTTTTTATATAATTGTTAGTGATTAAGGGTAATTGATTTTTATATCGGAGTGGGTATTATCATATATATTAAGTATCAGCGAGGAAAGGATAACCAAAGTTAGTATATTCATGTACTTCGTATCAAAGTGATTATTATTATAATTATGTATATTATGTATCGTGAGGAGAAGATAACCAATGTGGAGAATATTATTATTATCTCTAATGTATCCAACTAGAACTATTATGTGTAACGTGCATCAGTGAGGAAAGGATAACCAAAGTGAAAATGATTGTGTATAATAGGTATGAGTGTGATTACCAAAGTGAGCATTATTATACCTGAGCCTGAGGAGGGAGCATTACCTTGTTGTTCATGAAGGCTTTGAGACACTGCACCACTTTGTGTTGGTTCCTCCTGTCCATCTTCTCCTGCCTGGGATTACAGTGGGTCAACACATTCAGCTCAAAACACACACTGTGTGTGTGTGTGTGTGTGTGTGTGTGTGTGTGTGTGTGTGTGTGTGTGTGTGTGTGTGTGTGTGTGTGTGTGTGTGTGTGTGTGTGTGTGTGTGTGTGTGTGTGTGTGTGTGTGAACATAATAACCATGTGTGGAAGTATTCATGTAAACGTCTGCCTGTGCCCTTCCGTGTGTGTGTCCTTGAGTGTATGTGTCTGGGTGTGTATATGTACATGTATCAGTGCATGTGTTAACGACGTGTGCGTACATATGCATGTGTGCATTTCCGTGTGTGCATGTGTGTACAAATGCATGTGCTGTGTCCAACTGTGTGGTTGAGTGTAGGTTTATGATTGAGCTTCCAGCTAATTGTGATGGTTGCACGTGGTGTAGACCTACTGTTTTCTGGACAGCAGTCTCTCCAGCACGTCCAGCAGCAGGCCCAGACCCTCGTGGCCAAAGCCCTGCACCCAGCTGTTGGGATCGAAACACAAACACAGGGATGGAAGGCATCAAGCACGGAAATAGATGAGCAGTGAACAGTACTCTGACACCCGCCAGCACATAGACAGAAACTACAGTGCTCGTGTTTTGATCTGTGCACAGACCTGTGTTCTTTCCCACAGGAAATACAGCATGAACTAAGAAGCCTTTACACAAGTGGACCCACAAAGGGATAGCTTAGAAACTTAGAAGTACAACTTTATCGTTATAACAAGATGTTTAACCATAGGGGGTGGGATAAGAAGTAATTTACGTGACTGGAACAAAGACGTCATTCAAAGCTATTGCTGAACAACATACAAGTGTGTGGTAGATTATAAGGATAATAGGAATATATTCATAGGGGGTTCATTGTATTAAGAACCAGAACAAATTTACAGGTTTGGCTACAGGAATTACTGTATTAAGTCAAGCAGAGGTTACAGGAGACTGTACAAAAATGTAATACATCATCCTGATAGTATTTTAATAAATATAATCATTCAACCAGAGAGTGAGAGAGAGAGAAACGAGAGAGCGCGAGAGTAGCCAAATACTTAAAAAGGTATGGCCGTGACACAGTGTCAAAGGAGTATTTGATTTCTATGGAACAAATATTTGAAAAGAGCTGTTGACATTTCAGACGCCTATGGCTTCCCGGAAGAATCAAACAAGTTTACAGTTGGCCACGTACGATCAATGGATGGAGATCTACCCTTGGCCGGGTCTTTAAGACCAGGGTGTCCCCAAAGAGCATAGATGTAGAGATGGCTTTAGTTGGGACACAGGGAACTCCACGGAGCCCTTGATTAAAAGATCTGGGGGCAACATATTACACAGATTTATTTTCCTGCAAAGGCTTTCCATTGTGCCTTTTTTCAAGTATCTAACCGCAGGGTACATCATATATGATGGCCTAGGGAGGGAGCCAGGCTTTAAACCCAAGCCGGCACACAGCGTTGTGGAGAGGAGACTATCATGTGTTATGTATGGAAGGAAATGGCTTTCATGCCAACGGTGTCAAGGAAATCAGCCTCAATCTCTTCAGTAGTCCTGTCTATTCCAAGCTGCGGTTGATAGGAAAAAACGTCAATATTTAATATATTTGGTAATTGTTTGAAATAGAACATTGGGCACTGAAAATATCTGATAATTTATTTTAGTCATTTAACTGTTGAATCAATTTTCATTACAAGTCAGCAGGCACCCGTCTATGGCACAAAAGTATCTGGTTTCAGACTTACCCAACTTTGGCGCTATCCTTACCTCACACTAAAAGATTATTTTAACCAGTTCCCAGCACCATTAAAAAAACATTTTCTCAACAGGGTTCTCGCCAATTGCTGCCATCATGTTGCGTAAACTCATGTGTAACAGTGCATGGCAACAGAGTACCTATTCAGCAACTCATGGCCCATCGATTGCAGCCGTCAGGTTGGCTACATGCTATCCAGCACATCCAGGTATATTAAACACAAAACCTATCAATTTGAAAACACCTTCAAAGTTGATCCAACTCTTGAAAGACTGTGTGGATCAATATTCCAGTGGGTATGAATGTAAGACTGGAAGTAACAGGGATATCAGGGAGGCTATGTGCACTGAGCCATCAGGGGTACTCCAACAAGTACCCTTGCATTGGTAATCACTCACTATCCTATGAGGTTATGTGACCATCCATCAAAAAAAAAACGGAATGTTTGAGAATAAATTACGGTAACTGACACTGCATTAATGTCCTTGAAGGTTCAGTTCGGACATAGAAAAAAAGCAAAGAAAAAATCAAAGCAAAGAACTGAGACGAAGTCAAAGCTTCTTAGGACGTGTGAGAGCGACGGTTCCCAACCCATGGGTGCGACCCGGTACTGGGGTGCGGCTCATGTGGTACCGGGGTGCGAAGAAAGAATATATTTCTTTTTGATTTTTATTATTGCTGCCTTGCAAATAACTCCTCGTTCAAAGCCAGATCATTGTTGATCAAGCTTGTTCAGAAAACGGGCATTGGTTTAATTTATTGGAAATAGAACAGGACATTGACATTGGCCCCTGGTTACCAATTGTATGCCTGCCACAACACATCACCGCGTCCACGAGCGATGCATGGTGCATCATCCATGCCGCTCGTTGTTTTCATTTGCTTCGGCTTTATGTGACTTTTAGGCTATACTTAAACTAAACTATATGACCTAATTTGATCCTACAGTGTGGTTAGACTGCACGTTACAATTAATTTTTTTACTTTTCTGTTGATTGTCTCTCTCATTTGGACTAAGTTTTGACTTGTTCTCTAACCTCTTTCGACACAGACTCGAGAAGCCAGTTTAAGGCTAAGTGTCCTAAAAGCAGACAAGATCAGAAAAGTCAACATGAACCTAAATCAGTAATGGGTAAAAGCTGAAAAAGTTAGCAAATTCTCGGTGGACAATAAAGTTGTAGTTTCGCCTAAAGGCCCTGGACTCTTCTCAAATAGCTCAGGAACATTTCCTTTCCCATTGGGATGCCACATGTCAAGCGTTATATTCAGGGATTAAAGTGAAAAAAAATCTTCTGACTGAAATTGTATTCGCGCTACAGCCAAGTCACGTGCAGTGTGTGAAACATGTTCCAGGTTAGGTTACTTGACACCTGCTTAAGAAATACAAATGTATAAGACGTCAGCACCAAATGCAGCCATCACGTTTAAATGCTCGACCAATACTGTTTTACAGGAGGAGGATTTTAAACAGCTGTTCTTTTGCATCTATTGCAATTTTTTTGTTGTCTTTTCAATTAGACTCTAAGATTTTTTTTTTGCAAAGCTTGTCTCATATTTTACTCTCTAAAAAAATCAAGCATCTACATAACTTTTCATTACATGTTTTATTTCAAGTAAACCTTTTATATATAAGAAAATAGAGTCAATTTTAACGGTAGACCTTTTAAATACTCACTATATAATTTGACAATTTTACCGGCGTTGACGTATGACGACATAATACACACGTGTATTATGTCCATGTTCGAAACTGCATACTACCGTACTGCCGACTACATACTGCGCAGTATGTACTGTATACTGCATACTGAATGTGGGATTCAGTATGCAGTATACAGCAGACCGACTGCACCGCAGTATACAGTATGCAAGTTTCCCAGAATGCATTTCGCGGCAGCGGTAGCGGTAAAGCTGCTAAAAGCTGTTTTAATTCTCGCTTCAGTGCTGTTAATACATCACTTTCTTAAGTTTTAATATTTTTTTATGCGAGAAAGTACCTATTACCCCCCCCCCCCCCAAAAAAAAAAACTCCTCGGATCTACATTGATCTCACAAGTGGCCTCTGTGAACTCCAAATGACGGAAATCCGTCGTAGCGACGGAGAACTTTAATCCATGTATATTTCTCTAACGTCTCCATGAAATTTCAGGGGCAAACCACACAAAAAACACCATAGAACACGACTGCAGGAAAACAAGAAAAAGTCAAAACGACATGACTGGAAGCAATTTCCTGTCTGAGTGGTGAATGACAGATGTCATAATTTGCATTTCTTGTTTGTACGGTTAACTCTCCAAGCTGTGCACCTGCTGGCATCACACAATCACATCAGCAGGAAGTCTCAAGGTGAGTGTGCGGCAATGGAAAGTTGTTTGATGATTAGATGTGTTGGAAGTGTGCAGGGCTTTGTCACTTCAGTAATCTGACCCGATGGAGCACTGACAATGAAGCCCTCAGGTAGGATTTTTATTTGATGTGTTACTATGCCAACCCCTGCTACTATAAATGTATTTATTACACGGGTCTCCTCAATGCCGTGGAACGCTCCGTTCACTTGCAATACCTATAATCATCCTGTGGAAAAACTTGTAGGTCCTCTACTCACTCACATAAAAAGGAGTTCTGAACATCCTACCTCTGTAACAACTTACATTAAGAACCTGTACTCATTCCAATGAGTTTACATATTTCACCCAACATGCTGATATTTTGTAAAATTGGTCGAAACGGATGTTGTCAATCAATGCCGTGAGGCTGAGAACAATCAAAGTATACAATCAAAATTTGAGTTAATACAAAAAACTATAAAGTGCGGCACAAAGTATTTTGTATTTCGTTATACTTGGTTATTTCGATGTCACGATGTTCAACTAGGCAAGCTGACGAGACCCATTAACTAGGAACAATTAGTTAACGAACAGAAGTCGTGTGCATGATTGAGTGGCCTTCACTTTAAGGAACGACACCAGAGGACTGTGACGGTAATTACAGAAAATTCTATTAATGCTTTACTGTCCAGAGGAGGCAATCTCCAGGGTAGGTAGAAGGGGGACTACCAGTGCGTGCGTGTGCGTCTGCATGTGCGTGCATGTCGGTTCAACAGGGTAAGGGAAACGAGGGACCCTGGCAGAGATTGACAGGGCCCGGGCTGGCGGATAGAGGGGCGACTGCTGCCAGGGATGGAGAGGATCAGGGGTGACAATGTCAGTGAGGAAATTAAATTTAGCTCCCTGCTTTGCACGGGGCCACGGCCCAGGCTGGTGTGGATATTGAGTAGTCGGGGCAGGAGGTCCCGACAAGCACTTCATTGAAATGCGCAGCAGAGCAGAGCGGCCGGCTGCATCTCCATCATTGGCCGAGGTTAGGTGAGGGGAGGAGGGAGCAAAGGGGGAAATAATATTCAGCTGATCCACAGCAGAGGACGGAAGGATAGAAGGAAGGAAGGGGGGTGACGGAGCAACTGGCACCCAACCTCCTTTGCTCGCTTTCCGGCTTGCTGGAGAGAGGGGCATAGGATGCAGGCCAGCAAGTGGATAATTGTTACACAGCTCACCGCTCCTCCAAAGCGAGATGACGAGATGCACCCTCACCCCTCCCCCACAAATCAATTTGGTGTTGATGCAAAAGGGAGAAAATAAGAGAGAGAGGAATAAAATAACTGATGGGCAGGCAGCAATGCTGCAGTGTGAGTAGAAATGTAATCTAGAAGAGGAGGAGAAATTAGGCGGAGGCTGTAATCCATCTACTGTTGCTTTGTGTGGCACACAGAGGTGAGCATATGAGAGCAAACTCAATCACTCTGAGTGTAGAGAGAGAGAGAGAGAGAGAGAGAGAGAGAGAGAGAGAGAGAGAGAGAGAGAGAGAGAGAGAGAGAGAGAGAGAGAGAGAGAGAGAGAGAGAGAGAGAGAGAGAGAGAGAGAGAGAGAGAGACTTTGGATAGAAAAAATTGGATACAGGAAGAGAAAGAGAGAAGTAAAGATAGACGAGAGATGAGATGGCAGATAGTGAACACTGCAGCAGAGGAGAAAAGACTAATCAAACTGAAAACTTGATGAGAAGTAATCAATATGTTAAAAGGCACCTGGGTGATTGACAGAACCAGTAGATACAACTCTGGATAAACTATCTTCCCAAAACAAGACACATAAAGCACAACTTTAAGGGCATAAATGTGGTTCTATCCCAGTGTTTCCCATACATAGACCATTGTGTGGCGCGGCGCCACAGAATCAACATCGAGCGCCACGAATTGATTCTGTCATTTTTTTTTTTTTTTTTAATAACGCGATTTGGAAATCTAAAAATCGTTCCGTCCATTCATCTCTGCATAGCACTCGTTCCCCCTGTCATTCTCACACACACACACACACACACACACACACACACACACGGAGCGAGAACGACGATGCTAACACATGAACCCACCGATGTCACCCGTCGCTTAGCAACCGGACACGCTGGGGTTGTTAAGTTACCGGACTACTGAAACTACTACAGAGTGATAATAACAAAGACGTGAATCAGGCAATAAATCCAATTTCCTTGACAGCGGTAAGGTTCGGTGTGCATTAAAGTACAGACGGAGTGGACCAATTGCGAACTACTGCAGCTGCTCCAAGTTAAACCCCAAACTAATCGGAATAAGTATTTATAGCGGACTACACCACCTATTCTATTCCGCATAGAATTCTATTCCGAACCGATTGAGGCGTATATATATATGATACTTTTCTATTTCGATTGAGCTGTTCTTCCACATCTATGCAAATCAGATGTGTCCGCATATAAACGCGGAGTTACATGCACACTCACTGACGGCCGCGTCGCCGTGTCGCAGACGTCAGTGAGTGCGCCGCCGCCCCCCCGCCCGCCCCCCCCCCCCCGCACCACACATTGGTCCTTGGTCTGTGGGAAACACTGTATCCCCAATTGATCAATCTCAATTATGCTATTTCAATTGTATGTTCTCTGTTGAAAGCTGCACATGTTTTTTTTTACATCAGTTGATGTTCTGTTTAGAAGAGGTTTGTAGCTGCAGAGGAAAATCCAACACAATTATCAGTAATCAAGTATCAAGTAATAAAAAGTCAAAATTGACAATAATTTAATACAACCAAGTCATGTGTCAGAAGAATAATAATAGATGATAACACTTTGCATCAGATAGTCTTTTAGAAGTAAAATAATAGATATTTAGTCTATAATAATCAGATATTGTTTCAGAAGTAAATATATTTAAGGTGGCATTAATTGCATCAAATTGTGTTTCCAAAGTAGATATTAATTATAAAATAGAAGTGAAACTGTTTGTTTATGGTTTAATGTACCCCAGTGATAAAACGGATAATAATAAATTAGCCCAAGCATTACTACAATGAAGTCATCCATTGAAATAAGAAATGTTTGCGTTGCGGCAGCCCTACTTTGAAAGCAACATGGAGGCGCTGGAAAGGAGCATAGACCGCAGCGCCAAGATCAGATCACTTGGGAAGAACCCTGTGCATATTAGTGATACATTTTTCGTAGCATGTGTCACCGAGATAAGGGTAAATAATGTTTATTTGTATTAGGAGAACAGTAGGACTTGACCATCATCTGAAACAGCTCAAAGGCAATGTAACAGGGAGATAGATGACACCTCACACAGAGAGAGGGAGAGAGGGAGAACGGGAACGATAGACTACAAGAGAGAAAGGGGGATGATAGGGATTGAGAGAGAGAGAGAGAGAGAGAGAGATGGGGGCAAGAGAGAGAGCATTGAAAAAGATGAAAACAAATTCATCATCCGATTCCCAGGGAAACATAAACATAAATCAAAGAGAAAAATGAGCCACCTTATCTGGCTAACTTCACGGCTAAAGTAGCCTGACTCCTAGCGGTATCTCAGGAGAGTCTGGTGGGCCCAGGGTATGATGCTGTGGTTACAGAGGGGGGAGCGCTACTTTAGCTGCTGGGCGCAGCGTGGCGGGACAGCCACCTTCCCTCCGGGGACGGAAGAACAAGGCCCAGAGGACGGCCGACCCAAATACACTCCACATAGTACTGCAGAGCACTCCCCTTTACTCGGCAGCAGCATCAGCTTATACCAGTAAACACCATCTAGTACAAAGCATTGTCTAGTACAAAATGTCATCTAGTACCGGGTGCCTCTCGTACCACACAGTACATTATCTAGTTAGTAATACCTCTAGTATTAGACAGCATCATGAAGTACTACATAGTACTATCGAAGTACAGACTACTGCCTTACTACACAGTATCAGAGGAAAGCAACATTGTCATTGAGATTTCTCTCCCTTTCTACTCAATCTCAATCCCTTTCACTCTCTCTCTCTCTCTCTCACTGCATTGAGGCGTGCAGTCAACCCTCAAACAAAGCCGGTTTGTTTCTTTGTACTATTGCAAAATTTGAATTGTGTTCATTTCTCAGGAAACACATTTCAGCGTTTCTATGTTCTGCCAGGAGTAGATTCAGTACTTAGTCAGAAAGAGAAGGATGTCGTTTGTACGGGTACATTCCGTTTCCTCTCGACCGCGTTACTCCTCTCTGGAACCAGATATGGAGACTTATTTTTCAGGTTTATTCTTGCAGGAGAGATGAATGGACTTTATTATTAAACATTTTCTTCAACAACAAGAAACAACAAGCTATACAATGTTCCATTCCTCCATTGCACGCAGAACAAATAACACAAGACCAATAAAAGGCATGTGTGTTATCTGAATACTAGCTTAAGTAGTAAGTGATCACATTCATTAAGAAGAACATAAGAAAGAGAAAAGTTGGGCAGAAAAAATAGAGGAAAAATATCGAATGGAAAGGGAGAGAGAGAGAGAGAGAGCTTAAATAAATGATGTGTTAATTGGCAGCATTGAGATGGCAGCTCTGCTATCACATTAAACAAGAGAGCGAGAGAGAGAGGTAGAGAGAGGGACAAATAGAAGAGCACAAGAGGGAGAGAGAGCAAGAGGGAGAGAGAGCAAGAGAAAGTGGGAAGAGAGAGAGCGCAGTAGAACACATAGCTTTTTAAAACCCTCTATGTCTGGCACTGACATTTTAGCCAAGAAAATAAATAGAAAGTCACCAGGAAGGCTATGGAAGGGAAATTGAAGACTCGCACCCAGCGCCCAAATACACAAGCACTGTCCCCCACACACACACACACACACACACACACACACACACACACACACACACACACACACACACACACACACACACACACACACACACACACACACACACACACACACACACACACACGTCATGTTTAATCTGTGTCTTGGCTCTCCACAGGACATTTGAGGGTCCAGACCTAAGAGTGTTGACCAAACGGTTAGGAGACCCCCGGGGGAGAGACCGCCGACACTGCCAAACACTACCCAACATCATCCACATAGGCAATCTGTATTCTCACTCACACTCACACACACACACACTCTTGACCGCTTCTCAACAAAAAACCTTCACGGTTCTCCACCTCCACCAAATTCAGAATGAGTAAGATTGCACCCCTCCCAGTTAGTAGGCATAAGACTTTCAGAAATCTGCACACACTTATGTTGTTCTTTCCACTCTGGCTGGCTGTGCTAATGGGTGACCCACACCTCAGCCTGCTGGTTATCGTGAGTGTGAGGGGTGTTGAGAAAGTCCATAGTATAAAATAATGTTAGCAAAGGTTTTTAATCAATGCAGGAAACAACCATCAGTTAAAGGATCTGATGTTATTGGTATTATTGAGATCACTAAGGATCAGAATTGACTAAATTCAATGCTATTAATTAGTGGTGTAACGGTACACAAAAGTCACGGTTCGATAAGTACCTTGGTTTTGAAGTCACGGTACGGTACAGGACGGTCCGGTTAAAAGTAAAAAAAAAAAATGGAATTTTAGACTTGGTTATGGAATTTGCCCATTCTGAATTCCCATACAGGGATTGTTGAAATAGTATCGTGAGCTGGGTTTCCTCGTTGTTTTTTTCACAGCAACGGCGATAGTAACACCTGGATGGTGCTTTTTAAAACGCTTGTGCATGTTGAAGTGCTGTACGTAGACACGGAGAGCCCTCTCTGTAGCCGGAGAGCCTGTTGGAGACCCTCTCCATAGCTTACGTGCGCAACCAATATTTTTTAACTATCTGTCGACGAAACGGAGACTGCAAGGGCTGTGATTGGTCCTCTTACAAAATCGTTTCCGGAATCACTTCTCCGGTTTGACTTTGCACCTTATTTACTTTGTACATTGTTTACTTTGCACATTAAGGACCAATAAAACACCAACTAAGATTTGCAAAGCTTGGGAAATTTATTTCCAACAATATTTACATGGTTTGTATAATAATGAGTTGTATGGTGCTGCGATAAGCTCCAAGGTTTTAAACATTGCTGGAAGGTTTAGCGCGGCTGTATGGTGGTGCCGGTATTCAATCTATATTCTAGCTTCATTGGAAACACAACCCACTAAGGTTCCACTGCTTTGAATGTGTTGGAGTACTTCAAATGACCATGAAACTAAAAAGGTGGTACTTTTCAATCAGGCACAGCGTTATGGGTGGGCCTGACGGACCCAGGCCCACCCACTGTTCAACAGGCCCACCAAAAACTTTTCTTAAAAAATAAATAAATAATGTGTTATATATTTAATTTATTGCACGGCTCTTTTCAATGCTGTGGAACGTAAGTGTCAAGGGAAGTGTTTTTGCCTCTGAATCACGTCTTTGATATCACTCCGCATGTAGTCAGGTAATTCATCAACCCCAGCATATTCGGTTGCTAAGCAACGTAAACGTCTTATGCTTACTATTTCTCTGCTAATCAACACTAGGAATGGTAATTATAAAAAGACACACCTTGTGAAGTTACTTTTTCGCTTTGGCAATATAGCCGTGTAATAAGCGGCTTTTAATTTGTGTAAAAATTGTCAAAATATGTATTTTTAAATAAATAAAAATGGTTACGTCTAGGTTGATGTCTCGGCGCGAGTTCAGCAGACAGTTACAGAGACACTAGCTAAAGCCTCCATGTGATCTGAAAGTGTAAACATCATTCCAGTAAAGGACAATGTTGCAGCCGTCGTTGTTTAGGTACCTTAAACGTACACGAACGGTCTCGGAGTCATCACTGCAACCAGGAGATGAAGGAGAGCTGAGATCCACAACACAATTCTATCGCCTCTGCCTCTAACCCTTGAGTGGATGATAGCCCTGTGGATCTGTCTCCCGTGGATGAGCCCGCAACTCAACCAGTGCTTAAGTATCCAGTCACAGTGATGGGTGAAAAAGCAAGGAGTTCTCCAAAAACTGGTATAGCAGATACAATTTCCTTGAGTACAGCATTAAGAAGGATGCAGTCTTCTGTAAGATGTGCAGGCACTTTGGTGAGCGGGGCAGGGACGAGAAGTTTAGCCAGACTGGATACCGGGACTGGAAGCACCTCAATCACGCTGGTTTAAAGCAGCAAATTAGCGAATCGCACACGTTTGCACTGGATAAATTTAACAATTACAGGTCAATGTCTGAGCGTGGCTCTGTCATCCATCAACTCAACAACACAGATGGCAGACAGGGTGAAATAATAGAGAGGAATCGGGAGCACATCAAAGTCATTCTGGACGTTCTTATCACTTGTGCCAAACAAGAAGTACCCCTGCGTGGCAACCGAGAGAATGATGATCTCAAAAACGCAGGTAATTTCCTTGACTAGACTAGATGCAATCCCTAGCAATGCAAAGATGCTCAGTAACGAAATTCCAAATGATCTGTTGGATGCTGCGTGCACTCTCCTGTTGCGACGGATTAAACGTGAAGTGTAAGGATGTACCTAAAAAGCAGTTGGTCGCCGTTTGCTTACGGTATGTTCACATGGGAACTGTGCGAGAACGCGCTGTTGGCCTCGTAGCCACAGACAATATGACTGCTGTTGCGATAGCACAGAAAATATTGGAAGTTGTCGCACATTTTGGACTAGACCCAAGCCTTTGCGTTGGTTTTGGGTTTGATGGTGCATCGTGATGTCTGGGCATAAGGGTGGTGTCCAAGCCATCCTTAAAGGCACCTTTGAATATGCTGTCTATGTCACTCGCATAGGTTAAACCTCGTCCTGGTAGCTGTGGCCCGGACATCGCTGGATGCCTCAACATTTTTTGACTCTTTCAACACCTTGCACAACTTCATGTGCGGCAGCGAACGTCATGCCCGTTTTCTTAACGTGCAAAGAGAGATGCGACCCGATCTTAGGTAATTGGAATTGGAGCGCGGCTGTGACACCAGGTGGGATTCAAGATCGGCCACCGTGACAAAAGTTTTCATTCTGTATGATGTTATCGTTGAGGTGCTGGCACAGTACGCGGAAGAGGGGGGGCAGAGTGAGATTGAGGCACAGTCACTCCTTCGGCAGATCAGAACAAAAAAGTTCATCTTCCTCCGTGTACTTTTCAAGCAGTTGTTCAGTAAATCAGACTTCACGTCTAAAAGCCTCCAGTCCATCACTGCATCAGTGACAGACACGATTGATTTGATCGAGAACCTCAAACAAAAACTGACAGACATTCGCTCAGGTGACTCTGCGTTCTTAAACATGTTGGCAACAACAAATAAGATGATGATGGAAGATCATGATTTCAAGAACTGGGATGTACCCAGTTTGTCCTCCCGCTCAAGAAATCTCCCAGGCCGATTTGAGGGAAGTATTGTCATATGCATGTTGGGGAAATCGCCAAGAGTGAGGAGTGACCTGCGCAACATTTCCAACGCGCCAATAGACTGCCAGCTTAATGAACTGAACACCCGATTCCACAGTGACACCTACTGGCTCATGGCATCTGCAGCAATCCTGATGTCCCCTAGCATCGATATAAATGACACCACTTTGGCTACTAAAACGTACTCTCTCAATGATGCAGGAAAGCACTTCCAGATAACAATATCAGAGTCGGAGCTTGCAGTGTTTGTGCAACTCATTGAGGAAGAAAACATCTCAGAACATCTCAAAAGTATTCTTGAAGTGATGGACATGTGCAATGAGGTTGTTTCCCGAATATCCATGCTTTCTTAAAAGCTCTGATTACACTACCAATGACATCCTGTTCAGTTGAACGCGTCTTTTCCAGTGTCAACCGAATTAAAACAGCAAATAGGAGCACCATGCTTACAACTCGCCTTATATCCCTCTGCCTGTCAACATTTGAGAGAGAGCTTACAGTAACTCTCGACTTCGATGAAATCATTGACATTTTCAAGAGCAAACCCCGCCGATTACTCCTGTAAATGAATTAATACATAAGGATATTGTTAGTTTGCCTGATAAGTTAAAGGCATCTGAAATGCTTTGTTTTTGAAATGCAGCAAAAGAAATGTTGATATTGATGTTTGCTCTGATTTGCGTTAAAGGGCTGTTAATCTTCTGACTTCGGATGACCGTGAATTGGCGGTAGACTATGGTATTAGTTATTATCTCGTAGTAGCCTACATTTGAATGCATGTTCTTTTATAATAAGCCAAGCTCAGTCAGTCTGTTGCGATATCGAAATATTGTTGAAAACTTAAACAATTCAACAGAATTAAGAAATAATCTGCCTCATGTTATACGAGCAGAACTAAACTACGAGGGAAATATTAGATTCCTGACCCCTTTTACAGACTATCTATGGGCCTTAGGTCTATAAAGTGACGCGCTAAAGCATGATGCGTAATTTAGATTCCAAAAGCGCACTTATTAGTTCAGATCCAAGGAGAGCGATCGCGGATAGGTCCGTCCTATGCAACGAAACATTTTACAATGCAACAAAATATTAAAGAGCATCAAGCTATTAAAATCTCTATTATGCACAGATAATATAACAGTATATTAGTCAGTCATTTTTATTAGGTTAAACAGGGATTCGATAACGTTTTTAATTTAAGGACCACCCACAATTGGTCTGGCCCACCCACAACTGGAATCCTGACGCCGTGCCTGCTTTACATTGAGCACAGTTTCAACCAAATTGCAGCACTAGCACTATTAACGAAGCATGCAGAGGAATTCACAATTGTAGATGACGGAACACCAGATAAAAAACAAAAAATAAAGTGTATTATAAGTAATAGAGTGTATTACCTGAGCAGCCTGTTATTATTAGTAGGTAGAGCTGATGTAAGAGGATCTACCTACAGATCCAGATATATATACAGATATTACCTTAGCAGCCTGTTATTATTAGTAAGAAGAGCTTTTTAATAGAAGAGTATATTACCTAAGCAGCTTGATATTATTAGTAGGTAGAGCTGATATAGGAGGTTTATACTACCTTAGTAGCCTGTTATTATAAGTAGGTAGAGCTGAACTAGGAGTATATTACCTGAGCAGCCTGTTATATAAGTAGGTAAGGTTTTTTAATAGGAGTGGAGAGTGTATAGTTGGTTCATGAGGAAATATGTCGAGGTAGTATAAAAAATAAGAACCACCTATGGAATAAAACATTTTACAATTCATTTGAAGTGCTAGAATATTTTATAATGAATGTACACAGATGGGTGATACTTAAAAGGATATGCCCATACTGCCAAAAAGCAGAGAAATAAGGGGTAGGACCAAATTTGTTAGGGTGCCACCAAATGAAAATGTTAATTTTGAGCCCTAGCTGGATGGCGGTTACTAGGAATGGGTCGGACGGTCTCGAACGATTCGTTCACAACGAACGAATCCCGAAGGTGAACGACGAGAATCGATTACCAAAACAAAAGAACTGATTCTTTGATTTATTTACATAAAAAAAAATGATGGTCACGTAGATAAAATATACAAACAAACAGAGCTCCGTCTCCCCGCTAACTTATATTGATTGAGTCTAAAACGTTCTCAAAGATTCAGCCATTAAGAGTACTAGAGCAGGTAGCAATCGCGTTGGCATGGCACATGGGTAAACAAATGACAAGGCACTGCCACACAAGTTAACTAACTATCGCTGTAGGCTTCAATATCATACAAGCACTTTACACGTTTTATTTTTATTTTGTTCTAAAACACAATTGCATGCTTTAATAAAGTATTGTTTAACCTACCATGGAAATGGTCGAACAGCGTCGTATAGGCCAATGCTACAGAAATTCGTTTTTTTTGTTTTCCGAGTGCATCGGGACTGAAAACTTTTTTTCATCTCTGTTTTATTCCCCCTCGTTTTCACAGCCTGCCCTACCCTTATGGTAGGGCAGGCTGTGAAAAAACCTTAATTGGCGGGCGTACCCAATACTTATAAGCATTGGCGTAATCTGACTTAACAAACAAATCAAACAAACGAATCGTGATAGTGAACGGAACTGAAAGAACTGATTCCCGGAAAAGAATCGTTTTGCCCATCCCTAGAGGCTACACATCGTCCGAGACTGAGAAGTTTTACTGGGTACCATAATTCAGTGCCGCCCCCAAGGGTTGGCCAGGAGGGGCCTGGGCCACCCTGATTCAATGTTTTGTTCCTTATTATCAATGTACTCCTTTAAAATAAAGCTGTCTATTTATCTTTTTAATGAAAAGGACAACTAGCCTAATTGGAAAACAAGGTATCTACACAGATCTATACCATAGGATTGTTGTGGAATATATATAGACATCGATACACACACACACACACACACACTGAACACACACTGAACACACACACACACACACACACACACACACACACACACACACACACACACACACACACACACACACACACACACACACACACACACACACACACACACACACACACACAAAGCTAGAAAAGTAAAAAGACAGAGGGACTAATATTTAAAAACCATAACAATTATAATTTCCTGACGTCAATTGCAAATCTGCGAAAAAAGCTTGGGATCAGGACATAAGTGACTTGGCAACAAAAAACAAATAGAAAAAACTTTTGTGATGGGTTCTTTTTTTACTAGATATATTAATATTTTTCTAATATCTCTGTGACTTGTGGCTCTTGTTCTGTCAGTCATGAGAAACCGTAGGAAATAATTACTGAATAATTAATAAATAATAGTGGACCACCTGGAAATGGGTGACAGGTGAGACAGCCCTGTGTTTGATCAGAGGTGTCTAGGCTTCATCATCACACTTAAATCAAAGTTAAAAGATGACTTGAAATAGTTTTGGAATTTAGGAAGCCCTTTAAAACTTTTAGACTAGGTCACGCCGCAGTAGAACCTCTTTGTAGCTGCTTCACCCTTGTTTGTGTGGTTTGTGTTCTTAGACTCAAAGCATCTGCTAAATGACTTCATGTACATATCAACCAAGGTTAACTAAACATTACTTGTGATGTCAGCACCCAAAATGCTAAATAATACAATAAGAAATATTTATATATTAATAATAATGAAAACTATCACACCAATCTTATACAGAGTCACTTATGACTTGCTTAACATTGATATTGTGCTGTTGTTCTCATCACTGCAATGTAAAACAAAGGATGTCATATGTGTTGAATCCCCTGGTAGGCTTTTGGTTTGTGGACAAAATCATAAAGGGTTGAAAGGGTTCTTGTCATAAAGATCCATGAATGCAATTGTCTGCTTTCCTCACATGCAGTTTGTGTGTGGGTGTTTGTTTTTGGAGTTTGTGTGTGTGCAGTTTCCTCAAAGATTCAGTGCTGATGTGCGTGTACAATGGCGGTGTACACAGTGCTGATGTGCGAGCAGTCATTCGAATATAAATGGTATAAGAATATAACATAACATGTGTACGAGGCCAATAAAGTTGCAAATAATGATAGCCCAAAAAGAGTTTTCCGTGTGTAATTTTGAAGACATCCTACCATCAGGGTTTAATAATACTGTTGTTTCTATTATCCACAAACAAATGTGTAGGCTACTATATATTATTAGGTCTGTAGTAATTTAGCCTTAAGCCTTTCATGAGCTAATGCCAACCAGCTTCATCATGCATTTTTTATTCTACTCACACTCATTCTACTCTACTCACATGCAGTCAGTATTTGGATAATTACAATAATGACAATTGATGCGTAGGGCGGGCACCTTTTATGTTTTTTTAAATAAAACCAATATAATTTTTGGGACAGATTGTCAGTGCATGTTCGTAGAATGACGAGGGGGGCCGAGACAAAGCATATTAAGGATCAGTTCAATTTAGAATTCTAAACGTGATATAATTCTAGATGCAGGGAATAATTATCCATATTCATTCAAATAATTTCTAATGAAAAGGGCGACGCAGAAAAGGCAAGGGTCAGAACCGAGAAACCTATTTCTAGGTTCTTATTGCGTGTTCTAGCTTGTCAGCCCAGCCATTCGTTTCGTACCATAGACTTTTTGTAAAAACAAGTAACAATCCACAATCTACAAAAGAGTCTACAATCTTTCGTTGAAGAGAAGCTCCTGTTACTCTGCGGCAAACTGTCGACAGCTAGACCAGTTTCGAACAATAATGCACGCATGTGCTTCAAACAGCGGTGTATTAACAGAGGGATACCTTGGGTACATCTCCTACCCTACGTAAAGCCTTACTGACAAAATAACAATTCTGGAGCTTTAAACCTGAAGGGTCAGCTTTAATATAATATCAGAAACCAATTTCGACTAGTTTGTCACAACCATTTATCAAATCCATTTAATACAATTACAGTGCTGGTGTGGGGAGCTGTACTGTGGGCACCCCAGCAGAGGAGCAGAGGATCAGGGTACAGCATCCAGAGGGGGCACAGCATGGGGTCAGAGGCCTGGCTAGCAGATTGCCTCCAGCTCCATCTTGTGCCCAGGAACCATATGAAACGGGTGAATAAACCTGCTGCGTACATCATCTGGCCCAACAAACACACAAAACCTTTGAGGAAGGAGGCTGTGAGCTGGGAACCATCAGGGTTTCTATCTAACAAAATGCACAAATAAACAAAATAAAAACGTACTGAAAAACAACAACAAAACTAACTGTCAAACTGACCAACTATTCCAAATCACGTATTTTCTAACTGACCTACTGACTGACCAACTTTAGCAAGCATTAAAAGGTCTTTGCCTTTGGTGATATGTCTTTATTTACTGAGATACTATTCAAGGTATCTCCTTAAGCCTCAATGCGAAATACACACGTTATGGAATGAAATGATTGACAATTTCCCTGATCTGGAAATGTTAGGCAGGCAAAATGATGGGTCGGTTTGGCAGTGACTTGATAGGAACCGTTTTTTTTGGGATAATATGTGCGCCATGTTCAATCAAAAACCAACCCCTTGCGTTTTAGGGAGGGGCTGGCAAAAAATGTATGCATAAAAATCGCGTTCATATGGATTTTGGTGGCAGGAACCTTTAAGAGCATTCAGAAAAAATACCTATGATACTAGGTAACTGAATACTTGGATAAGCCCATCCTGGCAAACCAAACAAGTAATTTAACGGAAATTTAACAGAGGATAAATTCCTCTATTCTTCCTTGGGTTGGCAAAAAACCCTAGTCTATGCCAGGAGCCAGGAGTGGCAGCAAGTTACATATGTAATGAATAATGTTTGGAACGCCGGTTAATATCGGGAGAATAAGCCCCCATGTTATCGAAAATAAGTCGTAATTATTATGCTTGCTTCATAACATAAGAAGGAAATGATTATGCTTGCTTCATTACGTAATAGGTGAACCAAAATGTTATACGTTGTAACATTAAAGGCAAAATGTTATTATATTATGCCCCCAGAAATTTGTTACATTATCGACTGGGGTTTCCACATTATTGCTATGGGTTTAATTACAACTAGAGGTTGATTCTAATCGTTATAAAATAACACTGTACTTGCAGCATTGCTTGCAGTTGGCGTAACCCCCCACCCCCCACCCACCCACTCCAGCAATCTATATTAACCATGATTAACAATATGAAAAAAGAAACGATTGGCCAACCCTAATCACAGATGGGAGAGTTCATTCAGATGTATGATGGGCGGATCATCTCCTGCCTAACAGTTGGTACAGTCCACGGTCCAGACCTCCTTCAAGCATTACAGTTGGTACAGTTCCCTACCGGTTTGCTCCATCCAGTTTACCGGTTGGTACAGTCCAACTTTCCCCCATACCCCATTCCATGGACGTCACAGAGTGATTTCACACTGTGACAGACTTTAAAATGGCCTGTAATGGCTATCTACAGGGCACATGGTGGTAAAATGGGGGCCCTTTAAGCAGGTCCGGTCCCAACCATGGGATTGTAAAGGCCTCCAAAATGTCACACAGAGAACATTATGAGCCCTATCTATCAGTGAATAGACCATCTGGGGTGTTTAACAATATTATTAAACGTAAAGCCTAAACCACGGAGACGGACATCTTTTATCATAAACGGTGGAAAAACAACCCTGACGCAGGCCTCAGTGCGCTGATGGATCTTCAGGAAACAACCAGACTATCACGTACGGTGCACTTTCAATCGTAGCCTTGAAGCCTGACCCAGCATCCAGTTACAAAGGATGTTTCCTACATAAATAAATAGATATTTATAGATTTAAATTTCCCTGGGCAGAACACAGACAACAGTTTCTAGTGTTTAAACGACTGAAAGATTCAGACCCCCTCTGATATGCAATTTGGACCTAGGTTGATTTCAAACAGTGACTGGTATTAATAATGTCTATGTGGTGAATTAAACAGCCCAGCAGCAACGACTACAAACGTAATGCTGCTTTTGTTCTGCTGTGCTGCTAGATTTGTTATTGTTTAGTCACATCAAGCACACCGCTGGGTCAGTGGCACAACAAAGAAGACGATTGTTTATTCAAAAAAAGTTTGACACTGTAGGCGTGTAGCAGTGAATCATCAACATTTTGCTGTGGTCAGAGATATAACTTGTTAGGCTGTAGGTGTTAAAATCAGAAAGCTGTTTGTATTTTGAAAGCTTAAACCTTATGTATCAATCAATGACATCAATAAATAAGGTTAGAAAAAAGAAAGAAAATAAGCCATCAACTTACGAAGAATAATAGGTTTCAAACCAATGGGATGGGATTGCCGGGCAGACCGCAAGGGAGGGTCAGGATGTTTTTTTCAAGGTTTAGTTCAAGATTTACTATGCATTTCCATGGCAACAATGTATTCAGCAACAGAGGGATTAACCGAGTCAGCACCATAGGTGCAGTATACACTATACAACTACATTAGTGGTTTAAGAATTTGGCACCATACCCGAAATAAGCTAAATAAAAAACCTCTGTCAAACCAACTTGTTACGTGATAGAGGAAAGAGAGGCAGAGTTCTGTCTACATTCTGACCTTGGTCTCATAAAGTAAAGATCATAAAATGTGTTATTAGTCTAACAGTTCCCCAGCCTCATCATTTGCGAGCACATCTTCTCACTACAGAGCGTATTGTGTTATCAATCCTGATAACCAGAGAAGTGGCTGGCGAGGGCGGACCCAGGGCCTGATTCAAATCCCTCAGCGTGAACAAGTGCCCTCTGCTAATTGTCTTTGGCCCATCTCGGCGCCACGGCAACAACACAGCAGTGCGTGGAGAGCCTCTCCAAAAACATAATGGTGGCTTTGTTCCTTCCCTCCCACGCCATGATGCCTTTAGCCCTGGAGGGCCTCTGTACACGAGAGAGAGCGAGAGCGAGGAAGATAGAGAGAGAGAACGAGAGAGAACAAGAGCAAGATAGCGAGAGAGAGAGAGAGAGAACGAGAGAGAGAGAGCGAGAACGAGAGCGAGAGACGTAGAAAAGAAAGAGATTCGCTACGAGGGGGGAGAGATAGAGAACACAGCTAGGGCAGAGGAGGTATGTGGGGGTGAAGTAGGAGAGGAGGCCAGGCTACCTAGGTGGAAGTGGAGTTAAAGCGCAGCAGGGGGCTCCATGCACCTCTCCACCACTCACCATTACAGCCCTGTCTGACGCTGACAGAAAACACAGGGAGTGAGACTGGGGGCGACGTACACACATACAGCAGCGAAGAGACTGAAAACATAAAATAAAGGAAGAAAAACAAAATAATAATGTAGACACAGAGAGAACAGAGACACTAGAGAGAAACACCACGAGATAGAGACTTGCTATGAAAGCCAGAGAGCAAGAGCGCGAGCAAGAGAGCGCAAGCAACAGACAGGCAGACTGGGCAGAATACATTACAGGTGTGGTAGAGTGCCATCGGAGAGGGCCAGAGTGTAGTCAGGCTGTACCAGATGATGTATTAACATGGATGAAGGCGTCTCACTGACTCGAGGGAAGCAAGAACTTTGTATTGCCATAAAATATAAGAGAAGCAGAACAGCCTCCTTCAAACACAGAGCAGGGAGGATGTTTGTAAACTTAATCAGGATTATTCACCGCGTTTCCAAAGCAGCATGTTTAGGTTTTTCGGTTAGCCAAGGTCCCTACCTGAAAGAACCTGCATTTGTTCAGTGTCTTGGTCGTGCTATTGTGCCTTCAGTTACAATACTAATGGAATTTTTTCTAAAAAATAACACTGTATTCATGAGAAATCCCTTCATTTCACTCCCGATGCCTATACGATTCATTCTTAATGCCTTAAATTAATGTCTTCTGATTGAATTCCTAATGAATGTCATAATACATTTCTGAATAATGCCGCACATACTCTTCATTCATGGCTAATGCTGCCAAATGCATCTCCGTGGATAACGTTCAACTTCAATAGAATAACTCCTTATTCATACGACTCCGCCATTGCTCTTGATGAAGTCCACTAAGGTGCTTCTGTAAGAGACGAGGACAGGACGTGTGAATGATGTGTGGTGACATAACGACCCAGACGCTCTGCTATTGGATGCCAGGGAGAAGAGATGGAACCTTACACAAGGACAACTCTGCATAAAACATTTAAGGACAGCATTCATACCATTGTACCATTTAGGAAAATGCATCTGCCTAGGCTTGGGACACACCGAGTTTTACAATGCATTAGGTACAGAGAGAAACTGACACCTTTATTTGCCGTGCTTTGGAGCAGTAGACTTTAATGAAGTTATGCATTGCTTACCATTATTTAACAGAATCTTGTATTACTATTGAGCAGAAACATGTAATACCATTTAGCAGAAGCATGGAATACCGTTTAGCAGAGTATTGTATAACTATTTAACAGAATCTTGTATTACGAATTAGCAGAATCGTTGTACGCAGTGGTGGGCCGTCAGGGCCAGCAGGGCCTTCTCTGCTGGCCCTGTCAAAATCGAAATAATATATATATTATATTTATTTCAGAATTACATTAATTTGTGTCTAAAGCATCTTAATTCCATATTTTTTTCAATACTTGCAACATAATTCCAGAAGGAAAACCTATTTTTTTTGTAAGGCTGAACTCAGCTGAATAACGCATCACAGCTAGTTTACATGGACCGGCGGGGTCAGCACTAAAAGTACTGCTACCCTTTCGCTGAAGCTGCCACCTCCCTTTGGATAATAAATTTGACTGACGTGCGTAATCAGCCAATCAAATGTTGATGTGTAGTAATAGAACGACCCCAGGGACCAGCTATATGCCGGCGCTGGCCGTCGCTGTGATGTCATCAGCGAATTTTGCGGTACAGAGTTCATAGTGAACTACTATGGCCACCTCCTTCACAGCACCTAACGATCCTGTTTCTGATCTCCTTCGCTTGCCTTTTTCAAGGTGATCGTTTGGAGAGAAGACGGATTTAATTTCAAGAGGAAGACCTACACCGAAGCCTGATGGGCTGACCCAGGCCGGTAAAGGTTTTGTGCGGCACTTTACAAAGTGCAACTACATCCGCTATGAATGGCTAACGGATAGCACCGTTCAGAACAACCTGTTCTACTCGCCGTTTTTTCTTTTCAACATCAGTGAGGGGACATGGAACAGCGCCGGATTTAGCAGCCTTAACAGCTTCACCAAGGCAACTTTAAAACATCAGGCCATGGGTGATGGGTGAGTTTTACTTTGCACTGTGTTGGAGCGATAAAGTTGTTGTGGTACTTTAGTTCATAACGCATTTTTTTAATGGTTTGAAACACAAATATACTGCTGGAATTTGGGCAGTAGGCTTAATGGTAATGCTTTGTGTGGATGCCGCTTAATAAGCATTATTATGCTTATTAAGCGGCATTAAATTAACCCGTTCACTACTACTCCTGTGGGCTTAATATTCTGGCAGGAATAGCTATTGTATGTCTACTTGTATGTTTCATTTTTGTTAATGAACTGGAGTTGCACTTGTATTATTGTCGCTATAGGCTACTTTATTGAATCCGTTGAAGTTGCGAAAGCATCCGGGGAAAATAACAATAACTGTGAACACTTGTTTTTGCGTCATGTTTGTGATGTGCAAACAGGTTGCGGAGGGAAACAAGGTAAGATCTGATGGTGATGCTGCATGACTTGCACTGCGGTAATGCAAAATGGTGAGCGTGTGCGCTGTTGTTGCTGAAGATCAACTGTCTTGTTGTGGATGTTATGCAGTAGCGCATATTGTGGCTGTGTTGGCTGTATTGGCACCTAATATGAAATTTGTGTGCATGTCTGAGTGTTTTGGGGTCGGCCGTTGGTGGAGTTCGTTACTGAAGGCCCTGACTTAAACCCCACGGTACGCTCCTGGTTTTACGATATTTTTATTAAGGTTTTTAATACAATAATCCGGGAAATCTGCACCAGCAATTAGCTGGTTACTCAAGACCTAGTAACATTCCTGGATCACTGCCGGTACGGCTGTGTTGTAAATGAAAGCAGCTACGGAAGGCCATTAGTGCAAATAATATTTTGACGTGTTAACACACCAAAATAGTACATGCCAACATGCATTTTCTGGTTGTGGCCAATGAGGGACGTGGAATCATGGCAGTCATACACATATTTATGATACGCTTTCTTGACTGATTTTGAACCACAACGCAAGGGAGCATGTTTTGCATTAATTACTGATGTGGGCATCTAAACATGTACCAAGCACTCTTTCAAGCACCTAGGTGTTCCCTAAAGAGAAATTATGAAAATGAAATTCAAACCAGAGTTATGGTTTAGAAAGGGGGGGGGGGGGGCATTTAAAATACTTGTTGATGGTGCTGGAGAATATTATGTCTTTTGTAAACGCACATTTATGAAA
Organism: Gadus macrocephalus; assembly: GCF_031168955.1. Taxonomy (NCBI): domain Eukaryota; kingdom Metazoa; phylum Chordata; class Actinopteri; order Gadiformes; family Gadidae; genus Gadus; species Gadus macrocephalus. Next base: position 12,404,508 of record NC_082395.1, read on the forward strand.
TGTTTAACAGGATTGTTTCCTCTTCGTTCAGGATGGAATCAATCCAAGGAGCTTTGGCAAGGACATCACTACATCGCTAGCTTCATGCTGTAACGTAACACCCCTATAATATGTTAACATGCTAAATTTGGTCGCATTAAAGCGCAATTTCTTAGACGTAATTTGCACTAATGCACTAATCAGGCACTAACAAGTAACATTGCTAGGAGAGGCACGAAATGGGTTACGTTTGTCTGGTGTAAGACGCTTTCACATGGAGCCAGCGAACCAATCACCAAAGAATCAGAGGTGCACATATTTTAATCTATGACTACGACTGTATGTTAACACAACAATGCTTTTTGGGAGATTCAAAAATATCAATATAGAGATTCGGAAATAAGGGAGCTCCTCTCCATTTGCGGTATTTACGGCAGTTGGCATTACCGCCATCCTCTGATTTGTCCCGTGGCCCAATTATTCAGTCATAGCTATGCTATAAGGGAAAGGGCACAATACAAAAAAGTTCCAGAAAGTAGTTGCATGTGTGAATAGTGCAAATCCCTTGCGGAACCTGAAAGTCCATCCCAGTAATTTACTATGTGATCTATGTGTGCAAGAGGCTGTAGACATCCAGGATCAAACCCAGAACCACTAAACTATACTGCCCCCTATATCTAGGCTAACAGCCCGGGGCCCATTTCGATTTGACAATGTTGGATAATGTAGATCAGTGCAGATTGATCCAGTTAGAGACGCTGACATGTTTGGTTGTGATTGATGTTAAACATGTTTGTTAGTGGGATCACATTAACCGATTGGTTCTGTAATAACTCTCCATCTCCCTGTTAAATCAAACTGACACTATTGCCTGTCTGTGCTGTGCATTATATTTCCCTGTTGTTTCATGTGTTTGTCAATCACTTAACAACGTGCAGCATATTCAGGTTGAGGATTCCAGCTCACAAATTACAGCCGTCATATACATGTTCTAATCAACAGTTTATACCGCGATACAACCACATAGTCTCAGAGCCTGGAGCTTGTATGCAGCCATCATTAAGGCTCCATGGTTGGTTTACGTTGTTTACAATGTTCAGCTATCATTTATCAATTCCAAATGAAATATACAGAATTGCCAAGGCAAGCAACACGTAAACGTAGCTAATATCAACCATAAGCTTTGCGTAGACGTAACTGGGGCTAGTGTCAGGGTCTGCCTCAAATACACTGCATAAATCAAGTGATTTGATTATTTTCTAGTGGAGCGATCCATTTCTTCATTAGGCATACAGTCCAATACAGCTGCATTTTTTGTCAATAAATATCGCAAACTTCCCTGGTGTGAATTGAATAATATGCGGTGTGAAGCCTGGGATACACAGCCATCCCTCTCCTCAGAAATATGTGCACCGCGGACACTTCCCTCTTCCTAAGCGCCCCCCAGTGAAGTGGAAGACAGGTCTGCTATTGGGCCCCTGGGAAATTATGGGTTGTGCACCCCAACCTTTCCATCGCATCGGCCCACACAGTCAACATGTTCTGACGGACAAAAAAAAACACACATCCGAGGAGAAATAAAAAAGCACGGTCAATAACTGATGGAGAGAGGGATGGAAAGGGATGGAAAAACAACACAACGTATGAATGAGTGAAGACAAGGTAGGTGAAGTGTTAGTGTTGAACCATAATGGAAGAAAAGGGATGGAGGGGGAGTCAGAAGAAGGAGAAAAAGATCAGAGGATGGATAGATTCTTAACAGTGAGCGGGAGGAACAGTGGGCCCCAAGGAGAGAGCAAGGTTTAAGTGAGTGGAAATTACTAGATGCGGACAGAGGAGCAGGAGCAGGAGGAAGAGAGGGCCAATGATGTATGATGTCAGATAAATGAGGAGAGCAAAGGCAGTACTGTACACACACACACACACACACACACACACACACACACACACACACACACACACACACACACACACACACACACACACACACACACACACACACACACACACACACACACACACACACACACAGTGTTCTCATAAAGCACGGACGCCTGAAGAGAGATGGTGGGTTGTGATTGCAGCATGAAGCAGTATGGCTCACTATTGATTTGGTATTAATACAAGAGCAATTGCAGGCCGACTCTACATGGAGCAATATAGAATGTTTCCTCCTGAATTGGCTGCCTTTCACAAGTCAGAGCTTAGGCGCTCAACCATCGATCGCTCGCTGAAAAAAAAAGAAAAAGGAAATATAAAAATATATAATGTCCCGTACATGTTTCAGGAAGACATAAACAAAAATGAGCAAACCAAACTGAAGTGCCGCTGTGTGTGTGTGTGAGATGAGAAAAATAACAAAATAGCAAAATGAATGCCTATGCTTCTTAAATGATGATTCAACATACACATTACAATAGTGGTCCATATTAGATAGAGAAACCCATGACCAACACCACAGCTTTAAGGCTTTTGGGGAAACTCTGCATTAAAGATCTAGCAAGCAGTTCACACGCTCCTTTCTATGGAATACATTCCAGGTTCTTCAGGTTGGATCGCATCGCTTGTGGACCAAGCACTTTCCCAACCAACTTTGCATGGCAAAAAAAACGAAATCATGCTTTCTGTGAACATTAAAATTTGGTAATGTAAAAAATATTTCATTAGTCACACAGAAGTCCATTACGGTGCAGCGTTAAAAGCTGGCAGGTCTGAGTAAACAACTTCAAGTAAAATTCCCTATTTACTTTAACACATTTTGACTTGTTCGTTCTCCAAGACAATAGATGCGTTTGGCAATGATTACTCTTTTCTCACCAAATTATTTTAATCAGACTGCCACTGTTTAAATTCTTCCCAAGGTAACACAATTGACAAAATAGTGGGATAGAAGCTTTATGAAAAATCCCTGCAGGAACGGTGCGACGACCATTTTACTAAATTAGGGTTTGAACTCCAGCAGTCAGTGGAATTAATAAACATTGTGAGCTTCAAAATAACATATTAGTCCAGTTTGCACGATAGAAATATTCCATTTCCTGAACCCAATTTTAGCATTTCCTTTGTATATTATTAGATAATAACCAACTCTTCTGTTAAAAGGAAAGGCTCGACACACACACAACCGTCTCTGATTACACGTATGGGCACTTTACAAGAGATCCCCGCTTGATTCGCACACACAGATACAGGTTTCAGATTTGCACCACATCCTTGGTTACATGATCTCTGAGAATGGGAGGAGACGTGGCGACCGTGGTGTACCAGTTTCTATTACCCTGGAAACTGCCTCACGTCAGTTTTTCCAATAGAAATGCAAGAATCTTAAGAAATATAGGCACAGTATGGCAGTGGTTCAGATACATTTGCATGACGCTCAATTAATTGATATGGGTTGACAACCCAACAACATATCAGCCAAGCACGGTCTCCCCTCGACCGATAAACCAATAGTGACGCAACAAGAAAGACCACTTGCTAATGATAAGAGTAAACAAAAAAAATTGAAAAACCAAGGAAATTATTAAATAAATGTGATCCATAGCAGCGATGGAAGCATCAATCAGATATCCAATCAGAAACATTCACATCCATCAGCTGTCCAATCAAAAACATTCACATCCATCAGCGGTCCAGTCAGGGACTCAAACGGAGCACGGCAGGACTCCACGGTGGAATAAATGGCTTTCTACTTCTCCCTTCAAACTGCCATCGCCTCGAGTCTGAATCTACATTAAAGCCCACAGAAGACCGTGGGGGGGTGGTGTGTGTGTGTGTGTGTGTGTGTGTGTGTGTGTGTGTGTGTGTGTGTGTGTGTGTGTGTGTGTGTGTGTGTCTGTGATGATGCAAGTTCACTGTCATCCCCCCTGAACCAGCAGACAGATGGAATTATTAGAAATTGAAAACACTGTTGATCTTTTTCAATGCATTTCAAATCACAGATTCATGAAGGAGCAAAAGTGTCAAAATGCTTTTCTTAGGGAGATAAGAGTGTGTGTGTGTGTGTGTGTGTGTGTGTGTACAAGTTTGATTCGGTTTTGTGGCTTCTGTTGACAACATTTGGCAGGGAATATAATAATGTCAGAAATGCAGCAATCTCTGACCCTCCTATGGCGAGAGAGAGAGAGAGAAGGAATGAAATAGAGATTCACCGAACAGAGTGGGAAAGAAAGAGCAAAACATTAGAGGGATAGAGCATACACAGACGGACAGAACAAGCGAGAATGAGAGCAGGAGAGACAATTGCACCATGTCAGCAAGAGGCATGCTTGTCATAACAACCTAAGACAGAGAGGAAACACCTTCCCTTAACCTCCCCTTCTTCAAGAAACATGACGTGTCCCCCATTGACGCCCCACAAAAGGATGAGCCTAATTAGTGTAATTACATGACACAGTACGTCAGGACTCCGCATGAACCACTGGCGGCCTCATTATTAGCATGTACCAGGACACACACACACACACATACACACACACACACACACACACACACACACACACGGGTCAACAGTAAGACCACCTGGCCAGTAGGCAGAGGGGCCACAGCTGCTTATGAGCTAGGTCTGTTAATGCTAGCCGGCAACGTGCCCCTTGCTCCACGTTGAAGGTGGGGACATAAGGTTAATCGGTTGTTAAGGAAACACCTTAAAAAATATATGTATTCCAAAAATGACAAAGCCCTCTGGGTCTTCCCCAGCGGGCAAAGATCCATACCATCCAAAGATCCATACCATCCATACCATACCCATACCAATTTAGCGAATCACAAAATATAACGCAGAGACCAACTTGTTCAATAAAACCATTATATTTACCATATTTATTAAATACCTCTAATTATTTACAACATTTCTATGATAATGATATTGTAAAATGATGCTTGCAAACAGCAAAGATCCACTCTGTGTTATGTGGATTTAAAAACAAGATGATTAATTTATTCATTAATTTTATTGGAATTTAGCGAATCACAAAATCTGATTCGCGGTCCAGGAACCTCGAGGAGGTTCCTGGACCTGACATCGAGAATCCCTGTTTAAGTTTCAGGTACAGGACACATCATAGGGCTTATTATGTCTGTGTCATTATATAAAATGCTTATTTTACCACTGTCGGAAAAGAGGAGACACAATTTCTTTCTCAATTGCCCTATAGTACCTGTCAAATGTTCTAATTGTTAGACGAACACAAAACGGCTACACAGCTGCTTACAAGCCTGCGCTCTCATAAAAGAGTCACCCAGAAGTTAAAGCTTAATAAAGGCAACACAGAGAGAGAAAGAGAGGCCGCACTTCCAGACAAGATCACCCAGAACTTAACTCCCCAGAACTACAATTCAAGGGACTAAAAGGTTCCCTCAGCACTTTGTTGTCGGTGATTCCACTGTGGTGTAAAAACCTGCACAGGTAAAGCAAATAATGGTTGTTTTACATGGAGGAGATAAAGAATAAAGGACAAGAAAAACCGAGAAATACTGAGGGAAAACTATCAGTTACGACATGAGTATGCAGCATTTTCCATTAAGAATCGCAGCAGTGAAAAAGATGGATGGATTCAACCCTCAACATCATATAGCCAGTGAATGAATACGAGTGTATGCTCCGTTCTTCCCTCAAAATATGCTATGTATTTAGAGAATTAAATTATGATGGAGTCTTAAATGTGAAAAATAAGATAACTGGGTGGCAAAGGGCTGTCAAGTTCTGGCAGGTTGGTCGATTGGTTGTTTGATATTCACTTGTTCAAACAATTTCTCATTGGTCAGACAATCGCTTGTGTTCCTTTCATAAGGAGGGGTGTAGTTTCTGATTTAATAATTGTCTGGTTTAATAGAGAATATGGCATAACACTCCGGGTTCACAACTGTGGATTCGCCCAACTTAATGAAGACTGCTGGTTGTAGTAGTAGAAGTCATTGGTGTGGCAGCATTTTTATAAGAAGGAAGACAAAAAGTATGCAGGTATATAATCTAAAAGCATTTATTTTTTCATGTCATTTTCGATGCTCCATCAACTTTAGTGTCTAAAGCTCAATAGGCTTGAATGTCAACAGTGGGGGGCTGATAACTTCCTCCCGACAAGGTTTGGTTGGCACAATAGTGATACAGCAAGGCTAAAAGAGAGCGACTTTCATGTCACAGCTAACCAAGGCTTTGAGCGCAACCTACTTCGCTAACCCACTAATCGAGGTTCGTAGTAGACCTCACAGGTGTTGAATACAGATGTCCCAAGTGGTCAGGTAGCCCAGCATGGAGGACAGCCAAGCGGTTGGACTCCAACTGACCAACAACAACTGCTCTGGTTCAACCTAGGGCTGTACGGTATGGACTTAAATGTATAGCACGGTATGATTTGAGACATTGACGGTAACGATATTATATCACGGTATGTTCATTTTTGTCTTCTAATTTCGATACAAATGCTTTTGAAGGGGTAAAACACTGTTTAGGCAGCCAAATCTTCAGGTAAACAGTGACGGCGTTTGTTATCTCGTTCCATTGCTGACTGGCTTTGGAAAATGCCTGCGGAAGCGATGTCTGAGATGCAGAGGCCGCTTCACGCTACCAGCGTCTGTCTCGTACGGTAAGGAATGAGCTTGTGAAGGGACGATTGCGCAATTCTGCTGTGGCGACAGCACGCAGGCACGCTTGGTGTGCGCCTGCGTGCTGTCGCCACAGCAGAATTGAAAAAGGAACTACGTTTTGTGACCATAATTTCAGTAGTTACGCACAACTTTACTTTTACATGAAAAAGTAGTTACGTTACTGTATTAATGCAGTACTTACTTTGTAATGCGGTACACACAACACTGTCTACTGTCTAGCGCAAATTCACACCGGTGTACTTTCTATACCGTTTATACCGTACACCCCTAGTTCAACCCATAATGAAGACTAGACTAGGAGTCAGGCTTCACCTTCATATAAACCCTGTTCTGCCCATTAACTGCCTAAATGCACACACACACACACACACACACACACACACACACACACACACACACACACACACACACACACACACACACACACACACACACACACACACACACACACACACACACACACACACACACACAACTGCACAGTATACACACTTCCAACCATTAAACTGACACTACCCTTAAAACACAAACACACTGCACACACAGCCTGGAACATGACATTTATTTGCATTGGAAATATGATTTAAACCTCGTCCGTTGTTGATATCAAAAGCGACTGCTTCGTAGAAGCTTACCCCCTCTTCCGTGCAATGTTCTAAGGGCTAACAAGCATTCCGTAGAATTCCCTTTGGTGGACATACACAGATGGATATAGTGTGAATCTTCTTGTTTGGATGTGGGTAAGACAGACATAAGCCAATTTCCGCAAAAGTTGGTCCGTTTCTTTGCACACACACACACACACACACACAATACCATCAAACACACACACAAGCCTTAACACTGGCTAATGGAGCCGGCTAACGGTAATACCACATCCCACCTCCACTCCATCTGAAGTAATAGACTAGAGCTAGCAGAATGAGCTATCGATCCGCTCCCCTCTCCCGCAGCAAAGACTAACCACAATATAATAATACCACGTTTTATCCCCAGGATGTGTTACAGCGATGAGCCGGTCTCGGCCATTAGGAAGACGTGCCACGGGGATAGGGGAGGACAGGGCAGCTGCACGCGTCCCAGTAAACATTCAAGGGGGACATTCCCACACGATCTGCTGTGGTACGGGTTTGGTGGACGGCAGGGCTAGATGATGTTGGGAGAGATGAGATTTCCGTTGCTATGACAACCTCCCGTGGCGTTGGGTGTGTAAGCGGCCTTGGCGTAATGTACCACACAGGTGGTTAGTTATTCAATCAGGCGGCGGTAGTTGCTATCTAACCAAGACGCTGCGAGAAAATACCTCAGATAAATAGTTCAGGCACCTACATCGAATGGAATTCATGAGTCCATGATTAATGCCAATAAAGGTTTTGCCAATGAGACAAGGTACGGCTTGTTTGGTGAATTACAGCACTGTAATGTGTGTGCGTGTGCGTGTGTGTGTGTGTGCGTGTGTGTGTGTTATATCGGGAGGTTATTCATTCATGAACAACAGATCCACCTTGTAGTGTTTCATGTTCAAGGAGAAGCAAGGTAGAATCATTTTCAAACGACACCAAAAAGAAAAAAGATTAATGCTTGTTCCAAGGTCACAAATAAGACATACAACACTACAAAGACAACTAAGGCAACAAAACTGGTTCAATCAATATGCATAGTATCAGGGCTGTATAGTGAGACACTTGATTGCACATGCTATAAAAAATTATTGCGTTAGAAAATACACATGTGCATGTGGCTGCCATTCTTTCTCTTAAATTCTGCAAAAAAAACATAACTTTTCTTATCCTGGACTAGTGCTCACCACTTATTTCAGCAATGCTTCATCAGAAAAGTATTTTCCAAGGGTCTACTCCTCAATGAAACTTCTAAAAAACGACCTTTCCTGGTGATCTCATTAACCGAACACTACTACGAACAGCTAGCATAGAAGCTACAAGATATTGAACGAGTCAGAAATAAAACCAAACTAATAACTAAAGAGCGTTGCCTCAACCAGCTAAAATATTGTCAGCCACAGAAAAATTATTTGAGGTTAAGGAGTAATTTTTCGCCACAGCATCTTAAGTTAGCCCATAGTCGTTTCAATGACACTTTTGTGACCCGATGCACCAGGCAAGAACACAGGTCTGATGTCCACACTTGACACTTGAAAGAGAAAGCTGTGTAACCAGATCTGTGTTCGGGTTTCACTCTCTCTTCAAAAGATATTCACACCCTGAATACGTGATGTGACGCAGGCAACTAAAGACGAGATCGTCAGTATGAGTGTGCCTATCTGTGTATAGATGGCCAGGAGAAGGTCGGGCAGCAGCGACGACTGCTTACGACTGCTCATTGAAGACTGGAAACCCGTGAATTAACTTGTCTAACAGCAATTACTTCATCACACTTGTGCAATTGGTTAGTCAATTAGGGTGTCACTATGCTTTATGCGTCTACATATCTTTAAAGAAATTCAACAAAAGAATTACACAAAATATTTATGTAGCATGAAGTTAAACATTCGATTGATATATTGTTGACTGACATGACCCTTGCTGATATTCCATTTCTCCTGTATATTGTTTTTCCTGGATTACCCTTTGTGTTTCTAACCGTCTCCCCTATACCTTACATCAGCAGCCCGACTTTTTCACGCCAAGTTGCGGTACTATGTCAGACAATATTTCTTCGAACCACACTGTAGGATCAAAATTAGGTCATATTGTTTACTTTAAAATATAACTTTTTCACTTAAAAGTCACATAAAGCTGAAGCAAATGAAAACGATGAGCAGCATGGATCATGCATTGCACGCCGAGCGTGTAGACGTGGAGATGTGTTGTGGCAGGCATACGATTGGTTAGCATGCACCACGGTCAACCCCCGTTCTTTTTCCAATTAATTAACCAAATGCCTTTTTCTGAACAAGCTCGCTTAATCAATGATTTGTGCCGTGTTCCAATACCCGTACTTCCATGAGTATACTTAAAGGAAGTACACTATCTGCACTATCCATACTCACTTGAGTACGCAAATTTTCAGATGTGAGTGCTGTTCCAAATCGAGTACTCTGTGGTGCACTTACCGGAAATGACGATCACGACTGCCGCCGTGGCTCCTCCCCCGCAATAAACATCCCGCTTTGAACGGTGAACTCTTTACGCCTAGCAGCTATAAAAAGCTATAAAAACTATAAAAACTACAAAATGACTAAATGCAGGCTATGTGGAAAATGCGCCGACTTTGGCTCAGCCTGGCTCCGCCTCTTCTGCTACGTAGCTAAGATGGCTGCCGTTGAGTACGGGGAGTGTCCTTCGATCCACACTTCACGATTAGCCCGTTTTGAGTACGGCATCCGGGTCCTTGAAGTATACTTCTTTTCGCCGGATCTGAATTGGAACGTACTACGTACTCAAATTTTGGCTAGTAAGTACGGACAGTACGGGTATTGGAACACGGCATTGGTGTTGAACGAGGAGTTACATTCAAGGAACCAGAGCTATTAAAAAAGGGAGGCAGTCACTGTTGCGCTCTATAGTTTGTCCCTCTTCTTTTATTTATTTCAATATAATTGTTATTAGTAGGCTATTATCATTATTATACATTAGCTTCCCTCATCTCAACATTCAAGGGCAAACTAAAAATGCATTTCTCAAATTGTGTTGAACGCTCCTGTATGTAATAACAAATTGTATTTGTTATTAATACATGCCCTGCATGGTGTATCAGAGTTTAATCTGCCTATTTTTGTTGACTGTAAGGCAATCACAAACATGGCAATTAATATCTGAAACAATAAACAAAATGACACGACCACCGAGAACAGATGCATGATGGGTCCAATGTGCGCGCAACGTCAACACGATAAGACTTTCCTTTTGGGGAACAGATTTCGAAGAAACAAAGAAAAACGACAAGGACAAGGACAAGGGCATGAGTGATGGAACAGAATTCTTTACATTTAAATTCGACGACTTTCTCCCATCGCACTACCCTTGGCTGCCTGAAGCGCTTTCCATCAGTGTGTGTGACCCGCATCTAAAAATATTATAGGCTAAAAAACATTATAGGAAGTTATTTGCAAACAGAGGGAGAGGACAGCCCCCTGCGACTGTCACCCAACCAGACAGATGCAGCGGTGGCCCCCCGGCCGAGAGGCATCAAAGAAGTGTGTGTGTGCGTGCGCGCGTGCGTGCGCGCGTGCGCGCGTGCGTGCGCGCGTGCGTGCGTGCGCGTGTGTGCGAGACAGAGACCAAACAGACAGACCAGGAGGGACAAAGACAGACAGACAGGGAGGGACAAATAGGGACCAAGACAGACAAACAGACCGACAGAGGGGACTGTGTTACATATTAATAGCTCCCCCCAGTGGGCCGCTGTGGCTGGGGGCTGTGAGGGCACCACGGGGGGGGGGAGCTTCACGGAGGACCGCCACATCACAGATGAAAAGCCGGTGCCCGACAGGCGGGACGGGGACCACATGAGGTGTGGATGTATTTATTTAAAATAGTAAAGGGATTAGCACGGGGATCTTTTTAGTGTTCTGCGGGCGTACCTGACTGGGTTGCTGGTGAGAGACACACGCAGTGAGTCCAGACAGGCCAGCAGCCGTTCGTCCATCACCCCCGACTTCAACTCTCCCAGGAACTCCTGCGGTGAGATCTGGTGGCTGCTCCGCAAACTGCCCTGGAGGGGGAGAGAGGGGGGAGGGAGGCCGGGAGAGAGGGAGAGGGGAGGGTGAGACAGCCAGTTAAAACACAAACCCACACCGACATGAATAATACATACACAGCTTATCAAGCAATATAACTCAAATTCCATTAAAATGACATTGAAAAAAACATTTTCACGTTGAATACAACCTCATGCATTAAAAATCATCTGAAAACGTATGTTGTTAATAGGGAATAAACCATTTTGTCATGAATAAATATCAAATCCGTTTTGATAAAGTGTGTCAACTAAACACCAATTATATAAAAAAAAAGCTCAAATGAAACAACACAATATGAAAATCCACAGCAACACCACTACAGAGTCACTAAATTAATCCCACTTTCATCAAGCAAAAACTGGTGCTCTCATTCAAATCTCTTTTAATCAAAGTTCTGTAGCCAGATCATTTCTGGAAACATTATGGGCCCTATCTTGCATCCAGCACAATTGACTTTCTACACTGACGCATGTGTCGTTGCTAGTTTGCAACTGGCGCAGAGCGTTCTTTTCCCTCCACCGCCACGCGTCGGTAAATTAGGGAATGATCTTGTGCCCCAAGGGGCGGTTCGGCGAAAGGAGGAGGCGTGTTCTGGCGCAAACGTTCCCTGGTGCTATTTGGCAGTTTCAGGAAAACCATTCCACCACAAACCAGGAAATACCTGGTTTAAAGTCAGTGGCGCGTTGTTCAGATGCCATTTTAAGGGCGCATGCATAATGTTGCTTGTGCACCTCGCGCATACACTTTGCTTCCCTCATCTACCTAGCCACACATTCTTGGTAAATTATTTAGGAAAGAACAGCTGATACAGCGGTAATAAGTTGTACTTATAAATCAATGCATCAGCAAACATGCATTTTCTAAACACACACCGTACAGCAAACACATATTTTCTTGACATAGACATTGTGTACAAGCCCATACATTTTAGGATTGATGAGTATTTGATCGTGAGAAAACATTGGTTTACCACGAGTGAGAGTTAAAAAGAATGAATGAATGCGGGCGCACGTGTGTGTGTGTGTGTAAAATAATTCATGAATGCGGGCGCGTGTTTGCGTCCATCTGTTTAAACACACGCAAACTAAACACGTAACGCATAATACAGTCCATGGCAATGCATATTAACGGGGGGACACATGCATATTAGGAACACGAGTCGATAACGATAATGCATACAACACTGGTACGAAACAATGTTTGTTAATGTATTGCGTATATCATTAAATAGAACCACAGTTAGCGCATATCATATGTGTGTTAAGTTTTCTTTGCTGAAATTTATTTGAGGTCTCAGTATTTCTGAAGTTGTGGAAGAAAACGCTATTCACTACATGTGAGGTCAACAGTGAGGTTGTCCTTCCTCACACATCGTTTCTGGTTCCTTAAGATCAACTAGGAACTAAATAAGCTAAATTATACGACACGTCAACTGCACATTAAGAAGATCACTGAATTTGTGAGGTTAGTGGGCACTGAAGCACAAATCATAAAAATGCAAGCACCAGTTTACAGACCCAGGGCGTAGTCACCAATTGATGGAGTACCCGCGGCGGTGGGTTGTACCTTTCGCCAGTGCAATGAAGCCCAATAACCAGACAATTTCCTCAGACTCCTCCTCTCTCCAGGAAGAAAGGGCGTCCCAACAGGTAAAATGGCTTAGAGTAAGCTTTTGGTCAGTAAATACCCAACAAAAACCTTGCATACGACCGTCTCACCTCCGGTGTGTTTTAGGATTTAAGCAGAGCGCCAAACCCCCTCCAGCCTGCCGGAGGGGAGTGAATAAGCAGCCAGGCCTGTGCTACCCTTCAGCCCGACAGCACGCCAAGTCCCTTAATTGGCTCCCAAACCGCTAAATGTTTGACACTGCTGGTGTATTGTAAATAACACGCGGTCTCGGCGGGGGAATGGGGCTCCCACACCCAGGGCAAAGCAAGCCAGAGATGGCTTTAAGCACGGCACTGAGGGGCGAGGAGCTGTGATCCACGCTTTGATTTGATTAGCCATCCCATCACCGGGATACTGGACCACGCCGTGTTGGGCTAACAGATTAAATGGTTGTGAACTCAATGAGCCACCGTGACAAACATCACTCAATCTAAAGCAAGGGCAGCTTCTCTTCATGTTCCTCTAAAATACACCAGATATAAACAGATAAGTAGTAATAACAATATCATAATAATGATAATAATTCAAATGTCAGGCACACATCAATTATTGAGCAGACATTTAAAGGCATAGGTCAGTGCCACCACTCAAAAGGCCATCCAAGCCCCTGGTATCCATGGCGATCGGTCAACCACTCGGCTAATTGATCAACACACACGTTCTACATTAAAGACTTGTCTAATTATGGTCGCATGGATACTTGCTATAGATTCACACAGTTCTATTAACCGGATAAATGTTGTTCTGGTAGTGGGAAAAGATCAACTAGGAGGAGTAGAGTGTGGTTGTGTGTTTATTGATTTCATGCTGGAGTGGGTACTTCTTGTGTTTACAGACCCAGCAGTTGCATCGAAAGGCCATACCCACTGGACCAGTTTCATCAAAGGTTTCAGGAATCAAACCACATTACTGTTTGAGAGGATAAACAATCTGTTATAAACAAAAAAAATAATAATCTCACAAAAGATTATCCTGCGCACTCCACGCCCCAGATGTACACACTCTGAAAACAAGTTAAAGTTAGAAACAGACGAGGAGTCGGCAAGACACGATCTCAGTGGAGACCGGGCTGGCGCTTTTATTTTGGCTCAACAAGGAGATGAGTGTTGAGACCGTGCGGTCCTCCAGAGAGGAGAGACATCGATCACCACAGAAACATGTCCCAGAACTATAGAATACATACACAGTTAGTGACGATAGCCAGCATCCAGGAGAACTACAATAGTTAGGAGGGAGGTCGGCATCCAGGAGAACTACAATAGTTAGGAGGGAGGTCGGCATTAAGGAGAACTACAATAGTTAGGAGGGAGGTCGGCATCAAGGAGAACTACAATAGTTAGGAGGGAGGTCCGCATCCAGGAGAAAAACAGTAAACACTGAGTTGGTGAGGATAGCCAGCATCCAGGAGAACTACAGTAAACACTGAGTTAGTTGGAATGGCCAGAATTCAGGAGAACTACAGTTAACACTGAGTAAATGGGGATATACAGCATCCAGGAGAACTACATTAAACACTGTGTTAGTGGGAAAGGCCAGAGTCCAGGAGAACTACAGTGAACACTTGGTTAGTGAGGAGGGAAGCCAGCACCCAGGCAAATTACAGTAAATATTGAGTTAGTGAGGATAGTCAGCATCCAGGCGAACTCTGAGTTAGTAAGGGTAGCATACGATGATAGAGTGGTTGGTTTCTGCATCTCCAGAGAATAAAATGTTTGGCAATTTACTAGCACTTTCTGGTTGAGGGCTCCTTGTGGGACACAATATGAAACTTCATCCGCTGGTCAATCTATACATGTGCATTCCCTGATTCTGAATGTAAATTGGGTGGAATTAGCCTAGTATGAAATGACCCCCACTCTGTATTGAAAGACTGAGCCGAAAACCGATGAGCTGAGCATTGAATTCATGAATACGTTCATCAGTTTAGCTCTGTATTCCCTGAGGCTTTCACCAGCTGGGAGCAGAAGTTATGTAAACAGACAGATTGGGTTAAGAGGTACAGGTGTAAGTCCTGGAGGAGCTGGAATGCCAATCAACCATGGCTCATCTTGTGTTTCAAGCACCCAATAAGAGTATCAATCCAAGAAAAACATACAGGTTAAGTAATGCATGTGGAAAGTGTGTGGAAGACACTTGGAATACACAAACTAATTAACTGAGGATGCGACCTGCAATTTGTCCTATAAATCATTGCAAAAAATGCTTGAACATTTGATTCAATAAAAGATTTGGATTGACTGATTTGTATTCCCAGAGACTACAGATACTTAGCATTGCAGAAGTTACTGTGCCTACCAAAATGTATATTCTCATGTTCACTAGTCCGTATCAAGTCCGTACAACATATCCTTAGACTAGGTAATGAACTACAATCATACTCATACCTTAGTGACTCCACTTACATTACCGTACATTTTATTGCATTAAATTATAAAACTCGTCCCATTGTGAGGCAATGGGACGAGGGACAATGGTGGCATCTTAACACGATCGATACACTATTAAATGGTGGTATGCAGAACTGTAGGAAGGCCCACTTTTCAGCGATATTGCAAATAAAATGTAATGGATGCTATTTAGCGGCTAAGTAGGTAAACATACAGCAACTATCGCTATCAGCGATGCTCTCTATATGATAGATCTGTATGTGCAGTACAGCAGCATTAGTAGGAGTCCAGGGCTACAGATGATGGAGTGCCTCTAGATTTTCCTCCATTTTGTCCCAACGTGTCTCAGCACTTTTATGGAGACAAGATGCATCTCAAATAAAACAATGTATGAGGTGAATTATTGTGACGGTAGATCAGCCACATGTCAGTCCATGTTTAATGTGCAGTAGTAGGCAATGAATTTATCTTAGATAAAAGGAAAGAAAGAAATTGGGAGAAAACTAATTTAGGAGCCTGAAAATCACCCTTTGGTTGCAGTCTTTACAAATGTAATATTATAATTAAAAAAGACAATGAAATACCCTTTCAGTTACTAAAATAATGAAGGGAGGGGGGTGAAGTCTAGTGATTAACTACCATCGAAAAAAGGTTGAGGGTTCCAACCCCAAGGTCTGCTATATTGCAGACTTCAGCAAAAGGACAAACCCTTCGACCCCACCTGCTACTTAAGGACATGCAACTGAATTCATTGCAAGTGGCTTTGTTTCAAAGCATGCGATACATCTCTAACTGAAGAGGTAGTAATAGTTCATAGACTTAATAATGAAGCTAACCAACACGATGTCAAGCTAAAACAAAGCCACTAACTGTATAACAATTCAAAGCATAGCCAACGTAAGATCCAAAGACAAATGCAAATATTTGTTTGTTTCAGGATTTACACTGAACAGTATCTAAATCTTCCACGTCTTAAGTTTGTATACTAAACAGCCTTTATTTGGCCCTCAAAAACCACCTAGCAATATAAAGCATGGGGATCATTTCTAATATATATTTGGGGTTTATATTGAATTCTATTTTCCATTGTAATATCTCCTTCATTCTTTTTTTGCGTTTTCGGAGCAAATGTTTATTTTTCATGGCACGAAAGCCATTTTTAATTGAACTGAGTTGAATTGCAGAGACTGAGCAGATGGAGATGGTAGCTGTGGATGATCCTAGGGGTGGAGGAGCCTAGCCAGGACCCTGAGAGAAGATGTACACAGGAGATCTCAGGCTTCAATCGAGGCGAGCACGGAGCCAGCTCACGTTCACAAGCCCTCTGGTTGGGCTACCGAGGAGGGTCTAGGAGAGCCAGAGTGCATGTGTGGTCATGAGGCTCAATATCAGTAGTGGTCGTTTTTTTTAGGTTAATTTCAGAATAATAAAGATGAATTAGAATGTATTTTTTTTTCCTCACAATGTAAAAATCTGTTTGGTACGGTAAGCATATTTGCTGGTTTTCCTTCCAGTGATTAAAACTGTACTTGTTGTGAGATAAACTTGGCAAATTGAATATTTGCCATGTCAGGGGGGCTATACAAAGGTTAGCACAAGCATTGGTTCGCCGGAGATGCCAGACATAAACAGCTCTGACAGGAACATGGAAATCATTGGCTGTCTGCAGGACCAAATATGTTCAACCTTTTTGTTCCACTGCTGGGGTCTACACAGGGCAGAGACCTCTTCTGCAAAACATAGCCAACACTGCCACTAAGAGGACGGTGAAAGCGTAGCACGGCCAACCAGAGCATCTGAAACCACAGGCTTTCAAGCATTGCTGCTGTCACACAGGCACACTTTATACCTTAAAGCTAAGGCAGGAGAGAAGGAAAGAAGGGAAGATGGCCATATAAGGAGATTGCTCAGTGCAAGGAGAAGAGGAAGAAGTAGACATGGAAAAGTCCAGAAAACAGTTTTTCATCCAAAATATTGTTTTGGTTTTACATACATATTACATACTATATTCACAACTCTGTCTGCAGACAATTCTGATCTTGCCTTACTCCCTGGGATGAAACATTTAACAGTGCTCACATAGCACATTGCAACATATATCGCTATTTCCATATAGCACAAAACGATGGTACACGTTGGTTAACGTTTGAATGCATGTACTTTCTTAAGGCTTTCTTGGCATAAATTAGACCCTAACCACGAGAAGGCTAGTGGATGGCTTTTTGGAAATTAAAACTTTTGCTACAGTGAACGAACAAGCAGTAATATGGTGTGGATGAATTGGGCTGTGTTCTCCTGGGCAGTGGGAGCCGTTATGGGTGAATTGCTGGTAGCTCCTTCACTCAGAGGAGTGTAGAGGTGGAGGACCAGGAACAGGCCTTGACTATAATCAGGGACAGCAGCCATCATAGTCAGAAACTGTTTACTCTGCTACCGTCTGGCAAACGGTACCGGAGAATCCGCAACAAAACCACCAGGATCAGGGATAGCTTTTTCCACAAATCACAAGACATCTGAACCGGCACACCATGCTCCAATACAAATTACCTGCATTGATGAGGAGGGCTTGGAAAACGAAAACATATCTGGTAGCAATGACTGTGACTGCCTGATTTTGTTGGGCATTTGACAAAGAAGGAACTTGGACTGAACTGAACACATTTACAAGAGGGGAGTGGAAAATGAATTGTGCTGAAGGGGAACCTGTTTGGACATAATATCCGCCTCTCCTTCTATATTTCGGGGTTTATTTTTGCAACCCGTTTGCAATCGCTAGGACGCCGGCGATTGTTTTCAGTGATTTGAACACTTCAAATTTACTATTCACAGCGACGGCCGTCTGGCCGCTCTGCCGCTACCGAACGCCACTCAATTCTTAAACAATAGCCATTTTATTGTTATTGGACATGGGATTGCCAAGCTGCCCAATATTACGGTGCCACCACTGGTGATTTAGGCCTATGAGAAGTAAATTGAACCACATAAACACTTATTTAACCACAACCAATAAATGAGTAGAAGAGAATGATGACAGAAACGTGTAGCATACTGTTAGCCATATGCGATGGCAACACAAAATATTCTAGTGTCCAAAGCTGATTGATTAATTCATAAAATCAAGAGATCCAACTGCATTTTCAACAAAGCTTCAAATTTAGAAGTTATTAACCTTCAATTAAATTCTTTAGGGAAAGTTTGATGAATGTCAAACACGGAAAATCCCCAACCTATTTTCTGGCATAAGCCATTTGCCATCTCCTTGCTTCCACTGCGTTACCATGAAGCTGCAACCACATTCCATGTCGGCGTCATACAGGATTTTTTTACAAGCGATTCACACTCTATGGAAAATAGACTATAGAATGTGAAGAAAGAACCTTTTTCTTCATTCAGACTTACTTGCACTTCGTATATTCAAAAGGAGCAGAAACCTGTTCTGTTGAAGTTCTGGAAATTTCCCAAAGGGGATAAAAATATGACATTCTCCTCTGTCAAACCTCACTAGCACCTAAGCTTACGCAGCTCTCGACACCTAAAGCGGTGCAGTCAGCGCAGGAGCCCTTGGTGAGGCAAGGCCATGGGGAGATGGAAGGGTTGGAAGCTAAGTGAGTAAATGGAAATGGAGCGTCTGAGCTCCTCAGCTGGGAGTCCGTGTGGAGAGGCTGGAAGGGCCTGGCACAGTGGGCCCTGTGAGCTGCTGTACCGGCTCCGTTACTTTGTCTGACCCCTCCATGCCCAACACCCTGCCAACAACCACGAAGGCCCAGCGCTTCACATCAAACAACATCAGCCTCATTACCCAAGCCTCCCGCCAACCAGAACAGGCAGGGAAGATGAAGCCTTGCATACCGACAGCACCCACATACACACAGGTCATCCTTGAAGCATGGAAACCTGCCGCCCTCTTCCTCTTCCCCTCTGACATGACACTTGATTAATCCACGATTAGAACCCAATACATTCAGTTCCTAATCAGCAATGGGCCATTCATCGCAAAGATCGTGATTTTTTTAAGATACAATTTACCTTGAGATTTTGTATTGTAATTTGGTAAAGGTTTTTATTACACAAGAAATTTTAATACATGTACATATTGTGATTCTTGTCACATTTGACATTTTTTAAAAGGAAACTTGCATTTGGTGTAAAATGAGCACAAGATATCAAGCTCGCCTTTGAAAAAATGGAAGCTCAAGCGTGCTGATTTGGAATGTGGCGCCATGTCGTCATAAGGGGCCAAGCTACCTCCCCTTTCTCTGCCTTGCCTGCCCAGAGAATTTGGCCCGTGCGAGCGCCACATGTGTGCGTGTGCATGTGTGTGTGTGTGCTTGTGATAACACACTGTAACGCAAGTGTTGTACACTTCTTAGTTATTTGGATAATCGTTCTGCTGTTGGTGTTATTGCACACGTCGGTTCTCACGTCTCTGGTATTTCCACAACGATACTGTAGTGGGGGTTATCTCAGCCATGGTTTAGAAGGAATTGGTGGAAAGGATATGGATATCTATTTATTATACGATATTATTGAGATATAGAGCTCCAGGTCTCCCGCCGGAGCACCTAGAGTGTCCTAGAATATTTACAGAACACGGCCAAAGGCTGTGTGCGCCTCGCCATTGCGATACATCCACTGTAAACAGAGTGCCTGTCAGCAAGCTGCTCAGGGCCACACCCTCCGCCTTGACCCGCCTCTCTCCTCCTCATTGGCATTAAAGCTACAGACACCGAAACGGCACGTTTGGGGAAAGTTCAATGTAAGATTTGCTCGTAGTGGCTGTAATTCTGCACCACGGCTGAAATTCGGGAACGTCTTCAAATGTGTTTGGGGCCCACTAATACCTATATTAAAGCATCCATAGAGTAGCATGCCATGAGACCTTTAAAAAAAGAAACTCCATCTTAAGGGACATTCCCAAACATGCATAACTCTTTCCATCTGAAGAGACTTTGGCAAACTTAAGTGGAACTCTATCGGAAGAGAAACTCTTAGGGGCTCTAGAGGTTACATATTACCCTGAAATCTTTTTTCCCAAACAGTAAAAGCTGTACCCTACAGCTCTCCACTTCACTGCACTACCCAAGCACTAATTTTTAGCAAGTAGTCAGAAGAGAGGAAACGCCCCTGTGGCTAATGAGACGAGCTGCTAACGAGGACGCGAGCGCTGTACTGGAAAAGCCAACAAGCTCCCCCTCTCTCATAATCCTCAGGTCACCATGTATAGGAGCTTTTGCTTCCCTCTGATGAGAACGCTGCTGCCCGCATACGACTCACAAGCCCTGGCTCGTTTGACCTCATCTTTTATCCCGCAATCCTGCTGGAAAAATGCAGTTGCCGCCCCCCCCCCGCCCCCAACTTTGCAGGGATTGCTCTGTAAATTAAATTGAGAAAATATAACTAATGCATATGCATGCTATTTGAAATTCGGTAGCTGGGACATTTTCTCCAGCCACACAGTCAAAGTTTGGCGACATGGCACTGTGTAATCTGACTCGAGAAATGCGATCAGATCACGCAACCTCCCTCCATGAGATCCTGTCCTTAGCGGAGAAAGTGGAAATCACCACCGATGCTTGGAAAGCGTTGATTACGGAGTGATATGTGAACATTCACTTTTTTACTGACTGGGTTGTGCAGAGTGCGATCCTGCAGACCCGCTCAATACCAGAGAGGCACACTGCGGAAAACATGAATTTTGGTTTCCAAAAATGTATTTAAAAAACAAAAATATCTGTTTGTGTGTGTATGTAAAATTTTATGTTGTATGTTTTTTTTATATCTTAAACAAAAAGGCGCGCAGCATCAATATCCGAATTAAAGAAAGTTAGTCGGCTTACGCCGACACATTTTGCCCGTTGTAAATTGACATGACATATTGTAAACGTTCACATCTTGCTCTGTGATATTTTATTAACTTCTGCGGGGCCCACACGCAAGTGGTCATTAGGATTTGGCATCTGCCCATCTTTTGCGTGGATCACACATGAGCAGATTTTGCACAAAACTTCTGTCATGTCCCTTCTCATGACAGTCTCATCTCTCATCATGTCTGAATCCCAAAAATTGCCATATATAAGCGATGCAGTACCCTTATTAGCAACCAACTCCATTGTTTCAACTCTTGGTTGGAACCTACTTTTCTTTTTTTCCTCACAGCAAAAGCCCGGATGAAAAGGCCGGATGAGTAATTAGTCAAGTTAGTAAAATCATGAAAGTATGTTTTTTTTGTCGAAAAAAATATTTAGGAAAAGAGATAGTAAAAAAGTGCAAACACCGCGAACACCACCACCGTCCTATGATACTTTCTACATTTGAGTGCAAAACACCCAAGTATTACAGATGCGTTATTTATGCATTATGCATTATTTATATGAAACCGTGAAGGGTTTTATGATAAACCGCGTTGATATCTATCCAAAATGTATCATTACCGTGTCAAATTAAACCATCATAAAAAATCGTGATAATAATTTCTCTGTGGTAAATCAACATCAACCAAAGTTAGCAACTGCTTCCCGGACACAGGCACGGAGGGACAGCATGCAACGCAAGTTTGTTCAATGAAAAACATGACCAAAGGCAGTGACAGCGCCCCGGAGATTTCCCAGCCATGGAAAAGGCCCTCTTATCTGTAGTGTGAACCAAGTGCAGATACCTCAAGGTTGTGGTGGTGGAATATGGCACGTGGTGCCATATTCAATGTTTAAGTCATTCCAAAGTGTCCGGTTAAGTTCAAAATTGTATATTGGGTTCTCAAGATATCTACCTGTTTGTGATTTATCAAGTTCATATTTTCAACATTGGATTGTATTATCATAATTTTTATACAAAGAAAAAGTGTATAAATACTGATAACACTGATCAATTGTCATGATAATCGTGATTCACAATTTTCATTCAGTTTCTCTCTCTATTTCACAATTAGAAAAAAATCCTAAACTTGTATTTACAACTCAAATTTATTTATTTGTTTACTTAAAAAAGGGAAGATGCACATCAATTGAAATTTTTACTTTACACTCAAAATGTAAATGTGCCAGAGTTAGCAAAAAAGTTTCATCCGCAGTCCCATCATTCCAACCAAGGCGAAAGAAAAAAAGACTCTTCCCTCCATTTGTATTTACTGTGGCTTCAAACGTTATTAGTATTCCGTGTTCATTTCATTAACACACATTCCATTACCATACCTATCTTGTAATTATAAGATAACAAATTTATCATAAGTATTGAAATGCAAAATCAAAATGACGGTTGTGTCTTTTTTTTTCCATTAAGGTAATTGCTTTGCAAAAGGGAGCTTTCGCCTGTGGCAAACTGACAAGTAAAGAGTAGTTTGCTGAGGGCCATCTTACCCTAGACAATCTCAGATGTATTGAAGGCCATCGCATTAACAAGAGAATGAAGCAGAGCGTGGGGACTCAGGTAAGGGTGCAGATGGGCAGGAACACACAGGCAGATGTAATGATACAGAGCAGTGGTAAATCTTTCCCTTTTGGTAGCAAGATACTGTTGAAAGGGCAAGCCACAAGCAATAATTGGGGCAAGAACTGTTTTGCTCTTTTCAGAAAGGGTTTACTTATCTTAAGCCACAAAAGGACAGAGCATGACCTTGGTTGTAAATGTGTTGCTTAATGCAACTTTTACTCGCAAAGCACACCAGAGAAATTCAAATTAAAGTAATTATTTTCAGTCGCTGCTTATATTAAGGGTACGATGTTCTAATGGGGTTTACGTCATCCAAGGGGACTAGGAATATGTCACGAAAGGATTTACTTCCTGACGTTCTTGGTTCCCAAAGCTTAAAAACAGGATTAAGTAGCATGGAGTAAGACTCCCTTTTTTATTTCCTATAAATTATATTTTCCTCTCTAATCGTCGGAATACACATTAGCAGGCAAAATCCAACAGTTCTGTATCACTGCGTCGACGAGGCAGCCGTCCCATTATGCGTTCCATTTAGTTTGTTAGATGCACATGTCTAATGTGACAATTATACAGAATTAGGCTGCCTTCCATTATAGAGAAAACACAATGCAGGGACTGCAGGCGGAAGACGCCAACACACATGAAGGAGCTGGTGTTGATTGAAAAATTATACACAGCCATCTTCAATTTAGATGCTACACGTAAAACATAGCCTATGCAGAGTCATGTAAAAAACGGATGCATTGCATTACCGATGCATTACTGTGCCCAAAGGCAAAGCTGCCCAAGGTCGTTTCTTTATAGAACAATGGTTCTAAACCGGTCTGGCCTCAGGACCCACATTTTCCCATGGTCATTAATTCGAGACCCACTTTCATACCATTCAAACTGAACATTTATTACAAAAAAATGGGCTAGTATAACACACAATGTCATCATGACCTTTTGAAACATAAATAAACTAATATTTCATCATTTTATTCAAAGCACATTACTCTTGTAATAATAAAATCGAAGTAAAAAGTAAAATAAAAGTTCAAATTGATTATTTTTTTACCACACACTCTCTCAACTGGTGGGTCACAACCCAACAGTTGAGAAACACTGTGGTAGAACATACCCAAGGGTTCTACATTCAAAGAAAAAGCACATAGAGAGAGAGAAAAAAAGAGAAGAGAAAAATTAAATATAAAAAGGAATAATGTTGATTCCACTGAAACAGACCCATAAATCATAGATGATTAGCTTTGTTCACAGATGCCTAAACAGAAATAAACAGATTCAGGAGTACCCATAACAAACCGAGCCAGTGAATAATCATTGGGGAATGTCAATGTGATTTGCTGTCATACAACTTTAAACTGCCACTTCAATTGGACATGCAACCTACTCTATTGCTTGATAACAAAAGCTTTCTCGCTATCTAAAAACACGGCTTGAGGGAAAAATAAACCTAAAACATCACTGTTTGCTAAATGTTTATATGTTCTATACTTGTGTGAGCACAGGAAACAAAACCACAGGACCACATCAGGTACGTCAGACAAAACAAGCACAAGGAAGACGGACAACAATCAGAAAATTACAACTGCTTGAGAGGCCTATTCACAATGAGCAATCATAATGGACATCATAATTGGTACGTTGTTTGCCTTGAAACACAAGATTTAAGGGAGCCTGACTATCGGGGTCACCTACGGTTGTTACACTTATTATCAGGTTGGGACACAGATACGACCGAAAACACAACAGATACATACTCACAGTCTGGGAATGAGAGGCGTTTCCCTGGCTTTCTGTTGCAGACATGACCAGCCCTCCCCAACACAATCACAATAGGCTTGAGAGTGCCAGCCCTCCTGAACAGCAATAATGTTGATCATGTACGGCAAATAAAATGACAAGGGCCAACGAGAAGACTGGATGGCAACGAGCCATCCAAATTACATTTTGAAATTGCAGAATTGCAAGATGGCCAATTGACATTTCCTCTTCCAGTGCCATCTCAATAAAGACGTGGAAGGGATGCAAATCCTTATAACTTGCCATGCAAATTACCATAATAATATGTTTACTAAATTAAAATACCCTTTGTTTAGTTTAAAGGATGTGTGTGTACAAATACACCCACTCTGTAGACTACACTGTGAAACAAATGCCGCACCCTAACAAATAAACATCATTGTAATGAGTGCATATTAAATCTTCATTAGAACGTTGCCCTGATCTCACTGGTTAACGACTTCCATCTCTCGAAGTACAATACTTGGAAACAACAGCCAACATGGATGCAAGCTGGACAGAACACAGTTTGAATGAAAGCGTCATTGCAAGTTAATAGACAACGTCCATCCACCCAGAAAACATGGCAATGGTTCTCAGTGTGCGTTTCTTAAAAAAAAATAATAATCAATATCCCATCCACACCCATTGACCTTTACTCTGGCTTGTATTCTTCACGTTTCTAGGCTGCATACATGCCATAGCAGCATCATAGCCTCGCTAATGTAAAGCACTCTGGCCTCACATAAGACATAAGGTAGAATAATCTTTATGCTCAACCAGGACCAGGCTGTAAAATATTGGACTCGGCGATACACAATTGCATATTATTTGGCTCATAATAGGAAAAGACAGAGGAATGGGGAGGGCAGGTACCAGATAAGCTCTTCTTAACTCTGAAAGTTCAGGTGACTTAATTAGTAGATAAAGTCTTAAACAGTCACAAGCACTGTATTAAGACAGAGGATAAGAGCTACATTATGAACTGGATTTACTTGGGTCTAATCTCCAAATTAGAGACGCTGGAGCGAACGGAGTGGAACGTTCTCCACACCTGAACACGTATTCTCAAGCTGCTCCCCCTTCTGGAGAGCACATAAACATGTGCAGAACTTCAGATGGAGTAAGCTTTACAGCAAACTTCAAATGAGACGGGCAAAAGCACTTAATAGTACAATTGTGAAGTGCTTTCATGAAGGGATAGACAAATGAAATAAAATCCTAGGCCGGGTTTGCCTGTGGTGCAAGATTTTCTATCTTGTGGCATTAAAGTATTACAGCGAGAGCCAGCCTTCAGGACGGCGGTGCTGTGATGGATTGGAGTTAATGCTGTCCTAGAGTCAGCAGCAGCAGCCGCCACAGATAAATTGCCAGATGAAATCTTGGGACACAGCATTGGTAATGAGCCTGACATTTAAAGAAAATGTTTAATAGATCCCTTCACTTCTCCTCCAATAAGAGAATTAAACGCCAAGCAGATAAACCTACGCGCACATGTCTAGAATCCACGTGCGTGCAGCACAAGAGTACACATGCTCCCCATCCCTCCAGTCCCAGCACGGCCTACAGCACCAAAGGCAGGTCAACCTTGTTGTATAATTAAACCCGGGGTTAGGAAGCCGCTTCGAGATGGTAAGACTCCCCCATGTCAGGGGATATTTTCAGCACCAACACCCTTGAAAGAGTTTCATGAGTAGGGCAAAGAGACGCGAGGTGACGGATGGAAATTACCTGTATCTTTGTACTTCACTTTTCATGAATAAATAGTCTGATTTAGCTAAATAATTAAGAAAGTTCAATCTCGATTGCATCCACTAATCTATCTAGAAAAGTACCATCTTTAAAAAACAGGCCTCTACTGCGCGAGTATTTACCCCACTTTTAAAGTAAAAAACAAAAAGAAATGCGAATGTATCAAATGATGGCTCGTGAATGAAACACCAGATTGAAAATGAATAGATGGGAGTGTTCTTGCTTCCTCACAAGTGGGCTGACACGGGGGCCACAAATTCAACACATTAGCATGGCCCGCATTAGCAGTGTCTCCACAGTAAGGCAAGCAGAATATGATCAACTAGAGGGTAATGAAATAAACATAGCGAGCAACAAGCACATTGCGTATATGGGATGCAAGATGATTTATGCCAGAGTCAAAGGCTGCAAATTTGGCAGCAAATGCTGTTGTGTAGGACAATGTCAAGGCAAGTGTAGAACAATGTCAAGGCAAGCCATATATATGCATAAAATATGAAATAGTATGAGCTCTGGGCACAAAGCCCAACAGCACTGTCTTTTGTTCTTCCTGTTAAGACTTTTTAGGGAAACACGACATTGTCAAAAAGCTAAATCAGCCTACTAAAGATTCCCAACCACAGCTGAAATAAATTTAGAACTAAACTGTGTAAAGTAAAAGGTACTACACAGGGCCGTTTAAAATCGAACAAACTGGACAATAATAGTCTGTAATGTTTTAGTAGTGTATCAAAATGCATGTTTTTTCTAATAACCACAATTAGTTTTTTATGATTCTCTTTTAATGTGGTAAAGCCATCCTAATGTTTTTTTCTGAAAAAAAAACTGTCCCACCCCTTGATTGACAATACAAGTGAGTTGCCAGCAAAAACTTAATAGGCACGTTAATCAAGGAATACTACAGGAATGTGTACTTTTTCCTATCGCAATATATATCTATATAATATATCTATATCTATATCTATCTATCTATCTATCTATCTATCTATCTATCTATATATATCGCAGATAAAAAAATATTGCAATGGATGTTTTTCTAGATATTGTGCAGCCCTAGAGGTTTTTATTACAGTGGGAAACAATTACCATCCAAACAAAAGTTTGAATCACATAATAACCCATAAATCATCCACAGTAAAGTTTAAAACTTCCCACACGGCACAGAATGCAAGACATCACACACATCCTGGAAGACGGCGAGAGCAAGAACTTTGCTTCATTGCTTTGTATTCATCCTTCACACCTTGCTGCTCACTTGGCCTTTCCCGACTGCAAGCAGAGGAGTTTGAAACACCTTCCTTACGTGTGGGGTGAAGGGGTTTTGACAAGTAAATATGTTTTTGATTACTTTGCGATGTCCAACTGTGCCCTCCTCGCCCCCCCACTGCTCCGGCTAAATTAAAAGTCCAGCACAAAGACCCCATGGCCCTTGGAGCAGGGGGGCCAAAGAGACTGCTGATAGATGGATCCTGGTGCAACATGTCGTCAGACCCACAAGCTCCCCCCACCTTACTACTCTTATCCCCAGACACACACACGGCCGACGCTTCTCACATCACGTTGGGTTGAAAGCAAATATCTTCCACTAACCTTACTAATGATGTCCTCCAGATTAAATGTGTGAAACCCTGGTCCCATTTGGCGGACAAAATAACTGGTTTAAGAGATACCTTTGCTAGAGTCGATTAAATCGGGCTTCTTCTGCAGCAGTGAAAGCAAAACAAGGCTGCTACCAATGAATGAAACCTGCTCCAGCTAATCTAATGCGAGTTAAGAACGACTGCCTCGCCCTAACCACGCTAAGTGTCTAGTGTCTTCCACTACTCCGGGGGTGAGCCAGCCAACACTGTGTCCATTTCTTAGATTAATCAACAAATCACCATCCCTCTCTTACTGATCAAGAACAAATTTAGCCTTGAGATGGTGCTCCTCCTAGCCAGCCCTGATCAGCCTCTCATGATGCTGAGGTGTAGTTGAAGTACCTGGGGGGGGGGATTGTTTCAACCATTCTTGTCGCTGGAGGCGAGGATCTGTCAGCACGTAACTGGCTAACGGAGAAAACAAACTCTTCCAGCGCTGGTCATTTTTTCCTGAAAACACCCTGTCTGGACACCAACTTTATCAGAAATAGAGCCTGTATGGGTTTCAAAATAAAAACCGTTGTGAAGATTGATTTTGGGGTCATAAAAATAGATAGAGAGGGTTGTTTATATAGACATGCATAATATATAGCGAGTGATGGACAGAACACCTTTTTGCATTTAGCACTTTATTCCAAGTTTTAGTTTTACAGACATGATGGAAAACCAGCCAGAGTCTCCGTTGAAGTACACTAAACAAGGCAGACAGCCAAAACAAGAGGCACACATCAAGCCAACATGCAATGTCCTTTCACTTACAAAGGGGCAGGAAGCCATCAGAACAAATAAAATCAATTTTGAATTAAGAATAAGAGTTATTTTTTTCGTAATTTGTTTTATTTTGTTGAGAAGATAACAAATGTATTTTTCCATCTAGATTTATATTTGTTCCATTATTAAGGCGAAACATTGAACATTTGCCACAAATGAGATAAAACTGCTGTAGGGCTGATATTTCATAGCGCCATGTGCCTTTTGAATGGCAAGGCTTTTATTTTTAATTTCAAATAGGTTCTTGGATAATTGAAATCGATGTGGCGAGTGTGCCCTTCTGTTTCTCTCCGGGAGAAAACCGTGGTGCAGAGTAATCTTTTCTTTAGACACTCAATCGTTTTCCAACATACTCTGACAGTTTTATCAAAACACACTCAAAGGTCTTCTGCAGTCTGCTTTTAGAGGGGGTGAAAAATGGCGTGGTACCAACACTTTAAAAAGGCAAGCAAAATCAACAACATTGAAACTAAACTAGAATGACATACGTGAAAAACAAATCAATTATCCTGCTGCACTTAAAACTAATGATTGTTGCCATTGATGAATGCAAAACAAAAACGGATGCGGCAGAATGTGAAGCCAGCAAATGTATTTTTGTTCCAAATGATGTTTTATCACGCTCTCCATTTCCACAGACCAGTTTAACATAATCTGGAAACGGCTGTGATGAAAGTCACACATCCAGGCGTAATTAGCAGAGACCTAGCATAGCCACATAAGAGTTCTCCATAGCCATTAGTAACATATGAAAAGCTAATGTTTTCACTGTATTCCTGTTTGAATCCCTTTCAACAAGGATATTGGTTCCCATGGCAACTGCTGATAAACGTCACAGAGTTCACACAGAGTAGGAAAAGCATTTATTATACGTGCTTTGTTTAAATTCAGTGCAAAAAGGTAGATCGCCTACCAAGTTGACCAACTAGAATATTTTATATGAAGATGGTAGGATTTTTCTAATTTTAAATAAAGGATGACTCATTCACAAAATGTCTTATATACCGGTAGTTGCAGTTTTTGATGGAACTTATCATATTCCGTTGAATAAAACAGTTACATTTAAAAAGATTCTGGTGGCTACAACAACGATGAAGCACCAAGCATTGCTGGGTCTCCAGAAGTCATTGACCCCTTACATAATCTTAGGCGTACAAACACAATTTGCATAAATCCCTTAGTATTTTGTTAATGTCTAATAAAAGGTATTGGGCTGGAAGCATGTGATGTGTAGATATGGCGAGGGGTAGGACTCACGGTTTTTGAGGCAGTGAAGACGTACTGAATGACCATCTCTCTCTTCATGGTCAGGTCCTTGTGCCTCAGAGGAACCTTCTTGTCTTCATTGAGGTTCATGTCCTCCTGCGAGGAGAGATACATTCAAAGCTCAAGGATTGGACCATTCAGTGATGAATGGATGGACAACACCAACTATAGCATTTCAAGTTTGGGGGAAAAGACAGGGTAGCATCTGTTTAATAACTTCATGGTAAAATAGTTTGAATATAAATCTAATGCATTTACCATGAAGGCTGCAAGAGAATAGATTAGATGAGACTTAATTTAATACCAGATGGAGTGGAGCGTACAGGACAGTGTTACAAATAAAAAGGAGGCAAAACATTTGAAACAAGAATAACAAGAAAATGCATCAAAAGGTGGAATGGTTTGGATTAAATATTAATCATTAGACAAAAATACATTAAAGGGAAGTCTAAAGGCCTTTAATATGGAACTAAATTTCACATCACATGGCTAGGTCAGTTACTAAACAATAAAAGCTCTTTCGCAGAGCATCAGAGAAAACAACACAGCAAATGTTTTTTCCTTGTTCCACCCATTGTAGCAAATGCTGTGCTTCAATGAGTAGACGAGTTATCAATAGGGGTATTTAGACAAAACACTGTATTATACAGTTTTTCCAGTTCATTAATTCTGAAAATAATACAGTTTGACAAAAAGACAGCAGATTATATTTGCATAATTTGCTTGATGCACCATCTTGAATGCACACACACACAACGCATTTTCAAGGAGGTACGTATGGATCACTGTCGCTTGCGCCATTCTCACTGCGTCCATTTGCGTCTTTGTATTGACTTAGTAGGTTATCGGGCCGCACAAAAAAATGTGCTTTGCTTTTGTTGTGAACGCAACTTAAAGATGGACTAACTTTAACTAAATTATAAATACATTGATTACAAAAAAAAGATGTATTCATACACGCATCCTCACTGCATTAATAACAGACTGTAGTTCTTTCGTGCCACCAGGCTCCGACTGAGTGTGCTATCCCCAGGTAGCCATCAGGGTAAGCATGTTCACACATTATGTGTATGAGGGTGAAGCTCTACTTCAGGAAGGGTATGAGTAAATTAATTGGAGAATGAGTGGAGGGCAGAGAGCATCCGTTATGCAAGTGTTTACATCCTGCCCTGGCACAGCCATGAGACAGACACCCAGCTGTAACAGGAAAGCCATCAAAGGCAGCACCCCCACCAGCACGTTTCCCTGGTAACCGGTATGTCTACTGCTGCCTGTCAGGCTGAGCGCAGACTCACATTACTGCTCAGACTCACAACCCCCCCCCCCCCCCCCCCACCAAACACTCCGCCCCAGTCCTCTCCCTTAAGGTGCGGACACACCAAAAGCGTATCCCGCGTACCATGTACGCGCGTAACGCAGCTAAAATGTTGCTTGACCATTTTGTGTCAAAAATGGTCCTACGTACGCAGCTACGCGCCTGTGGAGTCCGAGGAAGGAAACCCAAACGCCGCCGTGTCTGGGTGCATGATAGAGCTTGAATCGGGTTAGATTAAATAATCTCGGATATAAATAACAATAATCGGGTTAAATAACTTCACATGGTGTGTCTGGTGTGTTTCCAGCATTCGTAGTGTTGATCGGCAGAGAAATAGTCCGCCAAGACGTTGAGGTTGCTTAGCAACCAGAGACTCTGTCCATGCAAGTGAACGGAGCGTTCACTCTTCGTCATAACTATCAAACCAAACATCCTTCACATTCACCGAGTGAACATTATGAAAGTAAAATGCACATTTCTCGCTAAAAATGTTTCCATAAACGCATTTAATGGCGTAACTATGTTACTATTTCCACCCAGAATAAAGAAAGATGTCGGCCGTATGCTTCTGTGCAAGGGTCACTACTCTCTGCCAGTGACGTCGGGTCAAGCTCCACGCTGATTGGCTATTGCGGCTAAGTATCACGCGTATGAGCGTAAAGGTACGGCCACACCAAACGCGTTACCCGCGTAACACGCGTATAAAATCTGCAATTTTTCCATAGGGAACCATTGGTTTACGCGCGTATGAGGTGCGTACACGCGTATCATGCGTACCAAGCAACATTTTACTCGCGTTAGGGGCGTATGAGGCGCGTACATATACGCGCGTACATATACGCGCGTACGCGAGGAGTTCAAAAAATTTAACTTTTTACGCTCATACGCGTGATACTTAGCCGCAATAGCCAATCAGCGTGGAGCTTGACCCGACGTCACTGGCAGAGAGTAGTGACCCTTGCACAGAAGCATACGGCCGACATCTTTCTTTATTCTGGGTGGAAATAGTAACATAGTTACGCCAT
This sequence comes from Gadus macrocephalus, assembly GCF_031168955.1. Classification (NCBI taxonomy): domain Eukaryota; kingdom Metazoa; phylum Chordata; class Actinopteri; order Gadiformes; family Gadidae; genus Gadus; species Gadus macrocephalus. The sequence goes on from NC_082395.1 coordinate 12,436,826, forward strand.
TAAATGCGTTTATGGAAACATTTTTAGCGAGAAATGTGCATTTTACTTTCATAATGTTCACTCGGTGAATGTGAAGGATGTTTGGTTTGATAGTTATGACGAAGAGTGAACGCTCCGTTCACTTGCATGGACAGAGTCTCTGGTTGCTAAGCAAACTCAACGTCTTGGCGGACTATTTCTCTGCTGATCAACACTACGAATGCTGGAAACACACCAGACACACCATGTGAAGTTATTTAACCCGATTATTGTTATTTATATCCGAGATTATTTAATCTAACCCGATCCAAGCTCTATCATGCACCCAAACACGGCGGCGTTTGGGTTTCCTTCCTCGGACTCCACAGGCGCGTAGCTGCGTACGTAGGACCATTTTTGACACAAAATGGTCAAGCAACATTTTAGCTGCGTTAGGGGCGTATGAGCTGCGTATATGTGTATATATACGCGCCTCATACGCCCCTAACGCGAGTAAAATGTTGCTTGGTACGCATGATACGCGTGTACGCACCTCATACGCGCGTAAACCAATGCTTCCCTATGGAAAAATTGCCGATTTTATACGCGTGGTACGCGGGTAACGCGTTTGGTGTGGCCGTACCTTTAGTCTTGTTCCCCCAGGTCTTCTCCTTATTCCTATCCCCCAAGTTCTCGCCGACCAGTCCTCCCACTTTAGTCCTCTAACCACTTTGGGTCTGGATATTTTTGGGACAATGGACATTAAAATATCCATTGTCATGTTATTGACAAGGTATTGCCAGACGTGGTGACTAACTGCAGTACTAGCATTATCGTGACACACACACACACACACACACACACACACACACACACACACACACACACACACACACACACACACACACACACACACACACACACACACACACACACACACACACACACACACACAATATAGCCTGTCGGATGGGCTCTTGGATCAGTGTATGTGATCCAAAGCCCATCAAAATGATACATGCCTTCGTCAAAGAAGTTATCAAGTTGAATACGTCCATTTCATGTGCCAGCCTTTTGGTTGCTCGGGTACACATACATCAGGTCGAGTCGTAAGTGTGTGATGACAACACCTGTTATCGCGCAACAGCCTAGCTCCCACACACATTCATTCACCAACCCATCCATCCACCCACCTACTCACCTATCATCCAGCCATCCACCCAACCATCCAGGGCAGAGTAGAGCAGAGCAAGAGAGAGAGACAGAAAGAGAGAAGGACAGAAAGGGACAGAGAGAGATACAGAGCCAGAGAGAGAGCTAGAGAAAGCAGATCAGAAACTCAGAGACCAACAACCAAAGAGCACGACATACCATCATCTTCTCAAACAGAGCCAGGATCTCTTTCTCTGAGGTGATCTTTGAGGACAACTCCTCTAGCTGGGAGATGGTGGAGGAGGAGGTGGAGGAAGGAGTCGACCAATCAGTGGAGCCGTGCTTTGCGTGGGGCAAGTTGGGGCGTTCCTTCCTACTACCTGGGATACGGATACTGGCAAACCTGTCCAGCTGTACGGGGACAGATAACAAGACCAGTCAGGTTGATATATGCTTATCAATGTAATGACATAGGATTACCAACATATACAAAGCATCATGGCCATTCTTTACGGGTGACAAAGTTACGTAAAATATGCAGAAAACAAATGAAGGGGTTAAAAATGAAGGGGTTAAAATTCAAATAAACACACAACTCCATGCTGTACAGGCTATGCAAGGCAAACGCTTGGTCATCGGTGAACAGTGTGCAGGGTTTTTCAGTAGTTTCGCCACCAGCAGTCTTTACTGCTAGTTTTCAACCATCATAGATTCTATTAGTGAGAGTTAACGTTAGTCAGCATCCATTCCTGAAAGTTAGTTAGTTAGCTAGCTAGTTACTAGTAAAGACAGCAGTTGAAAGAACCTACCACATCATCTGTGAGGTTTTTAAAGTGCAAATTCTATAAAAAAAAAAAAGAAGAATATGGAATTAGGAAATATAAAAAAGGTGACTAATGATCAAGTTTAGCTTCATTTATATAACACCTTTACAAACTATGCTGGCGAGAAACCTCATCATTTAGGTCAGAGGAGACGGCAAAAAAATTGAACTAAAACTATACAGCCTCCTGAATATTAAGGCAACAACATAAGAGAGTGGGACAGGAATATACAAGAAGGGCCCGTTACACCGAATAAAAAAAGAGTGGGAGGGGTCATTTATTACAACTTTGTCTTGTGATCAGTGGGCCGTTATTGTAGTGAAGACGTCAAATGGTCTCGTTAAGAATAAAAGTGTTTCAGAGTTTTAAATAAATGGAATAAAACTTCAGATGTAAATGTTGCTCACACATATACACACACAGACACACTCTATTGACTGTGCATAATATTTCTAAGAAGTGGTGGGTTCTTTTTCGTAATGAATGGTCCTGCTTCAGCGAGCACCGCTGCTACTAACGTCGCAACACCGGAGCGCATTATGCAACCGCGGTAAAATAAAAACACCCACAACTCCTCCGTTTCAACCCTCGCGAGGCCTCCTGTCAAAATGAACTCATTACACCATTACGTTTCAGACTGACGCTGTGTTACATTCACAGTAGAGAGATTAGGTCTTTTGAAAGTCGCATCTCGCGTAAAAAGAGGACGGTTGGCAGAAGTTTCTGTTTGGTCTCCGCCTCACACGCTGCAGCGCCTGCACCCAAGAGACATCAATCAATATGCTTGTCGTTAATTATCATAAAATGTACAAGGCAGGCAGGAATACGACATGTCAAGCTGTCACCCAGGCACCACTCTAATGAGTTGTCCTAGATTAACATTCCCTACTTCAGCCGCTGTACACGCCTGTCTCACGGAGGGGAAGAAAAGGATGATTAAAAATATAAATGCATCTGCAAAGTGTCTGAAAATAAGGAGTACTTTTTACATGTGGTCACATCAAATGTTTGGGTTCATTGTTGAATTGTCAACCATAAAACAGAATTCAGAGGTTGGAACCTCTGGCTTCTCAAGCCAGGCCTTGTAAACCCTGAAGCAGGCTTGTTACGCTCACTAGATGATGTCCACCTCTGGGGGGACCCGGGGTTCACTAAGCACACACCAAGGATTAAAAAGAACCCTAATGAGATGTTTTTATTGTTCAAGAGATCAATAAAATCGAGCTCACCCAGGCCTTCACCTATGACCTTTACCTAATTATACTTGCTGGTGCCCTTGCTCTTGAACCACAGGACGGAAGCTAAAATGTCTCTTCATGATTGTCTAGAATTTATCCCAACCCTGGCCAAATATGGTGCAGCACATTCAATAGGTCAAACTAATAGACAAGAGCCATGCATAGCCCGAATCCAGAATTATTCAGATAATGAGTGGACAAATGAATGGCAAATTTCCAAAAACAAAAAGGTGACAAATAAAGCCCCCATCAGCAGATTTTAGAAGTGCATGGTGCATTCAGAATACAGATGGCCTCGTTTCATTACTGAGGTTGTAAGCAGGTTGTAAGCTTTGGGGAGTAAGAGGACACATACTGTAGAATACATGTGCTAGGTTTGATGTTGATTAGCTATTATCTACCTAGATCTACTGGCGCGCTTAACAAGCAGGTAGGCTGATATAGCAATCATAGATCATATCCATTAGTGAAATTACAAGTGGATTGAAATTAAATGGCTCGTTACGGCTAAACATTAGGAAAGGCAACCGGCATGGACCTCATGACAATATTTCACCGATTATTGCGTGCCGATATGATGAATTACAATCTGTAACTATTGCAATTCTGTAAAAAAGGCAAAGCAAACTCTGTGGGACAGAACGTTTAATATGTTTCCCACTAAGGAGCATTGTGGAAGCATAGAATCCAGATTCTCACATGAATGTTTTTCCCCCCCCCACCCCTACCCCACTGGGGGTTGGCAGGCAAAGAAAGGGTAAAGGTGCTTTGTTTTTCATACATCATATCCCTGCTCTCTTTTGCTTTCACCTGATTAACCCACCATTGACTGCCACTTTGGTCTGGTATATTTAAATAGTAACTACTTATTATTAAAACATGAAAACAGAATACAATTATTTAGATACTGGAATTGACATGATCAGGATAGCTTATACAATTTCTACGAAATTATACTCTGACTGGTTTAGGTGCACTGTTTGTGACAAGAGATACCAAGATTTAACGCTTGATTAGCAGCCTGGTTCGGTTAATTAAATGTAGATGCTGTCTCATCTCAGTCATTGAGCAAGGAACAGGGGTGAGTCACCAAGAATCTAAGCTTTTTTCCCTGGATTAGAGGGTCAAGGAAATTATAAAAAGAGTGAAAGAGATCAATGAAGTTTTAGGGCAATGCTGAATCTGCAATGTCAGATAAATAAATACCTGAAACGACTTTGTGGTTTACTTTCCAATAATGACAGACAGCAGGATAAAGAGCTTGTAAGTATGAGGGTTTCCAACAAGCCTATCGGGTATCTATGGTGTATTTTTGTAAAGTTCTATCAGTCAAATAGAAAATGTAACCACAGGAGTCCTGAATGTACCATTAACATTCAATATACAACATTAGAAACTGCATGCACGTTTGCACACAACCATTTTAGCAGAGAATATAGAATAGGAAAAGCACTCAAGTAGGAACACCTGTTCCAATCCGTTTAAGCCAAGCTTGTCAAGAGAAGAGGCTTTTTCAAACAGTGCCGGAGGATGCCAACTGGTTGTGTGCTGGTCTTTTCTTAACCGAGTGTTGATAGACACATTTTCTTAGTATGTATCTGCGTGTTGTGAAGTGTGCGCGTGTGTGGTGCATGTGAATTCCTCTGTGTGTTTGTTTCAATGCAAGATTCATAATCTACTCCCAAAGCAGCTCTTCCATCTGCTAGAGACAATCAATAGCAACAGATGCATCACCTTGCTCCACGCAGACTACAGATAATTAAGAATCATTCTCAACACACAAACAACTAAACACGCTGCCTTCAAATGGTAGCATGAACCTGAGCGGAAATTGAAATTCACAGGATGTAACACTGCAACCATCTCATCAAATGTTTCACATCTCAATGAAGCCGAGAATTTGCAGCAAACTGATAGCGGTTTTGGCTGAATACGGGAGAGAAAGGGGACTGACGCATACATCATAATGACTCGATTGGACAAGCCGACCCCGTGGAAGCAGTACGGTACTGCTCCTTGCCCACACTCGCTCAAGACCTCCAGGTGTGTACTTCCCTTGGTAGGGTTCACACATACACTTTGTGAACTGGGCCTGGGAGACAAAGCTTATTCCAGTTCCCTTGGAGCCGGGATACCCTGCTGCTGTTACCGCTGGTGCAGCATCCTGCAGTCAGGCAGTAAACAGAGGCCCTCTGGCCGCTGGGGGGGGCCGTTTGATCGCCTTCCCTCAAAAAGTTAGGCCTGAGGAATAGTTGGGAGTGAGAAGATGAAAATAAGCATCAGACTAGCTGGACTAGGCTTCATACCCCTCCCTACAGGAGAGAGTCACGCTCTTAATGTGAAGTCAAAACAGAAAGCTCCTGCAACCATCCATTACTTTAATAAGGTTTATTTCCACTGCTCATAAAGATTTTGTGGTGACAGCCCTTTTCGGAAGCTTTTCTTTTATACACTTTCAGAACACATTCATGACATGTAGAAAAGCTAGTCGCACGTTACATTAGCACATGTCGCCTGTTTCATTTCCTGACAATCTTTTTTCTCTGGCTGATTTTAACCCCGAAAACAAGATTTCAGTCCTGCAGGCAAAAGCTCACATAGTGCCTCTCCATGATGTTCCTGGTCCTGCATTGCTCCCTGCTGGTCCTCCTCTGCTACTACAAGTTTATAACATAATATATATGCATGGATTGAAATCACAGTGCAACTAAGCTTAAAGGTCACTTAAAGCATATAGATAAGGTAGATAAGGTAGCTAAGGGAGATTAAGGTGATCTATTCCAAGTGAGAAACATCCATTCTGCACCAGATGTAACCAGATATTGCCTAAATTATAAAATTGAAATCACAGTGCAACTAAGCTTAAAGGTCACTTAAAGCATATAGATAAGGTAGATAAGGTAGCTAAGGGAGATTAAGGTGATCTATTCCAAGTGAGAAACATCCATTCTGCACCAGATGTAACCAGATATTGCCTAAATTATAAAATCATTTGTATATTATACTAATATTATTATCAATTTAGATGTATCTGCACTATGTCATATTATCAAGATTTGACTAACATACTCTGATAAATAGATATTGTGATATGTCAACATTTGACGTTTTCAACATATAAAAAATATATATAAATGATGAAAATGATTTACATTTTCTAAAGTTAATAGAAAATAACATTAGAACCATGTAAGAAGAAAACAGGGAAGAATATGAATGATTAAATTCTTTCCCCTCTTATTTTCCAAGATACATGTAAACAAACTGAATGTAGAGCATACGGACTGCATTTCCACAGTCAAGGTCACATGGATGAAGTGGAGCTGGTCAGATCAGGCGAACCTGCCAGCAGACCACACCCCAGGGGCCAAAGGCTAGTAGACCCTAGACCCCAGGTGAGATGACCCCCCCCCCCCCGCTCGCACACACACACACAAAAAAGATATAGGCACACACAAAACACACACACACATACACACAAGCTGATAGATTAATCACATTTTGATGGTGTTTTTCCTTTGCTTATGCCTCACACTGTACAGTATTTATGTTAAATCAACATGTTTTGTTGAGTGAGAACATAGAAGACAAAAACCTAGTGACCGCCCTGTACACATCGATCTGGCCCTTATAAGGGAACAGTTGATGTGCAATAGTAAGGAGCAATGGGATTAGCCCGGAAGGTTAAGTCTGTGCTAATTTTAACCTTTTGATTTCACCCCAGCAAACGAAAGTCAACAGACCAGCAACAGTGAAGGTCAGTAATTAAAGAGTGGACTTTGACTTAAGATATTCTTTTGACTCCTTATTGAAAAATTGGATGGAGCCGCTTCATCAGTTAGTTCAGTTCTCTGCAACTTTTGTCAATAATTAACTAACTATGAAATTGAGAATGAACTCAACAGATTCAGATTGTATCATATTTGTGTATATAGTGCAAAGCATTCTGGGTTGATGCTATGCTTGACAAGGAATAGTTGAAATGCCATTGCATTCTGTCATGAGAGGGAAAGTCATCCTGGTGGGGAGGGAGGGAGGGAGAGAGGGAGAGGGACCACCTCTTTACATTACATCTCAAATACTTGTGTTTCCAATTCTCACTGTATTACACTATTTGTTGAAAACACGTTTACAAGAATGTGATATGTCGAAATATCAAACCGACAGCGAGACAGACACACATAACGTCACCTTGTGTCATACTTACAAACTTGGGCTTACGGTCTCCATCGTCATTGCCAGGTGTGCTGAGTTGCGAGGTGAAGCCTTTCTTCTTTTGGTGTTTACCTTCCCGTCCAGCAGAATAGCTATCCATAATTTAAGTAGGGCTGCGTACCAGTATGTATGATCTGAATCACGCCTGCGTTCCAATAAGTGAACACAGGTGACAGCTAGCGCATACACGTTAGCTTAGCGAAACTGTTCTTAGAAACACAGAAAAATTACAATAAATGCATTGTTAACTACAAAACCCTCGGCTGTCAGATCTGAGTGTCAGGTTGGCTGCTGTCATCCAAACCCTATGAGAAAACAAGCTGCTGTTAGCGCTATGCTACCTACCCCACATTAGTCCAGCACGCTAATCAAAGTGGCTTTTGCTAATCCAATTAATGGATTTTCTAGTAAAGTTTTGATTTCCCTAACACACGGAAAGCTTAGGCGAATAACAGTTTAGTTCTTCCGTAACAACTACAGTAACTGTCTGAAGAGCATGAAAGAACGCACATATCGGGTATTATTTTCCAATGAGTTTGTATTTTTTTTTTTTTGACAAACCCGCGCCGCTCAGCTGTCGTGTTCAATCCGACCAATAGTGGTCCACCATTTGAAGGCGGTTACGGCTATTGGTCGGGCGGTGACTTCTTGCAATCCAAGCGGGCTGATGACTGGTCAGTGAGCTTGTCACTCATATTTGCCTTCGTGAGGGACGTTGGTTTCGTTTCCATCGTTATCCTGATTGCAAGAGTGGGTGAAATGTGTTTAACGCCAGCTATTCAGTGAGGAATGTGTGACATGTTATTTTACAGCAGTATATGTAACATGATAAAATGAATCACATTTCAGCGAGAAAGTATGGGTAGGGCTGGCGATGAAGCTGATGTATACCAGCTCCATGTTGTAACGGCCACCTCCGTGAAATTAAAACAAACGCACCCCAGTATGCTTGGACGTGCGCGGGAAGCTCAACGAGGATTCATGACTCACACTACAAAATAGAACCTCTGGGGTCGAACCTTCTTTAATAGTTCCATGGGTCAAACATGTGGAATGTTTGTCAATTGTTGTCATGGTTTTTATTCAACAGTGAACCCATAAACATTATTATTTTTATTAAACGTAATTTGTCTTATTTGAACGTGGAACTAGTTATCTATGCAATTTTATCACACTAATTGAAATAAGTCCCCAATTAAGAGAAAATGGGCAAAATCCTATTTAAAAATCCTTTTGCCATTTTCCCCAAAACACTGTGAGAACGTTCCACTCTGCTGCGGATGCATGCTGGAGTTATTTTCGTGACGTCAGACTACCTTTTCTTATGTAGTATGACGTCACGACACAACCAAGTGGCACCAAAACCAACAGGTTTGTGTGGATGGGTCTGTCTGTTGACTGCAGTGACCGCAAGAAGGTTGAGCTTTTCGGACACCACGGAGTGTGTGGATGCTGGAGGACTGCTGGAGCACTGCTGGAGCGATGCATATTAGCCTAATGTCAGCGTCCAAGTTAGGCTTTCCGGCACCTATATGTGGCTGATTTCACATACTGAATGTTGGCCAACTTCGGCCAACATTCTGTAATTGTGTGCTAGTGTTTGTTGGGGCAGTGTTCAAGTACCACAAGGCGTGGTAAGGTTTCAGTGGTTTGCCGTTTGTATTGCTGAATTGCTGTTTTGACATAATTTCTGACAAAATTACAGTCTGATGTCTGTGAATGACTTTATTATACAAAGGTAATAATGAGGGATTCTAGTCAATTGTATTGATGTGGCACTTTTCATACGCAAGGCAGACTAGCTTGCTTCACATAAAAGCAGGATTCAAAAGAAAGCATAAAAAGATATTTGGATAAAATAATAATAAAAAGTTGGTTCAGCAGAAAGCGGAGGTGAACATAGATGTTTGTAACCTTGATGGGTCAGGGTGCATGAGAGCAAGTCTCAGATCTTGCTCCCACTCAGATCTCGTCCGAGTGTGAGCGCCTGCTCGTACCCATCTCCAGGAGAACTGGGCAGCTAGACTGGGCAGCCACACTGGGCAGACACAGTGAAGCTTCCAGGGACCGGCTCCAGTTCTACTAGATTTAACATCATGTCTTGGTGATGGTGAAGTCGGAAACCGGAGCACCTGGAGGAAACCCATGTGAACACGGGGAGAACATAATCTGCTCACTTAAAGGTCCAAGCTGGGTTTACTTTGAACCAGGACCATCTTGCTCCGAGGCCCACCTGCGGCACTGTGCCACTTCTAGGTCATGTAGATTAAAGGGCTCATGTCATGCCACCAGGTGTGGGTGTGATTAGCTGGTACAAGCCATTTGGCACAGGGAAGGAATGATTTTCATAGTGACATCAAAAGTGGGCGTGTCCACCCAGATATATGAAGGATAGATTAGCAACGTTTGCTACAGTCCATTGGGTAGGCTGGTAGACTGATCTATCCAGCGTAGATAGGTGGACGCGCCCACTTGTGATGTCACTATGAAAATCATTCCTTCCCTATGCCAAACGGCTTGTACCAGCTAATCACACCTACACCTGGTGGCATGACATGAGCCCTTTAATTAATTGCTCTCTAAAGAATACAAAAGTTATGAGGAGGACCTTCCTATCACTTAAATATCTGGGGAAGGGGCTCCCGATCACTCAATTCCCATAGTATAAATCGCAGTTAGTTATTTGAGAAGGCTTGCACAAAGGTTTAATCATGCTGTTTAGGCAGGACTAATTGGTCACTAAAAATATAATACAATAAATTGATTTATTAATACAATATTGGTAATTTGGTTGTGTAGCCTAATCAACAGAAGTTAGCCTATGTTATATTATATATGTTTTATATTGACCATCGGAATCAGGCAAGCATCCGTGAACGTGGCATTATCCCAGGTGCGCATTCATGCGTGTGTGTTTGGAGTGGTGGCTCAAGGTTTTAGGTTTTAGGTTTACATGTAAACACAGGGAGGAGTAGCCCTAGGCAATAGAATTGGTATTTGAAATCGCTGTTGGAAAACAGGCAAAAGCACGTCTGCTTTTCGTTGTACCCAGGAAACAGAAACCAGTTCGTCCAGGTAAGTTTGTGTCTCTGATCAGACCATGTTTGACGCGTCTTTACAAAGGACATTAAAAAAAGTCTCATTCATTTCAACACATTGGCAAAGCCTATGAATGCATTGCCAAGCTGTGTTATCGAAGTTTTGAAGATGGCCATAGGAAAGTGCAGATACAGAACCGTAACGGTTTTCTGCAGTCGAAGGTAATTTTGTGTTAAGCCTTACCCAGGAAATTGCCTGGTCTAAGTCAACCTGTCGTTCTGTTATCAGTGATTTACAGCCTCCAGCTCTGGCGTGGTTTAAAGTTCATTCCCTTTCTCTGGTATTCTAGATGTTAGTCAGAGGAGTTGAGTGGAGTGCAATCCGCAGAGCAGGCCAAAGGGTTCCCAGCAGGTAAGTCTCGGCTCAGATATGCTCCGTTGCGCGTATTTTAACTGTAATACAACTGAGGACCAGTTCTTCGCAGAAGACCACTCCCCAGCCATAACTTAAATTAACGACATCCCGGTATAATTATTGGATGCAAAAAAAGAGCAAACGCGTTTTTCTATCACGACAGTTTATAAGGAGCCAGACGTACACAATGCTAGGTGTGTTCTTCTACGTATCAAGCTAGCGATTTATAACTCATTAACCATTTTGCAATTGTTTTACGGACTAAAACGTGCCGTTACTACACAGAAATTCCCTTGGGTCACGTTTCGAGCTGGTTAAACACAGGTGCAAAACGGGACTTATATTAGATGCTAGAATGGAGACTACAATAATCGATGATCCCATTCCGAGCGGAGGGGGACTCAGAACAACCAAGTGTTCGTAGCTCGTACAGGTGGAAATGGAGGCTTTATAAACAGCAGACATGACATTGTCTGTATTGTCATAGTATCGCTGTTATATCACATTATGTAAATGAATTATATCTGATAAGTAGCAGGAGATGGAGTTTGGTACGCACCCCAGACATAGCTCCACACGTAACATCGGATCTTATGAAACGTACCCAGTTTCACAGAGGTTTTTTGCGTCACCTTTTTTTTTATCAAACTGCAGCAGCTCGACCACGGAGCGTTTGATTATCTGACAAAAGGAACGTTGCGATCAGCTGATTTTGCGCAATTCTCCAGTGTGTGCGCAGTGCACAGCGCACATGAGCGCACATTTCATTGCGCTTATCATTCGTTTCGAGCCACGGCACATCTTGGTGCCACTTTTTCGAAAAAAAAACATTTTCTTCTGCTCCGGCTCCATTTCCCTTTTCTTTGCAGGTGGCGAACGCACAAATAGCTGCTCGATGTATTTTGTTGTTTCGTTTTTTTTTCTCCGATCTCCGGTACCAGTTATGTGCACAATAAACGCAAAACGACGAAAAAAGCCGAAAAACGGACCTGCTACACCACTGGCCCTGTTGCCACACCACAGGCCCCAGCTCCGGGGCTGCAGCTGGATGCTACTCGCTTGTTTTAAGTAATTGAGTGAAGAGGGGTGGAGCTGTCATGCCAAATTTGTACCGGTGTAAGTACCATATTGGCTCGGCTACCAGCAGTCGGTTGCACCAGCAGAACGTAAAGCCGATCATAAGTTCGGGTGTAAAGTCTGCCTTAACCCTACGCTCGACGTAGCTAGTGTCAAACTAAAGGTGTTCTAAATTTTGGTTGCACCACCATAACTTAAGTTGTAACGTTACTAGTAGTGCATAAAGTGTACCAGTGTCGCTTTTAATGACGTTTAGATAATTTCAAGCCAATCATTGACAGCTAACAATGTAAACAGGAAATACCGGCAAGTTTCCACCTTATCCGAGTGAAGACGCGTTAGCACCCAAATGAGACGGCAAACAAAACAGTTTCAGTCATTTATTCTCTAAAATTTGCTTGGACGGTATAGGCGTGAGGTTAAGCTATTTGATGGCGGATTTTATAATAAATAAATAAATAAAATATTCCGCCCGGCAAAACCGAAATCGCGCATATAATTCAACATCATCATAATAAAGAAATGGATCGATACGGTCACGGACAATCCGTTCCCGGCGCAAACCGCGTTGAAACTTCTCTTCCCATTGCTCAAAACGAATAGCCATCTTTACCCTGCCTTAGTGTTGAAATCTTTTTACGTTTTTTTCTTTTAACGGTTCTTTATCGTTAGTATGGAACTTACACCAGCTAGAGGGGAGGTGTAAAAGATAAGTTATAACTTAGTGTTACGTTGAAACTATCTGCTTGGTGCAACTGCTATTGTTTTAGTAGAGTGTAAAGTCGAACGTTTGGGTGATTAACGTTCAACGTAGCCTAAGTGGGACCTTACGTTCTGCTGGTGCAACTGGACCCAGATCGGCTCGGGGTCCGTCGTCTGCTGATTACGTCACACAATACGCTATCTACAGCAATAAGGTCTTTTATGGCTTAAATTAAAGAGCCTGTAAGGATCTTTCATTTTGAACATAGACCATTCCCAACCTATCTGTATGGATAGTTTTCTTCTAAAAACAAAACATCCCTCGGAATCATCTTGGCTGTTAAGATAAGCCGTCCGTGTTGCCAGATTGGGCACATTTCCAGCCTGATTTGGCTACTTTGAATCACGTTAGGCTGGAAAAACGGGATATATGCCCAATCTGGCAACACAAACCGAAACTAGACATAGACCTACTCGCGCTCACACATGTGCTCGCTGTTGCCTCGTGGTTGCTATGACTACAGCCAGAGCTACAGCACAAAACCGCCAATCACAACTGTCCGACGTACAGCCAATCACAATGTACGCCCATTCAAGCGTACAGCCAATGATATTGTGTAACGTAATCAGCAGACGACGGACCCCGAGCCGATCTGGTAGCCGAGCCAATATGGTACTTACACCGGCTGCCAAATCTGTACCGGGCACGTCAACAGTTGTCCGTTGCCAGGCAACGGACAACTGATTACGTAAGGGTTGTCCGTTGCCGGGCAGGTTTCAAAAAAACATTCGCGCTCATGTTGCCAAAGACGAAATAACATAATACAAATAACGGATGGCTAGATAACACTTGTTTTTACTTTATATTTGTATTGTATTGAATTGTTTAATCAAATTTAGCTAGTAAACTGAGTGTTTAAAGCGGGTTTCAAAAAACATTCGCGCTCATGTTGCCAAAGACGAAATAACATAATACAGAAAACGGATCGCTAGATAACACTTGTTTTTACTTTATATTTGTATTGTATTTAATTGTTTAATCAAATTTAGCAAGTAAACTGAGTGTTTAAAGCAGGTCAAGGACGAAATAGCCCAATACAGATAACGGACTAGTGCGAATAAACGAGCTTGAAGGTTCGCGAATGTTCAGGAACCTTTCACGTCATTCGACGCGATCGTCCGTTGCCAGGCAACGGACAACGCGATCATCTGTTGCCAGGCAGGTTTTGAATGGATTACGTATGGATGACGCGCCCGGTACAAATTTGGCAGCCGGTACAAATTTGGCATGACAGAGCCATTTATTTATTTTGGGATGGAGTTCTAGAGGGAGGGGTCTGCAATGGAGAGGACCCTGTCCCCCCTCTTGGCACTTGGTTCTGCTGGGGGCCGAGAAAAAAACGATAGTCAGACAAAGAAGCCTACGAATTTGATTACTCCGAGCATCCTGTTCTCCATGGCTGAAGTCTACTGTCTGTTCTTCTGACCTCTTCTCCATAGGGAACCATTCATAACCTTCTGCCATGTCTGTTAAAGGTAAGAACAGCCCATCATGTTCACACACACACACACAGACACACACACACACACACACACACACACATGCATACAAATATACCCACACATGCACACAAACATATTCACAAACATGTACACAAACATACAAGCACACAGTAGCCTTAACCATTGAACAGCCATCTGGGCTTTGTGCCTTGTTGCAGTTCCCCGTACTCAGGAGTCTGTAGCCCGTCCTTCTCTCACCTTCAGCTTGACCAAAGTGCCGCTGCCACAATATCAACTGGAACCCATAAGATGGACCCCATCTAACCTGTACTATCTTCCTCCCCTGGCTCTCAGTCAAGTTTAGAGTGGATTTTCAGGGTTTATATCTGTTTTTAACACTCCAAATGGGTGGTCAAAGTCCAATTCAAAGTCAATTATTTTGTTTAGCACAGTATCAGACACAGAGGTTATCAAAGTGCTTTAAAATAAAATAAAAAAACAAAATAGAATGAAATAAATATATATATATAAATAATAATATATATATATTATTCAAGTAACAACAGAATCAAACGAAACCAAAACAACATTAATTGAAAGCAAAAGAAAATAACCATCATATGTCTTTTGCCCCGAATTCTACCTCAAGGGCAATTAATACTGCCAGGTCCCACTGTCTCAGTTCGAAGTTACGACCATGCCTTCACTGTTGCAATCAATGGATTATTTTAGCCTATTAGGCCTGCTGTCCCTTTGAAATCTCACCTAAATCCTACCTTTTCTTTGGCCTTTAATCCCATCTGAGTTTGGGCTCATCCTTCATACTGTCTGTATATTGCTTCTGATGTGTATACATTTTGTGACATAAACAACTCGCATATACAATTCGCTGTTTTTGTTTCCTTCCAATTTCCTCTGAAGCATGTTCTTTATAAATAAAATGTATTTGACTTGATATATTTAATTATATATATATATATATATATATATATATATATATATATATATATATGCAGTACAAATTAAATAGTAACAACCAACATGTAACATTATTAAAAGTGTGGAGGAGGTTGAGCGGGAATTATAAACCATGGCGATAAACTGATAACACCATGAGAATTATGCTCTTTGAGGCTGTGTCCAAATGTGTTCACTACAAAGCACACTTTTTGGTCTGTCACCATTCTGTAATGCTGTTTGAAGGTTTGGTGTAAGAATCTAGTTGCGTAGTAGTGCAAAACTTAAAAAAAAACAATACACCATTAAAGTGGTGTACAACTGACGACTGGCGTGTACTATGGTCCAAACTATGTGTGGATCTAAGTGCACACCATTTTTCCAAACCATTCCACACCATTTCCATACCATTCAACACCTTGTATCCAACACCATTTACCTCGTGATGCATCACATTGTTTCTTTTCAGCCAATTATCCAATAGACATGACAAGGCACGTACAATTTATTTATGCAAATGAGCTGTTAGGGGGTGAGATTTAACACATATCAGCTTCAATTGACCAATTAACATCATGCTGAGAGCTTCCCGCACATAATTCCTGTCCGAATTCCCCCTAATCCCTACCTTACTTATTCTTAAAAAAAAAGTATTATTAAGTGTTCAGTATGTATTAGGGTTGGGAGAGAACAAGTGAACCAATCACAACACGGCCACAGTATCGATATCATGTTGACAATGAGGTGTGTTGTGTCTGCAGATGACCTGTACGCCTATACCCTGTCCAAGACCCTCACCACGGTGTCCTCCCCCACCACCGTTGGGCTCTACTCCTCATGTCCCGACCGCATCAATCTCATCCTCCAACGAACACAAGGTACCGCTGCTCCAAGGGGGCTCGCTCCTAACTGGAACTCTCTCTGATTTGCTGGGCTTAGTATCGTAACAGTGTCTACTTGGTTTGGTTGGACTCTAACTTTAATGTAGTTGATTGGGCTTGGAATTCAACTGAATATGTTTGTGTGCACCATAGAAGTAGGTATAGATCTCTGGGGGGCAGGGGAAATCCCATCAACCTCAGGTACAACTCTTAAGCAGACCAAACATTGACCACATCACCACCAAGACTCAATATCAGAATTCCACCAGGCTGTGTAACAGTAAAAAGCACCTTGACTTTAACCTCTTCAGATAGTTTTTAAACTTGAGCAGGGAAGGAGATCCCTTAGTAGAAATGAAACACCCTCTCTTAAAGAGGGACAAGGAGAGTTGTATAGTTCACAGTCCACAGTGTTATCATCTGCAGTCTCAAACAAAGACCAATGTCAATATTAAAATGCTAATAAAATGACAGCAAGTTAACGAGATACTTCCTCTTCAGACCGCGGTGTTAAAGTAAAACTTTTATGTCCCCGGCGGGGATTTCTTTTTACAACAGTAGTCGTAATAACACTGATATCACAGCATAACCGTAAGAGACAGAAGGCATACGGTCTATGTGGTGGTGGTGGTGTGGAGAGTGAGATCATGGAAGCTCCTCCACAAAGGACTCTTTCAAATCACTGAACCACGCTGACTTCATGCCTTTACACGGACTACTCACTTGGAACATCATGCCTCGGACATATTCTCAAACAACGTACTAAAACCAAAATAATTTGTTTTATTGTTTTATTCCCAGCTGAGCTTCAATGTTCTAAGATAGTTTCTCCATAAAAATTGTGTTTTGATAACATTTCTCACAAGAAATTTGCTAATAATAATAATAATCTTCATGCAGCAAATGTATATGTTTGATTATTTTTCTATCGCTGTGCGTTCTTTCTTTATATGAATCAGGGCATTAAGGTCGACTGAAATTATACATTTGGAGGCTCTAGATCTACAGGGACTTATGAAGTAGGAGTAAGTGATGTCAAATGATTAGGGGACCTAGGGGTCAAGGACAGTGAGCTAGAGACCACAGGTCTAGGATTATCAACCTGGAGGCTCTTGCCCTACAGGGTGTGATTCACACAGCATGACGACGAATTGAAAATAGAATAGGGTGCAATAGATGAATCAACATTTATTGAAGGAGATAGGAACTTAGCCATCTACCGGGGGCCACCTTGGCTTACCCTAACCCTAATGTTATGACCCTCTAGCCTGGGGGATCGAGGATAGAGGCTGGATTTCACAAACAAACAAAGACACTGGGATCACAATTAAAAAAAATATTTATTGTAAAACACCAGATAGGAAATAGTTCAGAAAAGCTTTAGGACGTAAGGGTGAACCTGTGACAAGCAATGAATATAACAGGACTTAACTTTAAACAAACTAATCTTTATAATAGCTCAACAGAAGAAAAAAAAAAGTTGGTAAGCCTAGCTCCCTAGCTCAACAAAAAACAAGATAAAATGTTGAACCAAATGAAAGGCCACTCGCAGCCTACCATCATCCAGAATGACGAATGATGAAATTTAAAACAGCTTAACCAAAGCACAAGGCCAAATATGGAAACAATTAGACAAGGCTGAATTAAACTAAATAGGTGACCAATGGCCACAGTGGCACCAAACCATAAAAATTTAACAAATCAGGCTATGTTAACAGGCAGGCGTATTAGAGGGCATAAAAGCGCAGGAGAGCACATGAGATCGATAAGAGCACATGAGAGCGCATGAGCGCGTCTGAGAGTGCATGAGAGCACATGAGAGCACATGAGAGCCCATGAGAGCGTCTGAGAGTGCATGAGAGCGGCTGAGAGTGCATGAGGGAGCATGATGGATCATGAGAGGCAGATGGAACCGTCAAAGCTTTTAAGCAGACAGCTTTGCTCTCATGGGTTAGCATCCACCAATGAAAAAGGCTGTAACTCCAAATTAGCCACATTTGTAGTCCTAAAAATGAAAGACACTATGTTTTTTATGGTGTGATTCAGGTGAGCATTGTAGATCAGTATCAAATGATGTCCAGGAAAAATTACAGTTTCAGTTTCAATACTACACAGCCTGAGACATGAGATGGAGCATCTCATGATGACATCCTGGATGGCTATAGCCTCCAAATTGATATTTTCATGTCCTTTGGGCTATTTTGGATAAAAGAGTCTGCAGGTCTCAAGCTCACTCCCAAGTGTCCTAGGTCACCTACTAATTACATCGCCTTCTGTAGGGCTAGAGCCTCCAAATTTATAATTTTAGTAGATGCCTTTCGAATTTTAATTTATTTATTGCATTCATGAATCATGCATCTTTAAGGCTGTATTAATTTGTCATGATTATGTACCTTTTTAATGGACAGTAATAAAATCTTCTGGTTATAAACTTCTGGGTACCGCCACAAAAACAGTCAGTCGTGTTCATCCCAAAGAACAATAAATGTCATCCCTGGGTCACTCAAGAGATCAGAAGTTACAATTCATAACACATAATGTAACAGCTCAGATGCCTGCTCAACGCTAAGGCGATGATTCAAACAACATACAAGTTGCAGCTTTCAGCCATAGCCCTCTTTACATCAATCACCATGGCAATGATAGAAACAGTTATAGTTATTTATTATAAAAAAAGCTAATTTCTCACTTGAAATGTAATCAAAACAAATTTTAATGCCGAAAATAACTTCTAATAAAGGATTTTCTCCCGACATAAAACAGATGACATCCATTTTTTCCATACCTAAACTTGACAAACGTGACATATTGTTGCTTTCTATGACCAATCGATAGGGGAGCTAAACGCTCATATGGGTGTTTTTGGGTCATATTGACCAACCACCTCACGTTGACCACCAAAATCCAGCCCGCGCGCCAAACCCATTGGTGGTTTTTGGCTTTTTTGGGATGACGGTTTTTGTTGGTGGACTTTTAGAAATTGTTCCCTCATTCCCTAATCCTTACTGAACACTGCATAGTACACTATGTATGGCACAAATAAGGAGTAAGGAGAGTAACAAGTTTAGGTTAGTATTCTGACAGGAATTATGTGCGGTAAGCTCTCAGTATAGTGTTGATTTGTCGCAACAAGCTGGAAAGTGTTAGATCTCACTGCATAACAGCTCTTATTTGCATAAGGAAACTGCCTTAACCTCTATATTGGATCATTGGCTGAAAAGGAAAAATGTGATGCATCATGGGATAAATGGTGTAAAAGAAATTGTGGAATGGTCTAGAAAAATGGTGTGGACTTGTGGGCATCGGTTGAAGTTGGATGCTCAGCAAACATAGTAAGGTGCAAGGACGGGGTTTCTTCTCCTCTAATATATGTCTAAAATTTTCTCCCAAACGTGTTGAACAATTGAACTGAATACAACCTTCAGGATTTACAAAGTATTATAATGAAAAGTGAAATAATCAGATTCTGAATTGTTTCTCCCATAAAATGCGTTTAACATGATACCTCTACCATTAATGTTCTACTCTAACTTGTGTTCCTTTCACATGTTCATGGTACTTCTCCTCCACCATGTTTGTACTTCTCCCCCACCATGCATGTTGTTCTTCTATCTATAACATGTATCGTACTCCTCCACTGTGCCGGTTCTCCTCCTCTAACACGTGTCTAACACGTTGTTCTCCTCCACCGGGCCGGTTCTCCTCCTCTAACACGTGTCTAACGCGTGGTTCTCCTCCACCGGGCCGGTTCTCCTCCTCTAACACGTGTCTAACGCGTTGTTCCCCTCCACCGGGCCGGTTCTCCTCCTCTAACACGTTGTTCCCCTCCACCGGGCCGGTTCTCCTCCACCGGGCCGGTTCTCCTCCTCTAACATGTGGTTCTCCTCCACCGGGCCGGTTCTCCTCCTCTAACATGTGTCTAACACGTTGTTCTCCTCCACCGGGCCGGTTCCAGTGCACATGGACCGGGAGGCGACGAGGAGAGAGCAGCTGTTGGCCTACGGGAGCTCCAGACCTCGCTCGGTGAAGCCTTCTCTCTCTGGCCTGCTCTCGCTGCTCTTCAAGCTGCTCTTCTACCGGCCTGCCTGGGCGGAGGACCATCACCAGGAGCACATGCGCTTCGTCCACGTCCACTTCAGCGCCTGGCACTTCGCCGGCAGCGACCTGCTCTGGGCCGGGTTGGTGTTGAGGCTCTGCCACGCCATGCAAGTCCACTTCGGCAGGCTGCCGCTGTCCCTGTACCGCACCGTGCAGCACTACGAGGAGGACGAGATCCGCCAGAAGGTCTTTAAGAGTTTTCTTTGGTGATCTTTCACAATAGTAAAGAAATACATTTGTATGAGGCCCCTATTATACTCTTTTTTTTGTTGATTAGTCAAAACAAGCCGTTTCATAAACGACCCTTGTGTGACCTTTAAACTGTGAGTGTTCCTCCAGATTTATGATGTGTAAAGCCTACTAAGTGGGTACAAAACAACCACTTGTGACGTCAATAGGGGCTGCCTCTTGAAATGGCTTATAATGGCATAAATTATACCTGGTGTTGAAACTTTAGGCGCTCTTTAAATGGCTGCATATGAATGTTGTTTACATCCCTTTCTTCCAAACCATCAGCTTGTGAAGGAAGGTCCAAGCTGCCTTAAACCTAAGATGCTGTGCTGCTGCCCGCTGTGGCACTTCATCCTCTTTGTCCTGATTACCATGGTGATCATCTGCGTGGCCCTGGGGCTGTTCGGCTTCCCCGAGGAGGGGGACGAGGGCATGGGCCAGGTCAATGGGACAACCACCAATCATATGGGTGTCGGTGAGGGCGTGGCCCTGGCAGCGCTTGGCGTTCCTGCTGCAAGCGCGGGCAAGTTCATGGTTGACCTGGCGAAGAACCTTCTGCACAGTCAGAAAAGCAGACTCAACAGCATCATGGACAACGTACAGGTGAGCCGCCAGCTGGGCTTCATGCACGAGGTGCGGAAGGAAGTATGGCTGCTGTCCAACTTCATCCACTTCATGGAGCTGTTCGAGGGCCGGCGGATCCGCGTCGTGATGAGGATCACAAACCTTGACCGCTGCAGCCCGACGAAGATCGTGTCGGTCCTGGAAGCCATCAACATCCTGCTCTCAGACCAGGGGAGTCCCTTCTTTCTAATCCTGGCTGTCAACCCGGAAGTGATCGTGCAGAAAGTGAACTTTGCTGATGGCTGCTTGTGTCGCGAGGACCGAGCGTATGCCTTTTTGAACCGCATCGTTACTCTCTCCTTCACCATCCCACCGCTGACGGAGGACTCCAAACGCAAGGTGTTCTACGGCCTCACCTACAAACCAGACGTGATTCTGACCGGGACACACAGGCGCAAACACAGACTGTGTTGCAGCAAATCAACGCAAGACCATGAGTCTTCCCTAGAGGACATCCACATGCCACTGATGTATACAACGAGGGAATCCACGGAGGGGGTGGAGGAGGAAATAGAGAACCTTGTCACCATTGCCTTCAAAAGCTTCATGAGTGACGGGGGCAGGCTGAAGAAATACATCTTGGACGACAGCATGTCCATGAGGCGGGTGATCAACTCCATTCGGATGACGGTGACCATCATGAAATATCTGAAAGCCGAGGTTCCTCCACCAGAGGACATTGCGGCCTGGGTGGTGTTGGCCAACTACTGGCCCTGCCGTCTCAGCTGGCTCCTCAACTGTATGGAAGACGACCAGCAGAGACTAGAGATCGACGGGGGCAACGTGTCGTACAGTGAGGACTCCAAGACCCTGTGGCAGGTCTTCAAGGAGTCCAGGGTGGAGCTCTACATGATCAGAGAACAGATCGAAGATCTCCTGGAGCAGGACAGCGATCCAGAGACCTTTGAAATGCTTCTGAAGATCGACTTCCCGTTCACTATAAAGGATATTGAGGCGTTTGCGGCGGCGACGGTGAACCTTGACCTCACGATAAGAAAGGAGCTGGGTCAGATCAGAGGGGTCTCCAAGCTCAAGGAATCCGGGTGGACTGGTACCGTCGTGCCGCTGCCTATCAAATCCATCATCAACATGAGCGTTGAGGAGGTTTGTTCAGAGGTAAGCTGCTAACACTGAGTTAGGATCATTCATTATCATTAGGAAATAATGGCATATGCCGCTTTTCCACTGCATGGTACCAGCTCGACACGACTCGACACGACTCGACTCAGCTCGCATTTTTTGCGTTTCCACCGCGGTACCATGGTATCTGGTACCTGAAGTGGCTGCTTTTTCTAGTACCTACTCGCTCTAGGTTCCAAGCGAGCTGAGCCGATGCTAAAAGGTGACGTCGGCAGACGGCCGGCGACTGATTGGCCAGAGAGTGTGACGAAGTCACGAGAGCGACATGGCAACCATGCTGGTAACATCCATAGCAGCGCCGCAGCCAACATGTTCCACTTCTCCAACTTCTTCAACATGCCAGCTAATAATAGTAATGCGATCGATGTCCTCCATTGTTGTTATGTGGGTTCTGTCCATGTGTGGGTTGCGTATGTGTTGTTTGCGTCGCGTACACAAATACGTCACGGCCCTTTCGCGCAGCCGACCCCGCCCACGTCCAGGAGGTACTATTTGCGGTGGAAAAGCACCCGTGCTGCTACCGTGTCGAGTCGTGTCGTGTCGAGTCGTGTCGAGTCGAGCTACATGTGCGGTGGAAAAGCGGCAATAGTCACCAAAATGATTTAAACCCACTACATAGACATTGTATCAGCTCTGATCAATAATTAATTAATTAATTAACAAACCCTTTATCCTACTCTTCCCCTTCTTCTTTTTTAGCTGGAGAGGATGCACCCTAATTCTGATTATGCTAAGGTTGTCAGGGAGAATGACCTTAACGGCTTAGCGCTGGTCTTCGGTGACGTTGACCAACTCAAGTTGCTCTTCCCGATGACGCTGGGGCAGTGGACTGCTTTCAGGCTACGCTTTTGGGGCTTTTCCTCAGTCCGTCGACAAACTCCATCTCAGTCACCCTGCCTCAGACGGCCCCATCGCGAACCGCCATCACAGCCTAGCTAGCCTTCATGCTACGCTTCACGGATACATGTGTAATCATGATATACAAGCTGTGAAACAAGGATATCAGTATTTTATACGATGTATAAATGTCCGAGATTATACAATGTATGGTACTTTGTGAACACAAGATCACAGGCTACATATTAAACTGTACTATATATACAATGTGAAAGCTTAAAATGCTATATGAACAATGTATAACTATTTAACTATATCAATTAAATCCATTGATTTAATTGATATGGTATATGCAGAGCAGTATTGGTGGAAGGACTGTTTTATGTTGCACTTAAAATGTTAATTATTGAAGTAAAGGAACCCACTTCATTGGACCATTTATGGACAAGTTATAGTTAGTTTGTAATGTTTGAATTAAGAAATTGACGTTTGTTAACATTCAAACCATTCTCATCATTGTGCAGTGAATCTGTTTGTTTCTGGAAAAAGCCCTTTTCTCCTGAGTGACCGTATTTATTGCCAAGGACTTTGGGAAACACTTTTTTATTTTTTATTCTTTATTCTATCCTGGTTGTTAGTGCATGGTTTCGTGTTCAATTTGACTTTTTCCAAGACTTTTTCTCTTTTTATCTATGTTGTTATACTTGAACAACACAAATATATATGCATCTAAATATTATAAACAACACTATACAGTGTTTCCCACAGACCAAGGACCAATGTGTGGTGCGCGGGGGGGGGGGGGGGGGGGGGGGCAGCGCGCACGGCGGCACAGGCGCAGCACGGCGACGCGGCCGTCAGTGAGTGTGCATGTAACTCCGCGTTTACATGCGGACACATCTGATTCGCATAGATGTGGAAGAACAGCTCAATCGGAAGAGAAAAGTATCATATATATACGCCTCAATCGGTTCGGAATACAATTCTATGCGGAATAGAATAGGTGGTGTAGTCCGCTATAAATACTTCGGATTAGTTTGGGGTTTAACTTGGAGCAGCTGCAGTAGTTCGCAATTGGTCCACTCCGTCTGTACTTTAATGCACACCGAACATTACCGCTGTCAAGGAAATTGAATTTATTGCCTGATTCACGTCTTTGATATTATCACTCCGTAGTAGTTAAAGTAGTCCGGTAACTTATCAACCCCAGCGTGTCCGGTTGCTAAGCGACGGGTGACATCGGTGGGTTCATGTGTTAGCGTATCGTGGCTCTCGCTACGTGTGTGTGTGTGTGTGTGTGTGTGTGTGTGTGTGTGTGTGTGTGTGTGTGTGTGTGTGTGTGTGTGTGTGTGTGTGTGTGTGTGTGTGTGTGTGTGTGTGTGTGTGTGTGTGTGTGAATGACAGGGAGAACGAGTGCTATGCAGAGATGAATGGACGGAACGATTTTTAGATTTCGAAATCAAAAAAAAAAAAAAAAAACAATTAATACAATAAAAATAAAAAAAAGACAATCAATTCGTGGCGCTCGATGTTGATTCTGTGGCGCCGCGCCACACAATGGTCTATGTATGGGAAACACTGCTATAGGTATCTTAATTTGCACTTGAATGTGTACTGTTTTTTCTTCTTCCTCTGGGAATGGACATTGATCTATTATATTGTACTGTACTTATTTTATTGTATCAGCGCTGTACAGAAATGTCCTGTTGTTCATCAACACTGTACATTCTTATTGCATGAGAAAATGTACTCAATACTTTTGTTATGACTTGACTGTTTTCACCAAACAATTTGCTCCGGTGATAAACCAGACTCAACCTCAATAAACATTTGTGAGACTACACTTTGTGATCACAAAGACAATGATTGAATCCATAGTATTAACAAATCAGTATACATGTATCATTGGGAAACCATCCAGATATTAAAGTTTATGTGACCTTGCCAAATAAGAACTGTTTTCCCATGCCCGTAGACATGGCCCATGTGTTCATATGCCCAGGGTAATGCAAGTTAAAGCCACTGGACATGAAAAAAGGTAATTGATCTTTACAAGGTGTAGCTGTGAATGTGACAGAAGAAACACCATTCAGTATTATGTTGCGATATCTTTATTAAGTTCTTTAAAATGAAAAGGTGTCGTACCCCTGAATTGCCAACATGCTAATTATTGGGCTGATCATTCGGTGCCAACAAGCAGGAACCCACATAATGGAAGTTCTAACTATCCATGTTTTTTTCCTTTCATTTCGCCAATTCCAAATTACACTGTCACCCAAAATCACACGACTGAGGTGAGAAGGTTCATAGTGATGGTGTGAATATCAAGACAGCATAAGATGGGTGTGCATGTATATTAAGCATTAGTAACTGTAGTGCAATCACATGACCCAATATTGATTAAAGGTATATTTGCATTTGTGATTAAGAAAAATACATTTGTGGCATATTAATGCATCATAATACATCTGAAAATACATAGAGCTTTATGAAAAAATAAAAAATGAATTGCATATCAGGATACATGGTTATATTCAAGGCACAATACAAAAGCCAATCAGATATATTCTTTGTTGCATCAATCCACCGGATTTACATTTTCAAAGTAGTATCCTAGTGGAATAAATCTCTTACCACAATAAAAGGGTATTGCAGTTCTTTAGCATTACATCTACAAAATAAAAGATCATATATAGCTTCTCATGTGGGCTATGATGAAGTTAAAATAAGAACTAAAGTATGTTGGCAACACTTTAACTAGAATAGAAACACTAATATACCAATTGTTAATCTTAAATGGAGAGCGTTTTGCGATGCAATATCCACTGTGATGCATAAGGAGCGAATATAAATACCTTGGGCATTAAAAAAATGTGGAAAAATAAATGAAGTTAAGACTTAAGAAAACAACAGCCTCAGGTTAACACTATAGTAGGCCCCTTAAGGTCACAACTACTGGAGAACCTACCTTAAGGCAAACAAACAGAAACAAAACTTAACCTTCAGGTGAACACTACAACTTACCTTAAGGTCAACATACCACAGTAGGCCTTACCTTAAGGTCTAACATTCTACTGCAGGGGTCACCGTAAAGTCAAACATACTAGGATAGGAGTTTAAGTCAGGTCAAACAGGAGGGGGAATATGAAATCAACTCGTCAACACCACAGTAGGCCTCATCTTAGGTCAAAGGTATTAAAACACCCGAAGGGCTTGGGACGACATTACTTTCTGCCCACCGCCTCAGCCAGCTTCTTCAGCCTCTTCTTGAGCTCCAGAGGAAACTTCTCATAACATTTCTTACATACCGGCTTCATGTCAAATTCCACAAACTTGTTCCTGCAAAGACAAAGAGAAACACAAAAGAAAGATGAAACCACCAGAACGACCCAACTGATCCTCATTGGAGCCAATTGAAAACAGAGCTGATTGGAGCCATGCTCTGCATGGCTGTGCATGTTTCCTCTTTATGATTCGGGGGTCCATGGGTTGAAAACACTTAATTGTAGAGCAACATGCAGGTACTTTTTTTGTGTTAATTCACATGGTCTGTTCATTTACTGTTGAGGGGTAAATCTACGTAGGCACTCTATTACAAAGCAGCAAGAGGCTCTCAATCAGCTGTCAAGATTTCAACCTCCATGAGGATGTAAATCCCAATGCTTCCAGTAGCGCCGGTGGGTCACTGGTGTATTCCACTTTCCACATTTGTATCAAATGAAGTAATTTGGTGCACATGCACGTTGCGTTACTAAAATAACAAATATACATAAATATAGTCTTCATGTCGATATCCTTAATACTTCGCCCACTATGCTCATTATTTTGGTGTGCCAACCTACAAGTTGCGCTATAGCATTTATAAAGTTGCACTTTTTAAATTAATGGGAATGACTAAATTTAAAAAAAATATGAAAAGTAAAACAGACATAAATGAAGACATGCACGTGTGCAATCAAGTGCCCCTATTATACCACGAGGTATGATGTTGAGTATCCTGTACCAACTATTAGGCTGTGTGCTGACATTTAATGAGTACTGATTTACACACTGAAATCACTTCACCAATGTTTACATTGAAACCCCAATAAGGCAGCACTACTCACTTTTTGTTTACATAAACATTAAAATAATACAATGCAACAGTATAAACTTGATGAAACAAACAGGTAGATATCTTGAGAACCCAATGTACATGTATGTTTTTGGTTGAATAAAGGAAGTGAAATTTGTTCTTGATTGTTTGTTGCCTAGAATTCAGCGTGGTGATTTTTTGGCTGCACATGAGCAGTTCAAACAAATAAAATAAAATTACCCCATGCTTATTTGTTTGGGGTTGAAATTCTCTTTCATGTAGCCAACAATGGTTATGATAGTTTTAAAGTTGAGATTCTGATCTTTGTATGGTGTCTCACATTACTGCTTGCTCATTTG
This sequence comes from Gadus macrocephalus, assembly GCF_031168955.1. Lineage (NCBI taxonomy): Eukaryota > Metazoa > Chordata > Actinopteri > Gadiformes > Gadidae > Gadus > Gadus macrocephalus. The sequence continues at coordinate 12,464,150 of NC_082395.1, forward strand.
TTTAAATTCCATTCATTAAAACGTCTTTGCGATTGGGGCGGGTGGGCCTCACCCAGACACTTCGGAATGAATTAAAACATTAGATACGGCCACATGTGACCTTGAGGTAGCTGCACTTGGTTGACATTACAGATAAGAGGGCCTTTTCCAAAGGCGGAAAAAACTCTAGCGCGCTGTCACTGCCTTGGGCCACGTTGTTCATTTCAATGCAATACAAACTCCTGTTGCATTCTGCGCCTGTGCGCCTGACGTCTCCGGGACGCTGACGTCTCCGGGACGCTAACTGGTGGACGTCGGTCAGGGGTGGAACGTTGACTGGTTCAACGGCAAACCTCGGTTAAATTATTATCACGGTTTGAATAATACAGTTTTGACGCAGTAATAATAAACGTCGGGAATTTGACCTTGGTTAATCCTTAGGAGGCAGGCTGATACATCCCATCATACATCTGGGGGGGGGGGGGGGACACACTCCTCCCCCCACTTGTGATGTCACTAATGGATCGATTTTGAACATGCCATAGCTAGACAACATCACACCTGGTGGTTCAATAGAGTCTCTGTAAGACGAGGGTACATTGACACCAGACAGCATTCAAATAAATACACAAACACAAAAATAGAGAAACGCAAAAAGAGCACATTTCTATAAGCATCAGCGGAAGAGGGCATGCCGTCGACATCAAGGTGACATCACAGCGGGGGAAGCGGGTGCCTTGAAGGGTGCTTGCAGAGCAACGAGAGAGGAACCTCTACACACAGACGGTGGGCTTCTTCCGGCCCTCTTTGGCGTCTCGCTCGCGGCGGGCCAGGCGGCGCTTCAGCTCGTCAGGCATGCGCTCGTAACAACGCCTGCACACCGGCCGCAGGTCCACCTCCACAAACTTATCTCTGGACGCAGCCCCGCCCACAGGGCAGCGCAGCCAGAGGGCAAGGGGGGGGGACGGGGGGGGGGGGGGGGGGACGCAAGAGAGGAAAGCCGAAGAAGGAAGACATGAAGGGAGGAGGAAAGGAAGGAAAAGGTTGAGGGAGGATTATTAGGACTAGACCGGGGGTTGTTAACCGAGACCCCAGGGTGAGTGAGAAGCCCTAGACAGAGTGAGTAAACACACACACACACACACACACACACACACACACGATGCCCACTAAACACACACAGTAAACCCAGAGCAGACGGGGGCAGGGACGTACTTGAGGGTGAGTTTGGTGTTGCAGGTGGAGCAGGAGAAGCAGCTGACGCACCAGGCCTTGTTGAGGGCTGAGACCACTGCAGAGACCAGGAGAGAGGGATCGGAAATCATACCTTTCATCTGACGAAGACACGACATGAGTGCATACTAGTCCAGATTGGTTGGCAGTGTTTGGTTCAGTAACCTTTTAGGTCTCAAACTACATTATTTACAATATTTGTGAGATAATGTGCAGCATTTTGATGGTATGTGTAACGCGTCTTCCAAAGATGTTCAACCAACAGCATAGCATGTTTTAACCACTAGGAAGCAGCAAACTCCTAAAAAACTAAATCTCTCAATAGGTTCACTCGTAAAGTATTCTTGCTTGTTACTAGTTCTACCATTAAAAGTATTCTTTGCAGTAGTTTAAAGCATTATCTTGAATAGGTCATCTTAATGAGTATTAGTCCTTACCGTCGCCTTCGATCACACGGTTGCAGTGGTAGCAAACATCTCCAAACAGCTGGTCAGTGGACAAAAAGCAGACTTTAAACTAAGCTCCTGAACCAGCTAACTAAAATACACAAACATTGAATAGACATGAAAATGACATGACCAGAGAACCAGCCTAGCATAAAGGTAGAGGTGGGTGGTTTGTTGGACAGGGGGGTGTGTACATAAGAGCTAGAACCATTAATTGCTGTTTATTAGTTAATGGTTAATAGTTGATTAATCGATAAGTCAGTCAATCTACAAAAAAAATAATCAAATCAAATTAATATAATAGATTCATAAAATATTTGGTTTGTGTCGGTAATTAATCAAATACATATACAAGCCAACCATTTGCTGCTTAATGCTTCGGAAGAACTCTGGTAACTTGTGATGGCATTTGGTGTTATTAATGACATTTTGCCCAACGCACTGATCCAAAAAATTACTGTGAGTGGCAACCTTGTGTACAGTTGGATCATTGTTACGGGGGTAATGTAAGGAAGGTGTACCTGGTTGTAATGGGTCTCACAGTAGGCCAGCCCCTTCCTCTCATAGTGGCGGTGACCCAGGAAGGGCTTCTCACACTTGGCACACACAAAGTGCTGCAGGGACACATAAACACACTTATCACAAGATCTGAATTCACCATAACACAGCGTCCGTCTGAAAGAACCAGACATAATAACATAACCTGGTCATTCCCTGCAGTCTGTGTAAGCTATAACGGCGCTTTCATTTATCCTCCTGCATGTTATTCAGAGTGTTGTTCGCTAAAAGTGGACCAAAATGTCCTCTTTCCGTGCGTTATGATGATCTTTATGATATGAAGAAGATGTGTGGTACAAATGAACATGAAATAGATAGAAGGAAAAACACAAAAAAAAAGGCGGGGCACTCTGGCAGCCTGTGTGCTGGAGGAGCGCTACATTTAAAATATGCCCGCTGAGGTGCTGAATTATGTCTGGCTCCCCTCTCTACCACTGACCTCCACGTGCCACTGCTTGCCCATGGCGTTGACCACGCGACCCTCGATGGGTCTTCTGCAGGCACCACAGATCGGGACCCCCATCTTGTCGTGGCAGGGCAGACAGTACAGCTCACCCTTCAGCTCCCTTGCCTCGGCTGTCAGCTCCTTACTGCACCACGACACCACACACACGCCGTGAGAACGCAATGTCAACATCATGAGAACGTCTTGACACCATCATGGAAAGATCATGAGAACTTTATGACATTGTCACGCAAGAGAACCCGTTCAACCCGGCTGCATGGGTAACATGGCAGTATACCACTGCGCCGAGAGGAGGGCACCGACCTGCAGTTGCTGCAGTTGAAGTGGTCAGGGTGGTAGGGGTCATTCTTGAAGATGAGAGGCTGCTCCTCGATGATGGCATGGCACTTCTGACAGATGTACTTCCCAAGGCCGCGAGCCTTCTCTCGGTTGTGGCAGGGACGACACAGGTGTCTGGTTACACACAAGAAAGAACAATTTGCCTTCATCAAGTGACCCCTTCAATCATGCAGGGACTGTGTCCGGCCATAAACTAATACAACGGTTCAGTACAGCGACATGATGCTGATATGTACGGGATAAGATACCAGACTACCAGAGAGTGTCTATTGGAGTTTCAGTATGTGATGGTAGCCTGGGGTTCTAGATAACAGAATACAGGTTATAGAATAAATACAATATATGGGGCTGACCTGTTGTTCTAGAATCAAGAACACAGATTAAACATAGTATTTATATGGGGCTGACCTGTGGTTCTATATTAAAGACCACAGACTAAACACAATATATATATGGGGCTGACGTGTTGTTCTTGATTAAAGACCACAGATTAAAACACAGTATATATGGGGTTTACCTGTGGTTCTTGATTAAAGACCACAGATTAAAACACAGTATATATGGGGTTTACCTGTGGTTCTAGATTAAAGACCACATATTAAACACAGTAGTGTTGAGGCTGACCTGCCAGCATTCTTGACAAAGCCCACGTCAGCGAGCACTGCCTGGCAGATGTTACAGCAGAAACAGTCAGGGTGCCAGCTGTTGTTCATGGCTTTGATCACACGGCCGATGATGAACTCCCCTGAGAACACATGTCATCAAGTTTGATCTTCAGCAATCAAAAAGGCGGACAGGAGGGTCATAATAAGTATAAAACATCTATGATATCAAACAGTTGCCTTACTCTTTGTAGAGAAAGACCTCCGTTTTGCATGACTGTGCACGGTATTCATATACAATCATGACAGAACCTGCATCGATAACGAGCATTTGACTGATTACATAGTCAAAATAGATGTCAATGATGCGTTTCAGTGTACCTTAGAAACTTTTCATTTAGCAGAACAGCCAAAGCCTTGTAGAGTACCCACAGAGAGAATCATGTTTTTTGTGTACGCTCCTGTCCTTAAAGCGCACTAAGACTGCAATGCCACGATCTTAAGCGGGAGCTGAGACCACGCACAGGTCTCGTTGGGACCTGCACGTCTGTAACCTCTCTTTAAGCCCTGCTTTAAACGCCACATATTCAGCATTTCAGTCAACACTGCTTGACTTGGACCACGGATTGTCCCATTCCTTCCCTGCTTAAGATCCCTTCTCACTGAGCGTAAATATATGGTTAACAAAAAAAATGGCATTGTCATCTCTCAAGTATTACTTTGGCAAATCTAAGAATATCGGTTCTAAATGACTGCCCTCATGCATGTGCTGTATGAGACAATTTAGCTTTTGGACTTATTTCTGACCAATCAGGGCATCTCTTCTCTGATTGTCTTGGGGAATCAATCTAGCCTGTCAATCACATATATTGAAGGATATATATTTTTTAATAAAAAAAGAAGTTTGGTTGTACTGTTAAGTAATCGTGATATAAGATAATATAAGATTGTTGTTGATTGTCATATGTTTTGGCCATACGTTTTTATTTTGTGTTTTTACACGTTTACCTCTGTGGTGTGGTGTCTGTTGTGCTTTGTCTGTTTCGCATCGTTGTTTCCTATGTCCAATGCGTGTTTTATTGTGTAGGACTAACCACACTGATGACAGCAGGGGGCGAACAGCATCTGGAAGTCGTGCTCGCAGTACTTCCTGCCTTCAAACTAAAACACAACACACTTCCTGTTAGCAAATATAGGGAGAGGATAACATCACATTTCCTGCTGCTCAAAACTGCTGGGTGGGGGGGGCAGTGAAAGAGAAAGAAAAACCTCATAGAAGAGTCCCTCTGGGAACTGCTGGAAGCACTGAGCGCAGACGAAGCACTGCTCGTGGTACAGCTCTCCGTTGCTGTTCACAATCTTCTCCGCAGGAGCAAAGCCACTCTTGCAGCGCTCGCACGCTGCGTTGGCCAGGGCGTTAGCCATGCTGTCAATCAAAAAAACATTGGGAGTTCTACTTAGTAATTGATCAACACTGTAATCAAAATAAATTGACATGAATTCAGATACTGATGACGTCCTAATTAGGGAGCAGGTAGGGGTTTGGGCATCTTGCTAAAAGATGACAACAGGTAAGGTTGCGGAAACAGGGAATGAACCCAGCACTATTCGGATTGGAGTCAAACACCTAAGCCAAGGCTCAATAAAAACCTGCCACTGCACTGAGATAGCTTTGACAGGTAAAAAATATTTATCTGGGTTATATATTAAAAACATTGCTCGTTCGGTTGATTTCTCACTTATAGGGGACAACATTTTAAAAGTACATCTCGGACCTTGTAACTACAGTAATAATATTGATTCCAGAAATGTGGCTAAAATATTCTCAGAGCGACAAAAAACGGAGTTTGCAAGCCCTGGAAAGAATGACCGTAGTACTAGTATCCAAGATGTTTCTTTCTACCCAACAATGAAAACTATAATAGTCAGGGAACAACATGACTATCATTCGCGCACACACACACACACACACACACACACACACACACACACACACACACACACACACACACACACACACACACACACACACACACACACACACACACACACACACACACACACACACACACACACACACACACTAAACGTGGCGACTGGAATGACAACGTTTAGACGGTCTGTTGTAAATCTGTTTACACAAAACTCCTCCGCCAATACTGAGACGGCAATGAAATATTCAGCACAAGTCATAACCTAATTTGGGCATGAGAGTACACTACACCGAGTTGACATGTAGAGGCTTAATACATGAAATATGACAAATCGCCAAAACCTTTCAACTTTAAAAGGACGCTGGCCAAGTTAACGTAATGTACAGAATAACTGAGGATGAAATAACACTTTGGAGATAAAATGAGGATGAAATATCTTAACAGAACAACGTGAGGTTAAACTTAACTAAATAGATTTAAATGAGGATAAGCTTCACTTGATCTCATAATGCTTATCCTTGTAAATGATTTTGTAGCTTTCCTTCTAATTGAATACAAGTTACTATTTTCTCCAGATAGAATAACGTTAACTAATAACGAATTCCCCTGAAAATTTGCTTCATAAAGACAACAGCATGGAATGCTTACAGGATTATTTATTAACAATTTCCAGATACTCAATGTAAAATTCCATCGTTGTTGGCATCTTTTCAAGTCTATATTGTCATTGAACAAGTAAACTAATATAACGGGGCCTACGCTAAGCTAACATGGCTATCAGATCTAGCTGACATGGGAGTATTATACTCCTAAATGTAGTTATGTAGCAGATGATACATTACCTGCCTCCCGTCATTCCGACCACCCCAAGCATCACCACTACAACACCACGACGTTTTAAATGAACACCACCCGGACTAGGTTACTTTTACACTTCTAAACTCGGACCGAAAAATCGTTGGAAGAGTCGGTTCCTGACGCTCGCTCCAAGGCGTGCCGTCGTGAGACAGCCCAAATGAGCGTTTAAGAGAGAGGGCGGGACTTTAAAGCTACATAGGTTGCACGCCGATAGGCGTTTTGAGAGGGAGGGAGGGACATACGATAAAGGTATATCCGTTAACTTTATTTCTGTTATTCTTGTCTCGTCTTCTATTCATGTTCTTATTCTTCTTGCTCCGCGGACCGTTAAACTAGCGTACACAATGAATAGTAAGAGACCAAGTACAAGACCGGATATTACGTTACAGTAGATCGGTGTAACGTTACAATTCATGATCCTACATCCACCCACTCCCTGCCGCAGGGCTATGAACGAGGCCCCGCCCACTCTTAAGTCTGTTTATGCTTGACGCTCGGCCAGATGGGAAACGCAAATGGGGAAGTTTCAATTTTTCTGTAGCTTATTTTACCGTTGTTCTTTGGCAACGCACGTGTACGTTTCAATGCCAATAAAGCCATTTGAATTTTGAAGCCGCAACTCGTCCAAAGTTATCCATGCTCACACAACATCGGGAGCAACGCGGCCCTTATCTGTCTCGCTGCGGCTTGTAGGACATGGACATCCAACGTCCAAGTACTGTCACGTGATTCCACTTGCCACCCCCACTGACGTCACAGGCTAATGACTGAAACATGCATTTGTGAAATTAGTTTTTTGATGGGTCCACTCCTTAAACCAGGGGTGTTTCTAGGTTTCATAAACATCCGGGGCTTAGCCCAGACGGAAAATGAAAATGCCAAAATAGGATAGGTTAATTCACTTGAGGTGGTAAAAAGGTTATGTTTTTAAACTGTTTATTCTCTTGCAAGAAGGACTATCTAGACTAGGCTAGTACTTATAAATAATTATAAATATTTTTAATTTTATTTATTTTTTAACCCAAAAATTATATTCGGGGCTAATTAAACACAGGGTCTGTGATTAGGATGTCTGGGTTCAGGGTCTGCGTTCAGGGCCTAATCGACCAGGTAAACACGCGTCCGGCCGTCCTCCTCCGAGCTCAATACATTCATGATCCAAAATCTGACCGCAGCTGACCTCAGATCTGGTGAACTGGGCTTTTATTTCCTTCACTTCGTTTCGACCAATCCTGTTGCTGGAGGCAGTTATTTGCAGACAAACTAGACCAGCCCATGAACATTTTAAAATGTAAATACGCAGACATTTCTGTATAATTAAGGTGTATGACATCTCCCTCTGCTGGACAACAGTCTCGCACCAAACTACATTTTCCGTTTGAACCAACGTAGCACATTGATGCGAGACGGGCCAAGTGCCCCTGACTGCAGCCCGCAGATCGAGGAGGAGCTTAAATTTTCCCTAAATGTGGGCTGGTCTAAACGTTTAACCCATGGTTTCACCCTCGCGGGCGCCATCTGGTGGCGGAGATCCGGCAGCACATTCTCAAACGTCAATACAGCACAGCACAATGACTTACCGGTAATATGGAAAAAGGTTCATGCATTTGTGTGTTATGTGGTGCAATGTCGTGGTGCAGTGTGCAGGCAAATCTGGAGGGGAAAAGCAAAATTTAAATCAGGTTTCAATGTTTCACGAAACATATCTTACCAATGTGGTTTGGAGAATATTACCATGATAAGCAAAATATTGGAGTTTATTTAATTGTCCTCATATGTGGACGCCATGCACGAGGGCATGGCGTTAAAAAAAAGCTGAAAAACACTGCCTAAATGCTATTTTTCAAACGACCTCATGACATAAATATGAGGCCTATGCATGTTACTTCCATGAATATTTTAATGATCAACTTGTTGGTCTATCCATACATTAGTTTATAATGTACACGAACAGAGAGCGGCAGAAAAGCGCGCAGCATCATGGACTCGGACGGAAATACGTTCTCCCGCTATCTGCAGAAAGCGGGAGAACGTATTTCCGTCTGAGTCCATGATACTGCGCGGAATTTTCCTTAAATCTGGTCTGCCTTAAACGTTTAAGCCAGCCCAAATTTAAGCAAAATTTAAGCCCCTCCTCGATCTGCGAGCTGCAGTCAGGAGTTACTCAGACGGGTTGGTGGATTGAACGTGTTGTAGTAGCAGAGAATGGCCTGCGGGGTAGTATGTACATTGTTAAATACATGAATAGGCTTGAATTTAGTAGTAATATGGAGGTTTCATATTTTTACAAAATGGATTATGGGAACATTGCAGAATATGTATATCATGTATATTAAATGTATTGCAGGAGTTTAGCTTGACATTAACCAAGTTAAAGGACAATTAAATGAACCGCAACAAACATGTAGAAGTCAATGTGGGATTTTAATATATAAACAAAAACACTTGACAGAAGTTTAATAACATTTTGTAAAGGAAAGCAGAGGAAAACATTTTCCCAAATGAATCTTTTCAAAATGTCACCACCATTCCGAAAGCAAATGAAGAGGTTTGTGTAAAAGCAGTCCTCCCTGACCAGCTCTGTCCCTGACTCTAAACCCTGACTCTCAACCCTAACGCTAAACCCTCTGAGGGCAGGAAGACGCGCCTTCAGTGTAAAGGTTTGAACCACAGACAAGGAAGAAAAGAGGAAGCAGTAGAGAGTAGTGAAGTAGTGTGGTTAGTGACAGACGTGAGGGAAAGGCGTGTGGAAGCACACGGTTACAGGTGGGGTCAAGAGGATCACTCCCACTGGAGGTCATTGATCCATCAGCCTCAGACTGCTGAGCTCAGCAGGTCTTCTGGAGGACGAGGCTCAGATGAACTGAGGAGACGGGACCAGCAGGATGTCAGGATCAGGGCGGGTTTAGCTCAGGTGTGTCTACCCCCGACCAAACAGGATCAGGTGAGGTTCAGCTCAGGTGTGTCTGCCCGGACCAAACAAGGACAATGATTAGGTTAAATATTCAAAAGATGTAACATTATCTGAACCAAAGATAAGGCATTAAGGAGCAGGCAGGCTTTAGGGCGCCTTGCTCAAGGACGCATCACTGTATTCTGGGGACTTGAACTCGGCACCATTGGTTTGAGAGTTGAACCCCCAACCCCCTACCTAGTCCACTATGTCCAGATAATGCACATTTATGAAGAATCCTTGATGGTAGAGTCCTGGTGGTCCTCAGGATTTGCCTTCCAGATGTATGGCTTCTCCATCAGTTCTCCAGATTCCTGGTCTGGTTACAAACGTAGTTTGTCTCTAATGTAAGGTAACAAACACAGGAGTAGTCGGGCTCTAATGCAAGGTAACAAACACAGGAGTAGTTTGCTCTAATATCAGGCAACAAACACAGTAGTAGTTTGTCTCTAATGTAAGGTCACAAACACAGGAGTAGTTGGGCTCTAATGGCGCGTAACAAAGTAGCAGCTGTAGCTTGTCTAGTAAACAACCACAATAGTATGCCGTAACTTGTACTGGACAAACTAATCCTGCGTTACAACAAGTCCACTGTTTATTTTAGGCAAACTTACGAGGATCCTGGTTAGTGGAGTGATGTCGTCCTCCAGAGTCTTGGCTCCTCCATCAGCTCTCCTCAGCCCGAGTCCTGGTCTGGAACAAAAAGCGCGAGTCTGGCCCTAAAGTCTGGTAACAAACATGTAGTGCGTCTTATTTTTAAGCCCTTTATTTCCAGTTTGTTTGGTTAATACAAACTTACAATCTTTGTTGGTAGAGTGATGGTCATCCTCCAGATTCACGGCTCCCCTACCAACTCGCCTCCGCTCCAGAAACACGTTCTAGTAAGAAAACACAGCGGTAGTTTGTTAACGCATGTCAAAGTAACAGCTGTATTTTGCCCTTTAAGTCAACCATGCAAGTAAATACAAACTTACGAGGAATCCTTGTTGGTCGATTCCTAGTCGTCCTCCAGCGTCTCAGCTCCTCCAGCAGCTCTCCTCAGACAGAGTCCTGGTCTGGAAAAAACAGCGGAAGTCTTGCTTCAACATGTGGTAAAACAGATGTAGTCATCTGGTATATAATGGTACAAACGCCGGTAGTTTGTGGTAGCAGTATTCTACAAGAAGTGGCAGTGAGTGTGATGATCACTTCAGAGTCGAGCTCCATCTACCCCACGACTGACGTCATTCACCAGGCAGGCCCTCCACCAGCTCCTCCACCAGCCCAGGGCCTTCAGCACGGCTCCTCCATCAGCTCCTTCAGCCATGGATTCCTGGTCTGGTTTCAAACACAGTTGGTCTCAGCAGTAAATCACCTGGGACACAACACACCCCACCTCCTGTATCTGAGGTTCACTTGTAAAATGGAAGACAAATTTAAACACTTAAATTAGACAACGTCTGCAGATTGTCGCGTTCAGCAATTCATCCACTACGGTCGTAGCAGCACTAGTAACATTAATGGCTCATATGACTCTTGCATAACCCCCGTATGAATTAACTCACAGCTTGGCACAGATTTAAAGTCATAAGATGATCAAAACCAGACCTAAACTACCGTGGATTTTTGTGTTTCAGATGAGCTTGGTGATGGTTACCCTCTGGTCCAGTGCTGCAGGCCCCTGGTCTCCAGCCTCAGTCTCCGGTCCACCCTGGCACCACAAGCCTCCGGTCCCCAGCCTCTCAGCCTCGCCTTTCAGCTACAGCAGCAGGTATATATCAGCATTTGCCCAACAATAAACTTATTTGACTCATCCGAAACTGAGTTACACAATTAATTGAACTATTATTTTATAACTCAAGGCCAGAAAAGACTTGAGACCAGACATGAGCATCCCGTTTTTGGGAATGAAGACAGAGCAGTCCACAAGTTTAAAGAAGGTGTTCAGGCCATGCATCGAAACTGACCTGAGAAGACTACTCACACAGCACTGACCTGTTCTGGAGGACTTCTGACAGGAGATGGAGGTCTGGCTCTGGGTGAGGAGGTGGAGGTCTTGCTCTGGGTGAGGAGGCAGACACCTTGGGACAAACTACATGTTACCTTTTTAACCTTGTACAGTTCTAGAGTATCTTCTACTGTAACATGTGGAAACGACGGCCATTAGTTTAGCTTTGATATTATCCAGTTGGTAACTCTGCACCAAAGTCGTTGTTTAACGTCATTCCATTGGGTAGGGTTTAACTTCTGTGGCAATTAATGACAGCAGATATTTAGAACGTACAAAAGCTGAAGTAACAAAGAACACTGAGTATATTTGATTTAATATCGATACTGCTTAGCCATATTCAGGTGCTGGGTTCCGTTGAAGAAATGTCAAATTATCTTCCACCTTGAAATGATTTTCAGCCTTCCCTGATGTAAAAAATTGACCCGCAAGTAGAACGCTGTTTTGTACTCAGTGAGAGTCCCAGCAACGTCATCGTGGTTAAAAGTACGGCGCAACCATCGGAAATTATCAACATATTGTACGACGTACGTCTCAGTATGTATTTGATATCAAACTTTAGTTGTTTAAGATAGGGGCAACAATTCCCAATGGAAACCGAAATTGTTTCCGTTGGCAACGCCTCAAGGTTACTCAAATACATCAAGAACGTTCCGCCAGATTCCCTCAGGGGACTCCCGTCAAACTAAATGCCAGGTGGTTTCTTATGGTCGTCAAGACTACAACGTTCTATGCTAACCATTGGGACTAAATCAAGTGACCGCACTCAACCTTCCACGGCGGGAAGCACAAACCGTCCGACTGGAATCCGAACATTCCGGCCGGAACAAACCAAAGAAAAAACCGAACCAGCGCCTCACCTTGAGCTGAACGGAGGAAGATCCTGAAGTCCAGCGATGGTCTTCATTAAAACACAGCCAACAGACTTACCTTGAGGAGATCTGTTTGTTGCTGTTGGTCATTAATACTATTCAGTGTACCTTTACATTATTATGCACCCAGTGTGTACAAGTTATATCACTCAAAACCATACGAAGAACCAAACTACCATGTACGTCCCACAACAACTTTAACCGTAAAATCCGGGAATCATTCATTACAAAACCGTGTCTACATTTTACAATTATCTAGCTTATTCAGGGTACAAACCATACAGAGCAAATCTAAACGTTGAGCTCACAGAGAGCCGACCATAGCCCTGCAATGTCACCCTGACCGCCTCATCACCAACAGCAAATCATGCCAGCCAGCCAACACATGTACAGCTCCAGTGGGAAGTGGGCATCTGAGTGAAAGGACTGCCCATAATAAAAAGAAGCCCAATTCCTGAACTATCCAACCATCTTCATGGCTTAAAGATTTACAAACTTGACAATTCCATTGTGTTCTAATGACCTTAGTCTGCTCCCTCGTTACTTATAAAACTCGACATCTCCATCACTAGAGTGTTGCATCCTACTCATGGGGGTGTGGTCTGAGTGAGCAGAGATGCATGCTGGGATACAGTGCTGTCTGAAGTCCTCAGTTCCATAGACACGCCCCTCAGGAGAAACCAAGTGTTTGAGAATCTGTCGTGACATCAGTTACATGAGCTGGAATATCCTTCAAGATGGCGCCAGGATTCTCAGAGGAGAAAGGCCACGAGGAAGATGTGTGGGTTCTTCCTCGCAGCCAGTGGAACACAACAACGGTCTTCATCAGAGTACCATGGAACACTTTGAAACATTCTCCTCTTTACACCTTGAAGCCCCAGTGAAGGTTTCCTTACCTCCTCAGATGAAGAGCACAACTTCAGCTCGAAGAGCGCACTAGCTGGAGTTCCCGGATTGGTTCTTCAGCTAGTCCTGTCCGAACCAATTACAGTTTAGCCTGAGAAGACGTGCAACTGAGAGCAAGACAAGATCCACAGGGCTCTCCATCAATCCAGCCTGGTAGGAAGAGCCGTCTCATTACAGGTCTGAAGGTCATCTTGAATATCCATTTAGGTCCCTTTCCAACGTCAGACTCTCCTTGTGGAATTCCTTTTGGTGTCCATCCTCCATTGATCCTGATTGGTGCAGTCCTAGTTTGAAGTCACTGATCTGAACACTGATCTGAACACCGCTTGCATCCTTTTACACTTGAGTTGGATACTGTCCTTCCTGCCCAGTGTGTTGGATCTCGCTCCGGCGCATCGCTCAGGGCTCTTCATGTCTACTGGAGGCCCTCAAGTAAACATGTGGCCGTCCATCAGGTATGATTTAGTTGACCATTCCAATATCCCAAGCCAATCACACAGAGCCCCCGTATGATAATGATCACTGTCAAAGCAAGCCACACACACACACACACAGTGTAAAAACCTCATATCAAATAACATTCCATCATCCCCCCCCCAGCTCTCCTGCCAGGGCACCCATGACAGAACAACCAATGTCTCCAGAGACGTAAATTATGCACAACATTCTTCAGTGGCGTCCCACATTGGTGATGGATTATGCTTGGAGTCTCCAAAATGTGTCCCAGGTTGATTCAACATCTCTGAAGTCATGTCTTTGTAGTCCAGTTTCCCGAATGAGGGGCCTTCACAGATGCAAACGGTGCAGCTTTAGTCAGCCTGAGGACAGGAAGGAGATCATCTGTTCAGAAGACCACCCAGTGGAGGGGGGTGGCTCTTGAGGAGCAGGACCCATATGGGGATGGCCCCAAATAAGACCTTCTTGGAAATGAAACTGTTCCTGAGGAGTCACGATGCCTGGAGGGGACTGTTGAATGTGTTCCATGGTTCTCTGTGTCAGACTGAAGTTGTGTTTTAGTCGTTGAGATGAGGAGCCCCCTCATCTCCCCCTGGTGTTTCTCCTTCTGAATCCCTGTCTCCATCTTTAAGAACATTCCAGTCCATGTAACTGACGACACGACAGTTTCTCAAACACGCAGTTTCCCCTGAGGGGGCGTGTCTACAGACCTGTAGACTCGAGACAGCTCTGTACCCCAGTATGCACCTCTGCTCACTCAGACCACACCCTCATCAATAAAGATGCAGAGCTCAGGAGAGTAGAATGAAAGAAGACTGAAGATATCAGAACCCAACCCATTACTCCAGCTTACAACAATAACAATAACATTTTAACAAATCATTAAAACCAACATAAACCAAACACCTAAGTAACCCATGAACCAATAAAACATCTTACTACTCAGATCATCCTTCAGGTAACAGGTTATCTCACCAGGAAGCCAAAATACATCAATGTGCCCAAGAGTAATGAGAAATTAATGACTTACAGTTTGCAGTTATGCTTCATGGTTAAGTTGGGATACTCACAGAACTGCAGTTAATCCATGATAGAACTTTGAAGGAAGGAACAGTTTACTCATGGTCCAAATTTCAAACGAGAGTTAAACCACCACAATCCCCGATTTCCTTCACACATTATCAGTGATTTATATACAACATACAAGTCACATCAGTTGTACTTTGCCACACAATTCTACTCACATCAGGTTCAGATGAGATGCTCCTCTTTATTTAAAAAAGTCTTTAACCTGTGAAACTGGAAGAGATGTTAAATAAGTCACAACAGACCTCAAAAACAGACACAAACAAATGTACTGTCCGGTTCCCTTTTAAGTGAAACGCACCAGATGCAACCAATTAACTAATTAAGAAAACCACCTGGCAGGCGAGCTGCGGCAGGTGAGCTAAGCTAAGCTAGCTGTGGTCTTCTTGGTAACAGTGAGAGGCTATTTCAGCTCTGTGTTTGATCTGAAATGACCTCCCTCATTTTAATTAAAGGGATGAGTCTGATTTGACTGATTTAGATTCAAACTTCAAAACGAAAAAAGTCTTCATTCAATTCACCTTACTGTGTACGCAAGTGAGTGTGTGTGTGTGTGTGTGTGTGTGTGTGTGTGTGTGTGTGTGTGTGTGTGTGTGTGTGTGTGTGTGTGTGTGTGTGTGTTAGATAAGGAAGCTTTCATCAGAGACCAGAGAAACTCATTCACTGGTTAAACTTGAGTCATCGCCTACCACCACACACACACACACACACACACACACACACACACACACACACACACACACACACACACACACACACACACACACACACACACCATACAGACACACACAATACACCATATAGATTCACACGTTTGTCGGAATTTCTGCCTACGTTGCCAAGTAAAGATGGGCGCGCATCTCCACATGGCCCTCTGGTGGAAAGCGCAAGAGACTATTTATATGGGACATTTATTTTTGCCGTAAAAAAAGACTAAACCCATCCCTGTATGCCACTTGATAAATGTGTCACATCTTCCCATATTTAAGGCATATTTTATACATTCATACATTTTAAAGCGTCCTGCCGGTATAACTACGGTAATGTTTTCAAAACCCTAGTCCTTTTACTAATAATGTGAAACCATTGCATAATAAACTATTCCACAACCCTTCAGATATAATAAACCTTATGACTGAATATCATGTGAACAATGGTATTAGTTTATCTTTATTCAAATGGTCCGCTTCACTCTTAACATTCCATTTGGATGTGATTTTCAGAGCAGCATAAATACTGAATATTTATACATGTCAATGTTTCAACACAAGCATTGTTCTTATTTTTTTTTAATAATATAAATACTTTGTGCAAGATCCCAATACTGGATTTAGATATGGTCAGGACTGGGTATAATTATTTTTTAAGAAGTCATTTCCCTTCCATGAACAAATAAATGAATAGATTATGAATGAATTATCTAACAGTGGTCAGTAGTTGGTAATGTCGTCTTGGTAGTGACCCTGAGGGATGTGTCCGCTACGCCATTATAACATGATAGGACAGTCACACACAAATAAAGGAGGGTTCATGGTCTTGAAACGTAAAATGGTCCGACCATTATTCCTCTCTGACCTCTCCTTCTTAAATACACAAAACAAGAACGCTAATTTCAGTGCTGGGTCAACTGAGGACAACCGCATGACTTTGTGGGACCTCAACTTCTGGAAGTCCATTTAGTAATTGAAGAAGGAAAAACATCACATATATAAATCAAAATGTACGTTGGGCTGTTTTCATTCAGTCCCAATGGGACAAAATATAAAATAGCCACGCATTCACCTGTAATGGTCAGACGTTGGCAACTCAAATATTACAGCAGATATTCCAGATGATAGATCATTTACCGATGCAAAACATGAATGTCCGCATTCCACCCTCTACTCTCTGTCAAGCACCACCTTCTAGAAGAGTCAAAACATAACTTGGACAATAAGAAAAAAATGTAACCCTGTTGCAAAACATGTATATTCCATCAGTTTTACACCTTCTCAAGACCATCTCAGACCCAATACAAACAAGCAGAGGTAAACCCTAGGACATTTGCCTCAATGTTAACAATAACTGTGCCACCCCCACACCCAAAATGACAAATTACTTTTATTTCGAAAGCAGCGGTTGATACATCACATATATTCCCATCTAGATAGACACAAGCTTAGCAAACTGTGTGCTTCCTGGTCAAAGAGGATAAGCCTAGCATTAGCTTAGCAGTAGCATGAAGACACTGCACTGGGATGGGGGACAACAGCCAAGCAAGCTCCTGTCAGATTGTTTCATAACCTGGCGGACGTTATGTTGTGCAAGAATACCAGACCGTACAAATGAGTCCCATGGTGGTTAAGCATCCGATGCCAAGGAGTTTGCAAGATGACACACTGAATGACAAACTCTGATCTAATGTTTTCCATCTCAGAGAAGTGGAGGTTTCGACCCTCTGGTATTAGCGTTTTCTCCTAAAGAAGTTGTGAACCGGTTAAGAGTTCTGTTTGGGGTGGACATCAGCTTGATACATATGCGGGGTGCAGATAAGGCCCTGGAGCAGGGGTCAGGGGGAAAACAGCACCTCAAAGAGTAGGCCAGGGAAGGAGCGGGGCAATCAATGATTTGGTTTAGTCAATTCTCACATCATCCAGTTGAAAAAAAAAAATTAGTGTAAAAGCAGCACTGAAATAAATATCTTCAAATCAACCATTTCGCCTAGGCACGTGTGAACTAGCACGCACGCACGTAAAAAGCGCTCCCTCTCCGCGTGTCTCAGTAGCACGTAGCATGACTGGGTTAGCCTTCTGGTTCGGGTGATCCCAGCTCCTTGATTGGTCCAGATTCCGCACCAGCGAGAGTCTTACGTGTGATTGCTGTTCTGCGTTGAGTTTTTGTTAGGGGCAGAGTCCACGTGTTTGCTGGGGGCGGAGTCAGCATGCGTGTTGAGGGCGGAGTCTGACAGTCTGTGTGCGATGCAGTGTGTGTGTACGGGGACAGCGCCGGGCAGACAGACCACGTCGGGGCAGCTGAATGTGTTGTGACAGAGGTGACAGCCCCGCTTCTCAGACACCAGGATGGGCTTCTTCCGCTCCTTTAACTAGATGATCAAAAAACAATGTTTAGTCATTTATCTGTGTTTTCTTTATTTGGTTTACTTCACTGCATCGTTGTTCTGTCTCCCACACATAAATTGCATGGGGTACTGATTAAAAAAAGGCGATATATTAATCAAATGCATTATTATTATTTCACACTGTAATACAGGATATAATCTGAATTATTTATAGATGAGATATGATACGCTGATGCTATTTGTCAAGATATTCCTTGACCGATATTCACTCCCGTATATTTGGAATAAATAGGGGGACAAGCTGATTGTTTGAGGGGTTATTTTATAACCAAGTATTATAGTGTAATTGCATTAGTATTAACAGTGATCCTTTCTAGCTTTACGTCTGTTTTGACTGTACTGCGGACAAGTCAGCGTCGTATTTTCAACCCGTATTTTGACCCCTCGTATGTGGACTCCAGCCCCTTAGCGGGAGTGTTAGCGAGGCCCACCGGAGGAGGACGATGTGCAGAGAGCCGAGGCTGTGGCGATGCGCTACTCACCCTGTCGTGCAACAGTTGCAGGTTCTCAGCACGGGACAGGCCCAGCGCCAGGCGAGACGTCCTGCTAGCGTGCACACTGGTGCGCACAGCCCGGCCCAGGAAGGGCTTGAGCAGCTGCAGGGACCAGCCCTCCGGGAGCACGCTCAGCACGCGCACCGCGTCAAACCGCTCGCCGTGACGGTTCAGCAGGTCCACGGCGGCCATCTCAAGGTCTCCTCGTCTCTCCTCTGCACCTCCACCTAGATACATGTCCAGAAGGAGGTGGAGGAGCTGCTGTCTGCAGGCTGCGCCCTGGGAGGAGGAGGAGGAGGCCCAGAGGCAGTAGGCCTCCGCCGATCTGTAGTCCTGGAGCTGGTGGACCAGGATGTCCAGCGCCTTTCCGTGATCCTCCAGCTTCCCGTGGAGCGTGGCACGCTCCAGCAGCAGCTGATCACAGCCCTCCATCTTACCTGGGACAATTATAACACCTTTATTATACATATGACACTAATTCTACTTAGATTAAGGGTATTGAGCAGACCCTTCTGTCCAAAGTGACTCACAACCATGCATACACACATTCACAGTGCGAGGAGAGGAGTGCCGCGAGGAGGAGGAGAGAGAAAGTATGAAGAGGAGGAGGAGAGGAGCGTAGGGGTAGAGCAAAGGTATGAGGAGGAGTATTTACATTTAGGGCATTTAGCCCTAAGTCGCTTTTATCCAAAGCGACTTAGTAATAAGTACATTAGGCATAGGAAGTGAAACAATATATCGCTGTCAGTACAGTAAACATGTCCATAGAGCCAAGTGCAAGTACTAACAATCGCTAGGCTAACCCATTCCCCGTGCACAGCAATGATAGCAGCTACTGCAGATGCTGCACAACTAAGTACAATAAGTGGTGCAGTAGAGTAGAGGGAGTAGTAGAGTAGAGGGATGAACATGACATGAAGAGTTATGGGTGAGGAGGCTAAGAGCGAAGGTATGAGAAGGAGGAGAGGAGTGGAGGGAGGAGGAGAAGAGTGGAGGGGAGGGCAAGACGAGTAGGAGTGGAGGGGTGAGGACAGGAAGGGGAGAGGACGGGCTAGGAGGTTGAGGGAGATGTGTGGTGGTCAGCAGACCTAGTAGAAGCTGGACCCTGTAGAGGTTGGACTCCCTGAGGAGGGCCTGAAGCCTCTCCCGGGCGAGGGAGAGCTGGCCTGGGGCCGGGGGAGGAGCGCCCTCTAGCAGAGACAACACCTGCTCCAGGTACAGCACGGCAAGGAGGCTGTGGAACTTCTCCTTCTACACACACCACCGAGACGAGAAAACACACCCAATCAGACCCAGTGTAAAAAGTAAAAGGACAGTTGTAGCATTGAAAGGATAAACATTTTAAATAATGATAAACTATATTAAATATGCAGGAAATATGTCGATACACACTCTATATGTATATGGGGTCCTGAGTGTCATCTATCAACCACATACACAAATAGCTTTTTAAGACAAGTAACAAAAACATTGTAATCCGCGACAGGTACAATTCATATCGCCTGATTAAAAATATCAGATAGCCTTTGTTCTGCAGGTGTTTATCGTACAACACAAGGAAGAATGTATCAGGGAGATTTTATTCCAAAGAGGAAGTGGACATTTGACGCACAGGTACTACATTTCAACAGTTTTTGCAAACCTTTATTTTAGTTTTTGTGGTTTTCGGATTGGAAAATAAATTTATGTTAAAGGGACTCTCACCTTTGTTGCATTTTTACACTTTTTTTGGATAACACTCTAATATGCAAGACAGACCCACCAGGAGTAAAAACAAACAATTATTTAACATAATATTTAGTGAAAACTTCAACCAATAAAATTCTTCGGACCGAAGGACCTTATTGGCCGACAGACCTGTCTGTTTGCTGCATGGATATATAAGGTTTTCCGTCTGCTTCTTGTGGCGCATTTGGGCCCGTGTCATCAAGGCGCGTCCTCAACTAGAGGGTTTGTTTTGATTCCACGGCAGACAGTAGCGAGTAGCGACCGTAGCGACTGACGATGGCAGACCAAAGTGGTCCACGGCGTACTGAAACTGCAACTGCAGTCCGATTAGGGGACTCATCTCGGACTCGGACTCACAGAGTTACCCTCCTCTGGAGCCTCAGGAAGACCTCCAGACTGTTGGCCACCAACTGCACCATTCAGTCCGATTAGGGGACTCATCTCGGACTCAGACTCACAGAGTTACCCTCCTCTGGAGCCTCAGGAAGACCTCCAGACTGTTGGCCACCAACTGCACCATTCAGTCCGACAAGGGGACCCGATTCGGCCTCAGAAGCCAAGTGGTCCCGCTCCCCTGGATGATTCTCAGGACCTCCAGACCGTTGGCAACCAACCGCACCACTCAGTCCGATTAGGGGACCCGTTTCGGACTCAGACGCGAAGTTGTCCCGCTACTCTGGAGCTCCAGGAAGACCTCCAGACCGTTGGCACCCAACCGCACCACTCAGTCCGATTACGGGACCCATTTCGGACTCAGACGCGACGTTGTCCCGCTACTCTGGAGCTCCAGGAAGACCTCCAGACCGTTGGCACCCAACCGCACCACTCAGTCAGATTACGGGACCCATTTTGGACTCAGACGCAACGTTGTCCCGCTACTCTGGAGCTCCAGGAAGACCTCCAGACCGTTGGCACCCAACCGCACCACTCAGTCAGATTACGGGACCCATTTCGGACTCAGACGCGACGTTGTCCCGCTACTCTGGAGCTCCAGGAAGACCTCCAGACCGTTGGCACCCAACCGCACCACTCAGTCCGATTACGGGACCCATTTCGGACTCAGACGCGACGTTGTCCCGCTACTCTGGAGCTCCAGGAAGACCTCCAGACCGTTGGCAACCGCGGGACATTACACATACGCCGCATTTTCCGTTTCACGAAAAAAGGACATCTTACCCTTTTTAGCCTTAGATTAAAATCAGTTTAACCAGGAGACCATGAGAGAGAGTTAAGTGTCTGGGACACGTCGGTTTTGTTAGAAAATTTGTCAAGCTCCTGGCCAGTGGTTGATTTTGATGTCCGTGTCCAATAGGGTTAAGCTTCTTGGATACATAGTATAACGCCAGTTTCTGGCGCATTTTATATAAAACATCCCTAATTATAATTATAAAGCTCCTATACATTGACTTTACTTAAAAATAATCACATAGGTCATGCTTATGGGGATAACACACCAAACTCCTTCCTGAAGCTCTCACCCAAAAATGCATTTTCGTAAATGTGCTTTTCCCCCCTTCAGCCCTTTCCCCGTTCTACTATAGAACCATGGCGTTGCAACATGGTTGCCTCCCTGGAAGACTCACTATCTAGATATAAAGGGCTCAAACTAAGGTAAAAAATATATTCACATTCCCATGGGATTATACATGATTATTGAAATGTTCCATTTCTTCTGCATTTCCTCCAACCACTATATTCTATACACTGGTCCTTTAGTAGAAGGTTAGCACACAACAGTTACCTTAATGCGTCTTTCCAACACCAGGTGTTCCAGGTATAGGAGGCGGGCAGGGCTGTGCTTCTCAAGGTAAGTGATGACATCATCAGGCATTGGCTGACCCGATTGGTCCTTGCCAGAAGACCTCTTGGTGAAGATCTGGACTCCTACCTTTGAACAATAAAGTCAGAATGATTCAGATAAATAATTCAGAAAAATTAGGGAATGTTTCTGTACAACGATGTCAAAGGAAAGTACTATTGACGTAGTAGTAATATTGATCCTGTATGTCCATACCTTGGGGTCTCTCTTCAATGCCCAGTCGCTGTACCTCCAGACCAGGTCCAGATTAGGACAAAAGGTGAGGAAGTCCACTATGTATTCATACAGGTCCGGTCGGGTCGAGTCCTGCAGCTCCCCATCCGCCACACGGATCCACAACTAGACCACAATACATAAGATACATTTTATACTACCTAGACCACAACTAGTGCATAACTGTCTGCTGCTAGGAGAGTTGCGGTATACCTGCAGAGCAGCAGAATCCTGGCCATTGCAGCGATACAGGAGACCCAGGGCAAAATATCTGAGAAGAGACGAAATATTTTGCATTTGAAGAAAGACTGAGAGGGAAAACCACGAAGAACACATCAAAGGCAAGGCCATGTCAACAAACACTGACTAAATTTAAAATAACAATTTTTGAGTCAAAAGGTTTTATGTCTATACTAGCATTTTTCCTGCCTTCTCTCATGAACATGCCCATTCCACTTACAAGGCCTCCAACGTCCGGATCACGTCAAAATCATAAGTCAGATCCCGCGTACTGATGCGTTTCTCCCAGCTACACTACACCTCACCGGAGCTTTCACACAATCCATACACAGTTGTTTATGGCAGAGTGAAGTCCAAATACAAGGTCCCTCCATACCAATGTTCCCTCCCTTTTTTTTCAGCACTGAGCCAAAATTTATTTTCTATGCCCACATTTCAGCACTGTGAGCAATACGCGACCACGTGAAAATGAGTGGTCGAAAATGACCACGATCCTGCGTTAGCCATGGGGGATTCAAAGAGATGACAGCAAATGCATGTCTACAAGGTCGATATTTATTTAATATCCTTTATAATAGTTGGACTTTGGGAACATTTTTTTGATGCTGTTTTACTGATGCTGTTTGTCAGTTTAGTTGAAGTTTATTATGACTGGTTCACTGGTTTTGTCTGATAATGATATAAAAAATAAAAGTATCCAAGGGGTTTAGTAATTTCTCTTATGTCATAGTTTTATCCTACCTGGACCATCTTTTGTGTCAGTTTGGACTGTTTCCTCTATCCACTCACGTTTTCTGGGGCACCTGCTCTGCCTTTCTTTTCGCCATGGCATGCGCATAGCCAAATTATGGCCAAAGTGGGCCAGTGCCACTATGATTGACAGCTGGCCCACCCTATCAGAAGTGCAAAATTGTATGTAGGCGGTGACAGCGTTGAGCCCAGACAGACAGGCTGCCGCAGCTCTGCTGTTGCGTTAAATTAAAAGTGTGTTAAATGAAAACAACGAAGCATAGTATGCGTTGATCGCCGACTAATATAAGACCAGGCAAAACGTGAACTTGTAGCCGTCTGCATTCGGTATATTCACCGGGGAATAATTAAGCGGGCAGTGGGTTTTGTTGTGACTGAAGACATGAGTTCAGCTGGCATATCTCGCAAAATTCTGGAAGTGATCGAGCCTCTGCAGCTCGACCATCACTGCTGCTTCAGGCTGGTGACGGGCATCTCCCCCCCCTCTCCAACCCTCCCGCTCCTCCTCCCAATTCAATTCAATTTTGGGAAAATTTCTTTACTGCCTATATCAAAGTAAAAAAATAAAATGTAAAAAATGGTGGCCCACCCTACTTCACTAAAGTCCACCCTGATGAAAAATCCTGCCTACGCATATAATTGCTGGAGCAGGGCCCGCCAAGATTAGCCTGAAGGATACTTTGTATGTTAACATTCTAACGTACATCCGGCTTGGGCACCAGACATGTCAGTATTTTAAATGTTTATTACCAAGCCAACATCGCCTCTGATGCACAGATCGTTAACCCCTGAAGAAAGATCTATTGCGCGGCCACTTCGACTGGCCTGCGCGGCCGCGCACACACAGCTTAGAGGGAACGTCGCTCCCTATACATACTTGCTGTGTTTCTCCAGCCAGGGAGCGCTGTCAGCCAAC
This sequence comes from Gadus macrocephalus, assembly GCF_031168955.1. Classification (NCBI taxonomy): domain Eukaryota; kingdom Metazoa; phylum Chordata; class Actinopteri; order Gadiformes; family Gadidae; genus Gadus; species Gadus macrocephalus. The sequence continues at coordinate 12,488,103 of NC_082395.1, forward strand.
AGGCAGGTGTTGTCTGAGGCCAGCAGGTCCAGTAGACTCTCGTGGTCCTGCTCAGCATACAGCTTCAGCAGCGCTGTGTCCACTTCCTCCCGGGACGCCCTGGAGGCCTCGGTACCACGGACCTGTACAAACACACACACACTGACTCACACTCGCACTGATTTCACAGACACTTGAATCCAGAGTGACTTGCAATTTAGGTCGATGACAATCAAAGCACATAATCAAAATTGAAGCTGCTCCAAAACATATCTACGGTACAGGAAGGTGAAGGTAGAGCATGAAGGTAGAACATGAAGGGTGAACCACGGCGCCCCTCACCGATCCTAGGTAGGAGATGAGGAACCTCTTGCAGCGCAGCCCTTTCTCCAGGTCGCCCTGAGCCAGGTGGTTGAGGTCTGCGAAGGGGTGCAGTGGGGGGTGGCAGCGGGTGAAGGAGGACGTGGGGGGCAGCAGGAGGGGGTAAAGGGAGATTAGCTCCCTGACGTCCAGCTCTCCTTTCCTGCGGACACACCACAGAATCAAAACATGCATTCGCCAAGGTATAAAAGTACAAGGAATACAACTTGGGGGAGGTGGCAGTATCCTAATCTAGAGTAAATAGTCAAAAATAACCACAGCGGTCCCATCACTTAAACAACGAGCGTTGCAGTGAAACGTGACCAGATGACCCCACCTGAAGTATTCTTGTGCTTCCTGAAACTGGAGCTGTCCAAACTGGATAAAGCCGGCCTGCTGTAGGATCCGTCTATGCAGGATCTGGTTCAACAAAAAAATATTATGTTCAACATATCACATTGCCTTGTTGAATTTTTATGTTTTTAAACATGTATGCAATACGTTTCGTGTAACTGCAAGACAAACCACATGAGCAGCTGGTTAAAGGAGCGCCACACTGCACCTTTTCCAACCACTTCAATTCAAAGCTCACGCTGTCTGCTCTGTAACAAAGCTTGGTGAGTCTTGACCTCATCGTCACAGCGATTCCTGCACCGTGTTGAATGCAAAGTCTGTTTGAAAACACTACTGAAGGCTTGCCAGTGACATGACTTCAGTATAATTTATCAGAATGTTATCAATAAATTGTTTTTTGTGTCGGCAGCATGCCACACCCATAGTTGATCGCAGGACACTCATGTCTGCTATATGGTAACACCACCTGTCTTATTGTCCGCTACTCTCCGTGTCGAGAGGGAATGGCATAGACGAGGATTGCCCATATATAAATGTATACATACTGAGTAGGGCTGGGCGATTAATCGAATTTTGATCACGATTCCGATTTAAGCATCAAACGATCACAAAACTATTATAATTGAATTTTCGATAATTTTTTTATTTAATGTTTTATAGAAAGAGCAGAAAAGAACAGAAAGAACAGCTGGATGCATATCTGTACATTATTTTAGATTTGAACATTTTCTTTTTGACCATTTTGTGTATTTTTTTTAGCCGAAATTTTCTCAGTTACAAAATGTTGTTTTTGGAGAGACATGATGAATGAATACATCATGTTTTCAAACTCAAAAATAATCGCTTCAATAATCGTGATTTAAATATTGACCAAAATAATCATGATTGAGTAAACTGAGTACATACTCTGATGACTTGCGCTTCAGACAGGGTTTCATAGTCTGGACACTATTCTCAAGGAGGCTTCCAAATGATCATCAGTCATAGGGGAACGGCATTTGGATTTAATAATCTTCATGTGGGAAAAGGCTGACGCAAATAAATAAGTAGAGCCAAATAATGCAGTCTAGGAGGTATCACATTTCCTCAGGTTTGGATACTTTCCTCTGAGTAAGTTCCAAAATTGTCGATGAGCCCTGGACTTAAGCTCAATATCAGCTTGTCCATCAAAATCTCATCCTCCAATCAGATGAGTTCAGGTGGAACAGTGCTGAAATTTGCAATTACATCTTCCCTAAATGGAAGCCACATCAATTAAGCGATGGCTCGAGTAAAGCGAAGTCTTAAAAAGAGGTTGTCAAAGTGTGTAGCTAGCACAGTCAACTTTCGGTGCGTCTCAAGCTCTGATGCAAGGTTTTTGAAGTTCCACAAATCATGGCAATGCAACTTTGAGGATATATGTTGCATTATTCGTTTGAAAGCATTAAATGAGCTGATGAAATTGACCAGTTTTTTTTTTCTTTGAATTAGTTATTTTCCTTGCAGCTCTAAAATAAGCTTATTCAACTTGGTAAAAAAAATGCCACGTCTAACAGCCATTTAGTGTCATTAAGTTGCGTGTACTCTGAGTTTACTCTCAAGGAGAAAGCCCTTTATCTCCGGACAGAGTTCTCCAGGGGGAAAAGCCAGCTTGGTGATTGGCTCCCGCAAAAAAGCGTATCGGAAGCAGAAAGAACTGTATTGCTCTTTTCCGGACCCTTCTGCAGGGCGAACTCAAATCGCCGGCAGAATGGGCGGGGCTACCCAGTGCGGGGCTACCAATGTTTAGCAAAAGGGTCCGAGTAGTTGCAGTCAGCCTCCTCCAGATGTGAACAAAACAGTCATCTTTGAAGAGGTCTCGCTTGAATAAAACATGCGATAATGGCATTTTTCTCTGTCATGTTTAGCATTTTAGCACATAATGATTGTTGGTGCATCATGCAGGGGTAATGAAGGAAGTCGGGGTAAGCATCGTCCTGCCTGCATTTGTCAATTAATCCATTAAAGCGGGCAACCATTGGTCTATTTCTAGACCCACACACACCTGGAAGCGGTCCCTGGGGATGTTGGGCTGGGCTCCTTCCGTCAGCACCAGGGCCTCCTCCACGCGGTCTCCCGACAGCAGGTCCTGGATCTGCTGCTCCAGGGGCAGCGGGACCAGCACATACACTGCCTTGGTGGAGGCCAACACCACCTTACCTACAACACACATACACGTGGATACACACGTGGGTCAGCTTAGCTCAGGAGGTAGAGCAGTTGTCTTGTAACTGAAAGGTTGCTAGTTCGATCCCCAGCTCCTCCTAGCTGAGTGTTGATGTGTCCCTGAGCAAGACACTTAACCCTAACTGCTCCTGACCAGCTGGCTGTCGCCTTGCATGGTTGACTCTGCCGTCGGTGTGTCAATGTGTGTATTATTAACCGATGTAAGTCGCTGCTAAATGCCCTAATTGTAATACAGACAGAGACAGAAATGCCCGATAAGATATTGATCATCTCAGCAGAACTGTATGATGATGCAAACATTAAGTTTGGATACAACTAAAGTTATAAACAAGTTCTCAGACTCACTTTGAGCTTTCAATCATTAAACAACTGGTTCTCTTCATGTCATCATACCTCTCCAGCATTCGCCAGCCCCTCACTCATACTTGCATGGAATAAAAAGAAAAAGAAAAAAATGAATAGAGGATAAAGGTTAGGTACCTTCAAAGTCCTGCAGAATGTGTCCGTCCCTGAAGGCCAGGCTCTGTTTGAGCTGCTGGTCCAGCATGCTATGGATGGAGATGAAGTCCTGGTCCAGGGCCACCACATATGGAAAACACACGGCTGCACCAATCACACTCTCAGACCAGTTGACTGGCGCACGTTGGGACACGCCCTCCGCATTGGCAAACATCCCTGGAAGAAGAATACAAGCAAGGCATGAGATAGTGTAGAACTGTACGTTATTAGTAGAAATTAAATAGATACTAGTGATAGGCATCGACACATCTTGGTCTGTGTTTAACATACATATTTTTTTCTATAAAAAGGGATATGGCAAGATATCTGTAAATTGGCATTTTCCTTTCTTACCACGATTCAGACAAGATGATTATTTCCAAATTCATCATTCTTTGTCCAGAAGGTGAGCTTGCTAGGTTAGCAATTGTTTTTCGGTTTGACTTGCCTAGCTCCTGGTCATTTCAGGGGAATACAATTTGATTCACGTGTTCTGAATAGCTTATTCATAACAAGTGTCAGTAACAACACAACAAGATTGTAGATTGTTTAAAAAAAAAAAAACATAATTCTGCACTATTTTCAGCACTGGGATTATTAGGCCCATGATGCACCGGTTATCTCCATGTAGTCTACCCAGACAGGAGCAGCTGAAAGGTGCCAGCCGTGCACAACAGGTAGCCTAATAAGGAAACGCCAAAAGTAGTGTGGAATTATTCATGTGTTTGTAGACAAAGAAACAATCTTGTTGTGTTGTTGATAAAATAAAAATTATAAAGCTACTATTCGGAGCGCATCGGAAATCTTTGGAAAGCATGTCAACGTTTTCCCCTCACATAAACAGAGGTTAGGCTACTACTGTACTGCAAGTCAATGGGAGTGCCTAACAGAAAGCAAATCCTTCGCCAGCGAATTCTCCTTCCGGACACACAATGATCAATTTGGAATCAAACAACTCATCTGAATCTGGGCAAGATGGGCAAAGGACAATTTACAAATAACTCATATCCCTTTAAGCACTTGGATGAAGAAATCTTAACTCTTTTTAGTGGTTATGCCATTGAATTTTATCCTGGCACAAGGGGAAGACCTGGGCAGAATACTGCCCAGTATACTTGAGCCCATTGAACCTACTGATCTATGGGGACAAGGATAGCTAATCTATTTGCTAGTTTCCCAAAACCAACCGCTGTGTTTCCACTCACCAAGGCCACCAGGCGCAGCCAGGAGGAACTCTTCCCTGCCGATCCTCTTGACGATGGGCCTCCTCTCCTCGCTGTTGTAGGGGAAGAGGTCTTGCGAGGCCCCAGTGGTGTAGTTCAGGATCATGTACTGGCTGGCCAGTGCAAGGCACAGAAAATAGCCGTCGAGGCTCACAACGCTGGGCTGCTCTGCCGTGGTCACCTCCTTCACCAGCTGCACGCGGTCCTCGTACACAGTGTAAACCTGCACTGTGCGCCGTCGGGACGAGATCACCGCGATCTCCACACAGAATGGGTCGGTGTTCACCGGGTTTCCGTTCATGCAAAAAGACGTCACGCCTTTTATCTTGGCCCCGCCCGAGCCCGTTGCTGAGGGAACTGTCTCCAGCGTGGCCATGTCTACCAGGAACAGCACGCCGTCACAGAGAACGATGAGGCGCTCCAAGGCTGAGGCGGCACGGAGCTCTGCGACTGGTTTCTTAAGGCCCAGGTATTTCTGTTGCAGCTTCTGGGCCGAGTACTTTATCCCGCCTTTCTGAGAGGGCACCTCCTCCAGCAGGAAGTGGTGGATAAAGCAGTCGTTGGTGCCCACGTACAGGTGTTTCCCACAACACTCAATACACTCCACATTGATGCGAGCCTTGTCCCCCATCAGCAGGTCCCGCTCCACGGCAGGCACCAGCTCAAAAGCCTTCACACTCATCACGATGGCATCTACACCAAAAGACTGGAAAGATAGGAAAGAAGTCAAAAACACTCAGGGACAGCATTGTTTACCAACCACAAATGACGTCAAGCCTGCATTGCCAGTACCATCATAATGATATATAAAGGCTGATTGAAACTTAGAAGACGTCAATGTCTACTGACGAAAGGGAATGTCACAATCTCTCAGCCAACAGTGTCTACTAGCCAGAATTCACATTAAAATTCAACATTAGTCACAATTAGCTGCAATAACAACTCGGGCTAATAAAGGGGCGTCCATTACTGTTAAATAATCACAGTTAAACTAATACTATTACGTATTTTCTTTAAACACTAATTGACTCAGGCTCAAGTTTATGAACCAACCTCTCCCAAAACGCATTGGTAACCACCTTTACACTAGCTAGTAAGAAATGGGCTAGCATTAGCATAAACATAATGGTAACCCTTGCGCTAAAATGCTAATGTATTTAATAATCAGACAGATCTGAGAGGTAATATGCAGTTAATTTATTATTGTTACCTAAACAAACGTTATTTGTTATACAGTTTATGCCTTCTCTCTTTTCCGGTTTTGCAGCAAACACAACGTTACGTTACCGGAGCACAGTCCACATTGACACACTGCAGGCCGGAACGCAAGAGATGGGCGTGGCCACAGGACTTCACAAACTCTTCCGGGTTATATTTAACAACTCCATGTTGTCTGCCTTTCCAATAATATTAAAAACATTGGTGAATGATTTAATAAACTACGAATTAAGAAGTCTTCACGTTCTGCCGAGAGCTCCGGGGCGGGGCTAACAACGCGCGTCCAGACGTCATGCTGATGGGCGTGGCGTAGACTTCACAGCGCATGATGCTGGGTCCAAACGCACGTTTTTTTACGGTCCGTGGTTTGACTCGCCAACTGACAATTGTGATATTATGAATAACATTGGTAAATAATTTGTTTCAAAATTACTTTACACCTTATTCGAAACTTTTCCAATGGTCAGAAAATATTATTGATTAAAATGACACCACCTGAAGTCAACATTGGAAGTTCACATAAAATCGCAAAGTTCCTGAGTGCCCATGAACGCAACTGAACAGTAGCGAGAAAAGCCATTTTGTTATGCTAGCTGGCTAAGTGGCTAAAGCCACTGCTCCTGTAGATCTGTGGCACAATGTTGTTTTTATTGTTTAGTTTGCATTCACACTCCATAACAAACATGGATACCGGACGACGCCTGTCTCTGTTTTAACATGGGGACGTGCTTGTGAACATTAGCCTTCAAGTGCTAAAAAAGAAGAAGATAATAACTGCTAGCTATATGCGGCTAGCTTGAAGCTGACACATCGTTAGCGTGATAGCTTTCTACTAAAATGGTCTCTCTTAGATATTAGGGTGTTATTTTGTATCTTATAAGTTGGAATCTGCTTCTGGGTGCGTTTCTACTCGGAATTCATTATTTTCTTTTAATTCAGTTAGGTAGTAATTCAGCAGTGACTGGCCATCAAAACACTGCAGCAACACTACTCGCCGAACTAACTCCACCTGAGTTTGTTTCAAGATCAGTTCATTTCATTTTGTGATATGATGGCAGAGGATATCCGACAGGACAAGAAGGGTAACTTCTCTGCCCTGATGGAGCACAACAGCAACGGAGTGACTAGGTCCTCTGCTCTGGCTGCAAGTAAGACTGGCGCCTCAAAGAAGTTGGTCATCAAAAACTTCAAAGGTAATGCATTTCTTTATGAACTGAACACCTTTGTGTCAAATGTACCAAATCTGTTCTTCACCTAGTCCAACACATTCCAACAATACAAGAACACTTCTGGGTTCCAAAATTATACCTTATCCAACAAGTATAATTTCTAGAATGTTCAACATTACCATATTGTCAAATGTTTCAAAGGTAATTCATGTCTAAACCAACAGCTTTCATGTATACACATGTATATAATTGACCAAACTTTTTGAATTGTCAAAAGCCATCTTGTAAAAAATGCATCTCTTTTTCTGCCCCTTGGATAACATCCATATTTGGTTGAACCTGCATAACAGACAAGCCCAAGCTGTCTGAGAACTACACAGAGGATACTTGGCTAAAGCTTTGCGATGCAGTGGGCGCAATCCAGAACAGCACCTCCATTAAATACAACCTGGAGGAGCTATACCAGGTACGTTCCTTTTATTCATTCTTACCTTACTTACCAACTACTTAAGAACTATCGGTTCTGGTATGCGGAAGACCCTTTCCAGACAAATCGACATGCAGTGAGTTCAGAGTAATATCATTGTTAGTTGGTTTGAAGGTAAGTTATTATGGGGATTGAACCCTGTACCTTTCTGCTGGGAGGCAAACACCCTAGCTACTTCACTAATTCACCCAATACATCTCTAATGATCCATGAACAAGAGCGTGCTTACCTTTACATATTTTTCTCCCCATGTCCAGGCGGTAGAGAACCTCTGCTCCTATAAGGTGTCCCCTACTCTGTACAGACAGCTGCGGCAGCTCTGTGAAGACCACGTACAGGCCCAGATCCAACAGTTCAGAGAATATCCTTGACACTCGACTGCTTGGCTGCACTTCACTTTCATCATTCATAGTCTCTATTGGTTTGCTAGTCTAGTAATTAAGCCGGTACAGGTTTGCTACAGTTTATCAGGCAATATTATAATGTTAATAATAATTATTGTTTTATATACATTTTTATAATACTAAATAATTAATCACATTTATTTGTGCTTTTCAAAGCATCCAAAACGCTTACATAGTAAATGTGAGGATATCACATCTCATTCACTTAAAGTGTGTAGTACCCAACTAGGTGATGTATGGATGGCAGTTTGCACCAGAATGCGTACCACACACTTGCTATAACAGTGCAGAGGGGATGAATGAATTCAGAGGATGGGGACCAGGGGATAATTAGTTGGTAATTAAAAGAGCAAGTACACCTTAGAACCCCACCCCTACATTGTGACGAGTGCCATGGGATCTTTAGGGACCACATCGGGTCAGGAACTCGGTTTAACATGTCATCTGAAAGGGTGACATTCATGAGTTGTTGATGGCTCTAGAGGTGGTGAGTATTGTTCTCTCCTTAACATTGAGCTAACAGAGTCTGTGGACAGCCTGTCCTTCCTGAAGAGGATGAACCGTTGCTGGCAGGACCACTGCAGGCAAACGGTAACGTGTTCTTCACTGCACAATTCATTTAAAAACTGCCTATTGCTCTAGTTGATTAGTACTATGAAAATAAAATAGTATTTTATTTTCAAAAAAATACTATAATCAAATAGTATTGATTTTTTGTTCTTGATTTCAGAGGCTTTGATATTTTTGAACACCCTTACCTTTAAGCACCCCTTTATACTTCCTACTACTTTTTGGAGAAACTTTTTATCATGATAAGATTTTAATTCTATGATATGGCAATGTTAAGATTATATTGAAAAGCTGTTTGACTTGTAAACTTATTTTAATGTTTTTTTTGTTATTTTCCCACTAGATTATGATCCGTAGTATTTTCCTGTTTCTGGACCGAACATACGTCCTTCAGAATTCCCTGCTTCCCTCTATCTGGTAGGACATTTACCATTACATTTCAAGTTGTCTTGTTTGTCTGGCGAGTTTGAATTGATAGGAGTATCTGTGTCTTTACTGGGACACTGAGCTGTTCTATGTTTCATCAGGGGTGTTAAGTAACAATTGTCGTTTTTGGAGTATCTGTACTTTACTTTAGTTTTTATATTTCTGTCGTCTTTCACTTTATGGTCACTACATTTATAAAACGTTTTTGGTCCTTTACCTATGACTTTTAGTCAAATCATTTACTTACAGAGTACCTTAACTTTTACCAGTCATTTTCATCTAAGACATCTGACAAGTATGCTACCACTAGTTTTCCTATTACCTGTTTCTGGTTCATAGGGACACTGGGCTGTATTTGTTTTAATATAAAGTATTTTTGGGTAAACGGCGACATTAGGATGTAGTTGTTTTGATATAAGATAGTGTACTAGATTCAACCGAATCATTGTCTGGTTTACAGGGACACAGGTCTGGAGTTGTTCCGTACCCACATTGTGAGCGATAGCGGGGTCCAAAAGCGCACCGTGGACGGCATCCTGGAGCAGATTGAGCTGGAGCGGAGCGGGGAGACGGTGGACCGGAGCCTGCTGCGCAGTCTGCTGGGCATGCTGTCCGACCTGCAGGTGAGGCTGGCTGGGATGTCCAGGAAGGGAGGGAAGAGGTTTCTTGACAAAAAGAGAGATTGAAAAAAAAGAAACGGGATCTAAAGGGCTAGAGTCGAGGTCAAGCTAGGGGCCAGGATATTGGGGTGGCTAGGATGTTCAACTTCCAAGCCAAAAGGTTCTGTGTTTGATCCCCAATGTTTGCAGCTTACCTGTCGGCGTCCTTGAGCAAGATACCCTTCCTTGCCCTAATGTCATGCATTCGGATCAACATTGCCCTATAATTGTCCGCATGCCTGTGACGGTGTGTAATAATGTCTGGCTGTCCCTGCAGGTCTATAAGGAGTCGTTTGAGGAGAGGTTCCTTGTGGAGACCAACCGCCTGTATGCAGCCGAGGGCCAGAGGCTGATGCAGGAGAGAGATGTAAGCAGTCAAAATGACATCGCAGTCGCATAGCCTACCTGTTACCTGTTTCCTGTTGCTAATTGTGTGTGTGTGTGTGTTCTCTGTCTCTCCAGGTCCCTGAATACCTGCATCATGTGGCTCGTCGGCTGGAAGAGGAAAACGATCGAGTGATCAGCTACCTCGACCAGAGCACTCAGTAAGACTTTCTTTTTCTCCCTCGCTCTCTATTCATCTTCCTTTCAAATTTGAGGGCTTTATTGGAATGATACATTTGTATTCTCTCTTTCTCTGTCTGTCTCTATCTCTTTCTGTCTGAGACACAAATTGTTCAGTGTATATGATCAGAATATTGTAATTGATAACATTCCAAGCAGATACAGTTGAACTTGAACTCGTATCGTGCTCTCTGGGCCGCTGCTCCTGAACACAGCATGGTGATGTTGCGTGTCCTTTGTTCCAGAAAACCGCTTGTCTACTGTGTGGAGAAACAACTGCTAGGCGAACACATGACCTCTATCCTCCAGAAGGGTGAGCCAGGCAAAATCATTAATATTATATATTGTATTATTACAAAAATCGTTGTAAAATAACTGAATTCATACTGACATCTAAAATAAAGAAAGAAGAAGGCATATGCATCATGGAGGATGCAGGAAGACTAATAACCAGGTCACTAGCCCTTGTTAAGGCTGTGTAGGTGTGACATGTTCCCAGGTTTAACCTGTACTGTCAGGTGTTGATGTTAATCCATGGGTTTGTGTACCGTCAGGTCTGACCGTTCTACTGGATGAGAACAGGGTGACAGAGTTGACCCTCCTCTACCAGCTCTTCAGTAAAGTCAAGGGAGGCTTACACACACTGCTGCAGTTCTGGAGGGACTACATCAAGGTAAGCCACCATCACAAGCTCATGGTGACCAGGAGGAGACATCTACATGTCATGAGCTCAGGAAACCTTCCCAGCTGTTGTTGTGGTTCTCCTCCAGGCGTTCGGAGGGGAGATTGTAGGGACGCCAGAGAAGGACAAGGATATGGTGCAGGAGCTCCTGGACTACAAGGACAAAATGGACAACGTAGTGCACACCTGCTTCGCCCGCAACGAGAGCTTCATCAACGCCATGAAGGAGGCCTTCGAGGCTTTCATCAACAAGAGACCCAATAAGCCGGCAGAACTCATAGGTTGGTCCCATGAGGAAGTCCCCTCACTGGTACCGGACAGCAATAGATAATATTTTAACATCCTTTTATTTGTTTTTACATCACTTGATGTATTGGTCCTGAACACAAATTAGCTTTTTTATTCCTTTAATAGCCCTTCCATCACAATCTTGCAATATGTCTTAGAAAATCTTAGATCTCTATTCTTAAAATCGATTCCTCAAATCTCTGTTATATAGAACACAGATTCAGCTTCATGGATATTTTAAACAAGATGTCTCTTGTGGTGTGGTTTCCCTTGTCAAGCCATTTATATTGCTAATTTTCAGGAAAATGGCTCTATAAATGAGGTTTGATTGATGGACTGAACCCTGCAATTAGAAGTGAATCAACCGGCTTTAAAGTGAATAATCCTCCCTGCGCATGCATCATGCACTAGGTGGATTATTCACTGGTGGATGATTATTCATTGATCATGATTTGGTTCATGTGGTTATTGGGCTTGCCGTGTTTTCTGTGAATCCAGCGAAGTACGTGGACTCTAAGTTGCGTGCCGGAAACAAGGAAGCTACGGAGGAGGAGCTGGAAAGGATCCTGGACAAGATCATGATTATCTTCCGCTTTATACATGGTAATACACTGTTTATATTTACGTTGTATGGCTGTTTTGATAAGTTATAAGTTATATTTATTATAGCCAAGTTTGGCTATAATAAATACAAGATAATACTTTCCCTGCCGTTCATACACAATATGTACGCTATATTTATGCATTGTAGTACTCTCTCTTCTGCTGTTTATACCTGTGGCTTTACATTGTACGTATTAATAGGGAAGGATGGGACTTAAATCAGACTCTAGGCTAGGCTCTATGAAACAGTATTTATTTTTACTTGATTCTATGAAACAGTATTTTAAATTGACTATCAAACAGTATTTTAACTAGACTATTAAACTGTATTTTAACAAGACTATATGAAACTGTATTTTAACTTCTCTATCAAACAGTATTTTAAAAGACAATGAAACTGTATTTAAAAATACTGTTCGATATTTAAATAGAACAAATCTACTTAAATACTGTTCCAAATAGGAGTTAAAATACAGACTCATAGTCTATTAAAACAATATTCAATTGAGTAGTATTTTAATAGACTATGAATCTGTTTTAACTCCTCTGTGGAACAGTATTTAAGTAGACCCGATGTAACAGTATTTTAATGAGGCTGACGTGCTCCACAGGAAAGGATGTGTTTGAGGCCTTCTATAAGAAGGACCTGGCCAAGCGTCTGCTGGTGGGGAAGAGTGCTTCTGTAGACGCAGAGAAGTCCATGCTGTCTAAACTGAAACACGGTGAGCCCTCCTCCATACCCAAACCTGACCTGGCTTCCATGGTTAATGGTGCTGTGTGGGTAAGTTTTAAAGGTGCTGTAGGTAAGGTTTGATGATGCTTAGGGAGTGAAATGCTTGCTGAAATATCTGCTCAGGTTGATTGTGACTGCCTCTGTATGCAATCATTTAGATTTGAGACCGACCCTTTATTCTTGTTGGTCAATCAGAGGTCCATAGATGCAACACTTCTTCAGGTACACTTCTAAGTTAGCATGCATGCTAACTCTCGTAGGCTATATAAAGTGAAAGGAGTAATGGCTAGGCTACTGTTCGTTACTGCTTACTAGCCTGATGTTTGTTGTATTTCTGGTTGCTCTACAGAATGCGGTGCAGCCTTCACCAGTAAACTAGAGGGAATGTTCAAAGACATGGAGCTGTCCAAAGATATCATGATCCACTTCAAACAGGTACGCACACAAACACACGTACATACGACAAGCTATAGGATTGCAGATACTCATGGGCCGTACACATTTCTGGGTAGTTAAACTGGTTGTTATGATGTTGTGGCTGAATCGCTGTATACAGGGGTAGGGCTGCTCGATTATGGAAAAAATCATAATCACGATTATTTTGGTCAATATTTAATTTATGTGCCATTTTACCTAAAAAGTTCTAATAGATGCAACTGAGTTTTCCTTCTTGTTAGCACTGCTTCATATGATAGGTCTGAACATCACAGGATGTGGAAGGGGCCTGGGCGCTGTACATATTCTTTATTTTCTGGCAAAAAAAGAAAATTCACCAGTCACCTTTTTGGGCCATCGCCAGTTTGTACCCCTGGTATAGATTTGCACCCATCTATTTATAATATCATGGTGCAATATCAATAGGATAAATCTATGTGTGTCTATGGAATAGTATGGGTGTTTCTATATATCTGTTTAATTGTATCTATTGTATATCTTGGTTCCCCTTCAGTATACCCAGAACCAGAGTGGCCCCAGCAACATCGAGCTGACGGTGAACATTCTGACCATGGGCTACTGGCCCTCCTACATTCCCATGGAAGTCCACCTGCCCGCCGAGGTCAGTCTTTGTTCTAGGGTCAGGGGTCAACCTTTCTGTGTCAGAATTCCGCCTGTGTTGTATAAGATTGGTTTCTGTGCAAAATGGTGCCTGAAGTGAAGCACAGCAGCACAGATTTCGGAATAGTCTAATGTGTGAGTGGTGGGGGGTCAGTCCATGGTGGGGGTCAGAGGACAACCTGTCTTTTTGTAAAACAACTAAGCTATGATATTCGTCTGTGTGCTGTGTAGATGGTGAAGCCTCAGGCGGTGTAAATGTTTTTCTACCTGGGGGGTGTGTGTAGATGGTGAAGCTGCAGGAGGTGTTCAAGGTCTTCTACTTGGGGAAACACAGTGGAAGGAAGCTCCAGTGGCAGCCCACTCTGGGCCATGCCGTCCTGAAGACCGAGTTTAAAGAGGTGAGTTCAGGGGTCGAACTGGTTTAGTTGGTTTAACATGGTGGGTTTTAGCGTGAACCTAAAATCGACTTTCCTCTCAGGGGAAGAAGGAGCTGCAGGTGTCTCTCTTCCAGACCCTGGTGCTGCTGATGTTCAACGAGGGGGAGGAGTTCAGCGTGGAGGAGATCCGCACCGCCACTGGGATAGGTGCTCACTCTCCTTCTGTCTTCAACTTGGGTTTACTAATCACTCATTTAGCATGACGCTTTTATCCAAAGCAACTGTCAGGGATTTTTGGAATAAATGAGCAGGTAGGGCAGATAGAGCATCTTGCTCAAGGATGCATACAGGTAGACTGAAAACTTTGGGGTTGGAACCCAGTACTGTTCGGCTGGGTGTAAACCCCCTTATCCTCCAACCTATCCTGCCCCACTACTTGCTTCCTCTACCAAGGGGAACCTGGTCCTACCACTTTGGTTTTCTTCTGAGACAAAATACGATGACTATTATGAACCCCAAATGGAAATTTAGGGTCTTAACAGTTTAAGAAAAATGTTTGAGAGAGAGAAATTATTCATGTAACTAAAATGAAAAATAAATTCTTGGAATTCACGTGGTGTTTGTTGTCCTTGTAACAGAGGAGGGGGAGCTGAAGCGTACGCTCCAGTCGCTGGCATGCGGAAAGGCCCGTGTCCTCAACAAGAACCCCCGGGGGAAGGACGTGGAGGACGGAGACCGCTTCAACTTCAACAAGGACTTCAAACACAAGCTGTTCCGCATCAAGATCAACCAGATCCAAATGAAAGAAACGGTACGGAGGCTCTGGAACTGTGGTATCAGCCACAGCCTATCTCCTTTACCCTAACTTCCGTCTACCTCCTCCATTTTCTCTCCTTCTCCTATCTTCTCTCCACCATTCATTGCTACCCCCTCCTCATATTCTCAACCTCCCCGTCTACCTCCTCTATCTACCTCCTCTATCACAACCTCTTGTGATCTCTACTCTCAGCTGACCCAGGGATGCTCAATGAATTGTTTATAAATCGATTTTGGCCCATCTAATTAGTGTATCATGAAAGTTAGCAATTTATCCTTCTCCTAGTATCTGTGGTACCAAAAATAGTACAGGTCCATTCGTAATTCACAATTCTCTAATGTTGTTTTTATGCCAGCGGTGACCAAAGAGGAACTGATTTCACCAGTGCACATAGGTTTAGCATTAATTAGTTTGTATGTGGCTCACTATTCAACGGAATGCTTTATGTTGAGCTCAGTATTGAACAGGAAGATCGTCAAACAAACATGTTGGGCTCAGTATTGAACAGGAAGATCGTCAAACAAACACGTTGGGCTCAGTATTTGACAGAAAGCTGCATGTTGGGCTCAGTATTTTACAGGAAGTTGTATTTTAGGCTCAGTATTTGACAGGAGGCTGTGTTTGTGACCTCCCCACCAGGTGGAAGAGCAGGTGAGTACAACAGAGCGAGTGTTCCAGGACCGGCAGTACCAGATCGACGCAGCCGTTGTGCGCATCATGAAGATGAGGAAGACTCTGAGCCACAACCTGCTAGTGTCGGAGCTTTACAACCAGCTCAAGTTCCCTGTCAAGGTGACTAATCTGTGTGACTAAACATTACGGCAGGGCTGAATTCATTTCGGCTGACATCACTGTTTTGAAGTCTGATATCACGGTTACAAGACGTCGGCAGTAATGTAACCAAAAATTCGAAACAATTTGTTCCATCATGTGGAACAAATATGAGGAACTTTCATTTTTCTACAGGGCAGTAAATATGCCAACATGTCTGTGTGTAAACATAACATGTTTGTAATATTAGTAATATAAATACTTATCTCACCTGCCTTTCCACAGCCTGGGGACCTGAAGAAGAGGATCGAGTCCCTGATAGACAGAGACTATATGGAGCGTGACAAGGACACGCCCACCCAGTACCACTATGTCGCCTGATGGGGGGGAGGGA
Source organism: Gadus macrocephalus (assembly GCF_031168955.1). NCBI lineage: Eukaryota > Metazoa > Chordata > Actinopteri > Gadiformes > Gadidae > Gadus > Gadus macrocephalus. The sequence goes on from NC_082395.1 coordinate 12,503,940, forward strand.
GGGAGGGAGGGTGGGGGGGGCTTGTATTACTGAAAGACCCTTTTTGGCTCGTTATGTTTGACGATCCCCAGATCACCTCACATACTTCCGGACACAAACGGATAAACTCTGGACGGGATGGGTCCAAGCCGGCTGGAAGTTCTGTCCCTGATTGGCCGGATCATTGACTCACTTTTAAACTGAAGATAAACAAGCACTTTGGCGTGATGTTTCCGTTTTGTTTTTTTTCTCTGGGTGAAGTTCATGCATCCTTGTCTGACTACAGTCACGGAGAAGGAGAGACCCAGGAGACGATTTCTGGTGTATGTTGTTTTTAGAATGCCTTCTTCTTGCGGATGCTTGTTATGTTATTTCTGGGGATTCAGTCAGATCGTCTTCAGAAAAGCGCCCTGCTGGAGCCCTGTGGCGTGGAGAGACCACTATCAGAGCTGGGTGGCGGAGATGAGTTGATATGGGGTCTGGGAGTAGAGATGGGAGATAAGGGTGGAGGTTGGGGAGGGCCAGAGAGAGAGAGGGAGGTGGGTTTCTAATCTGAGGCACCAGCCAGACAACCAACTGCAGGAGAGAAACACGTTTCCAGAAAAATGTCCAGTAGGTTGAAGACAAGAGTTTTTGTAGATCAGATTGTATTCTTTGTAAGCGTGGGAAAAGTTAACCTGAATAAATGGTTATTTAATGAATGAATGAATGGTGATGATTTGTGACTTTTCAGTAGCAAGTAGTTATTCTAGGATTCATTTGCTTGCGGCTACTACTATATCCTTCTTCAAATGGTAATTTGATTTCCACCCCTTAATATAAATTCATTACTTAAATACACAATTTTTCTATTGGAGACGACCAGCACTACTGTGACAAAGATACCCATTGTATCTCCATTGAGCCGATTGTGGGCTAAAAGACTACCATGAATTGTGCAAGTTAACTACAAAACAAGCTAGTCGACGAGACCACAAAACATGATTGCCAATTTGTAGACAAGCTTACTTAAAACAAAAATCGTGACTGTAGATTTCAATGACTGGAAAACGTTTTGGGTGAGCTGTCTTGTATATAGATGTAGGCCTATATAGATTGAAAACTCATTAATTTATATTCATGAAGTCCAGCAAAAATGAAGGAGAGCAACAACGAAACAGTTCTTGTTAATAATGTTGATACGATATGAGATAGGAAACCATATTCTAATGTCGGTCAGACGGTCACAGCAGCACATGCAGTGTGATGCTGGCTTTGGAAATGTCACAGTGAAGATTCGAGATTTTACATAAGCCTGCTGTGAAAAAAACAAAAAAAAAACGTTTCTAACCTCTCAAATTGTCAAGGAACAATTTATTTCGTCAAATTAATAGGAAATATGAATTAACATGCTGACCCATGAAGTTACTTTTGAAAAGCACCAATTATATATATTTTTTTTATGTTGGCCTAAAATCTGAAAGAATCTCTCGGGGAGATGACAGTTCTTGGACAGCAGCGTGCGCCTTCTTCCTCACCGCCGAGTGAAGTGAAAAGTCATCAGCCGATTTGCAGACGTTGGTGCGCGTGAAACATCACATGATGTCGGTTTTGCCGCGGGCTTTTTCACGACTCATCTGGTGAAGATCAGTGGTTTATTTATCCTGAAGTAAGCTCTTCAGGACGTTTTAAACAGGCATCAGCGCTGAATCGCAGATGAGATTTACGTTATTCATCCCAGATGAGAATTTAGTAAGAATTCTGTAAATGAGGCGCCAATTCAGTAATATATTTTTGATAACAATAGAAGCCACTGTTATTTCATCAGGGTAGCCAACCTTCTTGCTACCTTCATTTGGAACTCGTAAACCTATTCAGAATCTGATCACTTTATTTTTTATTCATAAGCGTTGTCATATATTTAAAAATATTAAGATACAACTATCGATATTTACGAAAATACAAGTGCATGTTAATCGTTTTTTTAGAGGGACTTTTTTTTCTTGGAAATGTTGACACTGGGAATAAAACGATTGCATAGGTCTTTATCTTTGGTCAGGCCAGGGGGCCCTTGCACCGTCGAGCAGATAAGAGCAGCTGAAATAATTTGTGGAGAGGGCGGCAGTAGTCCTGTGTTTAGGCCTATGTTTTCTTTCGTTACAACTCACTGTGTTGAGGTGTGACATTAGTCTGGTGTGGTGGTGCTGGTGATTTCTCTAGCTCGATGAATGACTGAATCAAACCCTATATTATTCCAAACATAAACTTTACTTCGGATATCTTCAATGCTTCCGAGCTTGGTATGGCCCACGAACCTTTCGTTGAGCGGGAGGTGTGGGTGCATGCTCACGTGACTACTGGCTGACTAAACGTCTGTTTCACGTGACTCGGCATTCCGCACCGGGACTTGAACGCGTCCTGACGTCTGCTGTCGCTCTCCTGCGCAACATGCCACTAACGGTTACGGAGCCCTATAATACCTAATGGATGAATACAAATAAATGCATACGGAGAAACCAGGACGTAATCAGTGTCACTTGTATAGAAGGAAAAGGATTTTATTATTTTCGGATTGCGCACTGACCTGCTTCCATCCGCGACTCACTGCGCTAGGCTATTATATCGCGTTACTTCCAAGTGAAATTTCTGGATTGGAAACATGAAGAAGTCAAACTTGTGTTTCCAGCTCGTCGCCTGTTCGTTGATTTTAGGTGAGTTTTCACATACCCAAAACATACCAACGACGTCATTAAATCGATGTGTGGTTGTTGTTATTGTTTTGTGGCGTATACACACGAGCTACATTCAATTATATTAATCCTCTACCTGACGATCATAAATAATTTCACAACTAGAGGTGCGGGAATGCCCTGCCTCTCTGTCAGTTTTTGGCCATGGCGTTGCTGCGCTCAGGTGACGTCATAAGTAGAGCTTTGTGGAGGGGCGTTGATCGGTATCGATCGGTCTTCTGCCTGTGATGTGCTCTTATTTATATAGGTCCATATGGGGAGCAATGGTATTACTTTTCTCTGGTCATCACATGGTGCGTGCGCGTTCGCTCCGGGCCGTTCAATGTGCGATACAAGCGCCCATCACGTGACGGGACGGCATTTGTTCTATGAGACTGAATGAGAAATTGGTTCTCGGACTATTGTGCTTGTATTGGTTGTTTTACAAATTACAGTGTTATTGTTATTTTACATTTAAATAACCAGGATGAGAGCCAGCAAGGTACAGGAGTAGCACACACTAAATTTGACTGGAAGTAAAATGTTCTATATTAATAATTATATAAATACACAAAGGAAATGTACTGATTACTACAGGTAGACCATGGACATCTGGGATCGAAACCAGAACCTTACGGCATGGAGTGAAAAGCACTTCACTTTTCCACTCAAAACCTCATACAGTTCATGGTCGTAACATTTTTATTAACTTTTTCTCTCTACTTCATACAACACAAACATATAACGTTATTGTCCTTCAACACACTTAAACGTACGGTACAATAAACCCACAAAGGTAGGCCTACTGTAACCCTCTAGGGCAGTATACTCAGATATGGACTATTGACTAGATTCAGAGGGAAGAATAAAGTGACAACACAATAATTAACTGGAGCCACAGGTTACTTTTAAATTGACTGTATTCAACTTTATAGCAAAAATGAAATAGATTCAGTTGAGTTCAGTGCAATCAAGAAAATCCAGCCATTTTCACAGTTTAGACCAAACATTAGGGAAGAAACAACTCTTCAAACACCATTAAATGTCGGACAAATAAGAACAAATAAAAATAAGAAAATAAATTCCTTGGAGATGTTCCTTCAAGTTCAGTTTTTGTTCCTTTAGTTTCCTTGGTTAGGTCAGTTCAGCATGCGTTAACAAAAGGGGAATGTCCAGTAAGAATCCGAAGTCAATGTCAAGGGGTCGTGTGTGGCGCTTCCACCTGATATACTCAAGTGATGGAGCATGGAGGTAGAGGAAGAATGGTCTCCTCCTCGGCACAGGTGATCTCGGTCCACTCCTTTGGGTGAGGTATGTTCACTAGCTCGCCACCCCTTCGTCAAGGGGAATTCGATCCAGAGTTTCCAAGGACTCCAAAAAACCTAGCTCTCACTTCAGCTATGTTTCCCTTCAACTTCAACTCCGTGTATACAGTTATACAACTAGCACTTGTCACAGTTTGACTCGTTCACTCCACTCGTCTCCCACGTCTGCTTGTGTTATCGTTCTGTCTGCGCACGCCGGACAGCAACTTCAAGGGGCGGGCCTTACTTCCCTCTACGGTAGAGGCTCTACCCAATAGGAGATATGTATTCTTAGATACAGCCAATAAGAATCCAGTATGAGCAATATCACTGATTGCCAGCTTAATGACCCAAGAGGTAAACAAAGAGAATGAAAAAAAACGTAGGAAATAATATGGGAAATAAAATAACATAACAGGGCCCAATTTTCTACTGGGATACACCACAATGCATGAATCATCACAAAAAAGTATAATCATTGGTATCAAAGAATCCCAAACCCCCTTCTTGTAAAGAGTTGTTTGTTTACCACATGGAACTTTGTGTTTTTTGGTTTTATGTTGCTTGGTTTTATGTTTCAAGGGAGATATTTTTTTGTAATTTTTATATCAATAAACGTGTGTGTTTGTTTAGGGTTTGTCCGGGCTGTGACGTTGGAGTTGAGAGAGGGAAACTCCACCTGTATCAAGGCTGATCTCTCCGCCTCTTTCTCCATCACCTACAACACAACTAACACCTCGGTGAGGAAAACTAGTCACTCATCCACAGATTCATCCTATGTTATACTGTTAAACAGAAGTATATATGGTAAGGCAACTTTATTTAAATAGCACTTTTCATGCACGAGGCAGACTCAAAGTGCTTCACATAGAAACATCGTCATACAATAAAATGAAATAATAAAATATGATAGATAAGTTTAAGATTTATCAGAAAGCTAAAGCAAACATACAATAAAAAGGAAGTAATAAAATAAAATAGATAGACGTAAAATAAAATAAAGGCAAAGTAAAATAATTCAATGTAGAAAGTGTATTCAATATTTAGCAGAAAGCTAAAGCAAACACATACTTTATACTGTTAAATGGTTTCACCCCTCTCTCTATCTATTTTTATCTATATCTTGCTCTGTCTTTTTCTCACTGGCTCACTGTTTCCTTCTCTCCTCCATCTTTTATCTTCCCCCTCAGACCACAGTAAAGGTGGATCTCCCGGACTCTACTACGGTGGATCAGGGCAGCAGTTCATGTGGCAGCGACGGGCGTCCGGTGTCGCTGGTGGGCGTGTTTGGGCCAGGCCACACCCTCGGACTCTTCTTCTCTAACAATGGGAGCATGTACAGTGTGAACATGCTGAGCATCCAGTACAACCTGAGTGACAGCGCTCTGTTCCCCCTCGCTAACAGCTCAGGTCAGATACACCACATTATATCTAACAATACATTGAATTCACAATGTCTAACATTTTGACTAACTCCTAGCAAAAGAACATGAGAATATCTGTGGTCAATTTCGATCGATAGTGATTTCCATAATTTTATAAATTTAATCACACCGATATACACTACAAATGATAAATGCCAGCCAGCTCTTAACTTTCTCTTTGTTCTTACTATCTTACAATAATCTTACTATCGACCCTCCGGAAACCTCCTCTACTCATGCCACCCAGCCAGCCGACCTATGCTAGTTTGTGTCACACAGTTGCACAGCCAGTCAGAGTGGACAGAACATTGTTCTTGCGTTTATTAAACATTGAAAGTCTCCCGCCCACTTACTGGAAGGGACTCAATCGTGCACATTGCGAATCTAAAGATAACTTGACCACTTAAAATAATATATAACAATAGTATTAACATTACATATAGAATTCTATAAATAATACAACAGGACCTCTTCTATTTATTATGTCGGACAATGTATCGGTTTAATCCAGTGTTGTGTTTTTTATGGTCCATTAGGCGTTGTCACGGTGATGACGGAATCTGTGGGGATGTGGGCATGGCTCAACACCACCTACCGCTGTGTAAGCCCCGCTTCTATCCCAGTGGGAGGGGCAATAGTGACCTTCTCTGGGGTTAAGATGGAGGCGTACATGACCCAAGAAGACTTAAGCCCCGTTGGTAACACTGCTCTTGTTTTCGTTTATGCATATTTTAGAAAGATAGATAGATAGATCCTTTTAATGATCCTTTACAGGAAATGACAGACTTTTCATTTGTTGATTTTAAGAAACCGGTGTCATTTATTCATGTGTTCCCCTGTCCTGCTGCATGTATTCATGAATTCAGGTGTTCATGAAGTAATGTGTTTTAATAATTTTTAATTTATTTAATTTATCCCAGTGTATATGTCCGAGCAGGGACCTTTTTGCTAGATTACTCTTATGTTTTACTTTTTCATGTGTTTTATAATACATTCGCCATTTGGTTGAAACTTTTATCCAAAGTGTCTACAATACCACACAATATTCTCACCATGGTTGGCCCCAGTATGATTTGTACCCCTTACATTTGCAGAATTAATGCCATGCTCAATCAGTTAATCTAGACAGGTAATAAAACCTCTTACCCTGGCAGTATTAATCCCATGCTCTACCAATTGAGCTCTGGAGGCCCATGTGTTTGTATGTCACTCATGTATGTGTCGATAGGTCAGTTAACCTTGCGAGGAGTGGCGTTCTGGCCAGAAAACATCAGACTAGCCTCCTGGAATTCCAACCAATCTTGTCCTATCTGCCAGAGAGTGTCTGTACTGCTGACCAAGAGGGTACCACGGCAGCGCCTACAACACCCAGCCCCACTACGACGCCAGTGCCGGCACCCACCCCGCAAGGCCTCCCTGAACAGGGAACCTACGCTGTTACCAAGGGCAACGACACCTGCCTGATGGCCAGGATGGGACTGCAGCTTAACATCACCTACACCTCTCAGTCCAAGAACAATGTGAGTCAGAGACCTAGATTATACTCAATTTATTCAGTATTTATATGGAGTACTTACCTGAAGCATCTCTTTCAGGTTTGTTACCTGTGGCTGCCCCATTTACCCGATGTTCTCACCTGTAGCATTTATCTGTAGTTCATACCTGTAGATTTCACCTTTAGCAAGTAGACCCTGAGTGAGAGGCAGAGAAATAATGCAGGTTATAAACCCATTTCGCACTGCTTCCCTGCAATGCTAACATTTCCTGAATGGGAACAGGGATCGATATTCAGGGAAATCTTTGAAGCTCAAGACCTAGTAACATTTGCCGGTACGGCTGTATTTTGAATTAAAGCCGCAACATTGTCAGAGAAAGCAAGGAATGGGTGCTTTTCGGGTGATTTAAAAACAAGTAAAATGCAGCTTATTTTTACAAGAACGTCTGGAAACTTGACAGATTCCAGATTCATGGTTTCGGATGCCATTATCCACTTGATTCCGCACAACATTCACTTCATCATACACTGCTGTAACGCGATTTGCACTAGTAACCGGTTTACCATTGCAAATGGCAGTTTTAGTTTAACGCTACTTTCGCCATTTTTTGTACATTGAAAAAATCACCAATCATTCAGCTTTTTTTTTTTTCGCTTTAGAGAAATCCAGGGAAATGTTCTTACCTGTAGCACTTACCTGTAGAAATTATCTTCTGACACTTATCGGAAGCAATAGTAAGTACCTGTAGTGACTTGACACCGGGCTCATGGAGCATGAAATATCTACTTGTAGCATGCCCCAGAACCTGAGTTAATTAACTATATCGTGTGTAGTGTTCATGACTCTGCTTCTTTTTCATCCTGCCAGACGGTCCAGGAAGTAGTGAACATCCACCCCAACCTGACGACGGCTTCGGGCACGTGTGGAGCCAGCATCTCCACCCTGGTCCTGGACCATGAGGGAAACACAATCATCTCGTTCACCTTCACTCTGGTAAACACCACCGTAACCTTTATTGGGTGGGTGGGTGGGTTTCGGCACGTGCGTGAGGGCATTTTCAAGCTTTTTCAATCAACATGCAATTCTTCTTATAGAACACCACCTCCAACAAGTACCACCTCAGCGGCCTCGTGCTGGTGGCCAACTGGTCCGACATGAGTGGTAAGTCCAACTTACCACTCATCAGGGTCAACAGACCCTGATGTCTTAAGACCGCCCCAGTTTATACCACTTATGGATTATGGTGTTGTCCTCTGGTTCCCCTCAGAACCAGTGTCGGTGAGCAACAGCAACCTGGCCTACCTGACCAGCGTCTTGGGCCGGTCTTACTCGTGTAACTCGGAGCAAAGTCTGATCATCACAGAGGCGGTCTCCATTAATACCTTCAGACTGCAGGTGCAGCCGTTTGCTGTGATCAGCAATCAGTTCGCTACAGGTAGGCCTGTGCTCGCTCTTTACCTGCAATGGGGTTGCGTGAGACTGCTTACATCTAAGCTTCGGATATTTGATGATACTTTCTTTCATGTCAAATGTTTCAAAGGTCTTGCAAAGGCCCTGTATATGAATTATATGTTTTCCACTAAAAGGTCAGTTCATGAGTGGCATCAGTCTGAAATACTTAAACTATAGACTGAATTTAATTACATTTATTTACCTCAAAAATGAACTTCAAGAGAAAATGTATACTGACTCACTCAGTAAAAGTGTGTACAGAAACAGAATAGGCTGAGTCCCGGGTTCATGCAGTAATAGGACTAAAAAAGTAATGATGGCTTGGGAACCCCTTGATCAAGTCCAGTGCAATAATTGACGGTTTTTCAGGTTCAACCTATCCGAAACCGACAGTGTGGAAAAGAACTCTCTCGGAGTTCTACTGGGAGTTGTGGTTTCCGTTTAAAGATATCCTAACCTGCTCATTGAAACGGGCCCTTGTTTGATGGAGCTGTTTGTTTGTTGTGTGTTTGTGTCTGGGGTTCCAGCGGTAGAGTGCCAAATAGACCAGGACCAGATGTTGATCCCCATCGTGGTGGGAGCCGCCCTGTCTGGTCTGGTGCTTGTGGTCCTCATAGCCTACCTGATCGGCAGGAAGAGGAGCAACGCAGGATACCAAACCATCTGATCGACCTCGCCCACGTCTCACCTGACTGACAACGCCAACCTCTCACCAGCTTTGGCCGTGGCCACCTACGACCTGACAGACCACACCAACCTCTGACTGCCCAGACCATCTCTCAACACACCAACCCCCTCACCTGGAAGATCCCGCCCACCCTTCACTGGAACGACCAGGTCCATCTCTCATCCAATACCTACACCACACCTACCTCTAATCTGCTAGACCATGCCCCCGCACCTGACAGTCCATGGCCCCCTCTAACCTGAAAGACCCGCCCCTTTCACATGCTCGATTATACCCAACCCTCACCTGATGGGAAACTCCCCTTATAGGCCACACAGTTTATATGACACTGCCTCGTCTGGCCTGAAGGACCATGCCCTCAAATACGGCAGGCCACGCCTTCCTAGAGATATGCCCCATTGTTCCAGACATGTCCATTTCACTTGGCAGACCACGCCCCTCTCACATGTGTGTGTGTGTGTGACAGTTTGAAAATGAATGAGTGAAAGGTTGTTAAAAGAGTGAAATTAATCTAGGATGCATTGCGCTGTTTGCGTGTGTGAAGCTGTTTTTTCATTATTTGATGTTCAATTTTACTCCATGTTCATGGATTTTGAAGTGAAATCCGATTATGGACACTGTATTATTCATTCTAGTTTAGAGTCTCCTGTACTCCTGCTTGGATGTGTTTGGGTGTTTTGTTGTTTAATTAATAATTATGTAAGTAGACTTTAGGTATATGATACTGCTGGGGAAAGATAATCACCTTGATGCATAAACATCCGAGAATTCAACGGCTCATCCACTTTCCTTGTGGCCAAAGAACATAACACAAGGTATTTTCCTATAAGCGTGCTGGTTTCAGTTGCCCTGGGTTTATCATTTATATCTGCTTGGACAAACAAGAAATACCATGGAAAGAGAATTGACAGACTGTCCTTTTATTCCTGCACCATGAGAGGTGAACATGTGGAACAGAGTTCTCTATACTACTTACTGTTTGATATGAAATGTTTAGTGTTCGTTATTTTTATAGAAAATACTTTTAATTGTTTTGTAGACTTTTGCATCCTCCTGAAGTCAATTAAAGCTTTTATCTGATTTAAAAATGTCCCATTTAAAATGTGTTTGGGAGGCATATTATAGACCTGCGGTTTACATTTTTGATTTATTAATATTTATTTAAAGTGAAAAAATACATTGGATAAAGACTATTTCTGCATCGAAAATAGGATGCGTCTCATCTATTAGGTGACAAAAAACACTGTTTCGGACTTGTTAAACAAAAAACACACGTATCTGCATTTTGGGAGGACCAGAGTTCATACTTTTATTGGGCTGGTTCAGTCATGCGCCAGAGCGCCTCAAGATTCTACATTGGGACATTTCACCCAAATTATTTATTTCCACATTCAGGGTACAGCATTGCAGTGTCTAGCTGCGTTGGAGTGAAATGGTTGGTTTGGAGGAGTTATTAATTTGCACTGGAGGTAGAAACATTTGGCTGATGAGGCGGGGCCTAGCTCTGCTTTACTCAGCCAATCAGAACTCTGCTGCTGCTGTAGAAGCGCCAAGGTAGGTGCTAGTCAGATGGCTAGCCTGATCTTTAAACATCACATTAAAATCATACCTTTCTTAGAGACTTAACTCATTGTGTATCAATGTTCACCAATTTCTAATTGGCTCGTATGAAAAACTTGTATAATTTATTTGTATACAAAAAGGTTCCACATATTCCAAAAAATATTTAGATTTAAAGTGATTCTACGTCAGTAGTCTAGCTGTGCTTTTGACAATCAAATGCTGAATGCGAAGAACTACAAGAAATATTCAAGACTGATATAAGCAACCTTGGAAAATATGGAAACATTCAAAAGAAAGTGCAAAGATTGTGTTTGAAGGTTGTCCCAAAACACAAAAGGATTTCAGGTCCAGTGAGGTCCCCGATGAGGTCTCCTCTGGAATGTAGTGAGTTTGATTGACAGGTATCTATAGGGGCGGGGTCATGACCCCTCGGCAAGGATGCGGGCTCGGCATGTGGCCCGCAGCTTGGCGATGGTTGCCATGGATAGACTTCCTGGTTCGGTGAAGATTTTCTAGGAAATGTTTAGGGTGTTACATATGGGAAATGAGTGAACGTAGAGAACTTCATAAAAGGACATGAAACTTATGGAAGTGTTTTTAACAATAAAAGATCGAAAAAAAGAATATAAAAATTAAAAAAGCATTGTACAATTCGAATGTGAGGTTAGGGCCCACATCGACGATATGTTTGTTATTTATCCAGGGAGCTCCAAGCTATGAGAGGATATAGATAATTATCATTGAGTTCCCATAGCATCTGAACCCATGTTAATACCAAGCCGTTTCAAAATCTACCCTTCATCAGTCCGTCACTCCATCAGTGACATCACATCTGGGAGTGGCATACCAGATGTAGATCAGCATACCCCAGTGGACTTTTCCAACTGTTGGGCTAATCTAACACATAATAAATCTGGGCGGACACTCCCACTTTAGATGTTACTATAGGATCGATTTTGAAAGGTCTAGTCAACATAAAGCCACGTGGTAAAATATGCGCCGGTTATCGGACAATTAAAAGTCACACATGGCACTCTTAAAAAAAATCCTTCAGTGTAGATTCTAGCTGTCTGACCCTACCAAGCATACTGGTCTTGTACCTGCATGAAAGGATGGCATTCCTCCACAAAGGGCCCGAGGGTCATGTGTTTGAAGCTCTGGCACACATCTGGCAGTGACCGGGCATCCTCCATCACTGACTGGTGCTGGTGGATTATCGTCAAGGCAACACGGAAGAGGATTTTAGAACCCTCGTAGAAGAGACAATCCCAGATCCGGAGCACCGTCTGCAAGAAGGTTTAACATCTCGACTTTTCATTTGTTTCGTCGGTTCTAGTCAGTTGATGCATTGTTGGGACAGGTGTGTGTGTGCGTGTGCGTGTGCGTGTGTGTGTGTGTTACCTCCACTGGCAGCACATCGATGAAGAGGCAAATGAACCAGCGCGAGACCACCAGTGACCACATGACCCCGTGCTCCGTCATCGCCCCCCAGACTCCGGGGACTCTCTCCCTCACCAGCTCTCCTAGCACCTCCTGGTCCGTTTTAAGACCCAGCATGGACGGACTGTAGTAGTCTGATGGAGGGAGACTATATTCAGCACAAGCTTTTATCCAAAGTGAAGTAGCTAGCTACAAAAAAAAAAAAAAAATTTCACAATCTAGCACAGTGGCTATAGGAATAGAAATGACACGGTCGGTATATATTAAACATGCTGTAGGTTAACTTTGCAAGCCAGTAAGTACCAAAAATATATAATTATGGCCCAGGATCAGTTCCTACACCGATTTGTTGTGTACCTGTAAGCGCACTTGCATGAGTAGTGTACGTCCAAAGCAATGATAAATGCCATGGCCATGCATAGACTGCTCGTGCAATTCAAGAACGTAGCCTCACGGCTATATATTACATTTATGAACAGGAGGTTGGAGGATCCTAAAGACAGAAGGTTGGATTGGGAAATTATGGATTACACAGAGATGGTTGGATGATTGCATTCTGGAACGTTGTGTCCGTCCCCTTTCCAAGTTAATACTTAAAATAATATAATTGTATGTCAACGTAATAGTTAAACCATTGTATATACAGGATTCAGGAATAAGAAAACTAATATTATGAATGGTTGGATTTTCCCAAACTCAAGAGGATGATGTTTTCCCCATTAAAGGTCCCATGACATGAAAATCTCAATTTATGAGGTTTTCTAACATAAATATGAGTTCCCCTAGCCGGCCTATGGTCCCCAAGTGGCTAAAACTTGCGTTTGGTGTAAAACGAGCACTAGCTGTTCTGCTCGCCTTTGAAAAAACGGAGGCTCAAGCGCGCTGATTTGGAAATCTGTGCTCATGACGTCATGAGGAATCTCAGCTCCTCCCCTTACTCTGCCTGGCCCGCCCAGAGACGTTGGCCCGCCAATGAGACTCGACCGTGCGAGCGCCACATGTGTGTGTGTGAATACACACACTGTAACGCAAGTGTTTCTTGTCGGTTCTTTGACGTGTCTTGTATTTCCACAACGAGACTGTCGTGGGGGTTATCTAAGCCATGGTTGAGAAGGAATTGGGGGAAAGGAACTTTGGTTTGACTCGCTGAAGTACATGAACTGCGACATGCCGCCGGTTGCCGCGAGGCACCATCGCCCGGCAGCGGGCAGCCGGCCGCAGGCAGCGCGCGGTTCGACTTCAGGTTGATGTGAAAGTGGAAGAACCAGAGACGTCGCAGAACCCGACAAAGTCGTTTGTGATTCATAATATCGTCTGGAGGCGCACACAATATGTTATATGATATAGATATCTATGTATTATATGATATTATTTAGATATAGAGCTCCAGGACTGTAACGCAAGTTATTTGTTATTTGGATATAGTTATATATTCCTGTTAGTTATATATTCATGTTAGTTATATATTCCTTGTTATTTGGATAACCGTTCTGCTGTTGGTGTGATGGCGCTCTCGTATCTGGTATTTCTACAACGAGACTCGTATTGGGGGTTATCTCAGCCAAGGTTGAGAATGAATTGGGGGGAAGGAACTTTGGCTTTGACTCCCTCAAGAACATGAACCACGACAAGGAGGAGAAAGGGATCTTTGCCGGGCAGCGCTTATGCACCTCCGCCTCCGGCGGTGGTCCCTCAGCGGGGCTCAAGCGGGAGACATTCGCCGCCAACAATCCCTTTCTCCTCCATGTCGTGGTTCATGTTCTTGAGGGAGTCAAAGCCAAAGTTCCTTCCCCCCAATTCATTCTCAACCTTGGCTGAGATAACCCCCAATACGAGTCTCGTTGTAGAAATACCAGATACGAGAGTCCGACGTGTTATGCGCCATCACACCAACAGCAGAACGGTTATCCAAATAACAAGGAAGTGTACAACACTTGCGTTACAGTCCTGGAGCTCTATATCTAAATAATATCATATACATAGATATCTATATCATATAACATATTGTGTGCGCCTCCAGACGATATTATGAATCACAAACGACTTTGTCGGGTTCTGCGACGTCTCTGGTTCTTCCACTTTCACATCAACCTGAAGTCGACTGAACCGCGCGCTGCCTGCTGCCGGCTGCCCGTTGCCGGGCGATGGTGCCTCGCGGCAACCGGCGGCATGTCGCAGTTCATGTACTTCAGCGAGTCAAATCAAAGTTCCTTTCCCCCAATTCCTTCTCAACCATGGCTCAGATAACCCCCACGACAGTCTCGTTGTAGAAATACAAGACACGTCAAAGAACCGACAAGAAACACTTGCGTTACAGTGTGTGTATTCACATTGATGTGGACGTTGAAGAACCAGGAACGTCGGAGAACCCAACGCGGTCGTTTGAGATTCATAATATCGGCTCACACAGCTTTTGGCCGTGATAATATATATTATATGATATAGATATCTGTGTAGGCTATATGATAATATTTAGATATAGAGCTCCAGGACTCCCGTGTGTTCTAGAATATTTACAGAACACGGCTAAAGGCTGTGTGCGGCTCGCCATTGCGATACATCCACTGTAAACAGAGCGCATGGTGGCTGCAAGCTGCTCAGGGCCACACCCCCACCCTCCTCCTTGACACGCCCACCGAAACAGCGCATTTGGGGGAAGCTCAATGTGCGACTGGCTCGGAGTGGCTGTAACTCTGCACCACGGCTGAATTTAGGGAACGTCTTTGAATACTGTGTTAGTTGCCCACTAATACCTATATTAAAGAATACATAAAATAGCATGTCATGGGACCTTTAAGTAATTGCACCCCCTGTTGGATGAGAGGTGATTATTTTATTCCACAAAGTACTCACAAATAACTATACACAATGGCACTTTAATAAGAGAGATTGTATTAAAAAAAAGAGCGAAATTAAGGGGGGACAGATTGAATTTCTTACTTCTTTGGCTAATTTGATACCTTTCCCATGCAAATAAGCCCTTTGAGTTGAATCGGATGAAGAGGAGAGAGAGGCCAACATAGGTCTTAATCTAGGGGACCATGGGACACAGAGACCATGTGACTCTAATGACAGAAACATGTGACTTGTGGTATTTATCAGGCCATGCCCACCTGGTAGTATCCGACCAAGCAGAGCTTCCATCAGCCAGAAAGACTTCTCCTCATCCCTGGTGATTATAAGGAGGAGTCCAGCGATGAAGTTCATACCCTAAAGAAAGAAAGAAATGGGGGAAGGAGAGCCAGAGTACAACTTAATCATAATCTCTGTTTTGCCTTGTGTTATGCTTCAATTATATGTCTGCCCCCACTCAGTACTCTGGTCCCTATTCTGTGTTCCTTCTCAAGGTTTCTTCCCGCTGGGTGGGAGGAGTTTCTCTCAGAAGTCTTTACAGTGCTTAGGGTTTGGGGCATGTCGTATAATGTGGGCCTGTGAACACCTTTGAGACTATGTGTTTGATAAGCATAATAGAAATGTAGAGAGTTTGTTCAAAATAATACCGTGTTGCCAAGCTGTCAGGTTCATTTATGTTGCATAACTATTTTAAGAACCAGCCCATCTGGGATTAAAAAAGTAAAGTACCATTTTATCTGGATTACATTGATATTACATGCGTAACCACTATAATCTCTTATTAGTGTTCTCTTTATAGTCATCAGGTCTATTGACCGAGTTGCCGGTACATGAAAGTTTGACGTAGGAGGTGGAAGAGAACAGAAGAACCAACCCAGTTAGTAACATGGCCCCAGGGAGTAAAGAAGAGGGTGCCAAATATCAAGAGAAGCTTAAACAGAGTAACGAAGAGGGCGACAAAGCTCAAAAGTTTAGAAAATACACCTATTCAACTTCTCTAGAACAATCCCGAAGTG
This sequence comes from Gadus macrocephalus, assembly GCF_031168955.1. Taxonomy (NCBI): domain Eukaryota; kingdom Metazoa; phylum Chordata; class Actinopteri; order Gadiformes; family Gadidae; genus Gadus; species Gadus macrocephalus. The sequence goes on from NC_082395.1 coordinate 12,519,863, forward strand.
TCTTCCTCTACGTCTGAGCCAACACTATAATTTTAAACATTCTGTGAATTGTAGCACAGAACTGTCAACGACCCCCGGTCATTATCGTCGTAATATCATAAGACCACACCTTGCAGCCGGCTGTGAGGCAGGAATGTTTACAACTCCTAAAAAGGGGAACCTTTGTAGACACAGTGTAGTACACACAGTATAAAACACATACTTGACTTACTTCTAAGTAATGTTGTCTTTGTTGTGGAAACATTTATCCACAGCCAATTCATTCCTTAGTACTTGAGTAGCCATTATTATTCCTAAAGTTTGCTATGGTTGTTTATTTTGAATTACCACTGCCATGACCAGGGTGTGAGAACATTACTTACTACAGTACCTTGCTTTGAGTTGTAAGACATTTTCTACCATTCAAATGATTCAGCTTGGTCTAGTTTAGTTACATTTCAATCTTTAAAAATGTAAATAAAACATAAAGCTAAATAACTTGGGCTGAACAGAAATAATTAAAAGACGGGGTTGGTGCTGTCAGTTCATTAGCAACCACGTGTTGGCACTGGGCGTAGCACACTGGGCGTAGACAAACTGTAGACCAGCCTAACCAGCAGAATGTACCAACTGTTGATCTACCCATCATACATCTGGGTGGTCACTCCCTGTGATGTCACTAATGGCTAGATTTGGTAATGGCTTGCAATGGTGTAACCACTTTTATTGCCCATTTAATTTTATATTCTAGCCTCCTATAAAATTGGAATAATTTGTTCAAGACAAATTGTTATATTTTGGTGTAAAACCCTTGTCGGAGGGCGACACACAATGATACCAGCAATGAGTCATTCAGTTTGGTGTTAAATATTTCCCCTTTTTGCTACCTAATCTCAATAGCTCATGTATGTAAACGATTCTGTGGAAGTACGGATTAACAGTGTTTCCAAACCTTAGGACAATATTTAACAGAAATATTGTCCAATGTCCAGTCTTTACACCAAGAAAGAAACATGTCATTTTTCAACAAGCTATTTGGATTTACAAGCTAAATTCGTCAAACTAATGGCGATGCGCTCCTTTTAAAACTTTATTAGGCTTTTTGATTAAAATAGTAACAGGAATGAACGAATAATAAAGAATCAAGCTGTGCGGAGAGTAACTCTAGCGTTACTCTCCGTGCATGGCGATGCATCCGATATACAGGAACGCATATATTATTGTATTTGTATGCATCTCGGGTGCGGCCCAGTTTATTTAAATAGTAAGAGGAAATGCAAATCAACGCTGCATGGTGCGGTTCGGTGGGGCCAAAAGTGCCAAAAACCCCAATAATGTCTCAAGTTATGGGTGTGTGTTGGATCGTAGAGAAAGTGGGGGGCGTATGCGTGTGTTGAGTGTAGAGGGGTGGGGGTACCTGGCAGTAGCCCACGGTGGGGTTGTGCTGTCCGTAGGCCACCAGCACATTGTAAAGCTCCTTCTGGAGACACGTGCTGGATGACTTGCGGAATAGGACATTTTCTGGGAAGGTTCTGTTCAGGTCTGGACCATGAACGAACACACACACACACACACACACACACACACACACACACACACACACACACACACACACACACACACACACACACACACACACACACACACACACACACACACACACACACACACAGTATATATTTTTTTAAAAACTCAGCAATATCTGCAGGGCTAGATGAAGGAGAGATGATGGATAAACAGTGTTTCCTAACCTTTGGGTCAGGGTCACCTGAATGCATATGGGGTGCTCACTTATAAGCTATAGATATTTAACTAAATGTAGTGTGTTTGAGTCATGGACCAAAAAGTGAAACCATTTTGTTTTAGTGTCCCTGTTGCAGCCACATAGATTCCTGCTTTATGAAGTGTTGACTCTACACAGGTAAGGCTGATCTGTCTGCAGCTGTACAGACAGGTGAGCTGGGTCTCACCTGTGCGGATGCTGTCGACCAGTTTGGGGTCATGCTGGGCTCCCAGCACAGACTGGTAGTAGCCAGCGTTCCTGTCCAGCTGCTCCTGGGCTCCACTGGCAGACATCCAAACCAGGGCCCGGTGCTCGTTGGGAACCCCCTTCCGGACATAGCGCTTCACTAGCGTGGAACGCGCAGACACACATGCAAGCGTTGTTAACAGAGGTTTGTGGTGACGGGAATCGGCACACTGATATGTGCACACTGAGGGCCGAAACGATTTAATTGTTATCTGTAAAAAAAAAAAGAAGATAACAATTAAATCTGCTGGTGTCAGCCATTGTTTTTCATAAGAATGTGGCTAAACAGAACATGGCTGATGGGAATCAACTTTAGGCGAGTACATTACAGCCGCTCTATAGACTGGTCACATTATACGTTTCCCCCCGAGATGATTTTGACGTTGCTTTTTGAGTCAACCTGACGGAGTCAATTTCCTCCCTAGCCCTTATCTTTTTGACTGATGCTTGGTTTGAGTAAGTTGCCTGCTGCTTGTTACTCAATTGCAAGCGTTGACTAAGTGATTGGGACTAGCGTTGGTTTAACTGAGTGGGCGAGAGATTAAAAAAACACACGTCAGCGCAGCCAAGGGTTGAGCTGACACGAAAGTTTCTTTGTAGCAGATTAATTTTGACCAGAATGTTTCCCTCTTTCTTAACAGATAAGCATGATATGACCAGAACACACGCAAACGCGCGCGCACACACACACACACACACACACACACACACACACACACACACACACACACACACACACACACACACACACACACACACACACACACACACACACACACACACACACACACACACACACACACACTTACATTTTACATTCTTGTCCACCTTTTTCTTCCCCTTCAGGAGTTTGGACCACTTGATGGAGCGTCTGGTGAGGACGACCATGTACTCCGACATCAGTTGCTCATACGACCCAAAGTCAAAGTCCTCAGAGCGCTCAAAGCCGTACGGGTCCACCCTGTAGAGAGCCGTTGAGCACCCGTGAGGTGCAGGTAACAAACTGTCAGCTCTATCCCACCAGGTCTCTATTTTAAAAGAGATGTTGAATCTCACTGAGACTGATCACCTGACAATATAAAGATTTAACACATCAATATAAATCTACTAATTTACTTCCTCAAACAGCCATCATAAAACTACGCTTTCATGAATGGTGTCACATAACAACAGGTAGTCGAACGGGATTAATAATGAACAGAGCAATTCTTTACTCCTTCACAAAATAAAGGCTAACCACTTTATTTGAACTCTAACACAGCTCTAAATGATTAATGGCACAGTATTTTCTTTGTTTCCGTATCCACTTTGTTTATGGTGACTTTCTTCCTGGAGATGCAGAGGTCATGGAGCAAGGGATTGGTTCAGTCTATGGATTGGTCTTGAAGCTCTTACGTAACACGATAATCTAAACTACTGAAGGGGAAAGAGGCTGATGGGAGCACTTTCCCCTCAGTACTGAGAAGTAGTCAGTACTAGGCTACTCTGTACATTTAAAAATACATCTAAAAACGAGTCTGTCAACTTAAATTAATTTAGTTTTTTCCTTTTGCATTGAAACACAAATTTGGGATCTAACCAAAGCAAATATATGCAAATGTGAGTTTATTTGGAAAACATCCACAAAGAAAGTCTTTCTTTAAAGAAATCTAGTTGTCCTATGTCAGGCTGATGCTGGTAGGAGATAGATTTAGATGTTTTACCTGACATAAAATGATCACAACTTGGCGAACACTGAAAAGAGCTTCGTTTTTCCAAAAAGTATAAAACACTGCCCCAATTCCAAAACAACTCAAACCGAATGAAGCAAGGTAACGTCACCTCTCATCTGTCCATGAAAACTCCTTTATGATGAGCAGTTTAGTAATTACATGTAGCCTACCAACATGTACATAAATACACCTTAGTTCAGATCAAAATAAATAAATATCTAACATATAATATAAACTCTAGCATGATGCTTACTTCTCGACGCGGTCTTTGGCGCCGCGGTGGTCGGGGGAGGCGACTCGCCGCGACGAGCGGGTCCCGTCCGAAGCTGGAATATTCCCCCGGCGGTCCATCTCTTCTCTTTACACACCCTTCGTCTGGGAAAAACGTTCCATTGACGTTTTTTTATTCTCCTACAGTCAGCCTATTAATCCTGAAGAGCAACCCCCACCCCCCAATCCAGAGCTATAGGCAGAAGGTTGCAGAAGTTGTTGTTAGTTTGTCCATGCGGGCTCCGACACTATATGGCTCAACCCACGCAGGGGGTTCTTGTTGTCCTGGGATAAACGCGCCCGTCCGACACCAGTACAACCGCCCTTGTTTGCAGGTATTTTTAAGCGCTACTGTGTGAGCTGGGGATTTAACCACCGCTGAGAGACTGTGTTCAGGAAGACCGGTGGGCGGAAACGACACGGATTCACCTGCAACCAGAACCCGCCCACCACTACAAACCCTCCGTATTATTAGACACCAATTCAACAAACTGGACGGAGAGGGTAACTACACTCCAAATTCAGTCTGAAGCGCTGCTAGATGCATTGCGTTCCACCGAAGGATTTGGACACTCGTTTCACGCGCGACAAACCCGATGACTGGGACACGTCAATCTCACTTATTTAAGGCTTTAAGTAACCACGCCCCATTTGATTGACGTAGCATGGAGACACCCAGATCCTGGATGTAGGCCTACTTTATTTTCGTATCGACTATGAACATGTTATATAGGTAATAAATCGTTGGGTCGTTGATATTCATCTACAACATTGGTGATGGCATTTAAAGGACCAGTGTCCTTTTTTTAGATTTGAAAGTTCTTGTGGAGAGAAACTCCTTCATGTTGAGCAGTTTTGTAAGGAAGAGTTTACGCCGTAGCACTAAATTATGGGCCCTGTATGTATAAGAGGTACTGATGGTCCTCCACCGAATGCCCCCATACCAGCCCCCTGGGCCGATGTGTTGACGGGGGGCAACAATTCTGAAGCAACTGTGTAACTTATACCCGCAGTCCAGCGGCCCTTAGCCACATGTATATGACATCTCAGTAACGGTCCAGGACCAGGACCCACATGAATATATAGCATCCATCCATCCATTCATTCATTCATGGAGCTTAATGCATTAATAGGCATTGGGTAAGCGGTTCTTTACTGAACTGCTCGTCATTGGTTTTAATGGACAGATTGGTAGTATAGTTCATTCAGGTTACTGAATGTTGTTCTGAAAATTGCTTGATTATTTTTGGAAAACATAACTATTTTCAGTGTTTCGCCAGGTTGGGATAAATAAAGGGCAAGTACAAATTGTATAAGCATGCCTCTGAAAAAATCTTTCTTTGTGGATGTTAACATTTGCATACATTTGTTTTGGTTACATCGCTTCAATGCAAAAGCAAAACACTTTAGTTGACAAAGACCAGCTAATGAGGGATTTGTGCATGTTTTAAAATGTAAAGAGTAGCCCTGCTTATTTCTCAGTACTGAGGTCATAAACAAAGTGGAGACCAAAACTATAGGCAAATACAGTGCCATTATTCTTGTGGCACAAGATGTAAGAAATCATCTATTTACATTTTTGTGAATCTACTTCCACACTTCTGCATGCCTTAACTTTAGCCAACACATTTATTTACCCAAACCTAAAAGCGACATAGCAAATTAACCCTAACTACTAACCATTAAATCGAACAAAATAAACCTGTTAATTGTTGTAGTACTTATGCTGATGTACAATTTTGACATAATAACTTGAATAGTAATTTTTATTCAATAAATGATTTATATTTATATTTCACAACAGCCTATTCGTTCTGCAATGTTTTCTTCATACAACTGATTGATTGTATGAAGAAATGAGTTACTGCAGCTTTAATGCAGCAAATCTTAGACCCATGCTCCCACTCCCACAATATGTGGAAGCTGTATACCTTTTAAAACACTGATGGTGAATTGAGTCCAAACATGCGCTCGTGATTAAGTGCGCGTACGCGTGATTAAGAGCGCGTACGTGCGATTAAATGCACTAACATCCAAAAGTGCACGTACGCGTGAATAAACCCATGGCATCACCATCTCACTCCAGCCAGGTACCAAAAACTGGCAACCCTGAACCTTGATCATTTGCCGAATCTTTGCAGATGATGAGACCCCGCCGCGGTACAAACGCAAACCACAGTTGGCTAAATAAACTTTTAAGTTCGTATACAGTTATTTGGACTTAAAGGTCTGAGTGCTTTGTTGTCAAAACTCTGCTGTTATTTACTTTTCCACCCTTGCCCGTGGCAGCAATATGATAAGTAAAACCATGTTTTTATACACATTTATATTTATTTATCTATTCCCAGTAAAGACTTTTTTCTACATGAACCTTGTGATAATGGAAGGTGAAGAATGCGAAGTCACTATACAAACAGCTCAACACCTGTTTGATGTTCTTACCTGCAAGGTCATTTGAAGGTTGCTATTGGATACTGCACGTCACCTATTCAAGCAATGTTTACATAAAGTATCTTTAAGAACACGTGGAGTCAAAGGCATTTACCGACTATGTCCGGCATGCCCCGAGGCTTTTACTGAACAGGTATTTGACTATTATGTAGGTTTTATTTGACACTTGGAGGCAGAATCAGAAATGTATTTGTCAAAGTATAATGAACAAGGGATTCCTCTTGGTGTGGGTCCTCATTTATTCAGGATATAAATACAAATATAGAAAAAAAGGCCAAAATATATAAGCTAAATACATATATAAGAATATACATTGTTTGTGTCTAGAAGGTGAAGGTATCTGTGAAGCGGATGACTTTGGGTTTGAATATGAGCTGGGCCGAAGGATCTGCGTAGTTGATGGTCCTGTACTTCTGGATATGATGTGCGCTCTCTGGTCCAGCATGGCTGTGATCAGCTGGTCCTGGTCCAGCATGGCTGTGATTGGCTAGTACCTGCCCAGCATGGCCGTGATTGGCAAGTCCTGTCCCAGCATTGCTGTGATTGGTGAGTCCTAATGTACAGGAAATGGGAAGTTCTAAACAGCTCCAGTCTGTTTTGCTGGTCATTTCTCGCATCAGTTTCTCTCGAACTCCCTTTTCCATCTTTTCTCTCTCCAGTTCATTGTCTGAGACTCTCTCCCCTCTTTCCAGTCCACTCTTTTTCTCCCTCTCAAGTTTATTGTCTATTTCTCTCTTTGCCCTCTCCAGTTCACTCCCCATCTCACTCTCCCCCCTCTTCAATTTATTCTTTATGTCTCTCTCCCCTCTCTGAATTTGACTCTCGATCTTTCTCCTCAGTTCATTGTCTATGTATTTTGCCTTTCTATCCAGTTCACTCTCCATCTCTTTTTCCCTTCTCTCAGATTGATTCTCAAGGCCTATATCCCCTCTCTCCAGTTCGTTATCTATGGATCTCTCCGTTCTCTCCAGTTCACCCCCCATCGCTCTCTCCCCTCTCTCCAATTGATACTCTAGATCTCTCTCCCCTTTCTTCAGTTTGTTGACTATATCTCTCTCCGTTCTCTCCAGTTCACTCCCCATCTCTCTCTCCCCTCTCTCCAATTGATTCTCTTGGCCTCTCTCCACTCTCTCCAGGTCATTCGCTTTATCCCTCGCCCTTATATCAAGTTCACTATCCACTCTTTCCATTTTAATCTTTATGTCTCTCGCCACTCTCTCCAGTTCAATCTCTTTTTCTCTCTCCCCTTCCTCAAGGTCCCTCTCTATCCCTCCCTCCAAATATTTTTGCTGCTCTTTCTCCAGTTGACTGTCTACCTCCCTCTCGCTCCTGGTGAGCTGTGAGATCGTAGCCCCTTGTGAATGAAGACTAAGATGTAGATGCTCTGGTAATCCAAGTCCAGATGTGAGACCAGACCCAAAACAAGTGGTTGAAGCATCAACCACAGGACATATCTCAACAGGGAATGATGCTGGCTTAAGTGAGGAGCTATCTGTAGCTTTAACACCTGGTTCCCCTTCTAGATCAATGGCTCGTGGAATGAGGTACTTCTGCAACCTTTGTTCAGCCTGCATTGGAATTCTCAGGTTTAATGACCTGTCGTTTGAGGTACAACACATCAGCTTCTCGTCTTCATCTTCAGTCGGCTCCTGTGGGGTTTCCCCGCTGTGAGAAGACCGCAGGGGCACACCAGAGTAACATTCTTTGGTCAGGGAGGTGAAGGCCTCCGGGTGTGGTTTGAGTGAGAAATAGGCAGCTGCAGGCTCGGTTCTGCCAGAGTACGGTTGAGGAGAGGGCTTTGAGCGTGCCAAGCTACACACAGGAAGAATAGAGAGAGGAACGACACTGTAGCATTCCAGCAAGGCCTGCTCTTGGGGAGCAAGCTCCAGAGTTTCTAGGAGGGCACCCTCAATAACAGAGGACAACAAACAGTTTGGTGTCAGACTACCTTGTTCAATGTCACCAGCCTTACTGCACAGTTCCTCAACTCCATTTTGATTGATCTCTAGATCCGTCTTATCTTCTGGTTTTGAGTTCGACAGCTTTCCAGTTTCACTTCCTTTGGAGAAATGACTTTTGACTTTTTGATCGGGGCAAACGTTTTTGGGTTGCGTAGGTCTGGAATGGTTCAGTTCTCTCTGTGCAGAGTTCTGTTGTGTTAACATCGCTCCCGGCCCCTCTGTTTTCTCTTCCTGCTTGTGTGCCTTGGGTAGAAGGTATTGGAATTTTTCCCCAGCAGTTGGCCAATGTTTCAGTCCTCCTCCTCGTTCTTCACAGTTGGGTTGTTGTGCTTTTTCAAGACGACTCACATTGTCTCTTACGCAACCAGTCCCCCTCCCTACACCTCTAGGAGATGTATCCAGAGGAGATATCAAGTCACCCTTCCTCTGCATGATTGATACGGTTTCTAACCTCTCCATCAGGGACGACAGGAGGGGTCCCCTATGGATCAGTCTTGCCTTAATTGGCAACTTCCCCTGTATGTTCACACCCTTTTCCTTCTCCACAGCCCTGGCAAACCTTGCCACCATGTCCTTCACATTGCTCCCTTTCTTCTTGCATTGTTTTTGTTTTGGCTGGTTTGTCTCGGAACCAAAAACAGCAGTGTGTCTTTCTGGGGTCTCGCAAGCTCCCCTCCCTCTCAGATCACAATGTAGAGCCCCAACCTGCCGTTGGTGGCTGGCTACCTGTTTGGATGTGGTTCTCATGAATTTGGCCTGGAGGAGCTGGAATGCGGTGAGTCGCCGCTGTTTTGGTTCCCCTGCCCTCCGGCCGCCTGCTCTCACATCAGCTGGACCCATGAAGACCTGCCGTTTGGGACTTTGAGCCCAGGTGGTGTCACTCTCACCTTGGCTTTGCTTTTTTGTTTCAACCAGCGTCTCAGCAGGAGTGTGGTTCACCACAGATTCAGACATCTTTACTGTCCCTTTCCTGTTTGCTGCACTTGTCAGCATTAAACCTTGGTTTATGTCAACCTCTCTCCTTGCCAGAGTGTGGACCTCCTGCGTTAGATAGTGGAGGAGACTCTCCAAGACATCTCGAACCTCAGGATGGCAGGTGCGTTCTCTGATCATCTTCTTCAGCAAATTTGTATTGATGCTTATACTTCGGTCCTTGGACTGAGGCCTGTTGAGAACATAAGAGAAGGCTCAATTGCCCCAACCTACTGGAACTACTGCTGCTACGCTGAGCCAATATGCTTCCAGAGGTGGACGGCAAGTGGGAGGTGGGAGGTAAACTTATTATTATAGGATCACTTACGGCCAATAGATCTTTGGTTGCTGCATGCTCCTAAAATAACCTTTAGTTTGTCAGGAGAAAAGAGGAGGTGAAGTTTTATAGGCTTTTTAGTATTCTGGTGGTGCAGAGGTTATTGGAGTTATTGGTTATTGGTTACAAGGGTAATTGGACAAGGTATGAATATAAAGTATATCAGCATCCGTTATACATATTCCTATCTGTAAATCATAATGAGTCCAGGACTTCAAGTGTGATTTATAGTATCTCCTTTTTAATCATAATGGTTATGAGCTACAGTACACAGTAAAATAACTATTATGACTTAAAATAAACTTAAAACATCCAATTCATTCAATTGCACATCAGTCAGTTGAGGCTATCCAGAAGGGAACTCGAACTTAAACCAGCTAAACATTATAGATGCAAGTCTGAAGTCTGAATCTGCAAGTTGAAAGACCTAGAGCACCAAATATTCAACTAAATACATTTCTACGTAAGAGATTAATATGTTAAAAAGATTTTAACAGGGAAATAAAAGAAAAGGTGTTTCATGCTCATGAAATACATGAATATGAATACATTGAATATTAATCCCAGTTATTTAGAGGCTGGTCAGAAGGAGTTCATCTTTGAGTAGAGAGGAGAGGTTTCTTTCAACCAATCATTTTGGGATAGCACCTGCAGGATTTTATACATTATCAAGGTCAAAGGAGAAACATGGGATTGGACAACCACAAATAGATAGAGGGAAACTATTCTCATATCCTTGGTTTGTTTTAAGAGTCACTTTGCTGCATCAATCATTTAAAGAGAACCTTCCTTTCCAAGAATTTTCTATCTCGTAATTATGAAGTTGATCTTATCTGTATGATCTCCTCTTCCATGCATTTCAAGTTGATAATCATGGACACTCAAGATTCCTCAATTCATGGTAATCTTGAGGTGATTAAATTAATCTATTTCGGAGGCTTGAAGGAGGAAAGGGGAGTGAATTAGGATTAAAGTGGGATGTTACCACACAGTTCAGACTTCTGTGATGCAGCTCCTAGAGTGGCCAATAGGGCTCGGTGTTGAGAAGGTTTTTACTTGTCTGAGCACTTTTCCGTGGACGCGGCTTTGAACAGCGCGGCTCCGATGTCTTCCAGCTGCTGCCGCTTGTCCAGATCCTTGACGAGGCCTGCAGGAACCTGGGAAAGCCCATACATGAGGCCGTAGAGACAGCCTGCTATCAGGCCCGTCACATCACTCTCCCCTGGAGTCACAGGAGGGAACACAGGGAGCACATTAGTGTTGGTTCAGTTGGGTAAGTGATTTGACCACAAGTTCTGCTGGTGAAATACCAGAGGTGGAATTGTTGCAAGGCACCTTGTTCATCGCCAATTATCGACATTCTCTCCTTCAACATACGTGTTTTGTAACTTGTTGTGCTCCAGTGTTGAATTTCTAATGCTATTGGCTACTATCTCTGTCAAAGTTGGACCACAGTTTCATCTCGGATGTTACTTTTATTCACTGGATGTAGTCTTTAAAAGTTTTTCTTTGTATTCATTGAAGTGAATTAATCAGAATGTAAATGTGAACGTCAGGACCTCCGTGGAACATGGCTCGTCTGCAGAGTTCGGTCCAGTTGCTCCCTGCTGCCAGCAGTGCATCATAGGCTATCATAGGCGCGTCGTGACCCCTCCTTCCTGCACGGCCTTCAGAGCTCCACAGTCTATACATCTGAGGGGACACACACACACACACACTACTTTCAGGTCGAAAGTCACAGCTAGGACGAGACAATCATGAACTCTCAACACTTTAAAAACCTGGATCATGGCTACCTTATGAGTCACATGTCCTACGTTGCCTTTAAACATCTTGAAAATCCTGTGAAAAGAAGAGAGCAGCTCACCTTGTCTGTTTGGTCAGCGTCATAGGGGTCAGGAAACAAGGGTTTGTCCTGTCCCTCCTGTTCTATCCCCCTCTCCTCCAGGTAAAACTGCCACTTAGCTTCAAAGTAGAACCAGTTCTCCTGGTACTCTACGGAGGAACACCCAGTTATAGACAACCTCCACACAGAACAGAGTTTCAACTAGAAAACAGTAATCACAACCTTGACTCCCTTTGACTACCGGTACTTATTGTACTACTCCTATCATAAGTAGTCATAATACAGACCTGCCATGTGTCGTATGGTTCTCTTGCAGTACTCGTAGGCCTTGGGTATGGCCTTCATGAGCTCCCGTCCCCAGGTCACGGGGGGTCGCCCCTGGACAGCGAACGACGCAAACAGGGCCGTAGTCATTGAGCCCAGGAAGCCTGAAACAGGAAGTCAGACAACCATTGTCCCCTTGACAATAATCGCTATAGTAGCAAAACTAATAGCTTAGTGACAACTCTGTGCCTTCATGGCAACATAATCGCGGCCATGCCTGCATGGTAACAGCAGCGTTACCTTAGTAATGGCCTTCGTTACCTACTACAGCCACATTACCGTAGTATCAACATTGTTACCTTAGTAACACTGTTACAAATGTAATGGCAACATTACCGTATTAAGGGCAACGTTATCTCAGTAAGTGTGAGTGTATGGTTAGGGCTGTTGGCCAGTTGAGTCTGTCATACCAGTGTGGTCGTTGAGTGTGTAGTCAGGGTTGTGTACCTATGGGGTGCTTGTGTAGTGTAGTGTTCAGTGTGTACCCATGGGGTGATTTTGTGTTTAGTGGATACCTGTGGGAAGTTGTGTGTGCAGTGTTTAGTGAGTAACTGAGTGCTGGTTGTGAATGTAGTGTTTAATGAGTGGGCTACCTGAGTGCTGGTTGTGTGTTTAGTTGGTAGCCGTTTGCTGGTTGTGTGTGTAGTGTTTAGTGAGTACCTGAGTGGTGGTTGTGTTAGTAGTATTTAGTGGGCACCAGTGGAGTGATTGTGTGTTTAATGGCTACCTGTTTGCCGGTTTTGTGTGTAGTGTTTAGTGAGTACCTGAGTGGTGGTTGTGTTAGTAGTATTTAGTGGGTACCTGTGGAGTGATTGTGTGTTTAATGGCTACCTCTGTGCTGGTTTTGTGTGTAGTGTTTAGTGGGCACCTGATTGGTGGTTGTGTTTGTAGCATTTAGTGGGTACCTGTGGGGTGGTTGTGGGTCATTCTCCCGGTCTCCAGGCTGACCTCCATCAGAGAGCCCAGACGTTCCTCCTGCCAGTACCTCATCCCAACACACATGGCTTTGGAGGCCCCACCGGAACCTGACCCTAGACACACGCACACACACACACACACACAAGCGCTGGAATGAATTATTAATGCCATAAAGAGTTAACTTTTGTATTTAACTTTTTTGTCATTGGAGTCAATGAGTCTGTCAGTCAACATAGCAGAAGTAAGGGATTTCTCACTATTTGTTTAAATAATCCTGAAAATGACCTCCAAAATGTTGGAGGTCACAAAGAGCATTTTGTGACCAGACAAGGGCTCACAAAGAGCAGGGACACGGAAAGTGTGTGTGAGTGTATGTGTGTTTATGAATGTGTGTTTGTGTGTGTGTGTGTGTGTGTGTGTGCCTTTCTCGTTGAAGGGGGTGTGCCAGGCCAGAAGGAAGTTGTTTGGCTTGAGGTGTGAGCAGCAGTCCACTTTAGAGGGGTCCGGGGTCCGGCCCCGCAGGACCCCTGAGGCTGCCACATAAACACGCACCAGCTCCCGGTACAGGTCTTCCAGGCACCAGTAGTCTGTAGATATCCACATAGTTGCACGCTTAAATAGATATCATCAACCCACATTGAGAGTCGTAAACATTTGACAGGCTTTTTTTATTAAGTACTTTCTATAAACATTAAGTAATTAAGACGTTTATTTTTTTCAAAATCGTGAAGGGAAAAATGTATACACACTACCAAACTTTTTATTTTTGTCACGTCTCACCTTGCTCCTTAAGTTATGTGTTTTGTTTCCTTCATTCTGTCATTGTTTTCATGTGTTACTGTATGCCTCGCTTTTCCTCTCGTTCCACATACGTGACTCCCCTCTGTGTTGCCTCTGATTTTCACGTTATGTTCACCTGTTCCCATTTCCTTTTCCCTCCTAGTGTATCAAATGAGTCAGTGTGTTTCCCTCCTTCTGTACCAGTTCGTCTTAGTACCTCCGTGTCTAGCGTTAACCTCCCAGTGATCTATTGAATAGCCTCTTGACCGCATCTCAACCCCTCGGCTCCTCTTTCGCCTTTGCCCTGATTATTACTGCCTCCCCATGAACCGAACCATTGCCTCCAGTAAAGACAACTCTTTCTGATTAAACCTGCCTGTCGTCACAAGTCGTACTTTTGAGTCCCACACCTGTTTGACCCAGTGTTACACTTTTGATTTTCTTACTTGACCTTCATTTATTTTATAATCGTTTTAAATGTACTGTAGGTAAGATTGAAGAGCTATTGTTTGAGTGAAGTTGGTTCACGTGTGCGTAAGTGTCAGAAATGGCCAGCTATTAGTGAGTGAAATTTGCGTGGGAGAGAATATCGGTTTTGAGTTGACTCTGCCTGCCTCTGAATGAGCCTAATAAAATATAAGATTGCTCCTGGATCATTTTCCGACCAGTTCCCTGATTGGTTTGGATCGTCCAAAGGTTCATGAAATTCAACACTTCTCAATGGTGGAGAAATGTAGGGAGGGATGAAGCAGAGAGGTAAGTGACTTTATCTGGTTGTTTAAGATACAAATCTTTTACAACTCTTGAATTGTATACATCATCTATAACCTTTACAACAGACACGCACGCACACAGACAGTGGCATGCTCTCCGTGCTTCATTTGTGGCTGGTATGTGAGTGAGATGGTGAGGGTTAATTTTAGCCAAGTGAGCCAGATTAGGAGCTTCATGCCGTTAGAGCTAGGAGTGGTTTCCATAGGGAAACCCCACAAACACACACTGTGTGTATGCGTGTGTGTTTATTTGTGAGCATGTTGACAAAGATGCGTCACTTCCAATTTACCCGTATTGTGTTTCAGAAGAGAAACAGAGTGAGATGGAGGGGATAAGGAAATTTGAGAGAGAGAGAGAGAGAGAGAGAGAGAGAGGGAGAGGGAGAGAGAGAGAGAGAGAGAGAGAGAGAGGGAGAGAGAGAGAGAGGGAGAGAGAGTTCTGTGCTGTTATGAGTTGCAGTGAGGGTGAGGGTTACCGCTTTAAGCCTTATTTTATCATTTTATTTCATGAACCATAATACAAATTTTTCTTGGTTGTGGTGGTGTGTGCAAGCAACAACGTGAAGTAAACTATCAAATGTGTATGTGAATATATATGCGCTTGCCTTCAAGGTTTTAATATTCTATGTTTGTGTGTGTGTGTGTGTGTGTGTGTGCGTGTGTGTGTGTGTATGTGTACATGCATAAATATAGATAAATATACACATGTATATGTGTGTATGTCTGTATGTGGGTTCCTGAATGGTTTCATTGTGAAAGCTGTCACCCTGGATCACTCTGGTCACCCGGGATCAGGTTTGACCCCAGCCGTCTGGAGTCACATCTGATCCAGGATCAGACCACGGCTGTCCTCTGATTGTTCCAGAGGAGTCTATTTCAGACAGTCGGTGGCTAGATCTACTGGAGGATTTATGGAGAAGTTTCCTTTGGCATTGGCTGGCATTAGGAAGTTAGGGGTTGCATTAATTCTACAGGTCAAAAGGTCATAACAGCTGATATAACCAGCTCTCTATTTATGACTCTGTATTTATTCAGAGTATGTGAGTCGTATTTGGCAGCCTGCTTGGAAGACAGAACAATTCCGCCCTGGAAAATGTTACACACTGTATGTGCAAAACAGTTGGTATATGATATATTCAGTTTTGAATGATAGACAAAATAGATAAGAATATGCATTATTGAGTTTCTAAAAATGCAGTATTTTACATCCATTCATTGATCTCTCCCTTCCACCATTAATCCATCGATCCATCCCTCCATCCCACCATCCATCCATCTATGCATAAATCCATCGATCTTTCCCTCGTCCATCCTACCTGTGATGAGGGCCTGTGCGGTGGTCATATGCATCAGGGCACTGTCCCCCGGAGGCCAGAGTTCGGGGTCCAGGGTGAGGTCCCCTAGACCTCCCAGGGACGCCAACTCCTCCTGGATCTGTCTCCCGGAGGTGCAGCCCCCCCAACGGCCCTTCCTCCAGCCCAGGGCGTCCCCCGTAGCCCCCAAAACCATGCCTGCCTGGAACGTCTCCATCATGACGGCTTGCCTGGTGTCCTCACCCAAACCCTGACCCGAACGTCGCCCTTGCCTGACCCCCTACCTAACCTGGGATCCAACTGGTGACTTCCCGCTCAGAAGACCGAACTGCGCCACCGGTGAAAAAACCCGTCTTAATCCACCGTCTGTTAGCGTTGTCCTAACAGGTCAAGAGGGACCACACATAGAACCACAAAAATGACCTCAGCCAGCCCGGCAGTCAGCTTGAATGAACTCTGAACTCTGGTCTGGGAGCCGGCGGTCGATGTGTGTCCTAGCTACTGCAGGGCTCTCTTCCAGGTCTCTACTGTTAACTAGTACAAACATATGCCCTCAGGCCCCTGGCATGCACACACACACACACACACACGGGGGTCTTTATCAGCTGTAGGTCCTTTGTGTTAAGGGGATGTCACGGGATCCAGCCGAGTTGAGTCGACTCCTAAAAAGGCAATCCCTCATGGCTCAGCAAGCTGCCCGAGCTGGGGGTCCGACAGTGTTCTGGCTAGTGCTTGTGAGGCTGCACGACCGACAGTTGGCTGGACGGGCTGGGGTTGGTGGGGGTCTGGCATTAGCCAGGATGGGGTTTGCTAGTGAGGTTTGGAAGGTGAAACAGAGGATGGGTGGATGAAGGGGTATACCTGGGGCAAGGTGGATGGAGGGGTGACCCTGGGGCAGGTCGGATGGAGCGGTGTACCTGGGACCGGGTGGACTGAGGGGTGAACCACAGAGCTGGTTGGATTGAGGGCTGAACTTGGGATTGGTTGATGGGGGGTGAACTAGGGCTTAGGACGGTTGACTGAGTGGTGGAGGATATAAGGGTAATGGGCTTCATGGCTGGGCAGCCAGTCTGTCAGCTGGCCTAGTAACTTGTTGACACCCTCAGTCCACATGGGGAGGGCCATGGCTCAATGCAAAATTCTGCTGTGTCTTAACTGAGTGTCTTTAGATGATCTATATCTTTTTAATGTCCTCCACCCTCACTATACATGGTATTTATTTTCTTTAATTTTTGTCTGATTTCACTCTGTCTTGTTAATCGACAATCCCCATCTCATATTTCTTCTCCTTTTTCTATTGCCATTGCTATCTTTATCTTCTGACACTTTTCAATCTTATCGATCCCCTCTTTTATCTATCTCAATCTTCTGTTCGTCACCTCTATCTACATAGCTTTCTCAATTTGCTCTATTCTAATTAATAAGCAAAAATATTTAATGTAGTCCTTGTTTACACTGCAATCAGCACTATTTATGATTTGCTTTGTTTGTGAAATGTGGGTGCCCAGTATTGATGCCTAATTATGTTCACCTGCAGTCATTTTTTTCAAGTGCCAGTTTCTGTACCTATTTTTCTTTCTGTTCTCACGCTTTCTTGTATTTATTTTGTGATTCAAGGATAATATCTACGCTGTTGTACATGAACCAGGCAAGTTCTTTGATATTATTATTATTACATGTTCTATACAACTAGAACCAGGTTTTACCCAGTGGACTTTACCGACTGGTAGACCCAGCTTACATCCAGGTCGACACACTGCGTTTTCTATTTCACACTGCTTACAATAATTTTGAAATAGCTTGTAATGGCTATTGACTTACACCTGGTTGTAAAATATTGTCCCTTTAACTGGATTAAGGGATGTGACCCCAAAACCTTCTCACTCAGAGGAAATCAAATCAGTCTAGAAAAACACACATATGCACGCACGCACACACAATTGCCAATTCAGTTTAATGTCACATCAATTTGTTTCTTAAAACAAGGGCACAATTGAAGTATGTTGGCACAAAGCAAGCCTCACACCATGCTAAAAACCCACATGCTTTATTGACAAACCATAATTTCACCTTCCTCAATAGCCACACACACAATATGCCACCAATATATTTTAACATTTTTCCATTCATCAGTGAAAAAAACATTTGATAAACCAAACAAACCTTTCGACTTTTGAAAATGTTGTACCGTAAGCTGGTAATATACCGTATGATTATTAATACTGTATGAATACTAGAAGTTGAACTGACATTCACATGATTGAAACCTAGACATCATCTTTAGAGAATATAGTCGGCCAATAGGACCAGCTGTGTTCAAATAGCTCATTGGATTGGCTGTTTTTTATTGTCTGTGTTGCCAGCTGATAGCATTGTGTCTCTTTAGATGCTGTTTTCCATAGGAAAGGTGCTGAACACCGTAGATGTTTCAGATCCAAGAACACGTTGTTTATTTATTGTTATTTAAATATTACATTTAAATATCATTCAAATGTTACTTGAAACACACCCGACACAAGATCACAAGACGCCTTTCCATCTGTTTGAATAAAACACAAGATGTCTAAAAAATAAATAACATTTCTGAACAGTGTAATGTTAGAACATTCTTTCTGTTTTAGTGTGGCGAAGCAAAGCTAGCTAGCTCCTAGTGGCTCTTAGCAGTAAATTAATGCTAGCTCCTAATGATGGAGGTGCTATTTGGCTTTTCAGTAATTCAGAGCTAGGTCCTACTGATGAAGATGATAGTTAGTTCAGCAATAATTCAATGCTTGCTCTTACTGCTCGAGATGCTAGGTAGCTCAGTGGTAATTCAATGCTGGCCTCTACTGCTGTGGATGGTAGTTAGCCTAGCAGTTAGTTCAAAGGTGCAATGGTAGCTAGCTAGTAAACAACATCCTCTGCAGGTCAGTAGACAACACGCCCAGCCACTTGCAAAGGCGAAACAATGTTGGGCTAACACTTGCGAAGCTTGGCTAACAATTGTGTTGCTAGGGTAACACTTCCCGGATTCACATTTAGCCAGAGATAACAACTGGTACCTGAGTGTTCAGTGTCAAATGTTCCATTGAGGTTTTGACCTAGCCTTGCTCTAGAGTTGCTCTACTTAAATGAGTTGGCCTTCGCACCACAAGCAAAACAACTCATACATCTACACGTGTAGATGTATAAACCAGTTTAGAAATAGATGGGATAATCTTAAAGAAACCAGTTGAATGTAGTATGTTCGATGTAAACTGAACGGCAGTGCTGCCCTGGCAGAACTTCACTGGCAGTATAATCTAAAGAAAAGTGACCATCAGTGCAGTTTGTAGAGGTGGCATATGAAGGGTAAACAATCATACCCTCCTGAATATCTTGTGTATCAGTCAGCGCAACGGTCAGTTGGTACAGCCTCGCACACAAAATAAAATGTATAAATGTTTCAAACAGATCTGAAAAGCTGATTTCTCTAATCAAGGTCATAAAATGTTTTTCTTATTTCTCATACATATATGATACATATATATTCCTTTTCTAAAGCACTAGCCATCCCTAGCTCTGTGGTAGTAAAAAGTATAATACTGTGCTGGTGAAGAGGTGAAAACTCTGTTGAGTACGATCTGCCACTTCATAATCTGTTGGAAGATATGATCAGTCAATTTAATAATCTGTTTCTAGTATCGATCGGTCCACATCCACAGTGGTGCTCAATGGTAATCGATGGCAAACATGCAGAATTAAACATTTAATTCAAAACATTGGCCATGTAAGAAGCCATATCCCCCAAACATTTATAAGTGTTCAACTTCCACTCGGCTAGGAGGATCACAGGAGGATCACTGCAGGCTAGCAAGCAGGCTAGCTGCAGTAGCAGTCCAGCAGGAGCAACCTGTGGTTAGTGAGCAGCGCTAGCTCAAAGACTGCTAGCCATCCCAGTTCCAACTCTGGTTCTCTTGCTGTTCTGTCCCAGGTTAACTCTCCGCAAAGGTCTCTTGGCCAAGTGAGAGAGCCTTTACAGCTTCCAGGTGTAGGAAGACTCTTACTCTTCTAGTTCCTGGTATAAAATCCTCTGTCCATGAAAAAACTAGAAAACGGAAGTCTTGGACAAGTGACCCAAACTACACCAGACGTCTGCCAGACCCAGGGCTGGAGGTTTAACGGCTGCTTCCCGTCACGATTGGTCGAGCAAATTCCACAAAGTCATCGATGAGGACTGGCCATGCACCTGTGGGGTTAGAGTGGTTGAGTTTGGGGGGAGGGATTGGATGAGTAAGAGGGCATCTTCTGTGCATAGTGGTAAGTCTGGATAAGACATTTATGCCGCTTTTCCACCGCACATGTAGCTCGACTCGACACGACTCGACACGACACGGTAGCAGCACGGGTGCTTTTCCACCGCAAATAGTACCTCCTGGACGTGGGCGGGGTCGGCTGCGCGAAAGGGCCGTGACGTATTTTTGTACGCGACGCAAACAAGACCTACGCAACCCACACATGGACAGAACCCACATAACAACAATGGAGGACATCGATAACATTACTATTATTAGCTGGCATGTTGAAGAAGTTGAAGAAGTGGAATATATGTTGGCTGCGGCGCTATGGCTGTTACCAGCATGGTTGCCATGTCGCTCTCGTGACTTCGTCACACTCTCTGGCCAATCAGTGGCCGGCCGTCTGCCGACGTCACCTTTTAGCATCGGCTCAGCTCGCTTGGAACCTAGAGCGAGGCGGTACTAGAAAAAGCAGCCACTTCAGGTACCAGGTACCATGTTTTCGCGGTGGAAACGCAAAAAATGCGAGCTGAGTCGAGTCGAGTCGAGTCGTGTCGAGCTGGTACCATGCAGTGGAAAAGCGGCATATGTAAATCCAGAGTCTATTAAGTCTTATGATCTATTTATGATCTATTCTGGCCACCATTTTAGACAGGTTACTGAAGAGGCTTTGTCCTTGTAAATGTATATTATTGATCTCATTCCCAAATTTCCCCTTGGTAATCATATTTGTCTGATTATTTATTTGCATCTCTCCTGGCAGGTAAGGTGTATCTGAAAGTGAGTAACTCCTCACCTTCCTCGTCATAGTTGGACATGTCGTCTGCAATCATGTTGCCGAAGTCCAGCAGCAGGTTCCACGTGTCTTTAGGGATTGACCGCTTATGATGCTCCTGAACACAGATCACGCTTTTGCTGGAATACATGGTGTGATTACCGTAACCCTTACAAGCCCTTTTGAAAATCGGTGTCTTCGGACATCACTAGTGGGCGTGTCCATCTAGATGTGTGCTGGATTGATGCCCTAACCCAACCCTATCTCTGACCCTTTAAGAGAGCATTTAAAGGGAAACTGTCACACTTGACTATTCTTTTATATAAGAGTACTGTTTAATACGTGTGGTGTGAATATAAACAGTCTGCAATAACCGAAATCAAGGTAAAGCTGTATCATTGGTGCTATCTGCTGGGATTTATGTTCTTTACGTAATACTCTTATGCAGTCATTGGTGTTTTGCAGAAACAGTGGTGGTCCATTATATGGATGACCGGTCTTAAAGTATCTGTTTGGACTCTCATACTTGGATTATCTATCCAGAGACATCTCTGTGATGACCGCTGTATTAAAGCGCTCCCCCTACACGTTAATATAAAACCTTGTTTGAAGCACTACATATGTGAACCACAACAGCATGGATATTGGGTTGGTAAGATGGACTCACCAGTAGAAATCTATTCCAGAGGTCTAGGAACTTGAAACGCTCTGTCAACAGCAGGTTCCAATAGGCCACGGCCATCTCTAGGTCTACAGCAGGAAACAGGACATAATGTTTAATGTCTACAGTGGAACAAAACTGTAGGAAAGGGGGGCAAAATGGTCAAGTGGTGAGGGTGTTTCACTCCCAGCTGAAACGTTCTGGGTTTAAAGCTCCAGATCTGCAGCCTACCTGTAGATATCCCTGGCAAGATATCCTAACCCATTCCTGCTCTTTCATGACATGTATCTGAATATACTATAATTCACATTATTCCCTTTGAATAAAAGTGTATATGGAAATTGTTGCTTGCATCCATTTGTGTAACGAACAAATAACCTTTGAAGGTCACAGGAAAAGCCTTTTTAAGAAGGCCCGTCCCAGTATCTCCTCCAAGTGGACTGTGTCCCCCCAGGATCTCATTTCAGTTTGTACCTAGTACCCCGTTTTCAAGTCTTAAAATGTGTATTTGCTTTCCAAACTATAGCTGTAACATCAATATCCCAGTGAGCCATCTGCATCGCACCACATTAGAGGAGAACAAAACCCCACTAGCACCTATACACTGGTTTGCATGTAGAGGACTCTATAGGTTAAACACATGCTTTGCTTGCATCATGGGGTACAGGCCGATGGGGTACTCTTGTAGCCGGCTACCTAAGCGATGATGCTTCACACCTGTCGTCCACCTATTGAAAGTGAATTGAAGGGGTCGTTTACAGTGGAGCTGCCCGTCCTGACCCTGAATGACCAAAGTAGGGGGATTGGTTCACTTTTAATTGATAAGTAGTCGTCATATATGAATGGCTATGGATCTTTAGGGAGTCAGTATACACAGGACCTCTATGAGAAATGTATCAGCAAATATCTATTGCTCAAGTCGCAAGTCTCCCGTGTCTCTATCTGCATATCAGGTACGGTCCCGACCGCAAGGTTTGGAAACACTGACCTAATCCCTTCTGTCCGGGGTTCTTGGCGAAGTTGAAGGTGAACTGGTACATATCCTTGAACTTCCCCGTGTCTTTAAGTTCCTGTTCCAGTCTGGGCAGTATGGCCTTCAGCTTGTCAGGGCTGTCACATCTGCGCACGCACACACACACACACACACACACACACACACACACACACACACACACACACACACACACACACACACACACACACACACACACACACACACACACACACACACACACACACACACACTAAAGCATCCGCTGGCTAGAATACGTACACAGCTAGTGACATTACAATGTTGTGAGGGTGGAAACTTTAATGGTTACGTATGTAGCTAGCCATAGGATAATTGCTAATTACACAGCTAGTTATAGACAAACAGCTAGGCATCAAGCTGGTAACATTCCCGAGCAAGCTTGCTGTAAATGTAACTTTGAGGGTCACATACAGCGCCATACAACACTACTTGGTTGGTTGTGTTTACAAAGTTTACCACTGCTCACCCGAGTTCTGCCATGCCCTCGAGGAACTCTTTGCGGCTAAACTCGCACTGGGTTGCAGCTCTGAACTTCCACGCGACGACCAGAACGCTGACGCTGGCCGGATCCAGCATCAGGTCGTCACAGAACTGCTGGATCCCGTCCACGCCGATCTTGCCCTCATCCTGAGGGTCTGCAACACGCAACAATAGCCTTTGTTGTTGTAATGAATGTTTATCTTTAATGTCTATTATTAAAAGGAACAATGTTTTACCATCCACTGTGAGGCTTATTATCCACTGAGGATGACATCATAAGTGGCCTGGGGTCCCAGATGTATGATGAATAGATCATCTAACCGCCCTGCCCCAAACTGTCATAGGTACGGCTGATCCATCCATCATACATCTGGTTCGACACTCACACTTGTGATGTCACTAATGGGTAGATGGCTATAATGTCATCCAATTACACTAAAATAAGGCTCCTTTAACATTAAAGACATATATAGTCTTGTAGTCCAACTTGGCAATGAGAAGAATTGTCCTACAACATCCATGACACAAGGACGCACTCTAGGGTCATTCATTAAGATATGGTCTCACATTGACCTGACCTGGTGGAGTTCTGGATAGAAGAGCAGAACATGTGATAATAGACCCACAATAGGTCATGATATCACATTAGAAGAATATATTGCGACTACTACTTGCCTTTATATCTGTTGTAGAGCTGGTCCAGCTTTTTGCGGTCTGCGGTGGTTTTCATGGGGTCTCTGCAGTAAAGCTCAGGGTGTTGGAAGAAGTTGTCGGTGGCCGCCTCCAGCTTCCAGTCGTTCTGCGCCAGACAGAACAGGGCCGTGCTCTCACCTGCCTGCGAGAAGCACATGAACTGCCCCACCTTCTCCTTCTGCCAGGACTTAAGCTTATTCTGCAATAAAACAACCACCCTGTGTTAATAACGTTACACCATATGTATTATCATGCATACATTAATGAATACATATACATCAGTTACATGGCACCGTGAAATAGGTGGTAATGACACATAAACACTTATAGAATGTTGACATTTATAAATATGCCTCAACTAGACTTGTTGTCATGGTGATAGGGTTAATAGATCGGGTAGTATTCGAAGTCACGCTACGTGCAGTCACGCGAGGACACCTGTAGTTTTATGTGGAGAGGCACAATATGCACAGCACGTCACCTTTGTTTACATTAAGTATGTGAGCTAGCTGTTAGATGGCTATCGGGGAGATTAGCAAACCGACCTGACCACCAACCCGATGATCTAACCAGCGACCCACTTTCCAAACCATGTGGCGTGTGTGTGTCTGTGTTTGTGTGTATTTGACAGCAACTGTCCCGCTCAACCACACTTAGACTATGCAACATGCCAAAAAGGGAAAGGTACGTGCACAGAGTGCGGGTGTCCAATCGCTCGACATACCAGCTGCCTCTCTATTTATCTTATATTTAGTATAGTATACGGGCCATCACTCTCACTATGCGACACTCCGAGGACACAGCGACCCCGGATGTTTGCGTGTGCACGATTATACAATACGATCATAAGAATGGTTTTACTGGGTTCAAATCGGTGTGTTTGTCTCTTTTTTTTTATCTTAACCTACCATGTTAACAGCCGTTGTTATGGCCAACTTCGATCCTATTACTTAGGTTTTGCGCATGCGCCAAAAACACGGGCGCTACCCCTACGCAACACGTAAACCCTGGGAATTGTAGTTCTAAATAAGTTGTGTGAAATAAAGGCCTTGTATTTGTGATGTGTTTTGTTTATTAAAACTATTAAATTAAGGAACCGAGTCCCCAAAATATGCATTTGCTTGGTTGGAAATACAAGGATAGTTTAAATGACATCGAGAACGAGGATGATAATCCTCTTACGCAATATATCATGAGTGAATCACGAGATATATAAGAACAGAGAATCAGTGGTCAAACCTGGTAACAAGTCAAAAGTTAATTACAATTACTATACAACAACATCGGCACATACTTATATTACCTTAAACCCCGCGTTGTAAAGATATATACTCGACATGGGCTGACAATTTTAACACAACGATTGAAAACTACAACTCCCATATCAAAACAGATAAACCCATGTTTAGGAAGTAAGCAAAGTCCCCGTCCCCCCCAGTTTCTCCCCAAATAATCTGAACGCAAATACCTTTTAAATATATATCCTATATGCCCGTTTCGATGCCGACAGTGTCATGACGTTGCGGTTCAGAGCACATATCGAGGTCGTGGCAAAGGAGAAAGGTGCGGTCGACTGCTTGCGTTGTGGACGCGTCCGCAGGGCACAGAGCTTCGGCTCCAGATATGTGGCACTGACAGGACAGGGAAGCTGCTGCTGCTGCTGCGGCTCGGGCACAAGAGCATGATTGTATTTCCTTCGCCGGTCACAGAGGAGGTCCAACTCAACACATCGCAGATACTTTTGCAGGTAGCCACCATCCGTCACTTTTTAATAATCGAGTTTGATTTGTATTCTTGAGGTATTTCGTGACGTTTTGGTGTAGTGATTTTGGGATGCGACTCTTTAGTAATAATAACAATTCAGATAATCGTTAAGTTGTCAGCGCATTCTCGGTATCACCCCACTGGAAGCAGGTAATTAGTTATTGAGGCGAACTTTCAGAATTCAAATTACATTTCTGTATCCGTGTTATTTGACAATTTGTGTGTGTGTGTGTGTGTGTGTGTGTGTGTGTGTGTGTGTGTGTGTGTGTGTGTGTGTGTGTGTGTGTGTGTGTGTGTGTGTGTGTGTGTGTGTGTGTGTGTGTGTGTGTGTGTGTGTGTGTGTGTGTGCGTGCGTGCGTGCGTGCGTGTGTGTGTGTGTGTGTGTGTGTGTGTTCTCTCATTTAACTAGGCACATTGTGAACAGTGGTCCTATTGATGATCGGGATATTATCAGAAAAAGTGGAACCTTGACTGGAAAGTAAAATTCTCCCTACTGTACTCATGTTCATCAAGGTATGGACCCAACTCCTACACTTTACAACATTTGCTCTGTTTTATATTCTTTGCATCAGATTATGGTGTAGTATCCTATGTTGTGCGGTTTAATATGTAAACAGTTCATTATAGATTTCTGCCACTTGAATGAGGTACCATTGTAACTCCATTTGCTTCAGTCATTATACTCTGGGGTTTCTGCTTCGGGCTAGTCTGCTGTTGGTTCTAAGTAAGCCACAGAACAGAGAAGAAGAGTAAGGGATAGAGAGTAAAGTTTCTAGGTAATGGGATTGGCTGTTGTTTGCACTGTGAACGGATGTACCACACCTATTCCCCAAACACACAGTGACCAGCTAGTATTGCTGTAAATATATATAAGCTATATAGAGTTAATATAAAGATTGGTGCTTTAGCCTTGAAATGGTAAATACAAGCAATAGCTTTTGCTTTTATTTTGCCCAGCCCTTGCTAGGTCAATAAGCTACTAGTCCTTGTAGCTAATTGGATTTTATTTCTCATTTCTCATTTATCAAGTTCTCTCTTTAGTTTATTTCCGGTTATTACCAATATTTCTTTGTAATGTAATTTTATGGGATTTATTGCCTTTATGGAGCGCACACTGATGAGGTTTGAAGAGGAGATTGGATGAAATGTACTAGAGGGCCGCAGGTCTGAAAGAATCAAACCCTAGTCAAGCATATTGCCTACGTGATTTGTGAACCAACAGGTTGAGCATGTCTTCGTAGTAGCAGTGTTCAACAAAGTATGTTCAGTGGACTTCAATGCTGGCGATCTTTTCTGTGGTAGGTGTATAGATAAAGCCTTTAGATAATCTCTATCCTCTCCATTGTCCCCTTCAGGGTGAGAGTGGTGAGTAAGGGTCTGGATGCAGGCTGTGTGTGTGCTGGTGTGCTGTGGCCTGGTGGGGGCGCTAGCGGCGCTCCAGAAGGAGCACGTGGCCCAGCAGGCCATCAAGCTGCACCGTGGGCGTGGCGCGGCGCCCAGTAACACCTGGCTGGTGAACAGCTGCAAGCGCCTGTCCGGCCTCCTGCGGCAGAAGAAGATGGTGGTGAGGAAGTTGTCTGCGGCTGCAGACGCCGTCGGGAGAGACCTCACGCTCTCGGATCCAGAGAGGCTCTTCCAGGTGGGAACTGTAACAGGTCTCAGACTAGCTTCTGCCATCTGGAATAGGAATTAGCACAAAAAGTACGGTTCGGTTGTTTTGTAGTATCTATATTATAGTGTTTTATAGCTCATTTGTATTTTCCTGTGTTACTCAGTTGAGGTCTAATGTTAACAGTCTTTATGCAGGGATGCACCCTATGTGTTGACCATTAATAAGATGTTTATCTACCAGGGACGCCCTGCTGTTAACCGTGCATTATCCTCATATCCACCGACCGCCGGCTACAGCAGGTAGTTGCTTACCTGTGTGTTGACCTTCTCGCCAGGTGCACACTCTGGAGGTGTTCCAAAAGGAGCTGAACGAGAGTGAGAGTCTGGTCTTCCAGTCGGTCGTGAGCCTCCATCGGGCGCTGCAGGGGGACTATCGCGACGTCGTCAACATGAAGGACAGCAGCCGGCTCCGCCTCGAGGCCCTCAGAGAGGCCGCCATCAAAGTGAGCCACGCCAGGTTCCCATGGCGACCATACACACCTTGTGCATTTCTGGGGAATTTTGGAGTTTAAAGGGTCTATAGACGATGCTTTTGTTGTGTTTTTCCGTCATTAGGAGGAGCAGGAGTATGTGGAACTGTTGGCGGCCGAGAAGCACCAGCAAGAGGCGCTGAAGAGCGCTCTGGCTCAGAACAAGACCCTGTCCATGCTCGATGAGATCCTGGAGGATGTCCGCCGGGCCGCAGACCGGCTCGAAGAGGAGTTAGAGGAACACGCCTTCGATAACAACAAGCAGGTGGGAGGGCCTTAACTCACACGCCTTCGATTACAACAAGCAGGTGGGAGGGCCTTAACTCACACGCCTTCGATAACAACAAGCAGGTGGGAGGGCCTTAACTCACACGCCTTCGATAACAACAAGCAGGTGGGAGGGCCTTAACTCACACGCCTTCGATAACAATAAGCAGGTGGGAGGGGCTTAACTCACACGCCTTCGATAACAACAAGCAGGTGGGAGGGCCTTAACTCACACGCCTTCGATAACAATAAGCAGGTGGGAGGGGCTTAACTCACACGCCTTCGATAACAACAAGCAGGTGGGAGGGCCTTAACTCACACGCCTTCGATAACAATAAGCAGGTGGGAGGGGCTTAACTCACACGCCTTCGATAACAATATTCAGGTAGGAGGGGCTTATTAGAAGCTCCCTCGATGATAACAATGAGCAGGTGGGAGGAGCTTAATAGAGACTCCCTCGATGATAACAAGCAGGTGGCAGGGGCTTAAAGCACACACATTTGATAGTGACAAGCAGGTGGGAAGGGCTTAATAAAGACTCCCTCGATGATACAACTCCAACATTCCGACTATAGTGTTTGCTGTGTTCAGAGTGGAGAGGAACGCTCACAAAAAGGTTGGAAGAGACTGTCAAAAACATATGATTGAACTCCTTTCTCTAAATTACGGTCTCATTTCATTAAACACGATAAAAGTGCTATGTTGAAGATCATATAACACATCAGGTTTAAAATGGAACTGTTTTGGATTTACTGCCCGTTTTAATGAGCCCACCTACAATGCAACAAGCAGGTGTGTGGCGCTTACACAAACACGCACATCATGTAACTCACACACACTCTCCGTCTCCGTCCCACAGATGAAGGGGGTGAATGTGGAGGCGGTGCTCAGAGTGGAGGAGAATGAGGAGGACGGGAGGAAGAGGAAGAATGTGTCCCGGAGGAGGGAGGCGGAGGACGATCTGGGACTGAGCATGCTCATCGACTCCCAGAACAACCAGTACATCCTCACCAAGCCCCGGGACTCCACCATGCCCCGGTCTGACCCACACCTCATCAAGGTGAAACCCCCCTTCTTCCCATGGGGTTCTACCCCGACCAAGCCTCAACACCTTGGTGTTGGGTTTGGTTGGGTGGTTGGGTGTGTTCTTAGGGCCGTGTGTGTGTGTGTGTGTGTGTGTGATGATAATTTTTGTTTTCCCAGGACCTGTGTGTGTTCCTAGGGCCATGTGTGTGTATGTATGCTAATTATGATGATGACTATGTATTTCCAGGACCTTGTGTGTGTGGTGATGCTGTCATTCCCGTGTGGCTGGCTCTGTTCGCTGGTGGGTCTCCCTCCAATGTTCGGGTACATCATCTGTGGAGTCCTGTTGGGACCCTCCGGACTCAACACTATCAAGGTGTGTGTGTGTGCATACGTGTGCGTCCCAGTCCATGGTGCAGACGCTAGGTGAAATGTGATATAATGTATGTGTGCATGCGTGTGTGTTTAAGTCCATGGTGCAGGTGGAGACGCTAGGTGAACTGGGGGTTTTCTTCACCCTGTTCGTGGTGGGTCTTGAGTTCTCCCCGGAGCGGCTGAGAAAGGTACCTCTGATGCCAATCTTCCTGACACGTCAAGCTGTTTTCCATTACAATTTGCTTGTTATATATAATGGCTGTTACCTCCTTGTGGTGGAAATATAGGAGACAATAACGCGACAACCAAACAAATAGAAGGAATCAGAGGGGAGCTGACAATTAAAGGGTTTATTCCAAATGTTTAAACTCATAAGAAACATAACATGGGTTTATAACAAATGTGGTCATGCCAAAACAAAGAAATCAACAAAACAAGGAATGGCCCTCTTCTGTTTCTCAAAGTAAACTCAACATAAAGGCCTACCTGGCTTATCTAAAAATACATGTTAGCAAAACAATTACAGGGGTGGCATCGTCCAAAGCAACCAGTGTCTCTAGACATTGGTTTAAAGCTTTGTGTGTACAATGTAAAGGGTAGCCCCAACTTAATAATGCTCTTTACCTCCACTTGCATACCGTGTCCCGAAGGATTGCTCAAAAGCTAAGGCTAAAAGCCAAGCACAGAACAAGGAAGAAGGAGAGCGACGGTTGTCTGGCAAGGTTAAATGCCAGTTCCCAGTCTGAGGCTAGCCTGGCTCCGCCCGCCTAAGTACTTCCGCTCAATTTGAATTTCCCTTCAGTACTAGGTCTGGACTAGCCTGGCTCCGCCCGCCTAAGTACTTCCGCTCAATTTGAATTTCCCTTCAGTACTAGGTCTGGACCTGCTGTATGTAATTTGGTTTTCTGGCGCCGCTGTCATGCCAAATTTGTACCGGCTGCCAAATTTGTACCGGGCGCGTCATCCATATGTAATCCATTCCAAACCTGCATGGCAGCAGATGATCGCGTCGTCCGTTGCCGGGCAGGTTTCAAAAAACATTTGCGCTCATGTTGCCAAAGACGAAATAACATAATACAGTTAACGGATCGCTAGATAACACTTGTTTTTACTTTTATATTTGTATTGTATTTAATTGTTTAATCAAATTTAGCTAGTAAACTGAGTGTTTAAAGCGGGTTTCAAAAAACATTCGCGCTCATGTTGCCAAAGACGAAATAACATAATACAGAAAACGGATCGCTAGATAACACTTGTTTTTACTTTATATTTGTATTGTATTTAATTGTTTAATCAAATTTAGCAAGTAAACTGAGTGTTTAAATCAGGTCAAGGACGAAATAGCACGATACAGATAACGGATCGCTAGATAGAAGGTTCGCGAATGTTCGTGAACCTTTCACGTCATTCGACGCGATCGTCCGTTGCCAGGCAACGGACGACGCGATCTTCTGTTGCCAGGCAGGTTTGTAATGGATTACGTATGGATGACGTGCCCGGTACAAATTTGGCAGCCGGTACAAATTTGGCATGACACCGCCACAGCGGCGCCCAATCAGCGAACAGAGGGCGTGTCTGAGAACAATGACGATAAAGTCGTGCGCCAGTTTGAGTTGTTGTTGTAGGTCGGTAGTTGATTTACAATGTGCAATTTTTCCCTGATAAATTAAATTCGACGAACAAAACCTGCAGCTGTCGTTGACGGACATTTTCGTGCAGACGCGCAAGGTGTTTGGTTTGTGTACAACCTGTGCGTGATTCCCGGCGCATGACATACGTCACAACCAAACGTTAGCGACCAGAGTGGCACTGGGCAGATCCAATCATTTTAAACTTCAACAGACACCCGCCTTCAAGTGAGTTAAAGGCACCCAGTGCAACTTTCGAGGCTTAAAAATAAACATTCAATTTCTAGTCTTTTTTACACGTAGTAAGTTTCAATAACTCCATACCATTACATACCGACATTTAAGCAGCAAAGATGAGACGTCGTTGTGTGGTGAGAACTGATACAAAATCGATAACAACAACAATGCCGCCATTTTCTTTATTTTTTGTAACCTACAATAAATAAAGCAGGCTTCCAGTCAATGGAAAAATGGCTTCTCCCCACCGGCGATTGTTGTTGTTTACGATTTTCTATCAGTTCTCACCACACAACGACGTCTCATCTTTGCTCCTTGAATGTCGATATGTAATGGTATGGAGTTATTGAAACTTACTACGTGTAAAAAAAAGACTAGAAATTGAATGTTTATTTTTCATTGAATGTTTACATAAAGTTGCAGTGGGTGCCTTTAACGTTTGTCAATTGATTAGGTCCAGACTCTCTGTACAAATGAAATGAAATGAAGTGAAGTACGAGAGTCTGGTAGAACCAGGCTAGTCTGAGGCAACCAATTAGCAGAAATCTCAGACTAAACAGGCGAACTCCAATCACATCGTTAGGACTGGAGAGGGAGAGAAAGAAAACCAGGAGGGAAGTATTTGCTTTATGGAATTAAATAACTAAACTTAACTA
The DNA here is from genome assembly GCF_031168955.1 of Gadus macrocephalus. Taxonomy (NCBI): domain Eukaryota; kingdom Metazoa; phylum Chordata; class Actinopteri; order Gadiformes; family Gadidae; genus Gadus; species Gadus macrocephalus. The sequence continues at coordinate 12,551,520 of NC_082395.1, forward strand.
ACTTTACCTGGTGTGGAAACTAATGATCATCTCATCCATTAAGTTCTTAGCTGCCATTTCAGAACGTTTTTGTTTATTCTTGGTAGTATATTTTGCATGCAGACATGTGCTGTAAATCAGGGGGCAGGGTTGTGGGTTCCACTCCGTAGTTATCAGATGGATGGTGGGCGGATTGTTTCTACACGCTGAGATCCAATCACAATGTGAGCCAGACCACTTCCATACGGGATCTGGCACGTGGGATTGCAATAGCCTAGATCTGATCTAGGAGGTTACACACAGACACTTAACACGTCCTGGTGAGATGGGATCATGAAAGTGCGACCCATCTCACTGTTTGTATTACACATGTGTTCTGTGTGTGTGTGTGTGTGTGTGTGTGTGTGTGTGTGTGGTTGTGTGTAGGTGTGGAAGCCATCAGTGCAGGGTTCCTGTTGTCTCAGCCTCCTCATGGTGGGTGCTGGTCTGTTGTGGGGTCAGGTGCTGATGATCAGACCAACGCAGACCGTCTTCATCTCCAGCTGCCTGGCTCTCTCCAGCACCCCCCTTGTCTCACGCCTATTGGCTGCAGAGAAGGACGGTGGGTCTGGCCATCTGTTTGTCTCTGTAACTCTGTCTGTGTGTCCGTCTGTCCGTCCGTCTGTCCGTCTGTCTGTCCGTCTGTCCGTCTGTCCGTCTGTCCGTCTGTCCGTCTGTCCGTCTGTCCGTCTGTCCGTCTGTCCGTCTGTCTGTCTGTCTGTCTGTCTGTCCGTCTGTCCGTCTGTCTGTCTGTCTGTCTGTCTGTCTGTCTGTCGCTTCTTCTGATTCTGTACCTATCCCTCTATCATTCTATGTATCTATCTTACATCCCTTGTTATGCAGCTGTGTTATATTCATAATCAACAGGGTATGAACAGCAGTGTTCCACTGAGGTTGTATTTGTTTGTAGTATATGTGCATATGTGTTCAGGCTGCGGTGGGAGATACAAAGGGTTTCAGCTGTCCTGATGTCAGTGGAGTTCTACCGTTGTGGAGCAAGGACAGCAAACTATCAAGATGTCTTTGAGCGGCTGCTGGGGTCCCTATGTAGTGAGGGAGTAGCAAGCCTTTTGACAGCCTGGTAGGCCAATACCACCCGTGGCTTGAACTGGATTCCAGCAACCACAGTATCCAGTGCATGGAACCAACTGAGTAGTGGTGTAGTTTGAAGACCAGCCGGGTGGCTGCATTCCGGTTGAGCTGCATGTAGCACATGCAGGCAGACACAGTGATGTTGACACACTGGGGCACGGGTCTTCTAGTATGAGGGTCCAGGAAGCATAACCCTCTCTCAGACGGCAACATGAACTGCTATTAGGACAGAGTTCCTCGGGGCGCCCTGGTGCTTCGCTGGGTAGAGAGTGTGCTTCAATGTGGTGAAGACTTCTGAACGGCTGTTCTAAAAGGTGAGCGGGCTAGATAGGGCGGAGAGTGGAGGCTGTTGGCCGGTGGGAAGTGACCCAGGATAGAACCTCATCGGGGGAGAGGGGTGAAAAGGAAGTTAGAGTAGGAGATGAAGAGGAGGCTAAAGGACAGGTGGTGACAGCAGGTGGCTGGGGAAATGAGCAACATATGTTCCATCTTTTTCACAAAGTAGTTTACAAATTGGCTCAGTAGGGGTGGAAGGAGGTGGAGGAGTGGGGGTATTGAGAAGATGAGAAATAATTTTGGGGGATTGTAAAAGGAAGATTGAATCTTGGATTAGAAGAAGGAGCTTTAAGCAGCAGCGGCAAAATATAAGGAAAAAAGATTGGTGGGGACGAAGGTCATCAGGGCAATTGGATATCCGCCATTTGCAAATCCAAGCGCAGGTGGTACCACAGGTTGAAAAACAATATCCTAGGCGACGTAAAGTACAGCAGCGTTCTGCTTAGTGTACCGGTGTATATGTTTATGGTGTATGTATAAAATCAATCTATTTGTTTTAGGTGATGTGGAGTACAGCAGTGTTCTCTTGGGCATGTTGGTAATGCAGGACGTCCAGCTGGGTCTCTTCATCGCTGTCCTGCCCTCCCTCATCCAGGCCCAGAGCTCCAACACAGACAGGTTATACACATGATATACATATATACTACTGCTGACACATGTGTATATGTAAAGAACCCAAACTTATCTGGTTGTATCGTACCAAAATATGCATACACATCCTCTCTCATCCAGTATCTCATATTGGGTGTGTGTATTGTCTCATGGTGTGTGTATGTAAGTGTGCTGCTGGGAGGTCTGTGTTTGCTGTTCTTTTATTTGATGTGTGTGTGTATTTTCTTATGGTGTGTGTTTTAGAGTGCTGCCGGGAAGTGTGTGTGTGTGTGCTGCTGATGTTGGTCTTGTATTGTGTGTGTGTGTGTGTATTGTCTTAAGGTGTGTGCTGCTTGGAGGTGCGGGTGTGCTGGTCTTATATTGTGTGTGTGTGTGTGTGTATGTATTGTGTTACGTGTGTGTTTCAGTGTGCTGCTGGGAGGTGCTCGTGTGCTGGTCTTAAATGATGTGTGTGTGTGTGTGTGTATTGTGTTATGTGTGTGTTTCAGTGTGCTGCTGGGAGGTGCTCGTGTGCTGTTCTTAAATTATGCGTGTGTGTGTGTGTGTGTGTGTGTATTGTGTTATGTGTGTGTTTCAGTGTGCTGCTGGGAGGTGCTCGTGTGATGGTGTTGTTGGTGCAGGTTCTAGTGTCCCTAGCAGCGGTGCTGCTGCTCTGTCTGCTGCTGAGGTCCGTCCTCATTGGTCCGTTCTACAGGAAGCTCCACGCAGAAGGGAAGGGGAACAAAGAGATCATGGTGCTGGGGACGTGTGCCTTCGTCTTCCTCCTGCTCTCGGTCAGCTCCTAGATGCCCTCTATTGGTTATCACCTGGAATCCTGTCATCCATTCATAAAGTTTTTGGTTTTAAAAGTGGTAATATCTCTTATATGAACCTCAACTAGTAATATATGCCATGTTATCACTAAAATGGCTTAGTTTTTTTTTGTTACTTAAATAACTCAGTGATTTTATAAAAAAGGGGTAAAATCAGGCGCGTAGCTACATTAGGGCTAACGTGGGCCAGTGCCAATATGATTGACAGCTGGCCCACCCTATCAGAAGTGCCCGGCATTTACTTGAAATTCAAGGATTGAAAAAATAGCCCATATTATAATATCGTACAAAATGTTTTTTTTTGTTTCAATTAAGTATCATTTTGTTACAAATATTTACAGTAATGCTCTATTTGTAAATTTTTTGGTAAAGTCCGGGAGCTCCTCCAGGAGCTGAGCTCCGCAGGTGTCCGGGAGTACGCACCGGCAACAATGCCTTTCTCCTTCATGTCACGGTTCAATCTGGACTTTAGGGAGTCGAAGCCACAGTTACGTTCTCCAAATTCCTTCTCAACCGTGGATGCATGCATGTTGTGCCATAAATTTCCCCCGGGGATGAATATTGATCTATTTAACAATGTAGCCTATATTATTATTTGCCATCAATCGTCTGATCAGTCATGAAATCATGTGTTGCTTAATTTTGGGACAATTGCTGTACTGCCTATATCGGAATCCAAAAAATGAAATGTAAAAGATGTCTCAAAAATCCACCCTGTTGAAAAATCCTGGCTATGGCTACGCTACTGGGTAAAATCCTATGTTTTTGCCATTCTTCCCAAAACACTATGTGAACGTTCTACTCTGCTGCGAATGCTGGTGAAATATTTTCGTAAAAATGAATCAGTATGTTTGCATGTATGGCTTTAAAAACATATTTATGAATATTTCTATCAATGTAGAAATATTATATCAAAGATAAAAATACGACAGTCTTTTGGGGACAACGGCAAAGACATAGGATTTTAGTCCTTTTTTTTTTTTCTAAATCACAGTGACAAAATGGCAAAGATTACTATTTTCACGATCATATAAGACATATTGCCAAAACCAAAAATTCCCTTGTAACCCATGTTATCCTATGTCGCTCGCTGGTGTATTGCCATGCTGACAGAGTTGACCGCTGCATGTTACCTACATGACATTGTCTGGCTGTTGTGCGTTGCCTAGGTGACTGAGTTCCTGGGTGTTTCCATGGAGCTGGGCTGTTTCCTGGCGGGGGCGCTGCTTTCTTCCCTTGGTCAAATGGTCACCACTGAGGTCATGGGGTGCATTGAGCCAATCAGAGACTTCCTTGCCATCATCTTCTTTGCCTCCATCGGTGAGAGGCCATCTATGTAAAACGCGTGAGGTTGTTTACAAACCCCGACCACAGTGTTGTGGAAGATGAACACGGTGTGTGTTTTTGCGTTTGTGTGTTTGTGTAGGTCTCCATGTGTTTCCCAGCTTTGTGTTGTATGAGCTGACGGTTCTCGTGGTGTTGACACTCTCCCTCGTCATCATGAAGGTATAAACAGATTTCCCTCTATATCCCCTGTTTTCGATTAGACTCCATTATTTTGTACAGTTTTCTGCATCTGCTTTCACTGAAATCATTTAAAGCCAGTCAATATCTTTCCGTAGTATCAATGTCCCTATCCAAGTACTAAGTAATAGGTCATTTGCTTGTGATTATGAATCATTAGGCCGTCAGTTAATCTACACAGGGAGACTTGACCTGTGACCTTAAAACTTTGACATTCAATTATGCATTTATGCAAACTTTTTAATGTAAAATATAGAAATGTGTAATATAGAAAAACATTGAATTCATATCCAAAAACTGTGCATAATATATTGAATATGCCTAAAATACACAGTCCCAATGCTGCATCGCACAATACATTTGATTATGAAATCCTCTCTGGTAGTTCCTGATGGCCGTGCTGGTGCTGTCAGCCATCTTGCCTCCTTGTTCCCGCCACATCCGCTGGGTGGTGTCAGCTGGTCTGGCCCAGGTCAGCGAATTCTCCTTCGTCCTGGGAAGCCGTGCACGCCGCGCTGGCATAATCTCAAGAGAGGTCAGTAGCACAAGCCTAGCAATTCAATGAGTTATATCAGTGAGCATAGCACCGCCTTACCTGGGAGACCATGACCTAGCCCAGAAGGCTAGGCTACCTTATGTAACAACGTGTTCTTTTAGTGAACAAAGCGCTACTCAGCCAAGCAGGCCAGCCTCCATTACAACGTATTCATACATTGCTGAGTCATTAAGCATGTGTAGCGTAGCGAGTCAGTGTGTGCGATTGGCTGTTGATAGTGCTGGTGATTCTCTGGTCTACAGGTGTACTTGCTGGTGCTGAGCGTCACCACTCTCAGCCTCCTATTGGCCCCTCTCCTTTGGAGGGCCACCACGCACAGGTGGGGGATGCGGTCTCAGCGCAAAACACTCACCTGACCAAGCTCCCACAACACTCACCTGATCACACCCCCTAAATCACTCACCTGACCAGCTGATCAAGTCCCTGGAACTCTCACTTCACCACGCCCGGAGAACACTCGCCTAACCAAACCCCCATAAACCACCTGAAACCAATGAACATGGCCAAAACTCTCTCCTGGCCACATCCCCAAAACAATCACCTGGACCAAGCCTATAACACTCGCATGACGATGGCCGCAAACACTCATCTGACGATGCCCATTTTACCTAGCTAGAAGCGCTGTTGCTTCGCTGCTAGTGTTTCTGTGTAACTAGCAGTGTCGCTGCTTAATCAGTAATGTTGCTGTTTAGTCAGTAGCAAGGCTGCTTAGCCAGTAACTTAAATGTTTATCTACTACCCGGTGTTTGTTTGTCATCCTGGATAACCTTGGGGTACACATGTGATCCTGTGAGGTGTTGAAACAAACAAACCTCAGACATATTCATCTTGGTTCCGACTTCATTCATAATACTATCTGGGTGGGGGAACTGAATGCGGAATTCCGCATTCAGTTCCACCCCAGCTAGCATTTATAACCAAGATGGCCGTAAGTAAATAAGGCCCATACCTCTCCCTAGATTATGTTTAACGACTCCCAATGAACGTTTGAAATGGGATGCAAATGTTACACAAATGCAAGGCTGTTGTCTTTCAACACGGCTTCATGTTTGTGGTGCAAAATTGTCTACCTGAATTTGTTCAACACTCAGAGAACTGTCTTGCAAAAAGGGTTTTATTTATGTATTTATCTTCATAAATATGTACGTCTTGAAAATCTTCTATTTTTATTATAAAAATGCACTTTTGCCCAGTATGTCTTAGGACAGCCTCTGGTTGTGTTTATTGCTGTTCCAAACACCTGGTCCAACATCCTCTCTCTCTGTCTCTGTCTCTGTCTCTCTCTCTTTCTCTTTTTTTTTTAAATTTATATATATATATATATATATATATATATATATATATATATATATATATATATATATATATATATATATATATATATATATATATATATATATATATCTCGGTCTGTGGAGATGGCAGATACTAAAGGGCTTATCTTTGTTTACTTTAGTTTCTTTCTTATGTAGTAAGCTGTACAATTTCCAACGCTGCACAACCTACAACGTTTACAACTCACTGGACTATTTATAAGGTGGATCAATTGAGTAAATACCTCTATTTATTATAGTGTGTCCTTTGTTATTTTTCAAACTGTTCTTAAGTTATAAGTATTAAATAGTCAGGTTTGAAAATGTTGTCATGCACAAAAACACCACAATAGAAAAATGGTAGACGAAGGTGTGAATTTAACATGTTAACATGTTTTCTAGTTGCTTTGTGGTTCCTATTCTCTGGTTTGATACTCTGATTCCACTAGAGGACAGCGTTTCGCTAAAGCCTAGTCATTCATTGCTATGTTTGCCCACCATCTGAGTAAGGTCTCGCTGCAGCCTGGACATGGACATCCATCGCCCAAGTGCTGTCACGTGACGACAAGATGGCGGACGCGGTGAAACTCCTTAGCTGTGTCCCTATTCCTCTACGAATAGTCAAATCTCCTATCCTTTACTTAACCTTTGTGGAAAACCTCATAGGGTCAAGGAGAGATGAAAATGTGCCTCCTTTCAAACATAGGAAAAGACAGCGTTGTTTAAAATGAATTCGACTCCACTTTTCCTAACCGACGTCATTGCGCGACGGGGAGTATTGCTGACCTCTAGCGTTTCTATGGTAGAACTACAGTTTTCAGAAGTGGGTCTACCACAGGGGTTCTCAAAGTTTTGACAGCTGAGGGCCAATTTTGGAACCCAAAATTTGACTGAGGGCCGCCAAAGGAAAAAAAATGTAGGCTGGTAACGCCGTCAGCATCCCAGTGGTGAAAAAAAACATTGCACCGTGGACCTCTGGGAGGGAGGTCAAGTGAGGTCTAAATCACAAAACTGAGATTCATTCAGTAATGTACAGTCGGATTAAAACTAACAAATAACAGGATTGAATTGAAAGCTAGAGAGAGTCGACTTTTCTCTTTATATTGATTTATTTTTGTTTAAATTAATTTTGATATAATAAAAAAAATAACGTACTGGCAATGATGGAAAAGTATAACAAAATGGGGAACGACTTCACGTGACAAATGAAGAAAGGGAACAGAAAATTGTTTGCTTTGCAAAAAACGTCTGCATTTTTATTTTCTTGCGGTGTATATTGTGTGCTTAATAACCATCAATATATGATTTCATTTCGATTCAGATAATATGTTTCTTGGAATTGGTATCTATTATCAATTTTATTTTCTGCTCTTCTCTTCAAACAAACCAATAAAAAATAGAGAAAAGTGTGTGTGTGTGTGTGTGTGTGTGTGTGTGTGTGTGTGTGTGTGTGTGGGTGTGGGTGTGGGTGTGGGTGTGGGGGGGGGTGTGGGGGGGGGTGTATCTAGTTTGTATCTATATTAAGTTAATCTTTGGTGTGTGTCTATTTGGTGTGTTTATCTTTATGGTGTATCTATATGGTGTGTAACTATGGTGTGTGTGCGTATCTATATGGTGTGCGTGTATATTGTGGCATCCCGCCCCGTAAACCTCGGCCCGGACCAGCCCGAGGGTTGGTCCTGGATGGCCGAGACCACCGTCACCCACCAGCTGGCGACGGAGAGCACCGACCGAACCCCAATCAGCGAGATTGAGGGACACCTGGCCGAAAGCCGAGGAGCCATTATAAAAGGAGCACGAGGACTGACATTTGGGGAACCAGGGACGTGAGCAAGGAAGAAGGTAGCGCTCTGTTCCGCGAGAGACGAGAGGCCCACGGAGGCCCACGGAGGCCCACGGAGGCCCACGGAGGCCCACGGAGGCCCACGGAGGCCCACGGAGGCCCACGGAGGCCCACGGAGGCCCACGGAGGCCCTAGAGACCGCGTTTACTTTGCTTGTCTCAGATGTACGCAATAAATGCTGTGATCGGCTTAAACCCTTGCTGCCAAGCGTGATTTGTACGTGGAACCCGGCAACATCGAGGACCGGGTTACCACAATATATATACATGGTTTGTGTGTGCATATGGTTTGTATCTATATGTTGTGTTTATCAAAATTGTGTGTGAATCTATATGTGTGTATCTGTGGTTTGTGCGTGCATATGGTGTGAATCTATAGTGTATTGTGTGTGTGTGTCTGTATGGTGTTTGTCTGTACTGTGTGTGTGTGTGTGTGTGTGTGTGTTTTAACGTGTGTGGTGGTAGGCGATGACTCCAGTTTAACCAGTGAATGAGTCTGGTCTCTTTTGATGAAAGCTTCCTTCTCACACACACACACACACACACACACACACACACACACACACACACACACACACAGTAAGGTGAATTGAATGAAGACTTTTAGTTTTGAAGTTTGAATCTAAATCAGTCAAATCAGACTCATCCCTTTAATTAAAATGGTCATTTAAGATCAAACACAGAGCTGATATAGCCTCTCACTGTTACTGCATTGAGTTTTACTAATTAACTCACCGCCCGCAGCTCGCCTGCCAGGTGTTTTTCTTAATTAGTTAATTGGTTGCATCTGGTGCGTTTCACTTAAAAGGGAACCGGGCAGTACATTTGTTTGTCTGTTTTTGAGGTCTGTTGTGACTTATTTAACATCTCTTCCAGTTTCACAGGTTAAAGACTTTTTGAAGTAAAGGAGCATCTCATCTGAACCTGATGTGAGTAGAACTGATGTGACTTGTATGTTGAATATAAATCACTGATAATGTGTGAAGGAAATCGGGGATTGTGGTGGTTTAACTCTTGTTTGAAATTTGGACCATGAGTAAACTGTTCCTTCCTTCAAAGGTCTATCATGGATTAACTGCAGTTCTGTGAGTATCTCAACTTAACCATGAAGCATAACTGCAAACTGTAAGTCATTAATTTCTCATTACTCTTGGGCACATTGATGTATTTTGGCTTCCTGGTGAGTTAACCTGTTACCTGAAGGTTGATCTGAGTAGTAAGATGTTTTATTGGTTCATGGGTTGCTTAGGTGTTTGGTTTATGTTGGTTTTAATGATTTGTTAATATGGTTGCAGGCTCCAAGTTATTGTTGTAAGCTGGAGTAATGGGTTGGGTTCTGATATCTTCAGTCTTCTTCATTCTACTCTCCTGAGCTCTGCATCTTCATCACATGAGTGTTGCTTTACTTTCACCCACACTTTATGAGGGTGTGGTCTCAGTGAGCGGAGGTGCATACTGGGGTACAGAGCTTTCTCGAGTCTACAGGTCTGTAGACACGCCCCCTCAGGGGAAACCGAGTGTTTGAGAAACTGTCGTGTCGTCAGTTACATGGACTGGAATGTTCTTAAAGATGGAGACAGGGATTCAGAAGGAGAAACACCAGGGGGAGATGAGGGGGCTCCTCATCTCAACGACTAAAACACAACTTCAGTCTGACACAGAGAACCATGGAACACATTCAACAGTCCCCTCCAGGCATCATGACTCCTCAGGAACAGTTTCATTTCCAAGAAGGTCTTATTTGGGGCCATCCCCATATGGATCCTGCTCCTCAAGAGCCACCCCCCTCCACTGGGTGGTCTTCTGAACAGATGATCTCCTTCCTGTCCTCAGGCTGACTAAAGCTGCACCGTTTGCATCTGTGAAGGCCCCTCATTCAGGAAACCACTCGACTACAAAGACATGACTTCAGAGATGTTGAATCAACCTGGGACACATCTTGGAGACGCCAAACATAATCCATCACCAATGTGGGATGCCACTGAAGAATGTTGTACATAATTTACGTCTCTGGAGACATTGGTTGTTCTGTTATGGGTGCCCTGGCAGGAGAGCTGGGGGGGGGGATGATGGAATGTTATTTGCTATGAGGTTTTTACTCTGCATGATTGTTTGGCCTTTTACGGCTCAGTGGTGTGTGTGTTTGGGTTTGACATGAGATGGAAGAAATTTTTGAGCATCGCTAGGGTTCTACTGTGTGTGTGTGTGTGTGTCTCCCACTCACACCTGGCATGGGGTTCTACGTGCCTGTCCTGGGTTCTATGTGTGTGTGTCCGGCTTGCTTTGACAGTGATAATGTTCATACGGGGGTCTGTGTGATTGGCTTGGGATATTGGAATGGTCAACTAAATCATACCTGATGGACGGCCACACGTTTACTTAAGGGCCTCCAGTAGACATGAAGAGCCCTGAGCGATGCTCCGGAGCGAGATCCAACACACTGGGCAGGAAGGAGAGTATCCAACTCAAGGCTAAAAGGATGCAAGCGGCGTGTTCAGATCAGTGACTTCAAACTAGGACCACACCAATCAGGATCAATGAAGGATGGACACCAAAAGGAATTCCACAAGGAGAGTCTGACGTTGGAAAGGGACCTGAATGGATATTCAAGATGACCTTCCGACCTGTAATGAGACGGCTCTTCCTACCTGGCTGGATTGATGGAGAGCCCTGTGGATCTTGTCTTGCTCTCTGTTGCACGTCTTCTCAGGCTGAACTGTAATTGTTTCAGACAGGACTAGCTGAACGATTGGTTCCCTTAAATCAGAACCAATCCGGGAACTCCAGCTAGTGCGCTCTTCGAGCTGAAGTTGTGCTCTTCATCTGAGGAGGTAAGGAAACCTTCACTGGGGCTTCAAGGTGTAAAGAGGAGAATGTTTCAAAGTGTTCCATGGTACTCTGATGAAGACCGTTGTTGTGTTCCACCTCCTGCGAGGAAGAATCCACACATCTTCCTCTTGGCCTTTCTCCTCTGAGAATCCTGGCAACATCTTGAAGGATATTCCAGCTCATGTAACTGATGTCACGACGGATTCTCAAACACTTGGTTTCTCCTGAGGGGCTTGTCTATGGAACTGAAGACTTCAGACAGCACTGTATCCCAGCATGCATCTCTGCTCACTCAGACCACACCCCCATGAGTAGGATGCAACACTCTAGTGATGGAGATGTCGAGTTTTATAAGTAACGAGGGAGCAGACTAAGGTCATTAGAACACAATGGAATTGTCAAGTTTGTAAATCTTTAAGCCATGAAGATGGTTGGATAGTTCAGGAATTGGGCTTCTTTTTATTATGGGCAGTCCTTTCACTCAGATGCCCACTTCCCACTGGAGCTGTACATGTGTTGGCTGGCTGGCATGATTTGCTGTTGGTGATGAGGCGGTCAGGGTGACGTTGCAGGGCTATGGTCGGCTCTCTGTGAGCTCAACGTTTAGATTTGCTCTGTATGGTTTGTACCCTGAATAATCTAGATAATTGTATAATGTAGACACGGTTTTGTAATGAATGATTCCCGGATTTTAGGTTTAAAGTTGTTGTGGACGTACATGGTAGTTTGGTTCTTCGTATGGTTTTGAGTGATATAACTTGTACACACTGGGTGCATAATAATGTAAAGGTACACTGAATAGTATTAATGACCAACAGCAACAAACAGATCTCCTCAAGGTAAGTCTGTTGGCTGTGTTTTAATGAAGACCATCGCTGGACTTCAGGATCTTCCTCCGTTCAGCTCAAGGTGAGGCGCTGGTTCGGTTTTTTCTTTGGTTGGTTCCGGCCGGAATGTTCGGATTCCAGTCGGACGGTTTGTGCTTCCCGCCGTGGAAGGTTCTGAGTGCGGTCACTTGATTTAGTCCCAATGGTTAGCATAGAACGTTGTAGTCTTGACGACCATAAGAAACCACCTGGCATTTAGTTTGACGGGAGTCCCCTGAGGGAATCTGGCGGAACGTTCTTGATTTATTTGAGTAACCTCAAGGCTTTGCCAACGGAATTTTTTTTCAGTCGGTTTCCATTGGGAATTGTTGCCCCCTATCTTACACAACTAAAGTTTGATATTAAATACATACTGAGTAGGGATGGGCACGAGTAGTAAATTCCAAACTCGAGTGATCGAAGGAATTCCTCGAGGATCAATCGAGTACTCGTTTAATCGAATCTATTTTTAGAATGCAACGCATCTGCAGCAGGAATAGGCCTAATGATGAACGGCAATATTACCAACCAAACATGGAATGCTTATTCTCAATCAATCCTAACCATTGCAAATAATTTAAAGCTGCAAATAAAACAGCAGCAAATGAACAAAAAAGTACTCAGCGTTGTGATCTTCGCTACATGTCCGGGATTACAGCGGTTTCTTGCGGCGGCGAAAATCGCAGACACACTCGGTTGCTGCGGGTCTGCTTTCCCGAACTCACCGTTGTGTTTCAGGAGCATATGTTGCCACATAGTACTCGTAGTACTCTGGTAGCTCGTTTTCGCTTGGCATATTTTACATTTTACCTTATGATCTCCTATTTCTGTAAAGTATTTCAATACTTCGCTGCGCTTTGCTCTGACCGCCATCTCGTAACTTTTTGAATTCTGCCGTTGTGCACACGGCACGGCACGCGTGTTTGATACATTTCATTTGCTTTGTGTGCATGGCACGCGCCAGTGGCCCCACACAGAAAATGTATACATTTGCTTCAGAAAACTTGTCTCCTTTTGTATATGCAAACTCGAGTTTGCCTGTCCATCAACCGAGTTCATTTGTAACGAGGAGTACTCGAGTAATCGATTCCTCACGCCCATCCCTAATACTGAGACGTACGTCGTACAATATGTTGATAATTTCCGATGGTTGCGCCGTGCTTTTAACCACGATGACGTTGCGGCACTCTCACTGCGTACAAAACAGCGTTCTACTTGCGGGCCCATTTTTGACATCGGGGAAGGCTGAAAATCATTTCAAGGTGGAAGATAATTTGACATTTCTTCAACGGAACCCAGCACCTGAATATGGCTGAGTATATTTGATTTAATATCGATACTGCTTAGTGTTCTTTGTTTCAGCTTTTGTACCTTCTAAATATCTGCTGTCATTAATTGCCACAGAAGTTAATCCCTACCCAATGGAATGACGTTAAACAACGACTTTGATGCAGAGTTACCAACTGGATAATATTAAAGCTAAAATAATGGCCGTCATTCCCACATGTTACAGTAGAAGATACTCTAGAACTGTACAAGGTTAAAAAGGTAACATGTTAGTTTGTCCCAAGGTGTCTGCACCCAGAGCAAGACCTCCACCTCCTCACCCAGAGCCAGACCTCCACCTCCAGTCAGAAGTCCTCCAGAACAGGTCAGTGCTCTGTGTGAGTGGTCTTCTCAGGTCAGTTTCGATGCATGGCCTGAACCACTTCTTTAAACTTGTGGACTGCTCTGTCTTCATTCCCAAAAACGGGATGCTCATGTCTGGTCTCAAGTCTTTTCTGGTCTTGAGTTATAAAATAATAGTTCAATTAATTGTGTAACTCGGTTTCAGATGAGTCCAATAAGTTTATTGTTGGGCAAATGCTGATATAAACCTGCTGCTGTAGCTCAAAGGCGAGGCTGAGAGGCTGGGGACCGGAGGCTTGTGGTGCCAGGGTGGACCGGAGACTGAGGCTGGAGACCAGGGGCCTGCAGCACCGGACCAGAGGGTAACCATCACCAAGCTCATCTGAAACACTAAAATCCACGGTAGTTTAGGTCTGGTTTTGATCATCTTATGACTTTAAATCTGTGCCAAGCTGTGAGTTAATTCATACGGGGGTTATGCAAGAGTCATATGAGCCATTAATGTTACTAGTGTTGCTACGACCGTAGTGGATGAATTGCTGAACGCGACAATCTACAGACGTTGTCTAATTTAAGTGTTTAAATTTGTCTTCCATTTTACAAGTGAACCTCAGATACAGGAGGTGGGGTGTGTTGTGTCCCAGGTGATTTACTGCTGAGACCAACTGTGTTTGAAACCAGACCAGGAATCCATGGCTGAAGGAGCTGATGGAGGAGCCGTGCTGAAGGCCCTGGGCTGGTGGAGGAGCTGGTGGAGGGCCTGCTTGGTGGAGGAGCTGGTGGAGGGCCTGCCTGGTGAATGACGTCTGTCGTTGGGTAGATGGAGCTTGACTCTGAAGTGATCATCACACTCACTGCCACTTCTCGTAGAATACTGCTACCACAAACTACCGGCGATTGTACCATATATACCAGACGACGACATCTGTTTTACCACATGTTGAAGCAAGACTTCCGCTGTTTGTTCCAGACCAGGACTCTCTCTGAGGAGAGCTGCTGGAGGAGCTGAGACGCTGGAGGAAGACTAGGAATCAACCAACAAGTATTCCTCGTAAGTTTGTATTTACTTACATGGTTGACTTAAAGGGCAAAATACAGCTGTGTTTTCTTACTAGAACGTGTTTCTGGAGCGGAGGCGAGCTGGTAGGGGAGCCGTGAATCTGGAGGATGACCATCACTCTACCAACAAGGATTGTAAGTTTGTATTAACCAAACAAACCTTAAAAATAAGACGAACTACATGTTTGTTACCACACTTCAGGGTGAGACTCGCGCTTTGTTCCAGACCAGGACTCTGGCTGAGGAGAGCTGATGAAGGAACCAAGACTCTGTAGGACGACATCACTCCACCAAACAGGATCCTCGTAAGTTTGCCTAAAATAAACAGTGGACTTGTTGTAACGCAGGATTAGTTTGTCCAGTACAAGTTACGGCATACTATTGTGGTTGTTTACCAGACAAACTATAGCTGCTACTTTGTTACGCGCCATTAGAGCCCAACTACTCCTGTGTTTGACCTTACATTTGAGACAAACTACTACTGTGCTTGTCACCTGATATTAGAGCAAACTACTCCTGTGTTTGTTACCTTGCATTGGAGCCCAACTACTCCTGTGTTTGTTACCTTACATTAGAGCCCAACTACTACTGTGTTTGTTACCTGATATTAGAGCCCAACTACTCCTGTGTTTGTTCCCTTACATTAGAGACAAACTACTACTGTGTTTGTTACCTTACATTAGAGACAAATTAAGTTTGTAACCAGACCAGGAATCTGGAGGACTGATGGAGAAGCCATACATCTGGAAGGCAAATCCTGAGGACCACCAGGACTCTACCATCAAGAATTCCTCATAAATGTGCATTATCTGGACATAGTGGACTAGGTAGGGGGTTGGGGGTTCAACTCTCAAACCAATGGTGCCGGGTTCAAGTCCTCAGAATACAGTGATGCGTCCTTGAGCAAGGCGCCCTAAAGCCTGCCTGCTCCTTAATGACTTGTCTTTGGTTCAGATAATGTTGCATCTTTTGAATATTGAACCTAATCATTGTCCTTGTTTGGTCCGGGCAGACACACCTGAGCTGAACCTCTCCTGATCCTGTTTGGTCGGGGGTAGACACACCTGAGCTAAACCCGCCCTGATCCTGACATCCTGCTGGTCCCGTCTCCTCAGTTCATCTGAGCCTCGTCCTCCAGAAGACCTGCTGAGCTCAGCAGTCTGAGGCTGATGGATCAATGACCTCCAGTAGGAGTGATCTTCTTGACCCCACATGTAACCGTGTGCTTCCACACGCCTTTCCCTCACGTCTGTCACTAACCTCACTACTTCACTAATCTCTACTGCTTCCTCTTTTCTTCCTTGTCTGTGGTTCAAACCTTTACACTGAAGGTGTGTCTTCCTGCCCTCAGAGGGTTTAGCGTTAGGGTTGAGAGTCAGGGTTTAGAGTCAGGGACAGAGCTGGTCAGGGAGGACTGCTTTTACACAAACCTCTTCACTTGCTTTTGGAATGGTGGTGACATTTTGAAAAGATTCATTTGGGAAAATGTTTTCCTCTGCTTTCCTTTACAAAATTGTATTCAACTTCTGTCAAGTGTTTTTGTTTATATATTAAAATCCCACATTGACTTCTACATGTTTGTTGCGGTTCATTTAATTGTCCTTAAACTTGGTTAATGTCAAGCTAAACTCCTGCAATACATTAACATACATGATTGTTATTCTGCAATGTTCACATAATCCATTTTGTAAAAATATGAAACCTCCATATTACTCCTAAATTCAAGCATATTCATGTATTTAACAATGTACATACTGCCCCGCAGGCCATTCTCTGCTACTACAACCCGTTCAATCCACCAACCCGTCTCACATCAATGTGCTATAGCCATGGGCGTCGATAAAGGGGGGACATGTCCCCCCCCACTATTTAAAATACGAATTTTGTCCCCACCACTTTTAAAAATGTGCAACCAATTGCGGCTGAAAAAATCCCCACATACTCGACCGAAATCGTAGAGTCTAAAATCATGCGATAGGCGCGCACGAAGCCATCATTTATTAGATAGGCCTACATAATAAACCGTTGGAACACACAAGACCGGAACCCATAGCAACGCCGGTAAACAAACCCCGAGAAGCCCAATCCAATCCCTATGAGAGCTCCCCGCGCTATGGCCATCCGGAGGCGCACTGAGCTTTTGGCCGTGATATTATATCTATGCAATTATATTATATACTATTATATATAGAGCTCCGAGTGTCGCAAACGGCAACAATCACTTTCTCCTCCATGCTGCAGTTCACCCCGGACTGCACTGCACTGAGTTTGACGGTTGAACGCTGATTGGCTGTTACGTTACACATGTCACTCAGTGGCTACGCTGTTGATTGGCTGTCATTACGCGAAATTCGTGTCAAAGTTGAAACATGTCAACTCGAGCGAATTTGTCGCGCCACAAATCCTCGTGAACACGCTCGCCTGTGCACGGGGAAAGTGTGGCGCGACAAATCAAAACTCGTCGCCGGTTTTCTCTCGTGGAAAATTCGCCCGATACGCGTCTATACGTTCACTTTGTATGGGATCCTGTCGCCCCATCGCGTTTGGTGTGAACGCACTGGAGAAGTTTCAAGACAGACAGCCAAAATTGATATTTTTATTCAGAAAATAGCCGGTTTGTGACACTGGATAACGATATGGATACATCATCTAGCCTGCATGTGGAGGGCCACATAAGGTAAGAAATTGGTTTACGTAAACTTTGCTGCTGGTTCTGTTTGCTCGTGATGACCTGGCCAAAGGTTACCCACGGTCCTAAGCGATTGTGATCTGATTCTGGTTGGTGCTCCAGCTAGTATGCATTGTATATATAGATTGCAGCTAGTAGCAACTACACAAGGTGCGATTGCTATGCCAATGTGGTTATAGTTGTTTTGTCTGATTGAGATATGTGACGACTTGGAGCCTGGTAGGCCTATCCTGACATGAATATGTTCTCGCATAACCTGTGTGATCATCCTATACTGTAGGGGATTTTGTTTGCGGGCAATTTGCTTATGCTGTTGTAACGAGTGAAGTCTACATTGGTCCTTCGCAAGTGTTTACTGGTGGTCAGGATTTGGCAGATGCAATTCTCCTCTGGGTGCTTTTTTTTTTATTTTATTTTTTAATGCAGCATAATATATGCTACCAGCAGCCCTTGCTCGTCTTCAAAAGGCTGATGCTCAGTACCTCGTTTCATTTCGTACCCCCTTTACAGTCTGGCATTGTTTGTCTGGTAAACTTTGTTGATGTCAAGATAAGTGTTAAATTGCCAACACTTTTCTTTGTCCGGTGTGTATTAGTATTACATATCCCGAGCTAATACCCTGGTGTTTCCAACGCCGTTTTTGCAAAACAAGCCAAAACACAAACTGTGGTTTTCAACTTTTATTGTTTGAATAGGATTTTCAACACCTGACAATACACTGTAGAGCATATTGTAATGCAGCGTTGAATGGATGAATAGCTTACATAAGGGTACCCAGCACTTTTCAAACCACACTCAAGCTTATGGTTATTGTCCCCACCACTTATTCAAACAAACTGACGCCCTTGGCTATAGCTACGTTGGTTCAAATGGAAAATGTAGTTTGGTGTGAGACTGTTGTCCAGCAGAGGGAGCTGTCATACACCTTAATTATACAGAAATGTCTGTGTATTTACATTTTAAAATGTTCATGGGCTGGTCTAGTTTGTCTGCAAATAACTCTGCCTCCAGCAACAGGATTGAGCGAAACATATGAAGTGAAGGAAATAAAAGCCCAGTTCACCAGATCTGAGGTCAGCTGCGGTCAGATTTTGGATCATGAATGTATTGAGCTCGGAGGAGGACGGCAGGTCACGTGTTTACCTGGTCGATTAGGCCCTGAACGCAGACCCTGAACCCAGACATCCTAATCACAGACCCTGTGTTTAATTAGCCCCGAATATAATTTTTATGTTAAAAAAATAAATAAAAAGTAAAAAGTAAAAAGTACTAGCCTAGTCTAGATAGTCATTCTGGCAAGAGAATTAACAGTTTAAAAACGTAACCTTTTTACCACCTCAAGTGAATTAACCTATCCTATCCCCAGTCAGATGTGTGTGTAAAGTCTGTCTCACTTGTATTAATTTTAGACATTTGGGGATATGCAGCACAGCAGTCAGGTAGCTATTTTAAGCTATAATAAACTGCGCATTTAGTTTATTTAGGTGAAGCATTATGATTTTTTTTTCATGCAAAATAAAGCATAGAAATCATTTTGGCATTTTCATTTTCCGTCTGGGCTAGGCTAGGCCACGGATGTTTATGAAACCTAGAAAGACCCCTGGCTTAAGGAGTGGACCCATCAAAAACTCATTTCACAAATGCATGTTTTTGCAATCACAATTAGGTTGTTTCAGTAATTAGCCTGTGACGTCAGTCGGGGTGGCAAGTGGAATCACGTGACAGTACGTGACAGACGTGTGATGTCCCATGTCCTACAAGCCGCAGCGAGACATTATAGCACCATCTCGGTCTAATTCCTCATTTTATGTGTTAACAGTTTAATAAAAAATGGATATTGTAATGAATTGCCCTAGTGCTGGATAGTCTTTGAGTGTGTTTTCGTGTGTCAACCATGTAATGGATAAAGGTTAAAGAAAATAGTTTTAGGAATAGTGAGTATGTTGTGTTTAATATTATTATGTTATTTCTCAGCAGTAAAGTTTTGAACTCGAAGATTTAGAACCTCACCAGAAATGTTCTTTTGGAATAACACTCAAATATGTTCTTCCTGCTCTAAGGAGGGAGAGAATACTAAAGACGCTTTACAGACATAAATTAGTGAAGGGTGAGGACACGGTCCATCCACTAGATGGCGTTGTTACAACGACTCCAAGGTTTTCCAAGAATCACCCCTATCTGACGCGAACCAACTCTGATCGGAGCTGCACACACTCTTCAAAACAAAACAGAATCAAAGCGACCTCACCAACATTACAGTCACTTGGATGTAGGATTTAGGCGTCATTTGAGGCGTCATACGTTTGCATTACGGTTGTGAATAAGGGAATGGCACTCACCTAATGAAACTTTTCCCCTTCGAGGCAATGGTTAGGGTGAGTGTAATGAAAGCGTGTGTGTCTACCTGGGTTTAAGGATGGCGCTAATAGGGAAAATTAACTGCGTTTTGGTATTGGCATGTTGCGCTGCGTTAACGTTTGGCGACCCAACCACCTGCGATGAAGTTCGCAAAGTTTTCCAGCTCAAGCAAATAGGACCTGTGAAATTAGTCCCCTCAAGCCCAAGAACAGGTATGTTTAAGTTTTGTTTTGATGAAAGAAACACCACTTAATTTAATGCTTTTTGTATCGGTAGTCTGCTTGCACCCATGGGGAATCTTTTGATAAAAACATTTTTATTCGTCTTATATTCCACAGACACGATAAGTGAAGATCAGTGGTAATACAATCAAATTGTCTGTAGGGCCTACACCAGAGCGATATCGAGGTTGTGTTTATTTTCCTTATTTCAACCAATCCAAAAAAATGATATTCCGAAACAAAATCTTGGAAGTCAAGTGTTGTGGGTGATAAATATCAGTAATATCATAAATATTAGTGCAGTTTTGCAGGCAAAGCTGTATCTCGTGTACCTGGACGTGCGTGGACAGCTTTGTTGACCTACCTGCTGAGGTGGGGTCATTATTGTGTTGCTTAATGATCTTTATGATGTTTGAAACGGACAACATCACGTGGTGGAACCGCCATAAAACAGAATGGATCAAAAAATGTATAGACTTACTGTCCATTATAAAAGTACAGATATACAGGGAACGTGCCACAATAAACCATGTTATTCTGAAGAGTCAAAATGAAGTATGTTAATTTATAATCGTTATGTAAATATACTTAATTTATCATAACCTTTTACATAGTCTTATAAAAAATGAAATAAATGCACTTATGTTATCCATTCCTTTTGCATCGGGGTAGGCCATTGTCTACTCTTCGCCATCTTTAAAACATGTCTTCATGTGCCTTGATTCCCTCCTCTGATTAACGTGCATGTAATTGGTTTAAATCATGCGTGGGTCCAGTAATATTCTACGAGTAATCCTTCTTAATCCTCCCGTCAGTAGCCAACACCTCGTCTTCCAAAGCGCAGGCTTCTGTCTGAAACTACAACCCCTGACTTGGCCGCCAGCCCTAAACTGGGTCCTGAGTACCGGAGCACTTTAACTCAAGAACTGTACTTGTGTCAAGTACTTTGAGTTTATTTGTGCCAATATACTTGTACTTAACGTGTGGCAAGTACTTGTACTGTTCTTGTCAAGTACTTGTACTGTTCTTGTCAAGTACTTGAACTTTACGTGTACCAAAGTACTGCCATTTTTGCCGACGTTATGCTTTAACTCCTTTCCAAAAGACAGCAGATGTTTTTACTTGAAATCATGTTGCCTAATATTGTTAGAAAAAGGGAAGCTGAGGACACAAGGTACGCTGGGTTTGTTCATCTGTTGAACTTCTTTGTTCAGTTTGATATCGTGGACGATAAGGGACAATTCAATCGGACATCACTGGTCCATTGTAGCTTGAAGAACAGGTTTATTCTCCAAAAATCGACTGTATTAAACACATTTATCTGATGCTTTTATCCAAAACGACTTAAGAGCATTCAACCATGAATATATAACCCCAAAAGTGCTACTTAATTTTATAAACAAGACATAGAAACAAAACAAAGAAACAAGACAACACATAGACAAGACAATAACAGGAATTATTTTATGGCCATGAATTCTAACTTTTTCTGACACCTTATCCATGGTGACTGACAGATTCATCTTTAGGGAGCAGGTTGGGGTTAGGGGGCGTCTTGCTCAAGGATGCCAAGACCACTGTGGACATTCCAGGCTTGAACCCGGAACCTCTCAGCTGTGCGTGGACACTCCAACCACCAGAACCATCCTGCCCTCCAACTAGATCTAGTAGGCTCAATAAAACCAACTGCGAGCTTTCAGAGACCCACACCAGGGGGTCCTTATTCCACGTCCGCTCCCGCTCAGGAGCAGTGGATGCTGGGCAATCACCCAGCGGGAGGTCTATCTCTGCACCCAGAAGCCGGCTACTGGCGCTGGGCTGAGGAAGACTGGGGGAAGTATTTAGGTTAAGAAAGCGCTACCCACTGTGCTCTCATGTCCTCTTATCTGGAAGGGCTGGCATTCCTCAAGCTGCGCTCATCGCCTAGCGGTGATAGTGGTTAGCAGTAGCTGGCCCCCCCGCTGGTGCTAACAGGCCTTCAGATTCTGCCTCAACATGTTGTGGAGCCAGTTTGCACACACACACGCACACGCACACGCACACGCACATCTTAAAGATGATTAGTTTCACCCCGTCTGCTCAGAATTCTCTCAGTGTGGTGGAAAGTATGAGAAGGCGATCAGGTTTTGGCTCAAGATGTCTTCTGACAAGTGGACACGACGTGTTGAGGCCTGTAGCTTGCACACTACTACGAGATATTCTATAGCTCTCATAGATTCTGAGGTAAAACACACGCATTTCTTTACTACATTTAATATCCACAGTAATACATCATGTCTAAGATCATTTTGGCGAAGATACAAAAATCACTGAATTGTAGTCCTACCGAAATCCTCTCCACCTCGGGTAAGAGGACTGACTATCTGACCAACCCTCTCTTAAAGGGGCCAGGACCAAGAGGTACTGGGTAAGATCCCCAATGTCTGCCGCCTACCTTGGGAAAGATGCCCTAACCACTACTTTCTCCTTCATAAGCTGTTTCTGAATCCACTGTAAGTTCCCCTCTTTAAAAGCATCTACTGGATGACTAGCAATTGCTTAAGTCTAACACAGTATTCACAGTGGCTCTTTCTCCCATACTTGAATGTATTCCTTAGTCAAACTGCATATTATTATGATATATATGTTATTGTAATGTTATAGTGCTGAGTCGAACTTCATATTATAGTTTATATATCTATATATATATTACTACTATAATAGCAGGCTTGTCGCACCAGTTACTCAAGTTACTCATGTGCGCATGTGCCAAGCAGGCTGCAGCTCACACACACACACAGCACGCGCAAACGCATACATACACTGCAAGCACGCACATACACACCGCATGCACACACTGCACACATGCGCACGAACATACACGGAAACGCACACACACGCGTGCACACACCGCATGTCGAGACAAAGACAGCGACATACTCGCCAAGCTAAGACCTTATGCTCTTAAACATAACGGCTCTGACGTCGACAAACTCTCCCAGGTAACACGTACTGTCTATAGACTGTAGAAATTGCGATAAAATAAGGGAAGGGACAATTTCTGACCTCGACAAGCAACTGCGGGTCGTTCATTTTGTCATATGAAAAACGTTAAATTCAAACATCGCACCGACCGGCATATCAATACATAAGTGACGTGATCTTAAAGAGACAGTGTCTCTATAACACAGAACGAAAACATGTCAATAACATAGTATGGTGAATTAGTCTATAGAGTCCACCACAAGACTACACTTTGTTGCTCAAATTTAATATTACCCTCCTCCTTGTGCCTCCCGAAATGTCTTTACACTTTGTTGATCAAACTTAATATTACTCTCCCACTTTAGCCTCCCCAAACGTCTTGCGATATTGATGTCCCCCCTCCCCCCTGTGGACTGTTTTAGTTGTTTTATGTGGTTTTTTCTTATGTTTTGTGTATGCTATGCAGGACTGTAGGCTACTGCTGCTTTCTTGGCCAGGACACTGGAAGAGATGTTTATCTCAATGATGATTATTATTTTCAACTAACCAATTGTAGTTGCCTTGCATTCTCTTCAGCCCTGAATAAAACTAAAAGCTTTTTAATAATTGATTTGCATGCATAGTATACTACACTTTCAATTGAACAATTACCCCTGTTATCATAAAATGACTAATTTTATAATGTTTCTATCAGGGCTGTCAAGCGATTAAAAAAATGAATCTAATTAATTACAGGCTCTAATTAATTACAGGTGATTAATTAATCAAAATTAATCGCATACTTACATTTTCCGAGAAAGTATTTAAAAAAAACAATAGGGATCCAACCTGTTGGCTTGGACCCCTAATAATTAAATTCAAGTAAATTATGGCAGATGAGTGATTCAATGAATAATATACATAATAGACTTTAAAGTTCAATGTCTCTTTTATTGAAAACATGTCTTTCATTAACATACGGTGCATTTTAAGATCAAATTAATTAGCTGCTAGCGCCAGCTTCAGGGGCTGTGGCAGCTCATACCTGCGAGCTTGCCGCCAAATGTTTTGCGTTGAGGTGATATTTAAGGGTTGATGAACTCCGGTGATAGGAAAATTCCTTACTACAGAGATTGCAGATAACGGTGTTTTTTACTTGAAATCATAAGTAAGGTGTTGCTATCTACAGTTCCGTCTGGGAGTTGTTTAAACTTGAATTTTCCGTTCACGGGCCGAGCAGCGTCTTCTCGTCTGCCTCCATTTTGTTCCAATGTAAATGACGCACCGGGTCAAAGGGCACTATAGAAATGCGATTAATCAGCGTTAACTTTTTTAACGCGTTATTTTTTCTGTGATTAATGAATCAAAATGAATGCGTTAATTTGACAGCCCTAGTTATTATGCAATCAAATGCTCACACACTAGCTGCTTTCAGACACATGTGTAAGTCCTGATATTCTCCTGATGGGCCGTATGTGTGAACAACATATCCTGACATTTGTACCCTGAAAAATCTCCTGAATAACACTACCCTTGAGGTAGTATTT
The DNA here is from genome assembly GCF_031168955.1 of Gadus macrocephalus. Taxonomy (NCBI): domain Eukaryota; kingdom Metazoa; phylum Chordata; class Actinopteri; order Gadiformes; family Gadidae; genus Gadus; species Gadus macrocephalus. The sequence goes on from NC_082395.1 coordinate 12,575,766, forward strand.
TCTCCGTAAGAAATGTAAATTACCGTATATGTGAATGTGGAGTAGAAAGTCTGTATTTCTCCACTTCAGTGGGCGTGTTGATTCTTCATGTCATTGAGTGGCCCCCTAAATGATAATCAGCCTGTTGCCTTTTGTTCGCTGAATGGTTAAAAAATATTTAAATGTTTGCAAACTTTTAAGAGTCACATGTGGTCAACGAATGTTATACCATGTAAAATTATAGGCAAAATGTTATTATATTATGTGCTTAGAAATTTGTTACATTATTGACTGGGGTTTTCACATTATTGCTATAGGTTTAATTACAACTAGAGGTTGAGAAAACTCTAGTATATTATAAAAATGTCAATTCTAACCCTAACCCTTTGTTTTACTCCCCCAAATCCTGTCATGTTTAGCTCAATGTGATGTCACTTCTTGACACCTCTCTTCTCCATCCTCTCCCAGCGTCCGGACTCCAGGTGTGTGTGTCCAGGAACCATACCTGCTGCACTAGGAAGATGGAGGAGCGCTACCAGCTGTCAGCCCGCCAGGACCTCCTCACCCTCCTCCACACTACCAGCTCCTCTCTGCGCCTCCTCCTCTCCCGCCACCTCAACGCCTTCCAAGGTCTGGGTGCTAGTGTGCGTGTGTGTGTATGGCAGTTTGTGTGTTTGTCTTTGCGTGTGTAGGTATACGTGTGTTCTTGGTAGTCTGTGTGTGTGTTTGCCATTTTTCGTGTTTTTTCTCCAAAGATTGTGTGTTTGTGTGTTTTTGTGTAAAGATGTGTGTGTTGTTGGTGTGTGTTTATGGATGTTTGGATGTGCGTTAGTGTGTATAGATGTGTGTGTTCTTGTTAGACGGTGTGTGTGTGTGTATGTCCGTGTCAAAGTGCAGTGCACTTCACTTTTCAAAGAAAAAAAACAGATAATATTTTTCAGTAGAAGGTTGGGTGTTTATGTGTATAATTGCATGGGATGTAATGTGTGTGTGTGTGTGTGTGTGTGAGTGCTCATGTTTCTAAGCATGTGCGGTGGGTTTGGAGTGTGTGTGGGTTGTGTGTGTGTACACGCTGTAGAGTAAACAGTGGTGCGACCTTCCTCCCACGAAGACCAGCTAATGGTTAGCTCCTGTCTATAGCAGTCTATTGCCCAGTTTACGGTCACTTTTGTGGAACTGAAATGTATTGGAAACCATGACTAAGCAGCCCAAGCAGGCCGCCTGTCTATCTGACAACGTGTTGTTTGACCTACATGGAGGCGAGGTGCGTATAATCTACGGCGAGGGCCTATGGGATTGAACTAGCAACCCTCCAGGTTCCAAGTGTTGTTCCATCCTCTGTGTATCATGTGTTCCTCGCTGCTGCCCAGCTCGTAAGCACTACTGAAGATATTCAGCCAAACCCCTTCCCTCTTGTTTGGGTTCTTCTTGTCTGTTTGCGTGGCTGGGTCTGTGTGCCCTCGTCATCCCCTGCCAGGCGTTTTGATCTCAGACCCTAACAATGGTAATCTCAGGTAATCAGGACGGCGACCCGCATCGCCATGACAACTTGTTAAGATGTTGAGACCTTGCCCTCCTTATCCCCAAGAGAGAGAGAGAGAGAGAGAGAGAGAGAGAGAGAGAGAGAGAGAGAGAGAGAGAGAGAGAGAGAGAGAGAGAGAGAGAGAGAGAGAGAGAGAGAGAGAGAGAGAGAGAGAGAGAGAGAGAGAGAGAGAGAGAGAGAGAGAGAGAGAGAGAGAGAGAGAGAGAGAGAGAGAGAGAGAGAGAGAGAGAGAGAGAGAGGCAGGCAGGCCAAGACTTGTCTCTCCTGTCTACGTGATCCCTGTGCCTGCATCCAGCGAGCAGCTATCGGCTATTCCGTACGCAGACGAAGCAAACGGTTTTGGAGAGACGCAGAGTCGTAGGACTTATAATGAACTGTCTGAGGCGTATCATTAAGTCAAATTCACTTTAACGACCTCTCTTTCTCTATCTTGATCTCTCACTCCCTGTCCTGATCTCTTCCTCAGTCACCCTCGATCTCTGTCTCTAACCTGCTTCCTCTCTCAGTCTATCTATCTCCCTCCCTTTCTCTCTCTCTCTCCCCCTCTCTCTCTGTCTCTCCCTCTATCTCTGCCTGGGCCTAAAGATATCCCACCATGCCGTGGTGTTGGGGGGGTTAGCAGGCTGAACCCAGTGTTTTGGCTGTGGTTTCAGACACTAAATCTGCTGAGTCAGTTTGGCCCTCCTGAACCCCTGGGCACGCTACAATGACAGGCCACACTCTTTAAATATCTAAAAGTGTGTATTTCACTGCCTCCACCACCCGGTGAAGGGCTGTGGGGAGGCTGGCGGCTACAGTGGCTGCTAGCAGCTACTGCGAACACTAAAGTATGAAGGGAACTCGGAAAGACTGCCAGTACGCATTCCTGCCAAACCAAACGCACCTCCTCTTCCTCCTCCTCCTCTTCCTCCCCCTCCCCCTCTTCCTTCTTCTCCTCCTGGTGTCCACTTTTATTGCAGAAAAATGCATATGCAAGAAAGCTTGCACGTAAATGGGCACACACACACACACACACACACACACATGCATAGTTTTCATGTCATGTGTGATGGAGGAGGAGGTGAGGAGGGGGACGGAGGAGGAGGAAGAGGAGGACAAGGAAGAAGATGAGGGGGTGGGAGGAGGAACTGGAGGGAGGAAGGGGGAGCAGGAGGGGAGGAGGATGATGAGTAGGGGTAGGAAGAGGGTATTTTGACGGTCCTCTCCCACGGGGTGCGCGGGTAGCGCTGCTCTGTTTCCATGGACATGGGACAAACCACCCCCAAGCCAGGCCCCCCTGAACGATGGAGACAGAACGGACAAAGGGAGCTCATAAGCTGGGGAGCGTAAAAGATGTCCTCTCCAATGATGACCTCCGACCCCTATCCGTCTTCTTCGAATGTGCAGTCTCTATGGCGGGAGAAGAGTCATCTGGTTGGTTAGTGGGAGAGCGAGGGAGGCAGGAGACAATTTATCTACAAGCAACAATTAACAAGCAAAGTGCTCGGTCTCCCAAGACTGTATCTTAGAAACAGGAAGATTCAAGGTTTAATTTAAGGCAATAAGATGTCTGCTCCTTAATGAATGAACTCACTGTACGTTGCTTGGGATAAAGGAATATGAATGCCGGTGGTTCTAACTATAGGTGGAAGTTACACAGAATCTTGTTTTAGCACGCTACGGCGCTCCCAGTCAAGGCGTTTGTAATCCAAGTCTCCTGTCTCTGTGATCTGTGGATGGCCAGGGCTCGCGTTCCGTACGACGCACGTGCCAGGAATGAAGTGAGTAAAGAAGATGCTTTGATTCTCTGTGATCTGAGAGGAAAGGAAACGCAGGGTTAGACCACTTAGAAAACATTTTATAGATGCTTTTAATTTGACCCTGTCTCTGGCGTGTTTGGGTCTGTTATCTATTGTTCTCCCTCTCTACCTCGCTCCGTCTCTCTCTCTCTCTCTCTCTCTCTCTCTCTCTCTCTCTCTCTCTCTCTCTCTCTCTCTCTCTCTCTCTCTCTCTCTCTCTCTCTCTCTCTCTCTCTCTCTCTCTCTCTCTCTCTCTCTCTCTCTCTCTCTCTCTCTCTTCTCTCTCTGGGTAAATGTCTCCCGCTCTTTCCCATCTCTCTTTACCTTTCTTTCTACCTCTCTCTGTCTTACTGTCTTTCTCCCTCCCACCTCTTGCATGTTTGGGTCTCTTATCAGTCTCCCCCCTCTCTTTTTTTTCTCTAATGAATGTGTTTGGTCTCTCTGTCACTTCCTCTCCATCAGGCCAGGCCAGACCCTAACCCTAGCAACTCCATATGGGTTCTGCTACCCCACTCTATCTCCTCAACTTCATTTCACATTCCTACTGACAGCTGAGACTGCCCCTTCAAGAGCTCATTAGAATACCAGCGCTGATGTCACCCAACACAGAACCAGTTCACCCTCACTAATTCCCCAAGCGGCCCTCAGATGAAATGCTCACACCTGAGATTGGTGAAGACGGAGGCTGGACTGAGGGCCTTTATATCTCTCTGTGCTCACCGTACATATGCTGGTCTTGGTTCTGTATTGGAGGCCCTGTCTGACTAATTCAGCCTGAACATTCGCCGTGTGTTTTTATGTTTTTATGTGAGTGTTTGTCTTGTGTGGGTGCGTCCTTCAGTGGATGGGTGGTTTGTACGGTTGTGCTTGACTTAAAATGTTAATTTGTTGGGGGAAAAAAGCAGGCATGTGTGTGTGTGTGTGTGTGTGTTGGAGTGTGTGTGTGTTTGGGAGATCGGTTTTTGGAGAATGTTATTAACCAAAAGCTGTTAGCCTTAAGCAGAGTCAAACCAACTCAACAAGCTTTGTTAAATGAAAATAACAAAATAAAACAAATACACACACTAGATTCATGAGGCCCTTGAGATGACCTGTGTGATACACATGCATCAAACCACACTCCGTCTGGATTTAATAAAAAATAATATCATCTAAATCCTAAAACAATATCCACAAGGAAGAGACATTAGGAGAGAGAGAGAGAGAGAGAGAGAGAGAGAGAGAGAGAGAGAGAGAGAGAGAGAGAGAGAGAGAGAGAGAGAGAGAGGAGAGAGAGAGAGAGAGAGAGAGAGAGAGAGAGAGAGAGAGAGAGAGAGAGAGAGAGAGAGAGAGAGAGAGAGAGAGAGAGAGAGAGGAAGGATACAGTTGAATTCCAGGAATAGAGAGGTTGTGACCTCATAAACATTGACTGGATTTAGTATTTCTTTAATTCTTCGCAATGCTATGAATGAGGGCAATTTTTTTAAACTTTTTAAATAGCCTCTGGTAAAGGTGCGTTTGACTGATATAATTGACATCATTCTGAGTGTTTTTCTGAACTTTATATCCTTGTCTAGAAAGTTCTGCGGCACAAGACTCGGTAATGATCTAATTATACTCAAGCTGCTGTTCCCCTTCACTCCTGCTTTTTAAAGGCTGTTGATGGGAACAGCGGTGACTCCAACAAAACAATTGCTGCGACATAATAACTTAATGAGATCTCCAGCGATGCTTCCCAAAGCACAATGTAATTGGGAGCAGAAGTCTCTGGTTTAGTCATTTTGCTGCCGTTTTATTTGCTGAACACATCTTTCCTACTCCATGTTCTTGTTGTTGTGCCTTTATGGAAAAGAGAGTTAGGATGGACAGGAAAGAGTTGAAAGAAAGGGAGGGAATGACATGTAGCATACACACACATTTGGGAATCAAACCTGTGTTTACTGTCGGCCACCAGATTGCTACAGAGCTACTGTTAGCTATTAGCTGGAAGGAGAGAAGGATTGAGGGAGAGAATGATTGGGGGAGATTTGGGATGCAGCCAAGCTCTTTAGCTAGAGGAGGAGTATTTGGAGAGAGATGATCAGTCAACAATGCATCACTCAAGACAGTCTCCTCAGACACTGGCGAGTTTTGAATACGGCATGCTCATAACATTGCCACTGAGGCACAATAGCAGGGCTGTTATAGCACGCTAGCAGGGCTGCTATAGCATGCGGTTAATGACGCTGCAGCACTATAGCATGCCACTGTTACATGTTAACATTGCTCCTCTAGCGCATTAGCAGTGTCGCTAATATAGCATGCTCATAGAGCCCCTCCGGCACTAGCAGTGTGTTAGCAGCATGGTAGCAACACAGATGCAGCGGGCTATAAGAAAGGCCAGTTAAAGATGTTAGCAAAGCTGCTAACATCCAGCTGGGCTACTCTAGCATGCTAGCAGGGCTATATGAGCACTGCTGCAGCCCTGGGCTGCACGTCCCTCCAGCTAATTACATGTCTACGGTCATATTTTCCTCTTTCTCTTTCTCTTCTCTTACATTGTGCATTTTCTGACCATTTGTGGTTCTAGTAGTAGTACAATATGCAATGTTTTTCTTTACATATGTGAGATATATATATATATATATATATATATATATAAAAAAACACATGTTTATAGTCTCTGCCAGACTGCTCTTATTTCACATTCTATGTTGAGCTGGTACTGACATTTAGTATCAGTATCGTGAGGGAGAGAGAGCAAAGTACATGATACTTTACAATATATTTAGAAACAAAGTACAAATAGAGTACAAAGAGTTATGCGTGGTGCAAACACACAGACTTTGATTGTTTTGATCGTTGCACTTGGATTGTTGCACTCTTTGTGTGTGTGTGTGTGTGTGTGTGTGTGTGTGTGTGTGTGTGTGTGTGTGTGTGTGTGTGTGTGTGTGTGTGTGTGTGTGTGTGTGTGTGTGTGTGTGTGTGTGTTCTAAGCAAAGGCTTGTGTTGTCTCTAAAAGCAGGACGTTTAGGGCTCTGACAGTTTGGCAGGAGTTGACACCTGATGTCTTCCTCTGTGGTATTAAACTGAAGCTGGGTGGTATGTCTTCAGAAGAGACTTCAACTAAGATTAAAACTCTTCTCTTTACTTATTATTCAAATCTGTCCTGACCAAACCACACCACTGAGGTCTTATTTAACAAAGCAAGTGGGAGAAGAGCAAGTATTCTGGAGATGATGTCTAATAAATGTAATGTATTACCGTCTGTTCTATGGATCTTATTATATTAAACAGTAAGAACATTGATCCAGACAATTGTATTAGTATTCATGTTTATTAAGAAATACAACAGTAATGTTCCTATCCTATTGTTTGAATTCTGAAAAAATATATGTCTTTATCAGTTCTAAAAACATTTCTAAAAGAGTTGAATTATATCCCACTTTGTATTGATTTACATAATCATGTTTTTCAGATTCATACCCTTCACACAGTTTTCTTAAAAACGTGGTTGTACAACAGTTTGAATTTTCTTGCATTAAGCCAAACTTGAATGTAAGCTCTGATTGTTCTCAGATTCACTTCTACGCTTTGGATAACATTGTCCGCTCAGTGTATTAATGAAATCTGTGTCCAGTGTGTAGTGGTCTATCATATTCTCGGCCGATAACTGTTAGCGTCAAGCATGCAAACTGCTAGATTCCACCATGCTAGATTCCACCAACTGCCAACGTGCCAAGTCACTGCTAGCAACCGGTGTTCTAAATGTTGCCATCTTGGTTCTAAATGCTAGCATGCAGCATGCTAACAGCTTGTGTCAAGCGTGCTAACGGCTTGTGTCAAGCGTGCTAACGGCTTGTGTCAAGCGTGCTAACGGTTTGTGTCAAGCGTGCTAACGGCTTGTGTCAAGCGTGCTAACGGCTTGTGTCAAGCGTGCTAACGGCTTGTGTCAAGCGTGCTAACGGTTTGTGTCAAGCGTGCTAACGGCTTGTGTCAAGCGTGCTAACGGTTTGTGTCAAGCGTGCTAACGGTTTGTGTCAAGCGTGCTAACGGTTTGTGTCAAGCGTGCTAACGGTTTGTGTCAAGCGTGCTAACGGCTTGTGTCAAGCGTGCTAACGGCTTGTGTCAAGCGTGCTAACTTCAAGCGTCCAGCGTGCAGCACACAGGCTCCATTCAATGTTAATGAAAGCTGCACTGTGATAATATTATCCCACTCCGGCCCATTAAAGCCTGGGGTCTCTTCATCGAGATCTCTCTCCCTCTCTCTCTCTGCTATCGTTTCATCTGTGTCTGTCTATACATATCCCGGTTTACCCAAGTGATTTTGTGTTGTGTGTGTGTGTGCTTGTGGCCGGTTGTGTTTAGATATGAACATAGGCCATTTACACATGATCTCTACTTCATGTGTGTTAGCTTCCATCTTTCTACATTTAGGTATGCACACACACACAAGCACACACTGGCACACGGTCGCGCTCCCGCACCTGCAGTCTGACACACAAACGTATTAAAAGGCTGGCTTCCCTGTAGAGCTCCGATCTCTTTGAAGCGAACCCGGGAACAGATCCTCAAATATTGACTTTATACCTTTACCTCGAGAGGAGGGGGAGAGAGGAAAGGGGCAAGGGAGAAAGGCAGATGGATGGTGAGAGGGAGGGAGAGAGAGTGAGAAAGGGATGGGGAGGGATAGAGAGAGCGACGAGCTGAGGAATAAATTGGTAGAGAGGGAAGGGGAATGGAGAGGTGAGGGGTTGAGTAAGAGATAAGGGGAAGAGAGAAAGAGAGGGATGGAGAGGTGAGGGGTCGAGTAAGAGGGAGGGAGGAGAGAGGGATGGAGAGAAGGTGAGATTTAGAGATGGAGTCAGGGTTCGAGAGAGAAGGATGGAGAGTTAGAGATGGAGGGAGGGATGAAGGGAAAGCAAGAGATTAGAAGAAGAAGAAGAAGTTTCTTTATTTTTCATTGACAGTACTGTGAAATGTGATCTCTGCATTAAACCAATCCCGAGTGCTAGGAGCAATGGGCAGCCACAGTGCAGCACCCAGGGACGGACTCCAGACCTAGGTATAGAGAGAGGAATAATAGGGATAGGGGAGAGAGGGATGAAGGGAGGGATGAAGGGAGGGATGTAGTGTAAACATCACTGATAGAGAAGTGAAAGAGAGGGAGCGACTGAGAGACTGAAGTGGGCTGGGTGAGGCTCTTTTTAAAAGGGCCTGACGGCTGTGGTCAGCAGTTTGTTTGTGTGTGTAAGTGTGCGTTTGTGCGCGTGTGTGTGCTCATGCTGTTCAGAGCTGCAGGGAGGGGTGTTAGAATGGAGGAGGGGGAGATAAGGAGCTAACGCAACACTACACACAATCACACGATGGCTTGACTGTATTGTAGCTCCTCCTCCCCTCTTCGCCTCTCCTATCCCCTCCTCTCTCCTCTCATCTCACCTCCTATTCTCTCTTCTCCTCTCCTCTCTTCTCGCCTCCTCTGCTCTCCTTCTACCCTCTCATCTAGACGATTTCCCCAGTCCTCCGAAGCCCTATATATGTGTGTGTGTGTGTGTGTGTGTGTGTGTGTGTGTGTGTGTGTGTGTGTGTGTGTGTGTGTGTGTGTGTGTGTGTGTGTGTGTGTGTGTGTGTGTTTTTGTGTCAGTCCAGAGAATGTATAGGTGTGTGTGTTTGCGTATGTGTATGTCAGTCCAGAGTATGTGTGTGGGTGTGTGGTTGTGTGTGTGGGTGTGTGGTTGTGTGTATGTGCGTGTCTATGTGTTTTAACACCTCCATGCAGACCCCGTCTGTGTCCTCTAACAACGCTCCCTTCATTCAGGAGAACCAGGGGAACAATCACACGTCTCTGTTCCTCAGCCCCCTGGACCCCGCCTACCACCTCACCCACACCCCACCTAACCCACCCCCCCTCACACACATCTGCATCCCACCTAGCCCCCCCCCCCCCGAACACACACATACACACACATACACACATCTTGACACACACACACACACACACACACACACACACACACACACACACACACACACACACACACACACACACACACACACACACACACACACACACAGACAGCTCGCTAGCCCCCCCCCCCCTCACACACAAACACACATATACAGACATACACAGACACACACCCCTTGTTAGCCCCCCCACACACACGCACACACTTAAGTAAATGTAGTTAACGTTTTTCCTATAAATGTTTTCTAATCCCCTACATAGACAAAGACACATCTGTGCACAAACATGAGTAACTGTGCCGTACGTGTTATACTGTTTGTCTGTAATGCGATTTGCTCTATTTTTAGCATTCTCGTGTTTATCTCAGTTTGACTACCTGACTATTACCTAACTAAACACACTCACGCACACACACGCACACACATACTGGAATACTAGTCAACAGAATCCAAACGTTTTCGTGGAGTGGGCGAACTTTAGAACCTAAACACCTTTTAAGTGGAAGTTTCATCAGTGAGGAGAACACAGAGACGGTGTAAAGCCACTGTTTGAGGTATATTGGCCAGTTGGGTTTAAGCTTGTTAAAATGTCTGAGTCAACCACCGCTTTACTTCAAGTGACTCCATGAACAACTCTCCTCCTTTCCTCTTAGCTCCTCCCTTCGTCTCCTGCTGTCTTCTTCTCTCCACTCTTCTTCTCTTTTCTCCATTTCTCCTCTTATCTGCTCTGGTCCCATCTCTCCTCCTCCATCTCCTCTCCCCTCCTCTTCAATTATCTCCTTCTCTCCTCTTATCTGATCTCCTCCTTTCTCTCCTCCTCCTTCTAACCTCCTCTCTGCACCTCTTCGTTCCTCCTCTCCTCTCATCTCCTCTCCTCTTACCTCGCCTCCATTCTCTCCCATCCTCTCCTCCCTTCCTCTTTTCTCCTCTCCCCTAGCTCTCTTCTCCCTCCCCTCACCCTCCCATTCCTTCCTCCCCCCTCTCATCCCCACTCTTATCCCCTTCCTGCTCCCTCCTCTCCTCTCCTCTCTCCTCAACCCCTCTGTAAGTACAATGTGTGTTAGACTCGTTAAAACGTCTCTTAAGTTCCAGTGACTCCATGAAGTGCAGACACTGTTTGTTCTCAGAACTCTGCTGTCTTCTTAAAGGGGAGGTAGCAAGCGTTTCAACTCTTTAACTGTCTTAATGAGAAGGTTCAGGGCTGTTCCCTACCTCCCTGTAACTCACCTTCATCTGCTCACTGGGAATGAGTCATCCACCCTCAACCATGGCCCTGCATGACGTGTCCCTGCTTTTTCCTATTAGAGGTGAGCGTTCCCTTCCTCTCCCTATCAAATCAGAGATCCCTTGCTTGACCAATGTCGCAGGTCCCTGGTTTGCCAAATGAAATGTTAGAAATCCTTGCTTCTTTTGTCCGAGGTAAGGTCCCTGCTTTGACCTGTCCGGTCTCAGAGCTCCCCTTCTGTGTCCAGTCAGGAGACATAGGTCCCATACCTCGCCCTATCAGATGTCGGCGTGCCTTGTGTTGTGGTCGTGGGGGTCCATTCACAGCCGATGAATGGACATCTCTTCCAGCGTTGCTGTGGTCGTTGGTCGCCCTGACGATACTCTCTGATCATAAGGGACAAAGAGGAACCGTCTGGAACTTCCAGATGCTTCAAACCAAACCACATGAATGTGTGGGTATGAATGTGTTTGAATGTTTGTATGAATGTGTGTCTGTGGTCATGTTGCTATCACAATATCACTACACAATGTCTCCCCTTTGTGTCCCAGTAATATGAGCATGACCCCATTTGTCTGTCAGTATGTCTACCTGTGTGTCCACCTGAGTATGCGTGCATATGTCTGTCTGTTCACCTGCCTGGCTGAGTATCTGTGCATGTCACTCATTATTTCTGTCAGCCAATTTTTTGGTCTGTCTTTCTGTCCGATTTCCTAGTTGTGTGTGTGTGTGTGTGTGTGTGTGTGCGTGTGTGTGTGTGTGTATCTGTAATACGTCTCTGGCAGTTTTATCTTCATGCTGTGTGCTAAATGTGGCATTCCTCTGAGACACACACACACACACACACACACACACACACACACACACACACACACACACACACACACACACACACACACACACACACACACACACACACACACACACACACACACACACACAAAACCACACTTAGAGGGAGGGGAAGAGATTATGTAGATGTCCAAGTATGAATGCTGCATTCTTGTTCCATTTGTAGCTTTCCCGTTAAAACAGAATACGTTGCCCTCTGGTGGTAGAAACATGCATACCATCTGTTTACTTATCACTTTCTATGCTTCAAATAATGTTGCAAGTAGGCCTACTCTCATATATTTTTTACACATTTAACTGTTATATTTATATGTTTCATCTTACAGAAGCTGTTATTTTCTTACCATAGTTATGTATGAGAGAGCTAAATACGACAGAGAGAGAACATATTTATAAGAGATGGATAGAAATAAACAAAATATGAAGTATATTTAACTATGAATAGAAAAATATAAATCACATTGAAGAACATTTTTTATTTGATAAATATAGGAGAGAGAGAGAGAGAGAGAGAGAGAGAGAGAGAGAGAGAGAGAGAGAGAGAGAGAGAGAGAGAGAGAGAGAGAGAGAGAGAGAGAGAGAGAGAGAGAGAGAGAGAGAGAGAGAGAGAGAGAGAGAGAGAGAGAGAGAGAGAGAGAGAGAGAGAGAGAGAGAGAGAGAGAGAGAGAGCACTTGTGGTGGGTGCGATGATAATAGGCTATGTTAAGCTCCGTTCTGCAGTGTGCTGGAAGCTGTAACCTCATTATAACATGTAGCAGGGTTATCCTCCTCCGTCACGGCTAACAGGATCTTCCCGCTTCACACTAAAGTTCAATTAACAGAAAAAACAGACAGTATGGGAAGCTTTTGTGCTATTTAATTAAAGTGCCTCCCTGATTGTTGTTTGATTACTAATACGGTGAAGCTATTACTGGGAGTGCAGTTAGAGGAGGGGGGAACGATGTTATTTTTTGATCCAAAGGGAATAACAGTGAATATTCTCTCAGATAAACGTCACTAAGGAGCAGGAAGGGGTAAGGTAATCTACAGATACAATAATAATACTATCCTCCCCCTATATGTCTTTTATATGTACTACACCGCATGAACATGCGTGCGCGCATACACGCACAAGCACACACACACTAACATCATCCTGTTTATTTATTTTATGTTTGTTTAATGATAGTTTAAAAAAAAATAGCAATATAATAATTGTATCTTTGGCACCTTCTACACAAAATCAATTCACAACACGTACATAATAACGATATAGTTAGAATGACATAATTAGAAATACATATATATTATAAAAAAATTAATAATGATCCAATATATTATGTTGGCCTTTAATTAAGTCTCATATCATGGATTAAAATACCATCTGTTTCAACATATTCCTCTGGTATATATTTTTAACAAGGAGTTTGGATCCAACCAGCGGAGACAATAGTCAAAGTCAATGTGAACTTTATTGTCAAATCAGACCATGCAACAAGTAATTACACAGAGGAAATTGCGTTTCCCCATGCCCCAAATGTGCAAGTCCTAATTTACCACACAACATATAACATAATAGTGCACAAAGACAACAACAAATTAACACGACAACATATATAGCAGACAGCAGAGGGCAAAGTGCAGTATAGCAGCATTGAGACACATATGTATGTACCGGTAAACATGTATTATTTTGCATGTAAAGAGCACAGTACAGTCATTGATTGTTCATGGTATTTTCTTGAGTGAGTTGAGTAGTCTTGAAGGCCTGTGTGAAACAGACGTTGCTGAGTCTGGTAGTCTGGTCGTAGCGCTCGGCAGATGGTAGGGGGGGTGAACAGTTTGTGTGCTGGTTGGGAGGGAGGGATCTTTGATGATGTCTGGATGGATGGCTGGGCTGATCTGGTGATCTTCTCTGCTGTCCTCGCCACCCTCTGTAGAGCCCTCTGGTCCGCAGGGCAGCTGCCGCAGCAGGCTGAGAGGCTGCTGGTATGGATGATCTCAAGAGCACCCCTGTAGAAGGTGGTGAGGGCAGAAGGGGGGAGGTCAGTGCCTTGCTGTGCCTTCTAGGTAGGTAGGTGGTGTTGGTGGACCATGTCAGGTCGTCTGTGATATGCACCCCCAGGAACTAGGTACTTTTCACAGACTCCCCTGCACTGCCGTTGATAGTGAGTGGGGTGTGTGGTATGTGTTTCTTCCTGAAGTTCACAGTTATTTATTTTGTTCAGTTGACGTTGAGTTGTAGATTATTGATGTCACACCAGTTGATTAATTTACGTACCTCCTCTCTGTAGGCTGAGTAGTCATCTTTGCTGATGAGGCCCAGCACTTTTGTGTCACCTGCACATTTTATGATGTCTCACAGATCGACGACGTTCAAAATAAAACCCCCATGTTTCCAGTGTCATAAAAACAACCAACAGGTTGTTAAATGTTTAGAGAGGCTGTAAAGGGCATCGCTCTGCCTGACTGCACTGAGCTCAGACTGATCTCCTTTAAATCCCAAAGACACAGAAACATTACGGGCGGCTTTCATTACATTCTCTATTGAGGAGATAAACTTTAAAGCCTTCGTAGTTGTGGCTTTGAGACGCATCAGAGCTGTTCAATCAGTGCTTGTACTGCGATCAAAAGTGTCCTGATATTGTTGTTAAGAAAACAAAAAAGAATACAGTTTCACACCGAAAGAGGAAGGCAGTTTAATGTTAATGGCAAAATGTTATGATATTATGAGCTCAGAAATGTATTGACCCGAGCTTCCACATTATAGCTAATTATAACTAGAGGTTGAGCGCGCGCAACGCTCGCGCGGAAACTCGAGGTCGATTAAAACAAGATATCTGTTTAGACGGACTTACCTCTCTGGGCCAGATGAGGTTGCATACGTCAGACATACATTATATACACAAATACAGTAATACTAGACACACTAAACAAGTCAAATATCTCCACGCTAAACTCACTGAACCCACCAAATGATAATTCATGTTTTTTGTTCATTCATGTTATTCCTTGCTTCATTCCTATAAGAGACACACATACAACATACATACATAACTACATAGAAGACAAAGATGCATAAATTAACCTATTGATGACATAATATATTTGTCCTGTGTGTGCCGCTAAAGACCCTGTGTAACAGAAATGTTAGTTCTTGTGATTGTCAGAGTAAATATGAGTGTGACCCTCCTGCCACAAATAATAATAATAATAATAATTTCTTACATTTATATAGCTCTTTTCAAGGTACCCAAAGCGCTTTACAGTGAAGGAGGGACCTCACTAACCACCAACCAAATAGTACTACAAGTAGGTGTGTAGTAGTAGCAGTAGTAGTAGTAGTAATAGTAGTAGTAGAAGTAGTGTAGTAGGGCTAGATGGGGCAGTAGTATTATTATTATTAGTAGTAGTAATAGTAGTAGTAGTATTAGTAATACTGATGACAGTGATGAAGTCCTATGAACCGTCACCTAGATCACTTCTAAGGAAGAGAGAGAGTAGTGACCTGAAGGGATAGAGAGAGAGAGGTAGGGAGATGGAGAGAGACATAGAAACAGATAGAGAGACGGACAGAAAAAGAGAGAGAACGTATGTATCACATAGCTAGGTCGTTTTTCTTGGGTCCCTTTAGCAGCTGGGAGACATTAAGTGTTTCTCTCTAATCCCGGTGGGAACACGAGTCTCTGCTTCATACTCTGACTGGGATAATCCCTGCGCGGGTCCACAAGCTCACATCTCACTCTCTACCTCAGTTCAGTTCGGTGGAGTAGAGTCGACAGTAGAGATAGTAGGATAGAGGTATCAGTCAGTAGAGTGATACTAATACGAATAGATCAGTAGTAGAGTAGGGCTAGTGGAGTAGAGAGTAGATAATAGTGCAGAAGTAACAATGTAGAGTACAGTGAAGAGGTCCAATGCAGGTATCAGTCAGTAACCTAGTAGAGCAGAGAGTCATCTCCAGGCAGTGCCCGGTGAACTGGTTTTAATTCTGGACAGACACCCCCAAGGCCCAGTGTGCGTGTAGGTTTATTTGTCTGTTTGTGTCTGTTTGTGTTGGTTTGTGTTAAAATTTCATAGCGAATTTTGCACACTTAGACAGGCACACAGATGTAGCTATTCCGCTGTAGAAAGGCCATACACACTGTATGCGTGTATGTGGTGCGACTGCTATCCTGCCTCAGAGCGAAGCTTCACAGGCGCACACACACACACACACGCGCACACACAGTCACTCACCCACTCAATGGAAATTCACTTGCTCAACACACACACCAGAAATTTGTGTTTGAGTGTTTGTGTGTGTGTATTAGTTGACTGTATGTGCACAGAGCATGTTGATCATTTGACTGCAAACACGTGAAAGTGATGAGCTCCTTATAGGATTAGAGGGATCATGCATGTGTGCTCAGTCCGCCCCGCCCTGTGTGTGTGTGCGCGCCCGCGCGTGTGTGTGTGTGCGTGCGTGTGTGGTCTGTGTGTTTGGTATGTTGAATTTAAATGAGTTATTAAGAAAGCTTCTCCATCTCTTTAAAGGAAGAATCTATGATCTGTCCTTATCAAACCATCTCCTCTGCCTTTCCTCTCTCCTCTTTTGTTTGTATTCCCAAAGCCTACTCTCTTCCTCCGCCTCCTCTTCCCATCCCTGCAGGGTTATCATGTTCTCTCCACAGGATTGAAACTCCTGGGGCCGTATTCACAAAGCATTTTATCTTACCGCTAGGAGTGCTCCTAACTCGCGCTAAAACATTTTACGTAGGAGTTTTTTCTTAAAAGTTATTCACAAAGCCGCTGAGACCTACTCTTACTAAGGATAAATCACAAAGAGTGAACTAAGAGTGACGCGCCGTTGCTATGGATTACGTCAATTCTCGTGCACGAGTTTAGAAGCAGTCAGTTCGGTGATTGGTTGTTCAGACGAGCCCACTGAATCACCGAAAAACAAGGAAATAGCCTAGGCTAGAAATGAATTCCTATTAAGTAGTTATAGTGCAGTTAGCAGAAAAAACAATGACAATTTTGTGCAGACCACGATAATGACGTTGTAGCCTGCACGTTCAAGAGAGAGAGAAAGCAAAGTGATCCCTAAATGCCGGCCAAATTCATTGTCATGTTGATCGCCATCATCATCATCATCATCATCATCATCATCGTCTGGCTGTGGAATGTTCCTCCGCTTGCAGAGGTTGTGTAGAATGGGGTGAGGCGTATTTCGCCGTGGAGGACATGAACCGACGTTTCATCTGCCCAATTCCTCTCTCCACAACATTTCGTGTATGTTTGTGTGCTCTAGCATATATGGAAGAAATCAGTAAACAATAATAAATATGGATTCAACAAATAAAAGGCGTCAAAGAGCCAATACGATGTGTTTTACACGTAGGACTAAGCGTAATATGCGTAATCACTTGCATGTTATACTTTAACTGTGCTCCCGGTTGTGGATTGAGGTAGGGTGTCTAGAGCCACGTCTTGCATGGATAGTCACTGTCTCCCAGCAAGTGACACCCAACTGGTACATCTCAAAAAGCTGCCTCAGACCGCTCTCCATTAAAATGCGCGAATCATGGGTAGCTGAAGATCCAGGCCACTTTGCAACAACATCCAGGCTATGTTAAAATTTGCATCAAAAACAACCTGCGTGTTGATGGAATTCACTTTCTTCCTATTGGCGAACACGTCCTCGTCTTTTGATGGCGCAATTATTTTTATGTGCGTCCCGTCAATAGCACCGACCACACCGGGCATACCTGCAATTGCCATGAAGTTGGCTTGATCCTGTGTAATTGTTGAATGTCCAAAGGAAAGTTTATGGCACGGCTGACTGATGGTTGCGATATTTTTAAATCGTCGGCATTGCAAAGTTGCATTGCACCTGTTGCTAAATAACGTATGGCCAAACATTTTATTTCGGGACTAATCGGATTATTCCTGTTAGTCGGGGATGTGATTGCATTGCGATTAACTCCACAACAAGTTTAATACCCTAACATTTCGTCTCGCAGGCATTTACGATTCTTTGTGAATAGGTCTTACTGAGTTAGGAGTCCTCTTGAGGACTTTTAAGCTCTCCTAGACTTAGGTGCTACTTTTAGGCCTAAAATACTTTGTGAATTGCTCTTAGTGAAAAAAGTTAGGAGTCCTAAATTTAAGAGTGACACGCCCATTATTTTTAGGAGTTACTCCTAAATTCGCCAGTTAGGACCTACTTTTAGCCCTAAAATCCTTTGTGAATACGGCCCCTGATCTTTAACTCCTGCTGGGACTTCTATCTCCTTATCTTCCCTCCGCTCCTCTCCTCAGTGAATCTCTTCGTAATAAGATCATTGCTTTGTTATAACCCAATCAACAGCAGGATTACTTTAAATCGAGTCAACTTAACAGAACCACGTTTCCTTTTTAAAGTTATACTTCATGTCCCTCATTCTCACACTCTCTCTCTCTCTCTCTCTCTCTCTCTCTCTCTCTCTCTCTCTCTCTCTCTCTCTCTCTCTCTCTCTCTCTCTCTCTCTCTCTCTCTCTCTCTCTCTCTCTATTTCTTTATATTTATCTTGCTCTTGCTCTTGTCTGATAAAATATCAAAAGTGAAAGATAAAAGATATATATGTATAAAGTACTAATATAAAGGTTCTCCCTCTCTCTCTCCAGAGAGCTTTGAGGTTTTGATGAAGCAGGCGGAGAACCGAACCAACGCCCTACTGCGTGAGTCCTACGCCAGCATGGCGGCTGGGAGCGCTGACGCCATGCGGGAGTTCTTCACCGACGTGGGCCTCTTCCTGCTGGGCTCCGAGCTCAGCCCGGACGCCTCCCTCCAGCGACTCCTAGACGGCCTTTTCCCATCGGTCTACGGTCACCTGATCGACCCTGGCCTCGGCGACATCGACTCCGGCTACGCAGAGTGCGTGAGGTCGACGCGGCGAGAGCTGAGGCCTTTTGGCGCGTCGCCGGGCATCCTGGCCAATCAAATGGCTCGGTCCGGCGCGACAGCTAAGCTCCTCCTCCAGGCGTTGCACCTGGGCATAGAGGTCATCAACACTACGGACCACCTGCAGCTCAGCCGCGAGTGCAGGCACGCCTTGCTCAAGATGCACTACTGTCCCCATTGCCAGGTCAGAGGTCACCTGAGCAGCACATGCAGGCCAGGTGTTGAGATCACCATCTAACAATAGATATCATGAAGATATTTGGCTAGAGGATTTCGGGTTACTATACAAGTATATATATTACTATAGGTATGTTTAAACATGATTGTGTATTCAAATGCATGTGTATTTAATTATTTTATTAGTTTGAATGTGTGTATGTGTGCGTGTTTAATGCTGTGTGTTTGTGTTTCAATGTGTTGGCGTTTAACTGTGTGTGTGTGTGTGTGTGTGTGTGTGTATTTGTGTTCCTCAGGGTCTGACCCAATCCCAGCCCTGCATGGGCTACTGCCTCAATGTGATGCGCGGCTGCCTGGCCAGCGTGGCGGAGATAGACCCTCTCTGGAGGGATTTTGTGCGCTCACTGGAGGGCCTTTCGGCACGCATGCAGGGCCCCCAGGACCTAGAGCAGGTGCTCCTGGGGGCCCCTATGCTGCTGCACGACGCCGTGGCCTACGCTCAGGGCAACGCACCCTCTCTCGCCGCTCAGGTGTGTGTGCGTGTGTGTGTGTGTGTGTGTGTGTGTGTGTATTTTACAGTTTGATTTAATGTTTGTCTGTGGTCTTGCAGGAAATGTCTGCATTTGTGCCCTCACTGTTGGAAATGGCGGGAGTGTATTTCACAACATGCACGTGTATTTGACAATGTCTGGATGTGTATGTGTACGTTTCATATGTATTCACATGCTTGTACAGACACATACAGTACATATATTGTATAAAATAGATTAACTCTTTTAAACACACGTGCACACAGAATTGTCATTATATTTTATGTTTATACACAAATATCTTGAATTATCCACATTACTAAACGTATAGCTAGATACATATATATAAGCCTAAACATACATGCAAAAATACCTTACAACAAAACACCATCAATTTCACAGGATCTGGTCAGACAGAGAATGAACAGCTCTATCTGGTGGCCATATATGGTCACTGAAATTGTGAATTAATTCTAGCAACAGTTTAAATTCAGACAACCGTGAATCAGCAACCATAACAGACCCAATAATATGGTAATTAGTGAGACATTCCAAACATACAAAGACCCTGTACAGCTGAAGGATAAATAGCCGGCTTCTTTCATTGGTGCAACAGGTACATCGTCTGTGTGGTCCTCAAATCAGAACACCCGGTCAGTCCGCCAGCAGCTGGAAGCCAATCAGCACTCCATCCATCCCTGGGCAAATTCCGGCAAAAGAGAAAGGGGACACCCTGGCTGGGAGGAGAAAGTAAGTAGGGAGATAAGGGGGGAGAGGATGGGGAGAGAAGGGAGGGAGGGAGTGTAGAGAGAGAGTATTTGTCCTCTTTTTTTGATCCTTTTTAGTTGAAGTACAAACCTTTACAGCTGACAACCAATAAAATCATAAAAATGATTACCATCGAATTTTATATGAAACACTGAATATCTGAAACAAAATAATTGATATTTATGAATGTCATTAGAGAGTAATGTGAAGACAGATAACTTTCCAAACAGACAAAACCATTAACTGTTGCTGTGTTGCTATAAGTTGTGAGCTAAAGCGTCTGTGTGTTATGACATATATCATATGCATATATGTATGTACTCTATATCCCTACGTGCCAGGGACTTCCTGAGCAGTCTGCGACAGTGGCGTGCGTACTACGGGGGTCTAGCCGACCAGCTCTGTGTCAGGGAGTTGGCGTCCGCAGACTCCCTGTCCTGCTGGAACGGAGCCGACGTCGTCCGGAGGTGAGTGGCCAAGCTCCTCATCATAACCACAACACAGTGACGTCGCAGTGACACCACCGTAGAATGCAATCACTGTGAGACACGATCAACGCCGAATGACGTCACAGTGAAAGAAAACGACGTTGACTCGATATCGCAGAGAAATGACATCACAGTGAACCGAGATCACACTCATTGTGAGTTGTGTAACACAGGCAGGATACGGTAGGTAAGTCTGATATTCTACACACTTTTGGCTTGTTTAATATAAAGATTATCCTTCCAAAATCAAAACGAATCAACACAAAAGACAAATTGGTTGTTGCAAACATGTTCCTGGGTTTAAAATGGTGAAGGGTACTGCTATTTGTACACATACACACACCCACACTCACACCATCCTAGATAACACATGTATGCAGCTGGGATGTTGATGGCTCCATTAGTCGAGCCCGGTGTAGATCTATGATGCAATCGCTCTGTCACCCGCGATGTCATTAGTCAAGGACCCTGTCGCTCGCCCTCGGAGCGTCCGTACTCTCTCTCACCTGACAGACGCTGTCAACACCCCGGAAACAGAGGCTGCCAGTATCTGTCAAACCGAGGTGTGTATGTGTGTGGTCGACCAGTGAAAGATGAGGGTAGTGTGGAAGTTGTTTCAGAGCTCCTGGATAAAAGAGTGATGAGAGAGAGAGAGAGAGAGAGAGAGAGAGAGAGAGAGAGAGAGAGAGAGAGAGAGAGAGAGAGAGAGAGAGAGAGAGAGAGAGAGAGAGAGAGAGAGAGAGAGAGAGAGAGAGAGAGAGAGAGAGAGAGAGAGAGAATAAGTTGGGGAGGAGAGAGATAATGAGTCTAGAGGGAGGGAGAGCGATAGAGATAGCAGAGAGAGAGAATAATGGACACAGGGCTAGTGACAGAGATATAGAGAGAACAGAGACAGAAAGAGAGTAATAGAGAAAGAGTGAATTAAACTAAAACTTAATTATTTAGGAGAGAGAGAGAGAGAGAGAGAGAGAGAGAGAGAGAGAGAGAATGACAAAAAGTGAGAATGAGAGAGTGACGGACAGGGGAACTGAAGGAGCGAGAGATAGACAGTGACAAAGAGTAGGAGAAAGAGAGAGAGAGAGAGAGAGAGAGAGAGAGAGAGAGAGAGAGAGAGAGTGTGTTGTGCAGGGGGTGCTTGGTTGATGTGTGTGTGGGATTTGGGGTTTTCGGAATGACAAGCATTCACACTAATCTGTCCCTCTGATCACATCTCCACCACGAACCGGATGTGGTCCACTCCTGATGTGCTTGCGACCTTCCAAGACGTTAAAAATCCTTGAAGCAAATTCAGGATTACATCCCGTCCAAGAAATCGCGTTTAAAAACCTACCTCTTTTCCCAAGCCTATGACCTCCCCTACCCATAACCACCCTTATCCCTGTCTACTATCACACTCCACCTTGCTTTTGTTCTCTGTTGTGCTGTCTTCCGCTTGTCCCCCCTGATTGTCATCTCCCTCTTTGTGTTTTATGTAAGCTTCTTTGGGTCACTGAAAAGCGCTATAGAAAATGAATGAATTATTATTATTAAGAATTACATCCTGAATGTGCTCATTGCACATCAATTAAATGAAATTAAATGAAATTAGATTAAATTTGATTAAATTATTTTAAGTCCATTCAAGTCAATTCAAATCAATTAGAAATACGTTTATTGCAAAGGAAAATAATCATTGACATTGCCAAAGCAGTTATGCGAAACATATCCCCATAGCAGTATTTTTACCTCCCTGGTTCTAATCTTATCACCTGAGGCTGGTGGTTTTAATGCTGGGTTTTTGCAGGACTCGGGCTCCAGAGTACAGAGGGGAATACATATCTGTGGGGTCACGGTCCTACTACAGCTTCACCCACCTGCGGAGCTGGGGGTCACTGTTATCAGAAATCTTTTTCATGTTCGTTGTTCTATGGCCGTAGAGAGAGGTTATGTGATGGCTGGTAATTGTCTCTATAAAATGATTGTGACTGTTTTTGTGTTTTTCTTTGTGTGTGTGTGTGACTGCGTATGTATGAGTGTTTTTGTTTGTGTGTGACTGTGTATCTTTGTGTGTGAATGTGTGTGTGTGTGTGTGTGTGACTGTTTGTTTGTGTATTTTTGTTTGTGTGCAACTGTGTGTGTGTGTGTGTGTGTGTGTGTGTGTGTGTGTGTGTGTGTAACGAGGTCAGGCAAGGGCAGGTAGGGATATAGGGGGGTTCAACACACCTTCACATGTGGGTCTGGGGTAAACAAGGAGACACGTAGCAATCAGATAAGATCAAAGCAGAGGGGCTTTCATCTCAACACCCCCTGAATACTGATGGAAGCCGGGTACACATGCACACACAAACGCACGCACGCACACACATACAAACACAGACACACACACACACACACACACACACACACACACACACACACACACACACACACACACACACACACACACACACACACACACACACACACACACACACACACAATGTGTCTCTCCCGCCTCTCTGTTACTGTTTGCGTCCTTTTTCTTGCATAAAAATTTGTGGGTGTGCGACAAATGGCCGTATGAAACGTGCGGGAGGGCCATGATGACCTCATTTTCAGTTTGTACTGGCAGGCCTAGTTCACCCACGGCGACTCTAACTTTGGTTTTAGTCTATTTGGTGGGACATGATAGAAGGTGAGCGGAGGGGACAGAGTAAAGGAGGGTACGATTAAGGAAGGAATGTAAGAGCAGGGGAGGGCTGAAGGAGGGTAGAGTAGAGAATAAAGATTGTAGAGGGGGTGAGTGGAGGGGAAATGAGAGGAGAGAAGATGAGAGGAAGGATATTGCATGAGAGACTCATTCTGAACTGTTTTTGTTGTCACTTGGAGACAAACTGCATCGATTCTAGATTTGTCTTCACTAACATAAAACAATCTCAATGTGTCCCAACAGATTACTGTTCAAAATGTATTGCCATAAACTCCTCTGAAATGCTTTCACATTAAAGGTATATTTAAAATGATCAAACATATGTAAGTAAAAACTTTAGCTAAGGAACAGTAAGACATTCTGATATTGGCCAATATGTTGCTCAGTGAGTTTAATTAAGCTTTGTTCACTGTGTTGAGGCTGGTTCTCTTCATTACCTTCTGGTTAAGCTAGGTTCTCCATTTACTACCATTTGGTTAAGCTTGTAGTTGTTTATAACCATTTTGTTTAACTGGGATCATAGCGTTTGGTTCCGCTCTGGTTTTGTTTATTTCCTTTAAGCCAGGCTCTGTTTATTACCTTTTAGTTGAGCTCGGTTCTAATTTACTACCATTTAGTTGACCTCGGTTCGCTTTATTACCTTCCGCCAGGGTCTGTTTCTAGCGTTTGGCTTGGCTTGGTTCTGTTGGTCACTGTTGTGTTCGGCCGGGTACTTCTCGGTCAGGTGCCGTATCAGGGCGTGACTGCAGATCTAAAACAGGAGCAGCCTGTGGTTGAAGGACAGGGTAGGAAGCAATATGTCCCTGTCCGCTCCCAATGTTTACCACATTCCTTCATTCCTAGTCCAGCCGCCATGGATACACAACCTCCACACACACACACACAAACGCATACACGCACAAAAACACACACAAAACACACAAAGCACATAAGCAAACATACGAAAAACGTCATTTAGAGAAAGTGATAAACACAAAAGTACACACACACTCGAAAAGAGATTCACACACACACACACACACACACGCACGCACGCACGCGCACACGCACACACACCCAAGGCAGTTTGGCAGGCTGCCATATACTGCCCTGTTCCATCATTCCCCCTTCCCTCACACGAGCACCCAGGCAGGCAAGCAGGCATGCAAGCCGGCACACACAAACACGCACACACATGCATACACTCATGCATTCATGCACACCATGTCTATGTCTTATGTGTGAGTGACAGAGTGAATCTCAAATCGTCACAAGCTGTTTGGGTCTAACTATACCCATGAAGCCTGTGTTGCCAAGACAACCGTTAGCAACCAGGATTCTTTAGAATGCCTTAATTAATATTGGAAAATCACAAGCAGGCCATCAATTAAACACCTTGGAAGATGTGTAGCTCGTCACAACAAGGATGTAGAGAATATAAATAGTTAGTACTATCATTAGTCAACATGCTCAGTTAAAACAAACAAAAGTAGTTGTAGTTTGTTGTTCTTTTAAAGGTATGAAATTTCTCCTGCTAGGGGTTGCTCATTAAAACAATAACAGAAGACGTAGTTTGTTGAGGTGGTTCTATTTGTGGTGGTGTGTATATTAGTGGAAACTATCGCAGACTTTCTTTAATCCAAAAAAAGCCGTCACAAAACGAATTTGCGTGTAAAAACTCTTTTGAGATTACGTATTTTTGGCATTCCTCAAACTGATATGTGGGCACCGGATTGGCTCTATAAATTAATTCGGCAAGACGTCTTCTCTATGGGGAGAATCCAACAACGATCCTTCCTCCCACGCAGGATCATGTTTGGATTCAGTGTGTGCACAGAATTAATTAAAAAAACGATCAATCGATGGCATCGTTCTCTCGGATTGACACACTTTTTATTATAAAATGAACCACCCAAGTAAAGGCTGTGTGGGAAACAGTGAATTAACTTGTTGGCTGACTTTAGCCACTTATACGTAAATATGACCCCCAAATATCCTATCATTGAATTAGGACTCTACTGAATTACTGTTTTCCTGATAGTTAGGGGGTAAATGGCATATGACACCATTGACATGCCACCAAAATGTAACGGGCCATTACCGTGACTACAACTAAAGATTCCTCTGGGTTTGAACATTGTTGAAAACAATTTAGATATTTAAGTACATAACTCATAACTTATATGCAAAATATATAACATAGGTTTAGTCATTTATCTAATATTTGAATATGGAAAGCTTTCATAATATGCCTTTAACTTTTAAGGGCATCTCTAAATAAATGAGTGTGAAGAACGTTTGGCTGTGTTAACAATACGCCTGTATTAATAATGCAGTCATTGCGTACACACCTGTGGTCTCCCGTCCTACTCGCGAACACCACACCCTTAACTAAACACAACAACAGGTTTTTATTAATCCCCTGACGAGGTCAACCAAGCAGAGCTCTCTCCTTCACTGGTGCGCCGGGTGACACGTCCATCTGTTCTATCCATCTATTCAGAATGTACCTTTAATTAATAACGTTAGCAATGTGAGCCTGGTGTGGGTAAGATAGGAGCTAAGAACCTCAGCCTCCATAAAGAAGTGTCCGTTTGTGTATGTTACCATATGACCTTTTACGTCCCTGCCTTCTTAAATAACCTTAACCTTCACCCACCTCACCTGTATCGTCCGTTCTGTCTTGCCTGTGTTCAAAGTTGCGCAGCTTCATTTTTGTTGTTTGGTGCTGGTTGGTGGTAATTCAAGTAAGTGAACTCCCTTTGGAAACATTCTGACAATATTTATCATCACATTGGAAGCCATTTATATATTCTACGTTGATTACTTAAGCAGAGGCGTATCCTATTTTGAGGGCTAAAGTTGATAATGTTCAAAACGTTTTTTGTAGAAACAACATACCAGAATCTGAGTTCTCTTCCCTCATTTGATTTGGTGTTGTAGTACCGCCGTTCAGCCAGTGAGTGGGGCTAACAACATAGCACTGACTACTATCTATAACCATGTTCTCATTTAATTCAGCCCAGCCTTATCAACAAGACACAATGTGTAATGCTAATGATTATGAAGCATAGGTGGATGTGATCAATATGCTTTCTGGCAGCGAACAACCAAAAAAAAGGTGTAAAATGTAAAAGGACTTGGCAGTCTATTAATTTACCCGACATTTATCTTATAGTGTACCTAGTGATGAGCTCTTTAAAGTTTAAATACACAGGGAACCTTAAGCATGCACGGTCAAATATATAATGCATCCATGTCCTTCACTAACCTAAGAGAGGGAAGACAGAAATGGGGGGGGGGGGGAGGGAGATGTGTGAGAGGGAAGGGAAAGGGGGGGATTGAGAGAGAGAGAGAGAGAGAGTGAACGGCAGGGGAATGTGAGAGAGATATTGTCTCTTACTTTCTGTAAAAACGAATCCTGTGTAAAAAATGCATTTAAGTTAACATGAGAGGAGGGGTGAGGTAGAAGTTTTTTTTATTTTTATTTATTTTATTTTTATTTAACCTTTATTTCACCAGGAAGGTCCCATTGAGTTACAGTAACTCTTCTCACAGGGAGTCCTGGCCAAGACAGGCAGCAGAAAAGAAGTTGCCAGAATTTTCACAAGGCCACACACACACACACAAACAAGAAGAAGTTGAGGGGAGGAAAAAAGGTGAGGGGAGGAGATGAATGAATTTAAGTCAACCCCAATATTGAAACTTAAAAGTACCTCAAAGGTACAATGAAGACCCAATAGTAGACTCCAAATCAAGGCTTTTATTAGTCTCTGGCGTCCCTCTCTCTCTCTCTCTGTCTCTCTCTCTCTCTCTCTCTCTCTCTCTCTCTCTCTCTCTCTCTCTCTCTCTCTCTCTCTCTCTCTCTTCTCTCTCTCTCTCTCTCTCTCTCTCTCTCTCTCTCTCTCTCTCTCTCTCTCTCTCTCAGCAGAGTTAGTTCCAGACTTCTGAGCCAATAGTTGTCCCTACTTTCACTCGAAGGAAACACCTAACACAAAGCCAAATAATCTTCAAAAACATTATTGAACATAGGGAACAGACAGCAATGGGGGAGAGAGAGAGAGGGGGGAGGAGATATAGGGAGTACTTAAGCGTTTCAATTGGGGGTTTAGGTAGAGGGAGCGAGGGGAGGTTTTTAAGGACAGAGGAAGCTGGTGGCTGGAGATAAACTGCTTAACTCATTTGAGAACTGAGAAGGTCCAATTCCAGGCCAGCACAACCTACATGGTTTTGGCCTGCACGCCCTCACACCCCAAGTCCCGTGTGTGTGAGTCTAAGCTTGTGCTATTTGAGTTTGCATTCATGGCAGTGGGATTTATTTCCCTTTTATTCATACAATGAGACAACTTCCCTGTTTTTAGTCATTCAGGAGAAGCTGACGTTGTTGTGGTCCAAAACCCCACAAAGCCTGGGTGGTGTTTTGTTCAGCAGAGTGTTCTGGATCCTGCAGTCTACAACAGCACAGCGGTCTGCTCTTCGCTGGTCAGGTCCCAATCCCAGTAGTCCATGATTGTTTCTTCGGGCCGTTTCCTATGGGCCATGCCAGCAACAAGAAAAATATAGTTGTTATGCCTTAGGTGATGTCTGCCTCAATGTGGCTTTTGTGTCTAGTTAAAATAGAAGCTTAGCTAACATAGTGAGGAACAAAGACGACAACCTCAGGTAAAACAAAAGTTGAGAAGAACATACCGATGGTTTCTTGGGGAACTTTGATTTTAGATTTTTAAAAATAACTTGGTTACTATGTCAGGATTATCTTTTTAGTAAGTGTTGGATAATCCAGAGACCATTTTTTTCCCTTTGTTAAACATGGTCATATGTCTTGAATGACCGTCAACATCTATGCCTTTTTGTCACTGATACTAAAATCCTTTAGAGAAAAGAGAAGTAAAATGTATTTGCAAGTCTGCGTCCAGCAGTTTGGAAACATTCAACTTGACTCTGAACGCAGGTAACGCAGGAGTTCTTCATGAAGACGAAGTGCCTTTTCTGAGGCTTTCAAGTCCAAGGTACACGGGCTTTGAGGTGTTTTTGGAAGTCTAGAGCTCTACTCTGGGCAACAGTTGACTGCGGCGTCCGAGAGAGTTTAGCTTCCTTGAACACAGCATAATGCCACTGTGTGTGTAGGTGTGTGTAGCTATGTCTAGGCAGCAGCTAAATTTGATGTTAGCTTCAGAAAGAGGGTTAAGCTTCCCTGACACTAATTGTATAATGCCGGTTTGTGCTCATTATAACGCTCATGCATCATGGTACAATAAAGTATCACAAAGTGGCCGTGGGTTGTTACCATGGCGATAACACGCCCCCCTCTCTGAGAGGGGATCACACAGAACTGGTAATTCGGGGGTTTTGGACAATGCATACAGAGACAGGTCTTTAAGGGTAGGGGTTACACAGTGTATAACAGACCGATCATGAAGGGAAATGGTTAGACATTGAATACAGACAGGTCATTAAGGGTAGGCATTGGACAGTGTATGCAGATAGGTAATTTGGGGAAGGGGTTAGAGAGTCAATACAGAGAAAGTTCAGGGCAATTTAAATTCAGGTTTTTAAAGCTGGGCCTCTCAGTCGAGATTGACTAGGATCAATCTTTACCACTACCAAGTTGATTTAGGGTTTTGTTTTCCTTAAGGGGCAAGGATAGGGCATATGAATCTTATTGTAAGACGCCTACTGCTAGTCTGTGGAAGACGGCGTTGAGTGGGAGCTCGATGGTGGCGGCTCATGAATCAATTCTCAGCAGCAGGGGTTGGCTGAGGAGGACGCTGAGGAGGACAAAAGATATTTGAGATGTCTTGGATCACCTCCAGCCCCAGTTGAAATCTGGCTGTCCTTGTCTGTTACTAAATGGGGTCTCATGCTTTTCGTTTACTTAGAAGGAAACACCAGTCAACAGTCAGCCGTCGCATCCCACGCTCATTGTCATTTGAAACGCTAGTTCTTGTCTGTTATGGCAGGGAAGGCTGGCAAAAAACTAGTGCGTCTTCACACCGTTCTCACAGCTTATCTCCCGGCTACAGGCATCTGACAACGTGTGCCTCGCTCGTCAATTCTGCTGCTGTGATTCCTAAGTTGTTCGTTAAGGAAACATGGCTCCCTTTGCCGACACAAAGTGGAGAATGTAGTTGACGTTAACAATTCATCAGCAAACGTTTAGTTGGTGGTTTTCGACCCATGCTCTCTTGTTCGGTGGAGTACTGCATGGCTGTAGGTAGTAAGCATGTGGGGGAAGAGAGTAGGTTAGAGTTCCTGCTCGGCTCTCTAATCTTGTTCATTATTTAGTTTGAGTTTTACCGGGAAAAAATATGGATACATAAATTATAAGGAAAGGGAAAGGAAATTCAGCATTGTGTGTCATTTTGTTGTGTGAAATGTTTTAAATGTTGCCCACTGTCAGTGCCGCGATCAGTGATGTTTATCAGGGTCTCTATTTCAGAGGCCTTCTATCAGAGGTCCTCTATAAGGGACCTCTAGCAGGGGCATCCATCAGAGCTCTCTACCAGGGGTCTCTATCAGAGGCCTCTATCAGGGGCCCTCTGTATGAAGACAGCTTTCAGAGTCTATATCAGATGCCTCTATCAGGGAACCTCTATCAAGGGCCCCTCTTTCAGAGGGCCTCTATCAGAGGTCCTCTGTCAGGCCTTTATCAGCTTCTATCGGGTAGCCTCTGTCGGGGGGGCCTCTATCAGGGACGCTCTATGAGCGGCCCTCTCTCCAGGCCCCATCAGTGGCCTCGTCATCACCACTGTTATGAACCAAGCACACCTCTTAGCTGGGAGACCTGGACCACAGCCAGGTGTGAATCTCTTCTCATTAATCTCCTGAAGCTCAGAGCGGCACCAGGGTCTCCGGGCTCCACTGTGATTCGTCGAGAACAGCTCTTTCCTCTCTGTGGCCGGAGACTATAAATGTCTGACTCGACAATGGGGCCCGCATTCCCCTGGATGCCAGGTAGAGGGCCGTGCTCTCTCATCATCGCCCCTGTAATGCTTTCCTGTGGTTACTATGGAAACTGAGGTGGCCTTATTAAAAAAAAGCTCGGTTTCACCTTCTTGGAGTGCCCTTTACCTGACAGCAGAGATGAACGATCCGGAGAGGCTGGGAGG
The DNA here is from genome assembly GCF_031168955.1 of Gadus macrocephalus. Lineage (NCBI taxonomy): Eukaryota > Metazoa > Chordata > Actinopteri > Gadiformes > Gadidae > Gadus > Gadus macrocephalus. The sequence continues at coordinate 12,605,691 of NC_082395.1, forward strand.
AAACACAAACAGCTCTGCCCAGCGGCCCTGCTTATTGGTCCACTGCTGCAAGCCCTTATTTACCTTAATGCTGAGGGGTTATGTGTGTTTGTTTGCGCGTGTGTGTGTGTGTGTGTGACTGCCAGAGAAAGAGTCTGTGTCTATGTTTGTGGGTGTGTGGGTGTGAGTGATGGTGGATGTACCGAGTGTGAGACAGAGAACATTTGTGAGTGTGTGTGTATGTCTGGAAAATGTGGTGTCTGTAGGACGAGCATATGCCAGCGAGTACGTTTTTGTGATTTGTGTTTTTGTGAGTGTTGTGTGAATGGAGTGTATGTGTGTGTCTGAGTGTGTTCATGCCTGTGTGTGCTTGTGTATATGAGTGTGTCAGTGTTTGTCATGGGAATGTGTTTGGGTGTATGAAGGTATGAGTGTGTGTGTGTATAAGTGTGTACATGCCTGTGTGTGTGAGTGTGAAGGTGTGTGTGTGAGTTTGTGTGTGTATATGAGCATGTGTGTGTGTGTGTGTGTGTGTGTGGGGGGCGGAGCAGGACGCTGGTTGCTATTACTCAGCACACCGCCCATCTCCAACCTTGAAACTAGCTGCAACATATCAAGAGAAGAAGATAAAAAACTTTTTCCATACTTCCCCGCTGCCGTTGCCTCTACAGCAAACGTCCGTGATGACGTAATACGTCACCTTCAAGCTGACGAAGGTGACGATGTCATACGTTCGCCATCTGCTCCGTTCCACCCCAATGCTGTTGGGCAGGAGGTGGGTGGAGCAGACGGACTGGGGTACCTGATGATGACCAGACCGCCACGCCCTACCCTTCTGCTGAACACCCAACCTCCCTCCTCCCGCCCTCCCGCCCTTCCTCCCCCCTCCTCCCTCCCTCCGTCCTCCCTACGCTGCCTGCTACCAGCCTCCTAGCAGCGCGGTGGGTGAGCGTTAGCTGTGGCGGTTATGCTGCTAGCAGCCCGGCTTCTGATTCATCTCACATCTTTGATATCGACTTTCAAAGCAGGAGGATTGAAGTCTAACATTTCCTGGGGCCTTGATCCTACAATTCCCATGAGGCCTGGTGTCACGCGACGTGTGATGTAACCGATGTGTGATGTCAGCGCCAGTGGCTGTCTGATGTTGTGCAACTGATGTTGTTTAACTGTCTGGTGCACTTCATTCATTTTGCGCATGTTTTGATTCACTGTGATACTTTAAAACTCAAACCAGATTTGAGTGAAGGATAGCTGTAGGAAACAAACCCGAAGAAGAGATTGTTCTGTTTCTTCAAACATGACAACTTTATCATCGTGGCATCATATCATCATAGCTATCATCAGAACAATACAACAATATGTCTTCCTGATGACATAACAACATAATCATCACATCAATACTTAATCATTACAACATCATAACTAACGTGGCAGCTATCTTCTTATTTTGTGCCTAGAAGAGTACTGTGTCTCTTTTTGACGCAAGGGAGGTTGAGAGAGAGAGAGAGAGAGAGAGAGAGAGAGAGAGAGAGAGAGAGAGAGAGAGAGAGAGAGAGAGAGAGAGAGAGAGAGAGAGAGAGAGAGAGAGAGAGAGAGAGAGAGAGAGAGAGAGAGAGAGAGAGAGAGAGAGAGAGAGAGAGAGAGAGAGAGAGAGAGAGAGAGATCTTTATGATGCTCCAGCGGTAGTGGGGAGGGGGCAGTAGTGGAGGAAGATGAAGAGAAAGGCATAGATACTTCCATGGTTCGCTAGACATCATACTAGTTGATGCAGCTCGACCATCTGCAAAGGTTTAGAAGCACGTGCCACTAGCTCAGCCAGTAAACCACTGCAGTGTCTGGAAGCCGTGAGATATACCAGAGACTGCACCCGGGGCTTTGGGTACCCACAGTAACCCGAGAACTCTGGTCTGCAACAAAACCCCACAATCCAGATCTAGCAACAGCCAATTTCAGATCCATGTCATTAAGTATCAGTTAGGTGTTGGGGGACGTCTTTCTTAAAGGGACACTGTGTAATATTTTAAGTCATTTATTACCTCAAATCAACGTATTCATTCATAAATAAGTCCTCATTGGTGTAAAATGATCTCTGCCAAAAATCTCACTTATCCTCCCGAGCGAAGAATAATTAATATGTAGTAACATAAGACAGGTAAGCTTCATGGAGGCTTCCATGTTCTTCCGGTCTATGAACTGCCGAGAGGGACAAAAATCACTACGTGGTACAGGATATGCAAACGCGTTTTCACTCTGAGCCAGCGTGAATGATGACTGAAATAATTCACTATCTTGCTCGAGAAGTAATTACTCATACATCATTAGCTTACACTAATGATTCAATGCAGTTTGAAATTTGTTTGAAATAACGAACCTCATCATCACTCGAATGACTCGATGAGGTAGTATTGGATGTCATGACACAGCTTCTTGGCACATACTGCCCACCGTCGTTTTTGAACAAGCGAGCACTATTAGTTTGAATGCAATATACAATTGTACCACTAGATGGGAGTAATTTTTACACAGTGTCCCTTTAAGGATGCCCATAGGTAGACTGTTGACATTGGAGAGTGGGAAACCCTAAAAAGATAGTTTACCTTTTGAGTGGGCATAGAAGGTTCTCGTGATGAGTCAAAAAAGATAAATTGATCGCTGACCATTTCCTGTTAACTATAAAAAACGTTTACAGTTCATAGACCGGTTTGTCTTCTACTTTCGTCTGTCATTCTCTGTCTCTGTCTGTCACTTGCCTTTGAACCATTGAAGGATAACAGAAATAGTAGCTCAGAAGTTGGCATCTTTATGTCATCATGGATTCAGAATGTTGACCAAGCACGACCAACCCAGCTGACCAAAATCGGGTCGATACATCCTGTTCGTTGTGTGTTTACATGAAACCACCGCCGTGCGTCAGAGAAATTGGCTGATGCTGATAAATCTATCGGATGTCTTGTCTGCTTTGATCTTACTTTCTGGTTTGCATGCCTTTAGAATCACTAACCAGCTGATCTGAATGATCAAGATGCATGCAGTGAAGTATAAATAATTATTAGGAAGGCAGTGCCACCTCATGCAAGTATTCATAACATGCAGTGAAAAGGTACTGAAATGAATTGATGGTGTTTCTGTGGAAATGCTCAAAATCAAAACAAACTACACAAGAAGAACAAGAAATGTATTGAGAAAAAATAAATATAGGAGACAACCTGCATGTGCACCCAGACATGCAAGGTCTTAAATGTGCATAAGGGCGACTACGCGTGCTTTGAACTTAGACTTTAGACTGAGGGACGTACATTCTCAGTCCAGCAGGAGTTGACCCGAGAGGTGCGTGCAGTGGTCTATTAAAAAAACACGTTGATACTGTAAGTAATATTTTTGTCCATATTTTAGGAATTATCCACAAAAACTAGGTAGGCTACATGTAGTGCTTCCCTCCTCTGGGGAAAGTGGAAACATAAAGGGAATCCTAGGCCGAGTGGGGTCGATACAATGCAGTTAGGCCAATCTTTTTGCCATAATCAGGCACGTTTATCCCAACCTGTCAGCTGCAGAAGTAGCAAGACCAAGTGCCTTCTTTACCTTAATGCTAAAGCGTTTGGAGATGTTTGCTTCCTATTTTTCTGCACTCAATTTTGCAGGTGATGGATGCTGCGAAAGTAAAGGGTTTCCTCTGCTGAATCATGAGAAGAGGCATTGCGATTAACGATGTTTTATGCCTGCTCTTTGAGTTGCAAATGCTGGAGAACTGGCGTAGTGGTGGGCTCTTAGCTGCGACCTAAGTTCGGTTGCAGGTCGTAGGGTTTAGCGTATGGGGATCCTACGCATGGCAACAGAGGAAGCAGAAGATTGTTCAGTGTCAGTGTATTGGACACCTCGAATCTGCCATGAATTAGCTGAGCGACTGTCAATTGCTGAAATCCGCAACGAGTCTCAATGAAAACAAGAGGGTTGAGCGTGAATGAGAGATGTATATGTACATTTCGCGTTGGGGCTTTATTGTACTTCTGTTTATGCATGATGGCCTGATTGGTCGAGAGTTGAAGGGGAGGGGCCTGCGATGACGCGATGGTAATAGAACCCAGACATAGATAGACGAGACATGACGTCAAGAAATGACGTCATCCTGTAGTTACATTATAGTATAACTGCCTATTCATTTTTGGAAAACAATGTTGCTTTTTCCATTCCATCATGCAGTTTCCATTATTGTTTAGTGTTTTTTTTTTTTCTAAATATACACACTGGGAGCATTAGCAGTGTTGCTGACTTTTTCTTTCCACTGTTTCCTCCTGGCCATGGTCTTTTTTCAGTTATAATAAGTGGCGCTGGCACTCTTTGCTCAGCCACTGCGTGTGTATTTATCTATTTTCTACCATTTGCTTATGAGGTTTTCTGCGAATGGTCCTTAAGACGATTTAGTGGTACACCTAGAGTCAAAGGTTGGGAACCATTGACCTAGAGACAAGGTGAACATTTTACATTTTTAGCTTGTAATGGAATCGATAGATTTTTGGGTTGTATCTTCATGGTTGAATACGCAGTGGCTTAAGACAAAATTGTCAGCTTAATAAATGTAATGTAATGTCACCCCCTATCTCGGCCTAGCCTGCTTTGACAAAAATGAAACATTTCGGACACCATTGAGCCTAAAATGTCAATATTTTACCTAAAACACAATGTAAATTTAAACAGTAACCTGGTTATTGTTTCACTGTCGTGACCACCTTCAGTTTATTTCCCTGTGTCTTAAGATACATCCCTTCCTCTCTCTAACTGAGAGAGGTTAAGATAGTTCACATTTGCGTTTGTACCAGAGCCACTAAGGCCCCGTCCACCCGGAGCCGATTGTTTGGTGAAACCGCATAAGTCAGGTGCGTTTCCGGTGCCCGAAACCGCACATTTCTGAAACCACGTCTCAGGGTGGTTTCAAATCCATCCGGACCTATGCGGTTTCGTAGGATTCGTGTGGACGCCTGAAACGCAAACGATGACGTCCTTGACAGATTCCTTGAACCCACCCGCTGGGTTCTATGCTTCCAGCAAAGCGCTTCTACCTGGCAACGCTGGGTTTGGATGGCGGTTCGAAATGCCTTTTTGGGCTTTCCATCTGATGTTTTCTTGTATCTTGCGTAGAGGTGGGCTCGCTTCTTTTTATGTTGCACAGATGGGCCTTTGTGTCCTTCGTCGTGCGAGTTGTTTTCGCAGGGTTGTGAAGGATCCTTTAAACAAGGCCCAGGCTCCCGGCGGCCACTAAAGATTCAACGTCACATGTCTAGAATAGGGGTCATAACCCCGGTGACATGCTGTTGTACAAACATGGCCACCTAATCATCTCCTGGTCTCTCATTGGATTGAAGCATTCCTCACCTTTCAAATAGAGGTGGAGTGATAGCAGTGTGATATCCCTCACAACACTGTTATGGAGTGCGTGTGTCTTGAAAGGGCTATTAAAACCAAATGGGTAATGGCTATTATTATAATTTATTTATCCCATACAACCTAAGGAGCCGCAATATGCTCGAGCAGGCCCTCTTTCCTCTGGCCACCGGAAAGTTATTCTGTGTGGAGAACTCTGTTCCAATTCTGCCATCACATCAATCTGTGCCGGTCGTGTGTGACTGGCACACTCTCCTGCGAGGGCAGCGCCACCTCCACCACCTCCTCTCCTGGCCCCGCGCGTGTGATTTGTGAGGTCCTGCTGGTAATGACACATGCTGTGGAGCATAATGCATTTACACCTTGTGGAGTGCCATTAAGCCACACTTTAGCATCAATCATGTAGTGGAATTGGAGGAGATTTCGTTGCCGTTAAATATGAAAAACTTTTTATACCACAAAGAAAGTTTGACAGTGTCGCATGGATGTGGCTTTCGCTTCGTTCATATAAAAAAAAAAAAATGGATCAATGACTCACACTCTATCTCCCTCTCCTCAGTTCACCTCGCCATCTCACCTCTCAAAAGACGACCAAAGCTTACGGACGCTGGGTTCTTAATGCGGCCCCCCACCAGCTGGGCGACGTTAGAGTTCCCTCGAATTTGTTTTGTTTGACTTGATTTGTATCATTTTTGTAGCTTTAAATACAGCCCCTTGGTCATTTTAATTACTAACTGTACATTCAAAATGATTTTCTACTCAATCTCAAAGGTTTAACAACTGCTTTCGCCTTCTCGACAGTTTCTGTTTCGCATGCGCTGCCTCGTCTTCTTCTTTCTTGGTGGAGAACCAGCGCCACACATTGACCTTGAATGTACTACAGCGTTTCTACAGCTCGATGTGTTTTCGCAAGAGTCCATCTTTAAGGAGATATTCCTGAAACGCAGCTGAGGAAAACGGAAGGGAAAAGGTAGTTTTCGCCCGTGTGGACGGGGCCTGTTATAACTCTGAGGCAACAGGTGTACAGCCTCACCCAGCTCCAGATTCCAATCAGACTCGGTGGGGCTGGTTAAACCAGCCATCATCCACATATACTGCAACATACAATAACCATCAACCAACCAGCTGACCTCTTTTCAAGGCTAATTTTCGCAGTTAACCGTTGCCTACAGTGAGAAAATTAGATACAGAAGTCGTTTGTATACTTTGGGTTATGTTAGATTTCACAGTACAGAAAATGGAGCTAGCTTGTCAAGGCAAATCATACATCTTCTCTTTCTCCAGTTTCAGTTGGACAACGCTTCGCAGCAGCACATTATATTTACTCCCCCAAACCCTCAGCCCTCTAAAGGGCTAAATCTCCCAGAACCCAGAGGGAAGGAACACAGGCGAGGGATCCCGCCTTCCATGGACGATTGGATGGGTAGCAGGGGCTGCATATGCAGACTATAATGGTAGCATCAAACAAAAAGAAATTAAGGTTAAGTAAGATCAAGTTTTTGTGTGTAGAACAATTTCTTATAAGATCTAAAACATGTGGTTCCAGATTTGGTCGACTTTGTGTCTACTATATTTGGTTTAGTTTTCTTCTAATCAAATAGTGAGCAATCTTGCTAGTGCAAATCCATCTCCCAAATATGTCTCTTGGATTCTCAGACAGTTTTATTTTTATTTTAATCATTTTATTCCTTGTGTTTGCCCGGCTGAAACACTTTTGTATTGCAGCTTTGCAAATGGTTCTTTAACTGAAGTCTGATTGATGCACGGCATGGCCGTGTTCTAAGGCCTGCTGGTATTTCTTGCCATGGTTTCACCATCACTTGATTGACAGTTCCCTGTCGACAGTGTTTGGAGGGGAAGGGAGGAAAGGCAAGCAATGGAGATTGGAGGTGAGCGTTGGATAAGATCAGGTGACCTTCCTGAACCGCCCAGCCCATCAGTGTCAATGGACCCCACCTCCCCTCCCCCGCCCTTGCCCTGCCTTCCCTTATCTTTACACATCTTGCCTTTATTCTCTCTCTCTCTCTCTCTCTCTCTCTCTCTCTCTCTCTCTCTCTCTCTCTCTCTCTCTCTCTCTCGCACTTTCATCCGCTTTGTCAGGCTTCTTTTTCCCCTAGACTTTCTCTTTTTCCCTCCCTCTGTCACTCTAATGTTCGCTCCCCCCCTCCCCACCCCCCTCCCTCAATTTCCCTCTCTCTGTCTCTGTAAGTCGGCAGCCTGTATCAGATCTGAGGTAATTTACTGCTGGCGATAAGACAGAGGAGCCCAGTTGTTTCTGACAGGGCAAACTGAAGCCCGGGGAGACCAAACCGGAGGTGAAATTCAGTCGGTGGATGGGATGGAAACATGGGGGCTTATTAATGTGGAAGCCCCACAAAAGGCAATCGGTCCTGATGAAGCGTGTCTATTCGGACTGGTAGGGGGGATGGAGGGACGTAGAGATGGGCGGTGCGCCCGTCTTCTTGATTGTTAGAGAATTGACCGAGCAGACAGAGCCAGGCACAAAGCGCATGTTTGTCTCCTCCTTCGCTCCGAAGCAACATTTAATCACACAGGGCTTCTGCTGCCTCTTAACCCATCAACTGGGAACATTCTCCTGTGTTTTGTGTGTGTGTGTGTGTGTATGTGTGCGTGTTATACGTGTGGGTGTGTTTGTCTGTTTGTTTTGTTGTGTATCTTGTATGTTTTTTTTGCACGTGAGTGAATGTGTGTGTGTGTGTGTGTGTGTGTGTGTGTGTGTGTGTGTGTGTGTGTGTGTGTGTGTGTGTGTGTGTGTGTGTGTGTGTGTGTGTGTGTGTGTGTGTGTGTGTGTGTGTGTGTCCGGGGAGGTTCTGATCACTCCTGATGGTACAAGCTGAGGCCCGTGAAAAACATACATTATACAGACATACATTACATAGATGGCACAGAGAACATAAAATACAGAAGATTGTGAGATTGTCGCATTGTATATATAAATATATTTTACTATACAGCATGTAAGGCATTCCACAGTTGCATTGTTGGATGTCTTTATCCTCATCTCTTTTTGTTTCCCTTGGTTGAGCACCTTGTGTAAGCGCTTTGTCCCAAAAGGAGCTCTATAAATAAACTTTGATTGGTTGATTCAATTGAATCGTGAATCCTACGTGCTATTTAGTAAATAACACGTGCCTCCTCATCTGAGAGAGGGAGGAGATGTATCATCGTTCTCTGAAACCTCTGAAAGCTGCTGGGGCGTGAGCGCGCCGCGGCAGCGGTCATCGCCCTCAGGAGAAACCCTTCTGGACAACCAGGGAGAAAGATGAAGCAGCCCTTAAATCAAGACACGCCCGGCACAAGAATCAGCAGTGGGAAAAGCGATGGGAGTGTCTGGGCAGCATAGGAAAGGGCTAGCTGTTCAGCTGAATGAAGAGGTGGCGGAGATAAGGGCGAGCGGCAGGCTACACAGGCGAGGGGCGAGAGAGAGAGAGAGAGAGAGAGAGAACATTGGCTGCATCCAAACAAACAAACAAACAAACAATCAAAATCCCTCTCTCTAAAAATGTCATCTATCTCATTTATCAAACAGACATTTGAGATTGTTCACACAGAGCGTCTGGGCGCTTATTGATGGACTCTGTCGTTTAATGATGTCGCTGTGATGGTTTTAATTCTTCGTGATTTACTTGTTATGATTTTAAACAATAAACAGTGCACTAGCAGTTGTGGATGAGAAAACGTATCGTGTGAGATTACAGCGGAGATACCCAGTGTGTATTTCATTCTGATTGAAAAGGCTTTGTTGGCATGGAATACATTAGTTACATTACCAAAGCACAAAAAAGCACAAAATGACACCGGTCTTTCTTCACCACAGCGTTTTCAACGTTGTGGTGAAGGTTTTAAGATCCGTGACCTGATCTAGGCAGCTTGTCATGCTGCCTGTGAAAACAAAGCAGCTACCAAATAGGGCTGTAGACAACAACACATTTTTGGGTTCAAATTATAGCATTCAGTTGATATAACTTCTTCAAGTCAAATAACAACATAATATCACAAACACTTTCCTCTGCACATACTTTCTAAGCATATAGGGGACTGGAGTAGGTCTTGAAACTTGCAGCCCTATGTGCTGATCCAATTGTGACCCCAAGAATCTAAATCAATTCAATCTGAGATACAGAAAGAGTCTCTACCCTAGCATGGAATATCAACATCTCGATTGATATATTTTCTGTGAGTGTGATGGACTAACCACTCACAGGTCAGTCGCCCCCCAGGGATGAAGGGAGGCACAACTTGTCCTTCATGATGAACTAATTACACTCAAAAGATTTGACACAGATGAATAATTTAATAATTAGACTTCGGAAACCAAACCTATGCTCATTGAGAGACCCACTCTGGACCCTTGTTTCTTTTTCTACCCAAGGGCAAGGGCATCCGGACTCGGACGTGCCGTATAGTAAGAATGATGTGATACAACTTTTATCACAGACTCACTCACATGCACACACACATGTTATTCTTTGAGTCCACGCCGTTAATAATGAACTTTTTTTTTTTTACTGTTTCTGATATTGAGGACAATAGAATACGTATAATGTTATAAATGCAATTTGTATTTGTATTAATTTGCATCGCTTTTCCTCACAGTACATGTTCTACTCATTATGAGATGGATCTAGACATATCATATTACTATCCATCAACTATCCATCCCTCCTAATAATCTACCATCCCTGGTTGTCTTGCTATTTGGGATTAATCTGCGTATCTGCCGCCAAATATCCAGTAAAATCATGGGTCTTCAGAGTCCATACCTGTTGATACCAGACCCAGAGAGAGCAGAGAGATAATTGTAATCAATGTTGTGTCATCATGTTTAATATTCGTATTACGCAGGTGATATGACTAGTTCTATGTCTTACTGCCAAGCCGCTGACATTCAGGACAAACAAGCATTATTCACTTTCAACTGTTACACCCTGACATAAATATGGCTCTTGGTTCCCTGTTGGAAGGGGAATGTGTTTTAGCTTCTGCATGTTTTTTGAAAAAAGACAACAATATAACAATCTGGAAAGGGAACAGGACAGAATGCAGAGAGCCATCAATTGTTTTTTTGTCCAGATAAACCACCATAAGCGTCCACTCCTCCATCCCCTCCTCCTGCCTCTCCTCCTTTCCTCCTCACTCCCTCCACCTCCTCCTCCTCCTCCTCCTCCCCTACCTCCTTCTCTCCCCCATGACCTCCTCCTCCCCTCCTCCCCACCTCCTCCCCATCCTTCTCCTCCTCCTTCCCTCCTTGTTGTCTCCCATCCTCCATCTCCTCCTCCCTATCTACTCCAACTCTCCTCCCCTCCTCCTCCCCCTCCCTATCCTCCTCCTCCCCACCTCCTCCCCCTCCCTATCCTCCTCCTCCCCTCCTCCCCACCTCCTCCCCCTCCCTATCCTCCTCCTCTCCCCCATGACCTCCTCCTCCCCACCTCCTCCCCCTCCCTATCCTCCCCCTCCCCTCCTAGTCGTTTCCCGTCCTCCACCTCCCCATCCTTCTCCTCCTTCTCTCTTTGTTGTCTCCCATCCTCCATCTCCTCCTCCCTATCTACTCCAACTCTCCTCCCCTCCTCCTCCCCCTCCCTATCCTCCTCCTCCCCCTCCCTATCCTCCTCCCCTTCTCCTCCCCCTCCCTATCCTCCTCCCCTCCTCCTCCCCCTCCCTATCCTCCTCCTCCCCTCCTCCTCCTCCTCCCCACCTCCTCCCCCTCCCTATCCTCCTCCTCCCCACCTCCTCCCCCTCCCTATCCTCCTCCTCTCCCCCATGACCCCCTCCTCCCCCTCCCTATCCTCCTCCTCCCTTCCTAGTCGTTTCCCGTCCTCCACCTCCTCCTCCCTATCTCCTCCAGCTCCAGCTTCCCCCGCCCACCTCCCCCCCCCCCCCCCACACGTTCCCCTCCTCCTGGTGTTTTATTTGCATGCGCCGCAGGCCCCAGAGGCGTCTGGATAGGGTGGTTGAAGAGCAGCATGGTGGCATGGTGCAGTCCAATCATCCTGGAGTGTTTGCTTTAATATCCTCGGTGCCTTCATGCTGTTTGATAAGCGGGGAGGAGGCGTGCGATAAGGGGAGGGGTGCGGGCCGCTCATGGCCTGTTGATTTGTTTACGCTTGTTTACAGAAGTTCTCATAAATTCATAATCATCCTCTCTGCGAGTCTTTTCTCCGCGACTGCAGGAAGCAGGTGTGGAAATTGGCTCTGCCAGGTCAGTTCCGATATGGTTGGAGATGGTTAAGCCTCTTACGCTGGCTTATTTATTATTTTTCATTTTTTTCCAACTCATCAGAGAGATAATTCAGATAATCTTCCTTGGTTTTGAGCCAAGAAGGCCATTCTCTCTCTCTCTCTGTCTCTCCCTCTCCCTCTCTGTCTCTCACTCTTATTCATACACTCACTCCCTCTCACACTTGCTTATTCTCTGTTTTACCTCCGGCAAGATATTTGTTGAAATTCAAGTTGAAATTTGTATTTAAGCAAAATGTGTGGCGTTTAGTGCAGGCTTTTTAGTCTGAGGAGACTAAAAGCCTGAGACTTATTTATTTACTTATTACTACTAGGTTACTACATAACCTAGCTAGGCCTGAAGCCCAGGGTACGTCTGCACGTCTGCAAAGGTCCACGAAGATCCATACAGTTGTGCACATGCCCCTTTTGTCGTACTCGATCCTAGACAATAAAGTCTAAAGTCTAATCGTCCGTTAAAACGTGCAGAGGTTATCAACGCATCGCCCTTCTATGCAGAGGCTCCCGATACTTATCACTGATTGGCCTAGTGGGCTTAGTGTTTGGTTTTGTCGCCAACAGCTGCGGGCATGACGAAAGAATGTATGCAATGTATATAAAAAACTATAAGAAAACTATATTTTCAATGGAGCAGATTCCGTCTTGCGATTACCTGTCAGGATTTTCTTAATGGTTCATGTACATTTGGGGTCAAAAATGCTACACTGCCCTCATGTGTACAGGTTAACGTAAAAGTATAAATGCAAGCAGTTGTGTGATCTTCGCCGACGTGCTGTATGTAGAACTCTAAATCGGGCATTATTGAGGCCTGTTCCTTGCCACGTTGCTAAATGTGGGGTATTTATCGGGTACTAACATCTTCAGAGAAGTTTTAATTAGGCCGGTCTGTGTGGTATATAACGACATTATGGCTCGCAGACACAGCTATTCCATTGGGTACTAAAAGCTGCAGTAAAACTCACATTTAGTTTACAATGATTGCAGGGACGTTATTATTGTGTGTGATTTTTGTTGGCAACGTACACACACACAAACACATACACACACTTTCAATAGTTGGAAGAAGAAGGGAAGATAAATGGGTACTGAAGAACACACGCACATTAAAGAAAATCAGGTTGGTTAATATTGGAATAGATTGTAACCCAAGGCAGAACGCTACTCAGGAAATTGCATTGAAAGCCTCAAAGGGTCAGTGAGTTAGACCAGTTAAATTGCAGTGAATTCAAGTCGAGAGGATTCTAGAACACTTATCCAACTCATATTTTATGTTATCAGTTTTTTCCTACATAAATGACCTTGGGTTGCCTTCCCCATACTAATGAGTCATAGGCTGTAAAAAATACAGATGCAGCATCCGTGATGTCACCCATTGGATAACACACAACCGTTTTATGGGTGTACTTTGCCTTCAGATATTGTTTGAGATTCTTACAACCAACACTGGAAAGGATCCATATTTGACACATTGAGGGCCGGAATTGAATGGCCCCCATTTTAGAAAGTCATTCATATGCAATCCTTAAAGGGATACCCTTCACGTTCTATCATTCTAAAAAATTATAGTACGCCGAAAAAAATCGCTATAGTAATGTAAAAAAAAAGTTTTTTTTGCCTCAGTCTAACCCAGTCTTTCATTGGCCCAGCTTTCCTGATCTAATTTTCTCCTGAAATGACGTCAAATGACGCGCTTGACATCATCTCAGTAAAACTTTGCTTGCCTGCTAGAAGGGCCGAGGACTACAAACCAATGGTTCCGCAAATTTGTGAGCCCAACAATAAGGAATGAGGGTGGTGGTGGTGGGGGGGGCGGGAGCTCACGTACGAGATGTAAACACAATGTCCGCCGTGTTTCTTCGCCGCTTAGCTAGAAGACAAATTTGCAATGTGAAACTGGGTCTGAAAAATTTTACATTTAGGGCATTTAGCAGACGCTTTACCTAAAACGACTTACAATAAGTAAAATCTGCAGGATCGGGCCAGCGCGGTGTTATTTGCGGTCTAGCATAACTGCTTGTCCAGTATTGTGCCACGGTTTCTTACAATTGGTGATCGAGATACAGCGATTTCTTACAATTGGTGATCGAGATACAGCGATGGTCCTCGACAGTGACCAGTAAGTCTGTGTGAGGGCAATCTTTCCTTGGCATAAGGTGGAGCTCAGTCTTGTTGAGGTTAAGCTTCAGGTGATTGGCAGTCGTCCAAGTGCTTATGCCTGCCAGATATTCTGAGAGGCGTGTTGCAATCAGGGTGTGGTCAGAGGAGGGGAAAGAGAGGAATAGTTGAGTGTCGTCAGTGTAGCAGTGATAGGAAAAACCTAGATGTTATTACAAAGCCCAGGGATCTGGTATATAGGGAGAACAGAAAAGGTCCCAGTACAGAGCCTTGAGGGACAACAGTGTCGAGAGTGCAGGTTTGGATAAGGTGCCATGTGACCTTTGGTGCGATTCGTCAGGTAGGATTTGAACCAGGATAGTAGTGCAGATTCAGCAATGCCAAGTTTGGCGAATTTGGTGAGTTTGGCGAGAGTGGTGAGAAGGATATGGTGGTTTAGGGTGTTGCACGCCGCGGACAGGTCGAGGAGAATAAGAACCGATGAGAGGGACAAGGCTCTGGCTGCATGGAGTGACTCACCACGACGAGAGCTGTCTCAGTGGAGTGTGCAGTTTTGAAGCCTGACTGATCAGGGTAAAGCAGATTGTTTTGTCATATAGGAGGACAGTTGGTTAGAGGATGGCACGTTCCAGTGTTTCAGAAAGGAATGAAAGAAGAGATATCGGTTTGTAGTTATGGACGTCGTTGTGTCAAAGGTCAGTTTCTTAAGAAGGCAGCTTCATTCTGGCAGTCTTGAAGGACGCTGGAACATGGTTTGAAGTGAGGGAGGAGTTCATAAGGGTGATGAAAAATGCAAGGATATCGCTAGAGAGGGCCTGGAGGAGTGAGGAGGGGATCGGGTCAAGGGGCAGGTGGTGGCATGGTTAGACCTTGAAACTAAATATCCCACAAGGCATCAGTGAGCCTGCTAACAAGTCATTTGCTCAAGTGTTCTCCAGAGCTCCTCAACTGGGTGAGACCAGTTTAAGGGCTGCAGAAGGAGTGTGGTGTTCTGTTCCAGGTGTGTCCGCCTGTCAACACATCTCTCAGCCTCAAGCGTACCTGTTCAATGAGTAATTAAAGTACAGGAGATAAAGGCCACCACATGTGAGACGCTCTAGTGAGAAAGGGTATGTGAGACACTGCATGTGAGACAATCCGTGCTCAAGGGAAATGCTAAATAAACGCCAAATCATTGGTTTGTCTCTAATGCCGCGTTTCCACTGCAGGTGCGGAACGGATCGGATCGCAAAGGTGCGGTAGGGAGGGGGCGGTATAGCCCAGCTCAGTTCCGAGGTCGCGTTTCCACTGCCGACAGTACCCTTTGTGGTAGGCCGGATGTCGATCGCCGCGGCAGCT
Source organism: Gadus macrocephalus (assembly GCF_031168955.1). NCBI lineage: Eukaryota > Metazoa > Chordata > Actinopteri > Gadiformes > Gadidae > Gadus > Gadus macrocephalus. The sequence continues at coordinate 12,620,760 of NC_082395.1, forward strand.
ACGTAAACATCGTAAAAAACGTCTTCCTCCCCAAGAATGCAGACGAACGTCTCCACCTCCTTGTTCGCCCAAGCAAGCGTTTTACGCGACAAGTTAATTGTAAAGAATAATACCTCGAGGCTACTGTTCGTTTGTTTTTATCCCCGCGTCACCCGGAAGTGCCGATTCTGGTCGACCAATCAACGGAGGGGGGGTTGTAGCTAGAATTTCACGGGACCCTTTCAGGCGTCTCGTCTCGTTTGCGGTACCCCAACGGAGGAGTCCCGAGAACGGGGCCGGAACGGGTACGGCAAAGTCCGGGTCACGCCCACTTTTGGTGGTGGAAACGCGACCCGACCCGCACCTTGCGATCCGATCCGTTCCGCACCCTGCAGTGGAAACGCGCCATAATGCTGGAGTACCCCTTCATCGACAACATTGACATGTTTCCCTCTGGGCTAATATTATATTATGATCATTTAGCATCTTGAGTAATGTTGTAGCAGCCTAGGCGTTTCAAATGGAAGAAGCTGAGGTGTATTTCAATTTCTGGTCAGATCTTTTTTGATCAACATGTATAATGTTTAACAAATTCAACAAATGTAGCCTTCAACCAAGGTTCCAACCAAGCATGGTGAAGCAGAACATCTATCTTCTACCCCAACATATCTGGAACGAACTTGAGTTTTTATCTAAAACACAAATCTGGTACAAACCTAGATTTTTCAATCTACCACCACATATCTGGTACAATCTTCCACAACATCTGAGGTCTGCCTCAATGCTAATTATGCTTTGAAAACAGTGTTCAAAACGAAATACATTTTTGGCAAATTCATATTTTCCATTCTTGAACTTATATCTTCCATGATTGTCTGTTTATTGATTGTAATTTCATTCTAATTCGACTCAGTTTTCCTACCCATATAAAGGACTCTGATTGGCCTTGAATTGGCTTTGAGGGAGCTATATAAACACACTTTCCTAGCCTAGCCTAGTGAAACGACCACTCAGAGAGCGGACAGTGTCTGTGTGTGTATGTGTGTGTGTGTGTGTACATCTTCTGGCTCGAACTTAGTTACATATTAGTTTGCCTGCCGCTCCTAGCGCCCGCCATTAGCTAGCCCCCTACTCTCCAAGCGTATTAATTACAGCTGTCACCTCGCCGTGCGGCTAATGCCTAGCTCTCTCTCCCGGCACTCGTCAATACTTCGCCCAGGCCCAGGGCTGCCCGGTAATTGGACCGGAGCTGGCAGGGGCGAGGGCGAGCGCTAAATCACCGCCACAGGCTGTCTGTACGCTCGCTGATTTTGGCTTGCCTGTATGTTGGATCGTCTTGGCCCCGCCGCTGAGCAAAGGTCCCGGCCGCAGCATACCAGCCAAACGTTCGGGACGCCGACTTGTCTGATTAGGATAGCCTTATGAGGAAAGAATGGCGTTTAAATATGCATTGGTAAAACATTGTCTTCGTTGAGGACTTTATTTTTTGGAAGTAACTAGCATATTACATTACCAACATTTGTTAGCTTATAAGCGCTTGGCTAACAGTGCCCTGGGGAACTGTGAGTTCATGACTGATGGTGTGATTGTACTCTGCGTCCCGCGAGCCAATCAGCATGGGGGAAAAAAATGGGCTGTTTGTTTTACTCACAGCGCTCCTGTTGAGCTCCCTCTATTGTTGTTCTCACTCTCGCTCTCTCTCTCCATGCTCCTCTGTGTCTTTCGCTCTAATCCCTTCCTCTGCTCTCCCTTTGAGCTCGATAAGAACTCAGGCTAATTTTAAGGCTTTTGATTTGTGGAGATCCTGTTGGCGGCAGCCAATGAGCTGTGAAGAGTTTGGTTTCCACGGTGACGGCGTGAAAAGACAACGACTTTTCTTCTCTGTCTGGGTCCCTGGGCCTGTGTGTTTCCCGAGCCACCGAGCCGTGACCAATTTAGCCTGCGCTCCACACTTCTCTTTCATCTCCCTGGCCGACAGCCGCCGTCTGATAGACCGCCTGAGGCGAGGGCCCTCATTTGGCTGGAGCCACACTTATTGTACTTTTATTTTCAAAAGATCAGGGGATTTGATGTTTACACAATATAGATATTTTTTACATTTTTAACAAGCCCCTTTCCCTCAGGGAATCAGACCCAGTGGATTATTCTGGAATTTGCCAACTTTGCTGCAAGAAAGATATTGATATTGTATTGCCTGTAGCCGCTTGATTCGTGTCTGGAGTCGAACAGATATGAGTTTTGATAGTGTGCTGAAACATAGCAAAGAAAAAGAGACACGTCCCTGAAACGTCTTGATAAGACGCCTGACATAACCTCACCTGACATAACTTTAAACTTATACAGAACTGAATAAATGTGTTAATTTTTCACACCATATAAGCAGTTTGAATATGGATTAGTAGTAGAGAGTATGTTAGGTCCATAAGGTCTGATTTTGTCTTGGAGCAATCCACTGTCATGGATGGACTAGTCTACAGGTTGGAAGAGAGCAAAGGCGTTACTTTGCGCTTTCATTTGCAACATAAATGATTCAAACGTTAAGTTCAATATTAATGATATTGGTTTTAATTCTGTCTGTACCTATGCACAGTATTGTATTTGGTGCCTGCCAAAAGGCATAACATTATGAAAAACCTCCTTCTCCTCATATTTACTAATACTATTGAGTGGTACACTGTGTTGGATTTCATTAGTTATTTGATCATATTTTCATATTGTCACAGTATAGAAGCAAAGGAGAGATGAAGGTTGTAGTTGCGGGTTCTTTGGTATATATCCGTCCAGTCTGTATACCAGCCGACATCAACAATTCCGACATCAAAACCTCCAAGGACATCAGGTAGACAGAGGACACAAGAGAAAGTTTCGCTTAAGAAATCAATAATACTAAATAATGAAATAAGTAAAAGAAAAAAAACACACTTCCATATGGAGCATTCAAGTACAAAGTGATCATAGAAATGTTTCAATCTGGTTGGAAGTGGAGGTTGGTGCGTACGTGAGTGAGTGTGTGTGTGTGTGGGGGGGGGGGGGGAAGTGATGATGAGGGATGAGGGATGATGGCGAGATGCGGGGGAGGATGGCAAGAGCGATATGTAGACGTGGTTGCAGGATGTGGCTTTCTCGGCGGTCGTTCTCCTGAGAGTCAGCGATCACTCAACGTTTTTGATGCGTGGCTGAAGCTGGTTTTTCCTGTGTGGCTTTGTATTCGATTGGAGAGACAGATAGAGCGAGGTCATGATGAATGTTTTTATCTATACCTCCCCTACCCCTACCTCCCCTACCTCCCTCTCCAGACCGGCACTGAAACGGAATTGCTAGCCGACAGAATGTTGGAGGAGATTTTTCAGGCTATGCATCCCGATGGCGTTAGAAATTACATTTCTGAGGTTAGAAGGGCCATCTCTGTGTGTGTGTGTGTGTGTGTGTGTGTGTGTGTGTGTGGGTGTGTGTGTGTGTGTGTGTGTGTGTGTGTGTGTGTGTGTGTGTGTGTGTGTGTGTGTGGTGTGTGTGTGTGTGTGTGTGTGTGTGTGTGTATGAGTGTGTGATTGTGTTTGTGTGTACATACATGTCTATGTGAACAACGTGTTATTACTTGCGTGTGTGGGATTGCTAGTGCGTGTGTGTGTGTGTGCGTGTACGTGTTTGTGTGTGTGTGTACGTTTGTGTGTGATTGAACACACGTGTTTTCATGTGTGACCATTGGTATTCATAGTGTTTCATGCATGCTGCATGTGCAATATCCGTGCTGGCTGGTGGTCTATCATCGCACATTGAACGTCTTGGAGGACAGGGGAACCCGAGCGTGTGCCCACACTGGTCTGCTTAGCAATATGTTTCCTTTAGGCCCGGTCCATGGGCGGGGCCCAGCCTGGGATGAGGAGGCCTAACATGTTTTCATCTGTGAGAATTGGGCACAGATGGCTCGAAGTGTAATCTGTTTCGTGTGCCATTAATCACCCAGCAGAGGGGCGGGAGATATCCTGCTGCAAAGGTCACTGGGAGATGTAGTTCACAGCACATGCAGCTTAGCTCACACACACATCATGCTTCGCCGTCTCTCAGCATTTCTCATACACTGTCACATTATTTTTCCATGTTGTTTTTGGAATGTTCGTCTGCATTAAGATTTAGTAGACTGGTAGTCCCCCATTTGTCTTAATAGCAGGGCCATAGACGATAGCTCTGGGCTGCTTTCAAAACATTTCTTGTGTGTTTTAGTCTATATTTGTTTGCTTCACAGCTGGCGTGTTTCTGAATGCCTCTTAACTACGCTGTTTGAGTTCAGTTTATTGATCACAGTGATCTTACGTACCGAAAGGGTGAAACTTAAACATATGAATCAGCTTGGCTTTGGGAGATTTTCTTTTAGCAAATATATTCACAATTTATACGATTCCTGTGGTTTTGCTCAAATGGGATTTTTGTGTAGTTTGCGGTTTATTTACCGAAGATTTACCAAATTCTAATCAACCATATATCTATTAGTATATTTCAACCGTTTATATTCACCTGTCTATTTACCTGTGTATATCTACCTGTAAATCTACCTGGATATATTCACCAGTATTTCTACCTGGATATATTTACTTGGAAAAATACCTTGATATATCTGCCTGTGTATCGACCTGTGTATTTACGCTCCTGTGTTTCCAGCTACACTATGCGGGTGGTGGGGAACGGGATCAAAGCCCAGAGCGACAACCCTGAGGTGAAGGTGAAAGGAGCAGACCCTGTCATCAGTCAGATCATCGACAAACTCAAACACGTCAACCAGGTGAGCCTCAGCCTTCCGTCTTTTACTTGAATCCCCTTGGTTCCTCCTGTTCCCCTCTTTTCCCTCCACCACCTGGCGCTGGACGTTTTACGATTAAAAATGTCTGTACAAGCTGTCGTCTTCTGCCAATGAGTTTGAGTGTGTTCCATTACGTAGTGTTCTGTTGCCCCTCTGTTCCATTAAAAGGGACAGCTACATCAAGAAGTGCCCCCAAAAGGAGTGGGTGGGTGTGTAGGTACTGGGAACCTGACGCCCCATCCATACTGAACCGATTTTTTGGTGAAACGCATAAATCCTGTACGTTTGAGCCGACCGTCCAGACGGATCCGGCGTTCTCGGTGACCGAAAACACTCTTTTCTGAAACCAGGTCCCAGGTTAGATAAGTTAAAAACGGATTTATGCGTTTTCGTTAGGATTCGTGTGGACGCCTGAAACGCAAACGATGACGTCATTGCCCCCCCCACCACCTGGGCGACGTTAGAGTTGCGTTGAATTATTATAATTTTTTTTATTTGCATTATTTTTGTAGCTTTAAATACTGGCCCTTGTAAATGTTAATACTAACTGTACATTAAAAAGTATTTCTGCTCAATCTAAAAGGTTTAACAACTGCTATCTCCTCCTCGACTGAATGTTTGTGTACGGCGTGCGGGCTTGATGTGGTCCACTTTTTTTTGTGGAGAACCAGCGCCTTGAATATGTACTACAGCGTTTCTACAGCTCGATGCGTTTTCGCAATGAGTCCGTCTTTACAGAGATATTCCTGAAACGCATCAAAGGAAAAGTGGAGGGAAAGAGATTGTTTTCACCCGTGTGGGCGGGGCCTAAATGTAAAGGCCTCAGCATTCAGTACACTTCCTAAAAATGTAAAGGCCTCAGCATTCACACTTCCTAAATGCTGAAGACATCGTCCAGTCAGCTACAGCAAGACAGTCCTATTTCACAGATCCGCTGCTACAGTTCACTGCTAGTCTACTTTTCTAATTTGTTTTAAGGGGTGTGTTTGTATAGTAAATGGACCGCATTTATATAGTGCTTTTATCCAAAGTGCTTTACAATATTGCCTGATATTCACCCATTAAAGCACACATTCACACATCGACAGCGGAGCCAAACATGCAAGGCGACAGCCAGCTCTTCGGGAGCAGCTAGGGTTGGTGCCTTGCTCAGGGAAACCTCGACACTCAGCCGGGGAGCAGCCGGGGATCGAACTAGCAACCTTGCGGTTACCAGCCATCCTGCTCTACCTCCTGAGCTTCTGCCGCTCTTTTACCCTATCCAGGGGAATGTAATAAAATCGATGACACCAGTTCATCAGTACCTGAGTAATTTCCGATGCTGTAGGGAACAGTGCCAAGGCTTAGTTTCAAGGTATAAGCGATAAAGAGAGCTATACACGACAGACAGATGAAATGGAATATAATCCTTTCAACAGATTAACAGTAAAACCAAGTCTTACCTCTCACCTTCCTGCTGATAGGCCAACAGCCTCCAAAACGAATGCACACACACACACACACACACACACACACACACACACACACACACACACACACACACACACACACACACACACACACACACACACACACACACACACACACACACACACACCATCAATCATTCAATTCTAGAAATCCATTGGACTGCTTTGAGTGTAATCATGTTTTTTAATAATCATTGTTTTGTCCTTTGGCAAAATCAATGTCACTTTAGCATCAACTGACCTGCGCTTTATTCACGTCCTAGTGTTGCATCTAACTCTACGTTTCTGTGCAGATCACATTACGTTGCATAATATTTATAATATGAGATTATATGAACACAGCTAATGGCACAACTTCCTCCAGTAAAATGGTTGCAGCGGCAGTAGAGTTTGTTAGAGTCCACAGATACGTTCAAATACCTTTTTTGTGCGTCCTCCTTCCTATTGCTTGTTCACCCTTCCCCCAAGGAGACTAGCAGTAAAATCTCTGAAGGTTTTAGGGCTGCTTGTCTATCTTACGTCGTATAGGTCTTGGGGGAAAATGGTGATGAAGGAGAATAGCTGGAGATATAGGAAGAGGTAGTGAGTTGAATCACTATAATACGATTATCGTCTCCTTAGATTACAAGTCTATTGAAGTGCAGGTTTCAGAGGCCTTCACATCCACAAGAATCATATTTTTTAAAAACATTAGTTCAGTTAATGTCAAAGTGAGTCCAATTCCTGTCTATTAAAAAAGTATATTACCAGTCCAGATCTATTACCAGTTCAGACCTCTTACAAGTCCAGATCTCTTACCAGTTCAGATCTCTCACCAGTCAGATCTCTTAATGGTCCATATCTCTGTGGGTCTCAGAGATCTCTGTCTTCTGCTAGATAGCCTTGGCGGGGTCTTGTTTTCCCCATCTGTTTTGTCAGAGCGGGGTGATAAATCCATATCCACACTATTAGCGCACTCCCAGCACAGCTTCCCTTGTTAGCATGCAGAGGGCAGGGGCCCGCTCTGTTGGCTGCTGTTTGCTCTCTGTTTACATTCGCCTTGACTCTGCATCTTCAAGTGGTGATATTTCAGCTGAGCGGTGTGTTACTTGCTATACACAGGAAAGGAGGTATGCGTTTTGTGTTAACATATCCCTCTTTTTCTTCTACACACACTCTACTGTAGATGGGAAGTATCCAGTTGAGTGGATATCGTACTGCATTTAGTACTGTAAATGTTATGGTAAATAGTATCTTCAGTAGTAGTGTCAAAGATTCTGATTCACAATACCTAATTAATGCTGGGGGAAACAATGGCTAATGGCTCACAAGATAATAAGGCCTGTGTTCCCTTTCGAAGCTCTCTCTCTCTCTCTCTCTCTCTCTCTCTCCTCTCTCTCTCTCTCTCTCTCCTCTCTTCTCTCTCCTCTCTCTCTCTCTCTCTCTCTCTCTCTCTCTCCTCTCTCTCCTCTCTCTCTCTCTATTTCTAAGTCTCTCTCTCTATTTCTAAGTCTTTTTGTCTGTCTTCTCTCAACGTCCTTACCTTACCTCTAGACATTTCCTCCTATAATGGTTCCTTTACCTCCTTGACCATGCTATCTGTCTATTTTGGACATTTTGTGATACTAAATAAATCAATCACAATCTGGTGTTTTTGTCAAAGTCACCATGCTTTTGACAACTTGACGTTTAAAGTTGTATTGCAGTTTCGTTTTTGATATTAACTTTCTCCAAAAAAGCGATCTTAATAAGTCTACTTTTAGTTATCGAAACAAAAAGGGAAACCACCTCAAAAAAAGTAACGTCTCCAAATCAGAATTCAAATCCGTTTATCATAATCCCCCTCATCAGCAAACTGCCATTTGCTATACTATTTTACCCTTGGATTAAAAGGGAAACCCCATTAAATTCATAGTCTATATGAGGCGTGTCTGAGAGAGGGCTGAGCTTCTCGGACGCTTACGGTATCGCCAGTTGCTATGTGGATGTGTGGAGTTCCATCTGTGCAGCTGTTGATGTCTTTATCCAAGAGAGGGTTAAGCTTCTAGTAAACTTAATTATAATACCACGGTGTGTCTGAATGTTCGGAGACTGTCTATGAAGAGGTTGATGTTTATGTCCCTGTCAGAGAGAGGGTTAAGCTTCTCGGATGCGTAGTATATTCTAAGGTGTGTGACACATTTTATTACGTTCTCTATAGCTGTGATTGACATTTCAGGGCAACCGACCCACTCTCTATGTAGATATAAAGGGCTTATTCTAAGGTAACGAAAACACAAGGATTCATATTTTCATGCGATTATACGCTTATTAAAACATACTTAATAATATTATATTCAGATCTGCCAAGACCGTTGCGCTAGATGCCACTTAATTCTACACATTATATAAATAAACTCCTTCTAAAAAGAAAAAAAATCACAGTCAAAAGGTCATATACTGGTACCGAGGCTACTAGTACTATTTAAATACTAATAATGTGTATAAATTCTAGTACAACTCTCCAGAGTCCAGTATTTGTATGGGATAAGCCTGATGGATTGGTGTTTGTTGCTTCCTTTAGTTTAATCTAAATATTGGGAGGACAGTCTGTGTGACCTTGGGTTCCAGCAGAGACAGGTGATTATTATTCCATGCTGGTTATGAACCAGAAGGCTGATTCATCATGCTATCTCTCACGCGAACCCTGCATTTCATCATCATCATCCTCTTCATCAGCAGCAGCGTTCTGCTATGAATTATTTGTTGCTCCACACCTCGTTGACTGTCCTCTCTTTCGCTCTCCCTCTCTTTCGCTCGCTCTCTCTCTCTCTCTCTCTCTCTCTCTCTCTCTCTCTCTCTCTCTCTCTCTCTCTCCTCTCTCTCTCTCTCTCTCTCTCTCTCTCTCCCTTCAATCCTTTTATCAACCCTCTCTGCTAACATATTCTCTCATTCTCTCTCAGTCCTTCTATCTGCCCTCTCTCTCTCCTTCTCTCAGTCCTTTTATCTGTCCACTCTCTCTATCCTATTCTTTCTCTTTCTCTCTCTCTCTCTCTCTCTCTCTCTCTCTCTCTCTCTCTCTCTCTCTCTCTCTCTCTCTTCTCTTTCTCTCTCTCTCTCTCACCTTAAGTTCTCCTATCTGTCACTCTCTCTCTTATTCACTCCTTAAGTCTGTCTAGCTTTTTTTTCCTCTCTCTCTCTATCTTTCCTCTCTCCATCCATCTCACTCTTTCTCTCTCTTTCAGCTGTTCTATCTCCCCTCTCTCTATCCTATTCTCGCTCTTTCTCATTCGCTCTTTTAGCCCTTTCATCTGTCCTATCTCTCTATCCTATTCTTTGTCACTGTCTATCTCTCCTCGCTCCTTCAGTTCCCCTGTCCGTCACTCTCTCATTCTCACTTTTTGTCATTCTATCTTTTCTCTCGTTGCTCCACACCTCGTTGACTGTCCTCTCTTTCGCTCTCTCTCTCTCTTTCTCTCTCTCTCTCCTCTCTCTCTCTCTCTCTCCTCTCTCTCTCTCCTCTCTCTCTCATCTCTCTCTCTCTCTCTCTCCCTCTCTCTTTTCATATTGCTCTCTGTCCAGTCATCATATTCACCCCGCCCCATATTAGAGAAACGGTTGTGATTGGTCCGTCCCAGGCCATGTCTGCTGACATTCTGTCGGAACAGGAACGGACCGGATGCATTATGCCAAAGTCAATAAAATAGGAGCTTGCAGATACTTATGGTTCCCAGGTGCTTCAAATAGTAATCTCTGCCATTTATTTCAAAACGGCAAAATAAATGTAGAGAAAGCAGGTGTAAAGTCCTATGTTTGCCAGTCTCCGCTAACCATTGTGAAAGTTCCTGCTCTGCTCCAAACTGAAGATGCATTCTTTACGTGAGGTCGCACGGACACTGGCGGCGGGGTGTGTGTATATGTGTTGATCTCTCTGTGTGCAGGGGATGATGTTTTTGGATTGGATTGGATTGGATTCACTTTATTGTCACTGTGCAGAGTACAACGAAATTAGGTTTTGTGACAACCGGAAGTGCAAAGGAGCAGTAAAGTGCAGTTTGTACATGAATTATACAGTATCAGAGCAGCCATAGAGTACAATAAGTGCAGTAAATATAAATATAAATAATATAAATATAGTATATAAATTCAAGTAGAGGGATAATTGTTCAGTCAACTAGCTTCCTTTAGTTTAATCTAAATATTGGGAGGACAGTCTGTGTGACCTTGGTTCCAGCAGAGACAGGTGATTATTATTCCATGCTGGTTATGAACCAAGGCTGATTCATCATGCTATCTCTCACGCGAACCCTGCATTTCATCATCATCATCCTCTTCATCAGCAGCAGCGTTCTGCTATGAATTATTTGTTGCTCCACACCTCGTTGACTGTCCTCTCTTTCGCTCTCCCTCTCTTTCGCTCTCTCTCTCTCTCTCTCTCTCTCTCTCTCTCTCTCTCTCTCTCTCTCTCTCTCTCTCTCTCTCTCTCTCTCTCTCTCTCTCTCTCTCTCCCTTCAATCCTTTTATCAACCCTCTCTCTAACATATTCTCTCATTCTCTCTCAGTCCTTCTATCTGCCCTCTCTCTCTCCTTCTCTCAGTCCTTTTATCTGTCCACTCTCTCTATCCTATTCTTTCTCTTTCTCTCTCTCTCTCTCTCTCTCTCTCTCTCTCTCTCTCTCTCTCTCTCTCTCTCTCTTTCTCTCTCTCTCTCTCACCTTAAGTTCTCCTATCTGTCACTCTCTCTCTTATTCACTCCTTAAGTCTGTCTAGCTTTTTTTTCTCTCTCTCTCTATCTTTCCTCTCTCCATCCATCTCACTCTTTCTCTCTCTTTCAGCTGTTCTATCTCCCCTCTCTCTATCCTATTCTCGCTCTTTCTCATTCGCTCTTTTAGCCCTTTCATCTGTCCTATCTCTCTATCCTATTCTTTGTCACTGTCTATCTCTCGCTCCTTCAGTTCCCCTGTCCGTCACTCTCTCATTCTCACTTTTTGTCATTCTATCTTTTCTCTCGTTGCTCCACACCTCGTTGACTGTCCTCTCTTTCGCTCTCTCTCTCTCTCTCTCTCTCTCTCTCTCTCTCTCTCTCTCTCTCTCTCTCTCTCTCTCTCTCTCTCTCTCTCTCTCTCTCTCTCTCCCTCTCTCTTTTCATATTGCTCTCTGTCCAGTCATCATATTCACCCCGCCCCATATTAGAGAAACGGTTGTGATTGGTCCGTCCCAGGCCATGTCTGCTGACATTCTGTCGGAACAGGAACGGACCGGATGCATATGCCAAAGTCAATAAAATAGGAGCTTGCAGATACTTATGGTTCCCAGGTGCTTCAAAATAGTAATCTCTGCCATTTATTTTCCAAAACGGCAAAATAAATGTAGAGAAAGCAGGTGTAAAGTCCTATGTTTGCCAGTCTCCGCTAACCATTGTGAAAGTTCTGCTCTGCTCCAAACTGAAGATGCATTCTTTACGTGAGGTCGCACGGACACTGGCGGCGGGGTGTGTGTATATGTGTTGATCTCTCTGTGTGCAGGGGATGATGTTTTTGGATTGGATTGGATTGGATTCACTTTATTGTCACTGTGCAGAGTACAACGAAATTAGGTTTTGTGACAACCGGAAGTGCAAAGGAGCAGTAAAGTGCAGTTTGTACATGAATTATACAGTATCAGAGCAGCATAGAGGTACAATAAGTGCAGTAAATATAAATATAAATAAATATAAATATAGTAATATAAATTCAAGTAGAGGGATAATTGTTCAGTCAACTAGCATGATTATAAATATAAATATAAATATAAATAAACATAAATATAGTATAATAAAATAGAGTACTATGGGTGTTGATACAGGGGATATGTAAATTCAAGTAGAGGGATAATTGTTCAGTCAACTAGCATGGATTAGTGCAATGAATGGCCGCGGGGGGGGGGGGGGGCAGACACTGAGGGGGAGGGGGGGGGGGGGGGGGGGGGGTAGAGTTTAGGAGGGTGACAGCCGCAGGGAAAAAGCTTCCCCTAAACCTGCTGGTCCAGGTCCGGAGAGACCTGTAGCGCCTCCCAGAGGGGAGGAGGGTGAACAGTCTGTGGTTGGGGTGAGAACAGTCCTTGCAGATGCCGCGCGCCTTTCGCAGGCATCGCTTGCTCTGGACAGCCTCGATGGAGGGGAGTGAGGAACCGATGGTGCGTTGCGCAGTTTTCACCACCCTCTGCAGTGCTTTCCGGTCAGAGACAGAGCAGTTGCCATACCATACTGTGACACAGTTGGTAAGGATGCTCTCAATGATGCAGCGGTAGAAGTTCACCAGGATCTGAGGAGACAGATGGGCCTTTTTTAATTTCCTCAAGAAGAAGAGACGCTGGTGAGCCTTCTTGATCAGCTTAGAGGTGTTGAGGGTCCAAGAGAGGTCCTCTGAGATGTGGACACCTAGGAACCTATAGCTGGTGACACGCTCAACCTCCGTCCCGTTGATACGGATGGGGGTGTGTGTGCCACCTCTAGACTTCCACGATGAGCTCTTTCGTCTTCTTAGTGTTGAGAGCCAGGTTGTTGTTGGCGCACCATGCAGTTAGGTGTTGGACCTCCTCCCTATAGGCCGTCTCATCGTTGTTGCTGATGAGACCAATCACCGTAGTGTCGTCTGCAAACTTGACAATCGTATTGGAACCATGTATGGCTGTGCAGTCGTAGGTGAAGAGGGAGTAGAGGAGGGGGCTCAGCACACAGCCCTGTGGAACGCCAGTGTTCAGGGTGAGGGTTGAGGAAGTGTGTTCATCCAACCTGACAGACTGTGGTCTGTTGGTCAGGAAGTCCTGTATCCAGGTGCAGAGGGAGGTGTTGATGCCCAGCTCAGTAAGCTTGGTGATCAGTTGGGAGGGGATGATGGTGTTGAACGCTGAGCTGAAGTCAATAAACAGCATTCGGACATGGGTGGTGTTGAGGTCAAGGTGGGAGAGGGCGGAGTGGAGTGCCGTGGAGATGGCATCCTCTGTGCTCCTGTTCTGGCGGTAGGCGAATTGGGAAGGGTCCAGTGTGGGTGGCAGGCAGGTTTTGAGGTGAGCCAGGACCAGCCTCTCGAAGCACTTTGAGATGATGGGGGTAAGTGCAACTGGGCGGAAGTCATTCAGGCTCGCTGCAGTGGAGTGTTTTGGCACCGGCACGATGGAGGAGGTTTTAAGGCACACAGGGGGACAACTGCTTGGGCCAGTGACAGGTTGAAAATGTCAGTCCAGACCTCAGTCAGCTGCACAGCACAGGCCCTGAGAACCCGTCCGGGGATACCATCAGGTCCAGCAGCCTTCCGTGCATTAGTCCTGCTCAGTGCTGCATACACGTCGATGGGGGAGAGAGTGAGGGGCTGGTGGTCTGCAGGGAGCACAGCCTTGATGACCAGCTCCCTGTTTTCCCTATCAAAGCGTCAATAAAAGTGGTTAAGCTCATCAGGAAGGGAGGCGTCACTGGATGGGGGGGAGATGCTGGCCGGTTTGTAATCCGTAATGGCCTGGATGCCCTGCCACATGCGTCGGGTGTCAGAGTTGCTCTTAAAGTGCTCCTCGATCCTCAGCTTGTAGCAGTGCCTGGCCGCTTTGATGCCCCTCTTCAGGTTAGCCCTGGATGAGCTATAGGCCCGAGCATCACCTGAACTGAAGGCGATGTCGCGTGCCTTCAATAGGAGTCGGACCTCTCTGTTCATCCATGGCTTCTGGTTAGGGAATGTGGTAATCCGTTTGAGGGTGGTGACACTGTTGATTTCAGAGTTCATACGTTTCAGAACAGAGGATGCGTGTCCGTGTGGGAGTCGATGGTGGCCTGAGTGGCAAAATCCCTCCAGACAGTGCTACCAAACCGCTGCTGAAGTGCAGAGTCTGCTCCCTCTGGCCAAACCTTGACTGTCCTCACTGTGGGTTTCACCCGTCTGATGAGTGAAGAGTACTTAGGCAGTAGGAACAAAGAGAGGTGGTCAGATTGACCAAGGTGGGGGAGGGGGACTGCTTTGTAAGCATCAGCTATGTTTGTGTATACATGGTCTAATGTCTTGTCTCCTCTAGTGGGGCAGGAGACATGTTGGCGGAATTTGGGGAGTACAGACTTTAGGTTGGAGTGGTTGAAGTCACACGCAACAATAAAGGCTGCCTTGGGGGTCAGAGTCTGTTGTTTACTAATTGCATTGTGCAGTTCTTTCATTGCAAATGCAGCATTAGCGTCCGGGGGAATGTAGGCTGCAGTCACAATGGTGGATGTAAACTCTCTGGGCAGATAGAAAGGTCTACATTTCAGCATGAGATATTCTATGTTATCCGAGCAGTGACTCTCGATGGTGGTAGTGTCCGTGCACCAAGCTTTGTTAACATAAATACACAGACCCCCACCTCTAGTCTTACCGGACTCCTTCGTTCTGTCTGCACGGAGAGTGTAGCGTTCTGCTAGCTCGATGGCGCTATCCGGAACGTTGCTGTTGAGCATGATGTTGCTGTCCATAATCCATTTGTTGGTGGTGATCCTCAGTCGCAGTTCGTCCATTTTGTTAGCCAGGGATCGGACATTGGCGAGAAAGATGCTGGGAAGCGATGGTCTGTGAGGCGCTAGCTTTAGCCTAGCATTCAGACCTCCGCGCGACCCTCTCTGTTTACATCTGTGACGCCGCCGCTGTCCGTTGGTGCTCCGGCTCCGTTTGTCAGTTGGCTCCGCTGTCCTGGCTATTTCCGAGATGAGACCAAATGAGTCCGTAAAGTTGACGGAATTGCAGGAACCGATGTCCAAAAGTTCCTGTCGGCTATACGATGTATACGCTAAACATTTTTTAGCGAAAAGGCTTACAAAAAACTAGTAAATGAACACTACTTTGCAAAATCCGGTGAGACACAGGGCGTCGCGAACTATGCGCGCCGCCGCCATGGTAACGACGATGTTGATGGCTGTGTCATGATTCCTAACCATGTTCTCTCTTCTAAAAATGCAAAAAATTGGCTTACATTCAGGAACATTGAAGTGCATAGAGAACAGCAGGTCTATACAGTGGACTGAAATAATGTGCTCAATCATGGGTAACCAACTGTTCTCCCTTGCACACATTGATAGCATAGCTCTTTTACTCGGTCAGAGTTCCTCTCAAATGGTACATGATACACTTGCTTCTTTTGTACAGGATTTCGACTCAATACAAATTCACTTACTGTGGAAGGTTAACTCTTTTCGTGTCTGTGACAATATCTTAAGGCATTTATCAACCATTCCATGAAAGTATTCAAACTTTTTAATTTATTTGCTTGTTCAATGGGTTTTCTGTGAGGTACAAGAATAGCTTAAATGGTATTGTCAAAGTCTGCTCCAAGATAATTGGAGCCCAGCAAAGAGACTCATTCCCACTCTGGGAGAAACAGGTGGCCATGAAAGCAAAGTGTTTTATTTTATTTACTGCTGCTCGTTGTTTCCTTGTTTCCTTGTACTGACCTACGTACATTGATCTGTTGCCTCTATCCTATACCTACCTTCACTTGTCGGTGAATTTTTAAGTCATGTACTGGGTAAGCTGCAAATAGGGCTGGGCGATATGACCAAAATATCATATCCCGATGTAGGTCATTCATATCCCGATAACGATATATATCACGATATAGGCCTAGCACATTTTCTGTAAATTCAATGAATATATACCGTATTTTCCGCACTATAAGGCGCACCGGAGTATACGCCGCAGCAGCTAAATTGAATGATTTGTACATATATAAGCCGCACTGGACTATAAACCGCAGGTGTTTTAATGTTTAATTACCATTAGGGCTTGCCCAAATGCCATTTTTCAGGCTTCGAATAATCGTTGGTTTTTCCGAGCGAATATTCGAATACTCGTTCCAGAAAAAAACACCATCAAAAACAACATTAATAATCCCTATATAGTCCCTGGAACCGATTTTGACAGTATCTGCATATTTTGTTGAAGATGTAATAGCTTTTGAAGGTTAATTAGTAGGCCTAAGTAGGTTGAAGTTCCTTCGTTTTTCCCCGTGAAAGCGAACAGCTGTTGTTCCGTTCCAAATCAGCTGTCCTCTGCCGCACCGTTATGTAAGCCGCAGAATCGAAAAAAAAGGCGCGTCTTAAGGTACGAACACACCAAACGCGTAACCCGCGTAAGATTTACGCTGGATTTAGGAGTCCGAGGAAGGAAACCCAAACGCCGCCGTGTTTGGGTGCATGATAGAGCTTGGATCGGGTTAGATTAAATAATCTCAGATATAAATAACAATAATCGGGTTAAATAACTTCACATGGTGTGTCTGGTGTGTTTCCAGCATTCGTAGTGTTGATCAGCAGAGATATAGTCCGCCAAGACGTTGAGGTTGCATAGAAACCAGAGACGCTGTCCATGCAAGTGAATGGAGCGTTCCCTCTTCGTCATAACTATCAAACCAAACATCCTTCACATTCACCGAGCGAACATTATGAAAGTAAAATGCACATTTCTCGATAAAAATGTTTACATAAACGCATTTAATGGCGTAACTATGTTACTATTTCCACCCAGAATAAAGAAAGATGTCGGCCGTATGCTTCTGTGCAAGCGTCACTACTCTCTGCCAGTGACGTCGGGTCAAGCTCCACGCTGATTGGCTATCGCGGCTAAGCATCACGCGTTGGAGCGTTGAAAGTTCAATTTTTTGAACTCCGGGCGTAGGTGCGTTAGGTGCGTATATACGCAGCTCATACGCGGCTAACGCGGCTATAATGTTGCTTTAGCGCATGTAACGCATCTACGCAGCTCATACACGCGTAAACCAATGGTTGCCTATGGAAAAATTGCCGATTTTATACGCGTCTTGGTGTGGCCGTACCTTAACGCATCTACGCAGCTCATACGCGCGTAAACCAATGGTTCCCTATGGAAAAATTGCCGATTTTATACGTGTCTTACGCGAGTAACGCGGTTGGTGTGGCCGTACCTTTATAGTCCGAAAATTACGGTAGTTTATATAAAGTGACCACATGGAAAGGCCTATTTCGTAGCCCCTCTTTTAGGTACGAGCTCACTTTGTCTTGGCTGGTCGTGGGAGTCCTTCTCCTATTCAGAATTGTCATGTTCACTCTCCTCCATGTTTGTTTGTGTTGCGTTCATGTGCCGTGTGGAAGAATGTAAAGCGTCGTCCAAATGACGTAAAATATTACCGTAAAGAGTGTGATTTGCGACAAGACGATATAAACGATAGAGGATAATACATATATGAAACGATAGACATTTCCCTTCTTGGGATAAATACATTTGTCTGAATCTGAATCTGACTATGGACAGGATCGATGCTGGAAAGTCCCAGTTCATGTTTGTATGTTTGAATGAATTGAGTACAGTTGGATCACATTATTAGTCAACACCATGTTTTCTGTTGTCTCTTACTCATTTGAGAATATTGGAATATATGACTATAGATACCATGCTTCTCAGAAGTGTACTCTAATCACCAAGCATAGTATTGACCATGACACACCAATTACTGTAAACAGTGTAAAATACTATTGACATAGTTCTCTAGAGGCCTGGATTACTGAGACCCAAGTGAGCTGCACTCGACTCCCAGAGTCGGTCATGGTTGACCCATGGTTGATTACGTGATCAACCACAGTTGCCTGTATATCATGCAAAATATTAAGTCTCCCACTTCCTCCTCCTCCTCCTTATTTTGTACGATGGCTGCATGATTGCTCCTTTGTTTTCCAATCCAAGTTTGGCCATTGAGTTTGAGCAGGTGTTGTGTGAGTGAGACCAATTGGTTTGGCATTTGAAGGCCATTGTTTTCCATGTAAACAAACAAGGCTTGATGAGATTCTGTGTGTAGAGTTGCAAGAATGTGAATTAGTATTGCTTTTTGAGCGAAAACAAAGGAATGGTGCTTAGAAATAGTCTTTGTGTGTAAAGTGTGTAAACAATTGTGAAAAGCTGTTAATCCATCTCCCTCTCTCTCTCTCTTGCTCACTCTCTCTCTCGCCCGCTCTCGCTTTCTCTCGCTCTCGCTCTCTATCTCTCTATGTCCGATGTCTCTCTATCTGCGTCTCTCAGACACTGAATTATTTATTCCAAATTGTTTATTTACCGCTCTTCTGCGTAGTGGTTGACCAGCAGCTTTCTGTCTGAATGATTCATTGCTTGTTCTGAAGGATAAATCACAGAACATTCTTCCCAGATTGTAAAGAATATGGCCGTAGAGTGACACCGTTTTGAGGGTGTAGATTTGACTTGTGTTGCCATTTTGTTTAAATATTTCCACCAGTTAGAAATCCATATTTTAAACATGAAGGGTGGATCTTCAATGAATCCTACACACCGGTCTATGCACAAAACTCATTCAACACTTAATAACTTTTTAATTTACTGTATATAGCTGTCAAACAGGACCCCCAAAAATACATTATATGGCTATGAGATCCTAACCAAATGAAGAATAGATTTATGTCAGGTGGGTGACTGAATTGTATATAAATCGGATATCGTATTTTACAGAATCCTAATTCATATCATATCAAAACTCAAAAATCTGTATAAAATTGTATTGTGAGGTCCCTGCGGATTCCGGTCCCCATATAATACTTAAAGGAGGGCTGGACGATTAATCGATTTTAGCGTCAAACGATGACAAAATTAACATAATCAAGTTTTTCGTTTTTTCTGGATACATTTTAGATTGGAAAATGTTCTTTCCGACCATTTTATGTAATTTTTAAGGCGAAATTTCAATGTTCTCAGTTACAAAGTCCTTTTTGGGAAAGACATGCTGAATAAATACATGTTTTCAAATTCAAAAATAATCGTTTGAATAATCGTGACTTCAATATCGACCAAAATAATCGTGACTGATTTTTTTCCCATAATCGAGCATCCCTAACTTTAAGTAAGCGTGGTGCGTTTTTCTTGATGCTGTTCTTGTTTACTTTCAGTTTTATTTTCATCAGAACGCTACACTGAAAACCTTTCAAGTAAATAGCCTCTCGAAATCAATAGCCTTTCAAAGATGCTATGATAATGTCTTACCGAGAACACGCAAAGTATAACAATGTTCATAGCTACTGACACAGCAAAGTCAGCTAAAACAATTCCTCTGTCTGTGCTTTATTTTCACTACTGAATGCGCAACAATCTCTAAACTCAGGCAGGACCCTGGCAGCCTCACATCCCACCTATCAAATCAACGAGATAGCAAGTAGCAGAACCCGGCCGAACCATAAAGGAAAAAATACTTAGAAACAAAGAGTTATGATACGACCAAGAATATTCTGTCCAAAACACAAGCTGTAGCTACGTGCGTAATATATGTATAGGTACCAGGTTACCGGGGCCTTGGCTCTTAGGGGCTCTACTTGTTAGGTGTGTTTTTTGAAAACTGTCAGTAAGCCCTTGCAAATTCAGATTCGTCGGACTCCAGAATCTTCGGTTTATAATTTTTTTGTACGCTTTGTTTGTAAACACTGTGCATAATGATGCCACCAAAGAGCCCAGATGAGCCAGTTAAAGGACATATTGGTTGTTCTTGTGTGGTTGAATTAACACTTTGTCCTTATTTGGTCATCCCTATGGGTGCAGTCTGTTTCACGAATCATAATAATTCTAAAAATTGTGAAGAAGTAACATTATGTATTCATTAAACCCGTGTGTCATAATTATAATATTGTATTACTAGACAAACAATCTTTTTTTTGTCTCACATTCTCCACAGTTTGATCCATTATACAGACCTCTGAGTAGTAAACACTTTCATGGCTTCTCTGTCACCTATGTATTTCAGCTATAGTCTTAATTGCATAATTGTAATGGCACCAGTGGGGTGAGTCTAGGATCATATTTAATCATATTAAACAATATCTAGAGACCACCAGTCCAGCCTGCCGGGCTGAATATTCTTCTCAGCATCATCTTTATGTGTGGGTGTTGTCTGGGATGTGTGTGTGTTTGGTGTGCAAGTGTGTAATGTGTGTGTGTTTGTGTGTGTATGTGTGTGTGTGGTGTGCGAATATGTGGGTGTGTGTTTGTGTCTCTGTGTGTGGGCGGGGGGGTGTTTATGAGGCATCTTTCATAAAGAAAATGTGGCTGCTAAAAAGAGCACAGTGTGTCATTTATTTTAAACAGGATTGTGTAGAATCGGTATATCATGCAATTAAACACTCTAAGTCTGTTTATGAACAAAAAGGTAATAGCATACCCAGGGCCCCATCATTTCTAATTTAAAATAAAAAGTGAATGTCTCCAAAAACTGGCTATTCACAGTCTTTGTCCCGGGGGTGTATTCGTAGCCAAAGGAATAATGTAATCATAGTGCTAGCTCAACGTAGCTGTAAGGCTATCAGGCAGCATACTGGAGGAGGGGGGACAAGGTAGAGAGAGGAGATGTGACAGATTGACCACTTCCTCTTCCACTTCCCATTACGTAGAATAACACCTTCCTAAAAAGTCTGTCCTCACATTCCTACTTTTATATCTAGAGACACCAGAGCTAATTAACTATTAATTAAATTACCTAATTGAATTCATGAGTAATTGATTTGTTTATTTTTTTTTATATCCTCGGGTTGTTTCATTTACTTGTAGGCTATTTTCTTATGACACAGTCACACAGTGCTCTGTGGATTTGAATTAATTTGAATTTATATCTCTATCCATTGCTCATGGACATTTTGTCTATGTGAGAGACATTTTGTCTATCGCCTTCTAAAGTAAGGAGGGTGAGTAGATTTGTTATTTGTGCCAAGCAGCAACATTGGCACATTGTTGTAAATCCAAGCGCTATCCTTGGTGGAGATAAGAAGTGTGAATGGATTAGTTTTGGCTGAGTTTCCCCACCTGTCAGCTTGTTTGTAGAGTGGAGAGAAGTTTGCGGAAGCCTCAGCTGAGCTCGTCTCCCGGTGGGGACATGGAGGTCAGAGAGATTTACTAAAAACCAACATCTTGTTGATTAGTTTTGCTCACCGCTGCTACTGATGAGCCAATCCTGAGCTGATGTTGTCGTAGCACCGTTGCATTACCTCCATTAAGCTTCCATTGATGATTGATGCACACGGATAATAGAAAGTTATGTTCTGTATTCTGCAAGAGCAGCCATACATTGATGTTGTTGAACTCATCAACGACGATCTTCTCGATTAAACCACATTGTGTGGTTCATCTCTCTATATGCCGTGTGATGGACAGTGTGTCTTCATGCACTCTACAGTAACACTGTTTTGCTCTACATTGTCGTACAGTCCTGTGTGGCTCTATCATCTATCAGGGTCGAAGGGCCTTTGGGAACATAAGGGAGTGTGCAGTTTAGTGAGGTGTTTCCACAATGTTCAATCCCTCAATCCTGTGCTGTAAACTGAATTTCAAGTAACAATCTGTTGGATATGGCAATTACCGTGCATGCCGTACCGTCATGGGTGAAGTCGTGAGTTTAGCAATGTGGTACCCTTCAGATGGCTTGGTCTTTAGAGTAATTGTAACGTTTACACGAGTACTACATGCAAATGCATTGGGAACTGGTGATGAGTGTGTGAAATAAACTGATGTGAGGTTGTGTCTGAACATCATCTTTCACCTCTTCCTCCTAACAGAACTCATATTTCGTCATCCTGCCAGATTATTTCTGATATCTCTTCATCCTACAAGATTCAATCTCATTTCTCTTCATCCTACCAGATGCAATCTAATATCTCTTCATCCTACCAGACTATATCTCACATCTCTTCATCCCACGAGATAATGTCTCATATCTCTTCAATCAACCAGATTATATCTCATATCTCTTTATCCTACCAGTTTATATCCTTTATCCCTTCATCCTACCAGATATGTCTCTTCATCCTACCAGATTGTATCTCATATCTCTTCATCCTACCAGATTATATCTCATATCTCTTTATCCTACCAGTTTATATCCTTTATCTCTTCATCCTACCAGATATATCTCTTCATCCTACCAGATTATATCTAATTAATTTCTCTTCATCCTACTAGATCATATCTCGTAAACAACAACAATCGCCGGTGGGGAGAAGCCATTTTTCCATTGACTGGAAGCCTGCTTTATTTATTGTAGGTTACAAAAAATAAAGAAAATGGCGGCATTGTTGTTGTTATCGATTTTGTATCAGTTCTCACCACACAACGACGTCTCATCTTTGCTGCTTAAATGTCGGTATGTAATGGTATGGAGTTACTGAAACTTACTACGTGTAAAAAGGACTAGAAATTGAATGTTTATTTTTAAGCCTCAAAAGTTGCACTGGGTGCCTTTAAAGGGATATAATTAAGTATACCAGATTATGTTTCATATCTCTTCCTCCTACCAAATGAATGAATTCTAATTCGAACCACTGAATTCTCTTTGAAGGCATATATCTTCATCACCCAGCTGATTTGGATCCATGTTATGTGACTGGGGTGTCCACATAGGCTTGCCTCGATCACAGCGGAGGTGTTAACGGTTGCTGTCAGGAAACACGATCATTCAGAGGAAGACGTGCGGCTGTTCGATCCACTCAAACACAAAGCAATTAGTCTCCACAACGCCATGACGGAAGAGTGACATGAGGTCGATAGAGAGTGAGGGAGAGAGAGGAAGGGGGCTGAGAAGCGAAGGCAGGAGAGAGACGGAACGAGGGAGAGAGAAAGAAAGTGAGAGACAGAGAGAGGGGCACAAAGGGAGGGAGGGGAGGAGGGAGTGAGAGATTGAGAGGTATTAGCATGGGAACCAATCGTTATTCTCTCTGCAATATGTGGAGTAATGAGCTGTCTGTTTATGTAAATCACAATCTCACAGCAAACAAATCATTGACTAGAGCATGATTGCGTGCGTTTCCTGCCAATTTACATGAATGTGTTATTGATGTGAAGTCTTTCTGCAATGTAAGAATCAAATCTGTCAATAGGCCATTATTCTCATCTTTTATTAAGATTCACATCATCTCAAAAACCAAAAGTTTTGTAATAGATTCAAAATCAAATATTTTTGAGCCCAGAAAAGAAAAAATCATAAACTACTTTGTCGTGGTTATTTAGTATTGATTAACAACTGATTAACACCTTCTACCTGTTTCGATGGTAAAGACTAAAGAGCATTCAGGAAATTGTCTGCAACACCGGATGAGAACACACCAAAGTGTCAGGAGGTTGGTGTTAACCGTACGGAACAAAGGAAAGGAGTCGCTCCAACTGTTTCCAGACATCTCAGCAGTTGTATTATTTATGGATGAGGTCACTGAGGCAGCAGATTTGGGTTTCCACTACAACACGCACGCCGGAAAGATTTCAACACTTTTAAATTGTGTTTGAAAAAACGCCAACCGTCAAGGTTGTTTTGGTTTTGGGAGGGGAAGTTTAACTTAACTACTAACTACTTCTGTAGACTTAACGAGTTAACGTGCACAGGAGCATTTGTGTGCACGAGATGCGGGTGTGTGTGTGTGTGTGTGAGTGTGTGTGTGTGTGTGTGTGTGTGTGTGGCTTTTGGTGGCACCCTGACAACTCCTGTTTTACTTTTCTGTCATGAATAGAGAATGTGGAAAAGTCTACTTGGGGTTAACACATCATCCTACATACATTATACAGGAAGCCAGGGCCCACACTAACACAAACACTCACACACTCACATACAAGCACAGACTCACGTACCCACTTGCACATGCACACGAGCACGCATACACATACACCTACATTCTGTTTCTCTTTTGACCTACTTAGCTACACACAGGCACACACACACAAACACAGACGTATTTAACAAAAAAAAACCTGCATAAACATATTAGCACATACATACCAACACCAAGAGTTTATTCGTAGTTCATTCGTTTACTTGAAATCACATATTCGTTCACTCAAACAGACATGCACCCAGCTTTTCTTTACAGAGAGTTGTTAAATTTTTAGCACATTGGAGGCGCTGGGTGAGTCACTGGAGCTCTGAGCTGGAGTGGTCTTGAATGTTCCTCTCTGCCACGCTCACCTCCTGTGATCAGAGCAGTGCTCCTCACCATCAGAGCCTGAGCCCCCTCCACCTGCTCACTCCTCCACCTCCCTCCTCCGTCTCACTCCTCCACCTCCCTCCACCTGCTCACTCCTCCACCTCCCTCCTCCGTCTCACTCCTCTACCTCCCTCCACCTGCTCACTCCTCCACCTCCCTCCTCCGTCTCACTCCTCTACCTCCCTCCACCTGCTCACTCCTCCACCTCCCTCCACCTGCACACTCTTCCACCTCCCTCCACCTGCTCACTCCTCCACCTCCCTCCACCTGCACACTCTTCCACCTCCCTCCACCTGCTCACTCCTCCACCTCCCTCCACCTGCTCACTCCTCCACCTTCGCCCCTCAACTCAAGTTCAGTGCTCGGCCCCGCGGCGCAGGGGAATGTTCTTTCTAATAACGATTACGAACTCCAGCAGTAGGATCCTAGCCAGAGAGTATCTGCTCCCAGACGACCAGCCCTGCTATGCTATGAGGATGTAGACTCACGGTCTGCCCTTACAAATGTATTACTGATATGTTGGCTCGATGAAGAGAGGATTTCAAAAAACGAAAATACAAAAAAAACTGCACAGTAAAAAGAGATTAATAAACAACTATAAAATATCATAAATAGATGAACGTTAACAATATAAATCAGTGTAAAATAGAAAAGCAAATCGCTCACAACTTGGAATGTTGCGTGCCTTTTAAAATAAAAAATTGCATGATTTTTCACAACATGCGTATGAAGCAGTACTCTCTTAAATCAGAAAATAGCTGAGCTTGACGGTTTTAAGCCCTGGCAGTCTTTTAAGCCCTGGCGGTCACATGATCTCTGGGGTCGGGTTGGATGCCCCCCCCCCCCCCGGGTCCTCCTGGCTTAGATTTAGCATTAGCCCTGACATATTTGGTCCTCAGCAGTGAAGCGCAACTGCGGCTAATAAGCATCAACACTTCTACCTTTCTAATCAACACAAAGCTCTCCCACTTGTTAAGTGAGCGACGTGCGGTGATTTTCAAATGAGCCAATTAGAGAAGGAAGTAAGAGAAGTTGTTCATGTTCATGTTACAACGTTGCTGGGATAACGATTGATCAACCTGACCATATCTAATGTACTTCATGATATTGAAGTGGTACCTACAAGCTGAAGGATTCTGGGATTCAACACTACTCTCAGCGGCCTAACTGTTAGGACTATCACTTCTTCTGTAACCCTGCATCCTTCTGGGAGTTGTCGAAGTAACCTTAGTAACCCTTAATTCCTTCTCTGTGTTGTCATGACGACATCATTAACCCATGCTTCCTTTCTGTGTTTTGATGACAAACGTCAAAAAACCTTGCACTCCTACAACCCCTGCACCCCTACATCTTTCTGTGTGTTGGTACACCAATATCAGTTCCTCTATAACCCATACCTCCTTCTCTATGTTGTCATTATGACGTGGATAACCCTTCCGTCTTTCTGTGTGATGTCATGGCTACCTCAGCTGCTGCAGGGGAAGTCCATCCCGCGTCTGGGCTCTCTGGACCACATCGAGACGGGGAGCGGGGACCGGGAAGGAAGGGCCAGCGGGGACTGTGACGACGAGGACGGATGCTCAGGGTCGGGCGGGGGCGAGGGATGGAGGACCTTCCCACGCATCGCCAAATGTAAGTCCCTCACCGCCAACGACGTTTAACCGACCACCCATTGGCCATCTGTTTTTTTCAACTACTGCTGGGCGACAGTAATGCAGTCATGGAAGGATGGATTCCACAAGGATTAAGCATGATGCAATCTGATTCGTCAGACTATGGCCGACTGATCATTGATCCTATACGATGTAGACGCTGTGTAAAGATACCGCTTTCAGGATGCGTAGCGCAGAATCAGGCATAGTGCTTCCGCTAAATGACCAATGCCTTTACAAACAAATGAACTTCACACAAAAGGACAACAGTGTGCATTTTTCATGTCAGCCTCTGCCATCTGACTTTATCTGAAAATAAAGGCTACTATTCGCCTAATATTTAAGAAATATCTCATGAGAGGGTGCGCTGTTATATTGAATATCAGCACGACTGTGATATGGTCGTAGGTACAAGGCCGCAGGCAGAGCTTTTATCCTTGATATAGTCTCTTTGATTATACACAGTTTTCACATCCGAACAGGGTAAAACCCCCACTGATGAAGACAATGTATACACGTTTGACTGATGACAAATTTAAAATACATTTGAATGATGCGTTTCAGTGTTTAGAACTAATGTAGCACCATTTAATATAGCAGAACAGGGAAAATGCTCCACCAAGTACAGACAAAATAATTTTCAACAGCGCTAATGCTATAACAAGACAGATGCTGTTGACACAGTTTGCATTTTACTTTTTTTTATACTCCTTAATGGTTTTGATATGATCTCAAACAACGTTTTTTGTCATGACATTGTGTATCCTTCTCGACTTACGGTCTAGAATGCGCTCTACTTAGAAAACAAACTGATTGGATAGTGCGACTGTCAAACAATAAGGACATTAATTGAAAGCAAAACATAACACAGCAAACAAATAGAAGACAGTCAAGGTCGAACCCCAACAAAACAATACCATTATACTTTCCTTATGGAAGCAAAGCAATGCTGGGGTTTTATGGAATATGATTTGTGACAATATTATTAAACCAAACCTTAAATAGCAAACAAAAATTAGAATTTGAGAAAGATTAAAACTAAACCCAAAAATAAAGTAAAAAGGTAAAACTTGCAACTTGCGAAGAAATTATTTATGTAATTCTACATTATATAGCCTTTTTTGTACAGTTCCCTCTGCTTTTTTTCTCACTGATCTGTCTCTTGCCATCACTGTCGCCCTTGCGGTTTCACTGCCATCTGCAAGAATCCATGTTTGGAGTTCTGACACAAACCTCTTGCGTGGGCGGGCTTTTTTGAGGGGCACGCCCATTGGCTAATGAGTTTTTGAGTGATAGCTCGGTGCCCCGGATATTGATCAGTGCACCAAGCGCAAATTTGGGTTCTTTGGGGATGGAAACACTAGGAGACACCAATATTTTTTCGCTTCAGTTAGCTTTATTCTCTCTCGAATTCTTAATTATGATTGATTGAATGGGACATTGATGGAATGTCCTGCTGTTACGCACACAGTTTTTCCCACACACAATTAAACTATTGACAACGACGTCATTGTTAAAGGGTATTTTTTCCCTCAGTCTAACCCAGTCTTCCCTTTGCCCAGCTTTCCTGATCTAATTTTCTCCCGAGATGACGTCAAATGACGAGTTTGACGTCATCTCTGGATACTTTGCTTGCCTGCTAGAAGGGCCGAGGACTACAAACCAATGGTTCCGCAAATTTGTGAGCCCACCAATAAGAAATGGAGGGGGGGCTCGCCTACGAGATTTCAACACAATGTCCGTCATGTTTCTTCACATAACCTCCAAACGGAAACAGCCGGGCGGTGCAGTGAGCGCAATGCACTGTGGTAGTTGGAGGATTTCTTACTTTTGAGCCAGAGAGACACTTCTGCCTTTTCTCATGCTAAGATGAACCGATTTCATTTTTTTTTTGCACATTTATAATACATAGTATTATTTACTTCAGATAACCTTCATATCTCAACCGGTGAAGTATCCCTTTAAGTCGACTAAATGTCATTCTATCGAAGATCGGAATTGTCGAAGATTCAAGATCACCCCTATACAGTAATCATATGCTATTTATTCCTAAAACGATCAACCGAAATTGTGGTTTCATGTGAAGATTCGTAAAATCATCTTCATGGGGCAGGAGGATGTCGTGGTAAGGGTGTCTGACTCCCAACCTAAGGTTTCCGGTCTCTGGCAAGCCGTTAAATGACCCATTAACTGAACTGCTTACTGACCCGTTAACTGGGGACATACGGCACACTAAAAACTTTTTTTAAGGTTCATATTCTGGAATCAACTTTTTATGTGGCACAATTTGGAGGCAAATGTTTCAGAGCGGACTGAGTGCTCACCGGCCATGCAGACTAAAGAGCGGCTGTTCGTCTCCGTCTGATGACATGTATAATCATAGTTATTACCCGTAATGGTTGCCATGGGAATATTGTTCCAATGAAAGCCCATTCCTGTAAAAGTTATTGTTCCCCCAAGCCTGAGTGAGCTCTAATGTGTCAAACTAGGCCGGCCCTCTTATTCATGATGTCGCCTCCTTGGTCGAAGGAGGCCTTCCCCTTCCTCCTTCCACTACTCATCTTTTTCTCAAACTCCCCCTTCTCCTCTTCCTCATCTCTTCCTCCTCTCTCAACTCCTATCTCTCGATCCTCCTCCTCCCGTTCCTCTCTTCCTCCCTCTCACCTTCTCCTCCTTCTCCTCACCTTCTCCTCCTTCTAATGATCTCTTCTTCTGTTTCCTCACCTCATTCTCCTCACATCCTCCTCCCTCCCGTCGCCTCCGTCCCCCTCCCACTTCTCACTTCCTCCTCCTTCTCCCTCTCTTCCTCCCTCTGTCTCCTCCATCCATCGCTCCCTTCCTTCCTCCCTCTATACCCCCTCATCTTCTGTCTCCCTCCCTCTGCTCACTCTGCCTTCCATCCCGCTCCCTCTCCTATCGCCCGCCTCTCCCCTTCTCCCTCCTCTCCTCTTTCCCACCTTCTCCATCCTTCCATCTCCCCCAGTGCTACGTCAGCCATGCTAACAGCCTGATTAATCACCTCCTTCACATTGCCCTCTGACGGTGTGGAGTATGGGGAGGAGGAGGAGAGGGAGAGGAGTTTGCGGAGGAGGAGAGGTCAGGGGGTCACCCAAACAAGGCGTTCCGTTCCAATAAATGCGTTCTCGGCAGCGTGTCACTCGCCCCCCCCCCCCCCCCCCCCCCCCCCCCCCCCCCTCTGGACAGTGTGTCATTTACCCGGAAGGGGGCAGGGGGTGATGTCATCCGTCACCCTGCTAGACGATGTTCCACAAGCGGTTATGTCTCATGTATCCCCACAGCCCTATCGGAACAGCTCCAGTACCCTAGCCTCCTGGGACCAGTCTGATCTGAAGTTCACATTCTGTTTCTCGGTGCAGATCGGTCTGGCTGTGACCTTGTTCATATCCCTTTCAAAAACATTCTAAAATGCTAGGAACAATCAGCGCTCAGGGTATGGAGTTTCAGTTCATGATAGACAAGAGCAGGGCACATCAAATAAAATACAATGGCGGAGCCAAGGGACAGGGTAGCAATCACAACTGTTTAAATCCGAAATAGACCGAATAACAATTTAAACCAATGAACAGAAGGCTCTCTCAGGTTGAAACATGTTTTGCTTAGCTTTCAACCTGATTCGTCCAGAGTGAAGGCAGCAGGAGCATCACTCTGATTGGCTGGAGTTTTTGCGAACAACGGCCGTGGCCATGTTTGAAATCAATTGCTAGCCAAGGCTAGACTGATGCATGTAATCATACCATTATCAACATGGTAGTTTAAATGGTACTATATGTTTATTTAATATTTCTATATTTGTTTAGTCCCCCGTGGAATCTGCTTACGTTCTCATGGGTCACTCAGACCCCTGGTTGGGCCTCAATGGACTAGACTGTAGAAAGAGGTCAACCCGTGTTATTACATCAGAGAAGATTCTCCACTCTCCCCTCCATCTCTTCCAGTGACATAAGAGCCCTGTCTGCAAGGGTCCGGCTGGGTCACACCATCCGTGTTTTCCTGGACCTGAACACATGCCCTTTCAACTCCCATCCAACCCACCTCTCTGACCCACGCTGTCTTGCCTGTTGACAGGCAGGCGGGTGGAAGGGAGGGCGAGGAGGGGGCTCGGAGATGAGTGATGTTGCTAGCTAGCTGTGGCTGGCACAAGCTGCAGATAAAGGACCTGTCCAGAGAGCCAGGGACCTGTCCCCATAGCTCTGACCATGGAGGGTTGAGGAACAAAGTGGCTTTTAGCATAGTGGCAATAGTTATCTACCTCTAAATACCTTGAAATACTCAGGAAACACCCTGTTGAAGGGCAACACGGGAACGTTTGACTTGATGCTTATGTCATTTTGGTGTATTTTTGAGTATATGTGTGCCAAACAGTTTGTGTAATGTGCATACATAGCAGTGTGTGCATATGAGCTTGTCTTTGTGTGTGTGTGTGTGTGTGTGTGTGTGTGTGTGTGTGCGTGTGCGTTTGCGTTTGCGTTTACATATTTACATAGTGGGTATGTGCATTTGAGCTTGCCTTAGTGTTTGCCTTTTTGAGTGCATTTATTTTTGGTTGATTATGTGTGTATAAGTGTGTGTAAATGTGTTTGCTCTGCATGCATATGACTGCATATGTTTACATATGTTTACAGAGAGTAGGCAGGGAAATAGAATGCTGATTGGGCGTGGAGTTGAGTGTTTTGTTTTGGTGCCTTCACATCGCCTGGCAGTAGCAGCACTAGAGATGCTTTGTACGCTGGCTGTGACCTTCCACTGTGTTATGACGTACACAGTTATGAAATCTATTCTATCAGTATCAAGGTAGAAGTATCACATATATCTATGCATTAAAGAACCCAAATTACGTGCTAACATTAAAGGGGGCATATTATACCACCAGGTGTGCCTATAGCCTTACAAGCCGTTTTCGAAAATCTGCCCCATATTACATCACTGCTGGGCGTGTCCACCTAGATCTGTGCTGCATAGATGAGCAAGGTTTACTTCAGTCCACTGGGTAGGCTGGTAGACTGATCTATCCAGCACAGATCTAGGTGGACAGGCCCAATAGTGATGTCATATGGGGCAGATTTTCGAAACGGCTTTAAGGCTAATCACACTCACACCTGGTGGTATAATATGTCCCCTTTAAACAATTCTCTCTTAGTTCAATGCTTGTATGTTCGTAGTTTTGTTGCAAAGAGCTGGAGAGAGAGAGAGAGAGAGAGAGAGAGAGAGAGAGAGAGAGAGAGAGAGAGAGAGGAGAGAGAGAGAGAGAGAGAGAGAGAGAGAGAGAGAGAGAGAGAGAGAGAGAGAGAGAGAGAGAGAGAGAGAGAGAGAGAGAGAGTCCATATCATGGGTGGTGAATATCAGGATCATCCACCCCTAGCGACCGTCGGCCCTTAGCGACCGCCTCCTGCTACGCTCCAGCTGGTGTGTTTGGTCGCCGCAGATGCCATTGTCTAGGATGGCTGTATTTGTCAAACCCTCGCAGTTAAACTTTGAACTCCTGCGGTGTAGAACGCCCATTTTTGCAACACCATTTCCGGTGAGTATCATAATAAGTATAATTATCAGGATAATAAAATATAATTACGGTGGTTAAAATAACGATCCTGAAAGGCTGTCCTTCTGAAGGTTGTTGGTGAGAAGCTTGATGTGGATAACCATGTTAAAGACCACCACCATAGCTTCTCTGCTGCCTTCTGAAAACATAAACCCCACCCGTAAACCAACAGGATGCAAGCCTGTTCATCACTAAGCTGTTTACCACATTACAGCAAATCAATGGTTTACGATTTACTACTATTTAGTCATGTAGTACACACTTTTATTCAAAGCAGCTTACACATTGAACTGTTAAGATACATGTCATTAAGGAGCAGGCGGAGGTTAGGGCACCTTGCTTAGGGATGCCTACAGGTAGGCCATGGTAATTGGGTTAGGGTTAGTCCAACTCCCAAACCATCAATGGACTGCCCTGCTGTTTGATGATGAACAAGACTCACGAGGACAAGCATGTGCTCTCTAGGGTGTGTTTTGCAACAACAAACTCTGGAAGATAATCATATGCTCTAGAAGGTGTGCTTTATCACAACCTTCTCACACGGAGAATCATGATGTGCTAGAAGGTGTGCTTTAAAACAACATACTCTAAAGAGAAGAATTTGCTCTAGAGCAGCGTTACTCATTGCGCGGCTCACGAGTCACATGCGGCTCGTCAAGCTATAATTGGTGGCTCGCATGGTAGCTTCCTATGTGGTAACACAGCCAATACATTTTTTCAAATGTGCTTCATAAACGTACAACATTGCACTACAAAAACGCAAACATCTGAATTATACTTGTCCCTTCACCCAAATAATGAAGGAGAAATTAAAAGTATTAAGCCTTAATGGTGATCCCTAAAGGGGGAATTGTCAACCTGTCAAACCTGGCAACGCAGCCCGCAAGCGTGTGGCATTGTTTACAACACGTGACCGCTCAAAATTTAAAGGTGGGCTACGTAAGCTCCGCTAGCTCCGCACGCTCCGCTTGCCAGCTGAAATACGAAATGGACCGGTTTTTAATAAAAAAGGGACAGAAAAGACCAAAAACCAGACGAACAGACAGTGTTGCTAGTGGAGTGGATGAGGGAAATAAGTCTGAGGACAAAAATCAGCAGGAAGACATCGGAGAGGGGACGGGCAGAGAAACGGCAGGTGTAATTAAAAAACGAAAAATAAGAAGCATACAAGATGAGCACAGAAAATTTCAAGAGAAGTGGACGGACGAATTCCTGTTTGTTTTGCACGGTATGAACCCTCTATGTTTGATTTGCAAACAAACCAGTGCCGGTTTCAAACGAAGCAATCTGGAGCGCCATTTCAAAACGGCGCATCCCGGCACATGTCTCTTTGTCCTCTCTTTCGCTGACCAGTCCTGGGAATAACATAATTGTATTACTCCCCTCATCCCCTTAAGTCTGGGACGTAACACCAATTTATATGAAGAAATGCACATTTGCAAAGGTGACTTAGCATGTTGTCATAAAAGTGGCTCTCCTTTTGATTTTGCAATGCCAATGTGGCTCTTGTCAAAAAAATAGTGAGGATCACTGCTCTAGAGGGTTTGCCTTGCTCTAGGGGAGATGGGAGAATAAGAGAGCATATAGATTGAAAGAAAAGAAGAAAGAGACACAAATCAATTTCTAAGCAGTAAGCACAACAATTGCAGCCCCCTCTGGTGAAACTCATTAATTAGCAGCGTCTCTCGAGGTGATCACTTGACAAGATTGCCACTCCTTCATCACACTGCGCTGCACTGCACTCACCTGACGTAGGCAGATAACGTCGGCAATATGCAGCTTGACGACAGCAGAACAATGACATGTTGATCTGGCGGCAAAAGCTAGCAAACCCTATTATTAGTCAACCCCTCGTTGTGTGGTCCTCTTCTTCTGTCGTGTATATGAGAGAGAGAGAGAGAGAGAGAGAGAGAGAGAGAGAGTGGGAGAGAGAGTGGGAGAGAGAGTGGGAGAGAGAGTGGGAGAGAGAGAGGGAGAGAGAGAGAGAGAGAGAGAGAGAGAGAGCGAGAGCGCGCGCTGTAAAAGGCCTGTTACCCCTGTTAGCTCCTCTAGTCTTCTCTAATGGCCCCTGGTCCACTGCCGTGTAGACTATCGTTATCTTTGCCGCGATTTGTCATACTTTTTCCATATACCTCTAGCTAGTTTCCTTTCCCCCGGTAGCCACAAGATAGGAGCCACCAGTAGAGATGCCGCCTAGGGATGGGGGGGGGGGGGGGGGGGGGATAACTGAAGACAAGCCGCACGTTGTGCCTTTGTCTCCTCAGGTGAACGTGCATTGCTGTCCTCAGGGGACATTTTGTCAAATTACAAAATGTTTGGGGTTTCGAAAAAATAGGCGAGGTATTTGTCTGTTAAGTTTCCCCTCAAACACGGAATTTGCTTCTCACAACCTCGCCGAACTTCCTTTCCGCATGAAGTGTGCTGACCGCTGAAACGCGGCCATCGCATGGATGAATGCATCGCTATCAACATGGCTGTCGTAACATGCTGTCTATTAGCAACAGATGGGATGAGTCATCTGCTCAAGGCGCGAGCGGCGGTGCTTAAAGTGTGGAGTGGCTCATTTCACAACGCTTTCTGTGCTGTAGAGAGCGAGGGTTTGGACAGGTCAAGGTGCTAACAGTGTTGAAGTGAACCAAGAGGCCAGACTGAAGCATGGTGGAATACATCCATTAAAGGATGCATTATAAAGAGATGCTTCTGTAGAGGTCGGGTCGATCTCCACATGTCTTCTGAGTTATTAAACGTGACCCCGACACGTCTCGTACTTGGGACTACACGTTTGATTTTAACAGATAGCACTGAACACACTTACACTCTGGACACTGAACACAGGTCTCTGGAGCACATGAGGCAGAGTTGTAAGGATTTAACGGTATTGGGTAAGAGATTACAGTTTCAAAAGCAACTCCAAAGTTATTTTAGAGACTAAGTCATGATGTTGTGAGGTCGCTGAACCTCACACACCTCACCACACGTATAAATTGTATATGTGTCAGTAACTAAGGGAACTCAGAAACAAATCACAGAATAACCCATTGAAAAGCAATCAATACATTCCTTTCTTGGGTCATCGTCACATTTTAACCCTTGTATCTTCTTAGAGATGAGTTGTGGAATTATTGCTAAGAGATGAATCGTTGAATTATTGGTTTGATTCTAGTGGATTTCGTTATACATGAGGTTTGCTTGACTGTCCCCCACAAACAAAGAAACACACCATCATTATTCTCTATGGGAAGCAGGAAGGATTATCAAAGTACTATATTTAAGCATTAGGAACATATCATTACGGTACAGGTATGGTTGAGGTGGCCTCTTACTCTAGAATGCCTTAAGGTAAGGCTGTGGACATTGGGGTTCTGACACTGAACCATTCAGCTGGTGGTCAAACACCCTCACAACTAGACCCATGTGACTCATCGCTAGAATTCTTTCTCAGTGAAGAAAGTAACCTACATAATTTGTACAGTGAATATGTACTGTGAATAAAGACTGTATATGGACTGTGATATTGAGCTCACCCCTTTTACTGCATCACAGATTCTAATTATGACCTAGCAGGACCGTCCTGGACAATATTTTGCATAGTCTAATGGGATTCATCAGGCCAGAACCATTGTCGACTGATGAGTGATTTAAATGCAATACATTTTTTCATAAATTCAGCTTATTTTGTGACTTTTGTCCATGCATGTCATCTGCATTTAATTTCACAGAAAATATTGGCAACTATTAGCCTAGTTTTCAACAATATAGAAAAATATAATATACCGTTATACATTTAATAGATCTATGTAAGCAAACGGGGGCCTGTCTCGTGAAGCCTGAGAGCTCTGTCTGATTGTGCACGGTATTCACGCATCATGACAGACCTGCAACTATAAAGAGACTGTACAAGCATTTGACTGAAAACAAATAAAAAATACATGTGAAAGATGCGTTTCAGCGTCTAGAACAAATGGAAGAACAGCGAATATGCACGACCGAAGGAGAGAATAATTTTGTTCAGCGCGGGGGTATGATATGACAGCTGCTGTTGACACGGTTTGCATTTGAATATCTTTGGATCGTATTTAAATGTTTCGTAATGCTGCCAAAACGTAGACATTTATTTTCCTGACATTTGGTATCTTTCTAGACTTACGGTCTAGACAGTGCGCTAATTTGAAGAGAAAATGATTGGATAGTGCCCCTGCCATTACAGAAAAGGAGTAAAAAACAAATAATAAGGGCATTTATTGAAAAAGTCACTGAGTCAGTCCCCCACCCAGCAATGTTGTGGTATCACTAATTTAGCACCCCGATTCTCACAATGGTATTTCTTACTGTTACTTACTGTTACTTACTTTTCCCAAAATGTATTCTATTGAATTGGCTCAAATCGTCAAAGATTCAAGGTAATTCTTTATTTCTAGTTATGTCTACAGTCTACTGGATGACTCAATGAAGATGAGTCAGGCTTTTTACTGTTATATCTCTCCTGTCTTGAAACAACTTGAATATCTTTTCGATTTTCTTCCCGCAGGTTTTCCACATCTTATAATCTTTCAACTTAATCTTAAATAGGTTTGGCTTGAACACATATGAATGTATTGGTTTTGATCCTTGTGGTATATTGATGATATTTTAATTTGAAACCAAGAGCAATAAATAATCAACAGGGTGTTGAAGGTTATCGCCGACAAAACTTCTTCTTAAGCTCAAATGTGAAAGGAATCATCATCATCAATCAACAAAGCGTACCCAAACCTGGCCTAGGGGAATTTTGTGTGCGTGTGCGTGTGCGTGCGCGCGCGCGTGTGCGTTAGAGTGTATATACTCTGCTCACCGGCTATGGTGTCATCATTACAACATAGAGAGTTTATTCTTCCTTCCAGACATCAGTCTCTCTGGTATCCTGGGCCTTACGCCTCCAGTATTTAATGTTTAAAGAACAACCACAGCTTTCACCCTAGCTTTATACATTCCAAGCATGCACTGAAGATCCTGTTTTGAATCGTGTTGACGTCTGATCCTGTTACTCCTCCAGCACTACAGAATCAGGGTGATTCAGTACCCCACAACTGCTTATTCCTCTGGTAAAGAAGCATTGGGTCTCATTCATGTGTACTCATCTAAGGAAGGAAGGAAGGAAGGAAGGAAGGCATAGGCTAGTAAGCCAATGAGGTATACATACTTAACATCAATCATCGGCAGGTGGATGATTGCATTTAAACATACAAAAATAGATGTTGCCATACAATAACTAAAAGAAATGTGTACTATGATGACGTTACGCAACATATATGGCAACATACTGCGTCACCAAAGTCCTCCCCGTGTTCAGCAGTGTTTTCAGGTGTCCGACACCGGCTTGAAGTGGCTTATACCCACTTAAACCCTCGCTGGTAGGAACTGGAAACAGCGGGCGCCCCTTGATGCGCTAAACGTGGACGTGCACAACAAACATCTCTTTAAAGCCAGAGTATAACACCGTGCTTTTTTACCTTTTCATCAAACTCCAGCTCCTAGGTGACAGGCGTTGGTTTGAACGCCATCTTTGCCCGGTTCTCCGACGTCATTATCTAACAACAGCACATTTTCAGTTTCAAATCATGTTCTTGAATGCCTTGCATATTCTACCCTGCCTCTTAATGAGCTGCCGCGTGCAGAAAGGCACGTATGGTGAGTAATGGAGCGTGAAAAGGCCAAGCATATATCGCTCTAAGGATTGTTTTAATAATCAGTCCTAATGTCACAGCCACCTCTACCCTCCACACTGCAGTCAGTATATCAATAACGCACACATGCAAGAAGACTAGCCATTAGCTCCGGGCCTTTCCATCTGCAGGCTGGTTAGGCATCCTAAAGAGAGAAATCAAGACAGTCCTCCTGGTAGGGGGGTGGGGGGGAGGAGAGAGAGAGAGAGGGGGAGAGGGGGGGAGAGAGAGAGAAATTGAACGAGGATGCCGACCCTCGCCAATGACAATCCCCAACAGTCAAAGCACACTCACCTCCCGCTGGCTAACACAGTGAAGAGGTGAGGAGTGAAGCTAGCCAATCAGCCCAGGTGATAGCTGGGTTGGTGAATTGCCTGGACAACATGGTTGGCGGCCCGGCTATCGCAACGAATTCCATGGAATCTTTATTGACCACAGCGGGTAGGTATAATGCATTGTATCCGAAAAAGAGTTACAGTTGGATCACCAGGTTCTTGTGCCCATGCGTGAATAGGAGAACTTGTTGTGGCAGGTTGGTCTGATATAGAGAAGGCAGATGGTCTTGTCTGAACATCTCAACACCTTTATTTAGCTAGTTTCTCCATGTCCCCAACATAATGATCCCAGCCCGGAGATATGCACTTCTCTGACGTCGTCCTTTGTTGGGTTGAAGATCCTGCAAGACACACACACACACAGAAACAAACACACAGAAACAAACGTGCACGCAACCACACACGCAACCACACACACACACACACACACACACACACACACACACACACACACACACACACACACACACACACACACACACACACACACACACACACACACACACACACACACACACACACACACACACACTGTGATCGTTAGTCCCAGCACCTCCATTGGATGGCCCAGCAGGAGTCTGTGTTTTAGCAGACAGAATAAAGTAGCCAGCCACCAGACAGTGTGAGGCAACACTTTCTCTTTCTCTCTCTCTCTCTCTCTCTCTCTCTCTCTCGCTCTCTCTCTCTCGCTCTTTCTCAGTATTTATCGCTCTGTCTCTCTCTTAATCTCTCTTTCTCTCACTATCTTGTTCCCTCTATAAATCTCTCTCTTTCACACCCAGAGCACAGAGTGATAAACAAACACATGCTTTAATAAAAACCAAATAGAAAGACAGACTCACTTTCCACATATTTCTCTGAGTTTGATCCCCAGTGTCTGCAGCCTAACTTTTGGCATTGTTAAGGACGATGTCGATTGTTTTATGGCCAGGTCGTGACTGTTGGTCGTGACTGTTGGCCGTGACTGTTGGCCGTGACTGTTGGCCGGTCTGTTGAATGCATTGAGATTGGTTGAAAATGCCTTCAGATTATTCAAGTGTCAATAGTGAATAGTGTATATAAATCAAATATATTATTTTCAGAATTTATTATGAAAAGCAAACTGACTTATATGATGATGGTTGAATTTATTTAAAAGTTCTGGTTTCTTTTTAAATTAGAATTTTTTTAACTGAAAGCATGCTAGTATAACTCCCAATTCAGCTGTTTAGTAGGAAACAGTATTACTACTATTAGTACAAATACTACCAAAGAATATTACTCCTGTCATTTTGAATGCTTAGTTGATATATATTACTGTATAAAAAAGTTTGAGTGACGACTTCCATGTTTGTAATGAGTCACTGCATCAAAAAACACACACGCTTCCCCTATTTTGTCCATCATACAGCAATGGCTGTTGAAAAGACAGGAAGAGCCCAGGAAGAGCCCTCTCCCTGACCCCCATGCTAGGGGTCAGGGAGAGGGCCAATCAATGGTGGAAGCGATGAAGGCTCGATGGTAATGGTCTAAATGGCTTGACCAGGTTCATCGATAATGATCCATCATGCAGGAAAACACTGATATCAGCAAATTATATATTTATGTTTTCATTCTACCAATGGTTACCACAGTGGCAGATTTAAGATTAGGGTCGAATTTTTAGGTTTAATATTTATTGCTCGGTAGTTCATGCTGGCGACAGCAGTCTGTATAATTACAGAGAGGACTTTTATTTTGGAGGGCCGCCCATTACATGTCCTAACCTTAATTCAATGGAAACCCTCCAGCCAATCAGAAGCCGATATGTTAGATATCCCTGGTTTAAAGCCGTCAAGTGGCATGTAAAGGCTGTAGAAGGTAATATGTGGTTTACAGCGATGGGGCCATTGAGCGTCCCAGTCCAAGTGAGTCATGGTGTCCAGGCCGACGCCGCGCACTGGAAGGGGGGGAGGCACAGTTGTGTCTATTTTAATTGACAGGAATTTATTTGTATGCCCCTTTTTAGCTGCTATTTAAAACAATGAGGGATTTAGGAAGGGCCTATTGTAGGGACTTTAAGAAGGGCCTATTGTAGGGACTCTAAGAAGGGCCTATTGTAGGGACTTTAAGAAGGGCCTATTGTAGGGACTCTAAGAAGGGCCTATTGTAGGGACTTTAAGAAGGGCCTATTGTAGGGACTCTAATGCCGCTTTTCCACCGCACATGTAGCTCGACTCGACACGACTCGACACGACACGACTCGACACGGTAGCAGCACGGGTGCTTTTCCACCGCAAATAGTACCTCCTGGACGTGGGCGGGGTCGGCTGCGCGAAAGGGCCGTGACGTATTTGTGTACGCGACGCAAACAACACATACGCAACCCACACATGGACAGAACCCACATAACAACAATGGAGGACATCGATCGCATTACTATTATTAGCTGGCATGTTGAAGAAGTTGGAGAAGTGGAACATGTTGGCTGCGGCGCTGCTATGGATGTTACCAGCATGGTTGCCATGTCGCTCTCGTGACTTCGTCACACTCTCTGGCCAATCAGTCGCCGGCCGTCTGCCGACGTCACCTTTTAGCATCGGCTCAGCTCGCTTGGAACCTAGAGCGAGTAGGTACTAGAAAAAGCAGCCACTTCAGGTACCAGATACCATGGTACCGCGGTGGAAACGCAAAAAATGCGAGCTGAGTCGAGTCGTGTCGAGTCGTGTCGAGCTGGTACCATGCAGTGGAAAAGCGGCATAAGAAGGGCCTTTATTGGTAGTTGGTGCATCAAATTAGCGATTTGGTTTGGCCGAAGAAATGAACTAAATGATAAATCATAACTATAGCATTTGAGTGGGCAACTATTAAGAGGGAACAGCGGGAAAAAACGGGGAAGGGAAGGAGAGGAGGGAAGGAGAGAAGGGAAGGAGAGAAGTGTAGGAGAGAAGGGAAGGAGAGAAGGGAAGGCTTTTCCTTCTGAGAGAGAACGTTGATTTAACTCTTGATTTATTGAACAGTGGATGCAAACTTTATGCTAGCCATGCTACTGCTTATGCATATTATACTTATGCTGCTCATTTACAAGGCAGGTGGGATAGGGGTGGTTAGGGTGTTTTACTCCTTCAATATACTTTGAGTTCCATCTCCAAGCCCACAGTCTACTGATTTTAAGTAGACTGTAGCAGGATGCCCTAAGCCCCTATCCGACCCTTAATTCAGTATTTAGAACCCTTCACCGGTAGTTACTTTGGATCAAATGGTCTGCCAAATGACTTAATAGTTATGAGTAAATATTACTACAGTAGGATCATAATTGTTTCATTAAGTATCCATACTAATTCATTATATTACATCACAATGGAATGTTAGGCTCATATAAAAAACATTTGATCATGCAATTATTCTTAAATCGTTTACATTGTAATATTCTATCGAATCATAAATGATATACACTGTGTTACACTGTCCAGTCCTCTCTCTTGTGACATCTTAATATAGTGCTATTTTATATTACCGTGTCATTACCTTGCATGACAAACGTAAAACAACAGCTCTTCAAACACCAAAATGTTGACAATTTCAACCCAAAACAAAGGGTTTGAAAACACAAGCTTGTTCCTCTCTTTCTTTCTTTCTTTCCTTCTTTCATTCTTTTTCTTTCTCAATTCAAGTCAATTTGCTGTATTGGAATGCAAAAAATAGATTACAATATGGTTATATTGTCTCTCTCTTCTGTCAATTTTCCTTCTCTCTTTGCAGACTGGCACCTCACCCCTCTGAGCTCATCACCCTGCAAAGGGAAACTGAAATAATATAAGATATACAAAAACACATACTCACACACACACACACACACACACACACACACACACACACACACACACACACACACACACACACACACACACACTCTTGGGGACAGAACATAACGCAAAGTA
Organism: Gadus macrocephalus; assembly: GCF_031168955.1. NCBI lineage: Eukaryota > Metazoa > Chordata > Actinopteri > Gadiformes > Gadidae > Gadus > Gadus macrocephalus. The sequence continues at coordinate 12,662,076 of NC_082395.1, forward strand.
AATATGTCAGATTAAATCAAGAATAAAGTTTTAGTTTTTCTTCTAAAACTATGTAGGACACGCATACACATACGTCAGCTCACTTCTCTTCTAAGCAGCTGCCAGTATAGGTGGATGCGTAGAGCATGTACACAATACTGTGCAGAATGCAATTAGAACAGCTTGTACACTAATCAAGTACATCTCTGTTTGTCGTCCCACCCGGGCCTTGCCTGTGGCGTTCTGTTGAATGTTCAACAAACTAGCTGATGTCTCAATAATGGCGGTGATCTGTGGGTACCATAGACGGAACGGCGTGGTGGGGCTGGGCCAACAGCACTTGCAGGTTTCTGGGGCTTTTTTAATTAGTCATTGCAAAGCAATGCTGGCACCTCGCTCAATGGCTCGGATAGAATTTGAATATAAATACCAATTCAGGGCTGTGTGTTTAATGCTGCACAATACAATCACACTCACTGTGTGCCTGATGGAAACGTACAGGGTTGGCGCAGAACAGGGGTGCTCAAAGTTGTTGGTAGAATTAAACAAAATGTTATCTCACCAGTGATATAATCAATACATATTACAAAGAATTTGGAAAATGCAAAAGTTAAAATAACCGTTATTCGTAATTTATCAAGTTTCATACAACTGATTGTTCGAACCGATTATGTACTTCTACTCATTCTATTTTTTAGGGAAAAATCACATACCTCTAGGTGCAACCAAACTCAAGAGATGTTTTATAGCAATGAAAATTTGGTCTGATGGCCGGGTACCATAGTAATTCTGGCCACACTTTGTGCTCCTTCTAGCTTACACGGTCTCCACATTTTCCACCCTCTAAACAGCATTCAGACAAATGGAGGACACAGCACATTTGGACATCTAGATACGCTCTGAACACTTTACAGCATTTCTTTAATCAGCGTCTCGTATAAACACACACACACTGACCCACCCCAGTGGGGTCGGACTGCAGTCTGTGGTGATCGTTGGCGAAGCAGCCCGCTCCAACATTACGTCGTAACACTAGCCCATCTATTTATTACTCTCGTCTCTCTCTCGCTCTCTCTCTCTCTCTCTCTCTCTCTCTCTCTCTCTCTCTCTCTCTCTCTCTCTCTCTCTCTCGCATAATTATTGAAGCAAGCAGTTTGCCAGAAAACCATCTTCATCTCCTTGGCCACTTGAAGGAGCTGACGAGAACGGCTTCCATTTCAAGCTTAAATTCACATTTCCATTTAACGGGCTGCGCCGCTCCAATAGCTGCACAGTAAAAAAGGCAAACTTGCCTACATTTGCCATAATTAGCACTCACGAGAGCATTTAAGCAATGCTATGTCTTTACTTCATTCAATTAACTTTCAACATGTGCCTAATAACCAGAGACACGTAACATATTTAAAGGGTAGCAGCTGTTTTCATGAAACAAAAAAAGAAACACTAATCTACATGAATTCACCTCTGCCCAAGAGAGGTGAGGAAAAATAAGAAAAAAAGAGTAAAAGGAAAGCTTGTGTTTTCTGTTCACTGGAATGTGAAGCATAATGTGTCCCTGCAATGCCTTAATGCCTCCTGCTTGATATGCTGGATAATTATTATAATCACCTGTTCCTAAGTAATTCCTCAATTGTAAAATGCATGTGTTGGGACTGTGTTGGGGCTAAAACCAACAGGGGCATGCAACAGGAAAATTACTTGCTTTGGTTATTTGAATATGTATTGTTTTATGATTCCTCTTAATATTAAATCAAGGAGTATCTTCCAATAAACCGTTATATCTTCTCATGAACCCCCCAAAAAAACTGCTTATTATCATTGGAATCAGAAGTACATTTTTATATAATAACATAACATTCCCTTTACAAAGTGGTGTTTGAAAATTAGCTCTGGGGGTTTTCTGAAAACTAAAAGGAAGCAGATATTATTCCAAATCATTATTTGCGAGATGATTAATTTTCGCTGAATGACAAACAGGTTTCTAGCTTCTCATATTTGACTAAACTGAAGCTTGTGAGCAGATGTGGGGCGTTTCTAGGATTTAACGGTCCCATGGCATGCTACTTTACGGATGCTTTAATGTAGAAACTCAGGAAGAAAATGTTATTATAATTATTTTTTATATACAAGCTCTAGTTTGCTGCTATTTTATGAACACCATATTATTATTGAACTTATTTTCATTTAATTGTTCTAAGTGTAAAAGCATTTGCTTACTTTGAAGATTAATTATGAATTGTGATGTTAAATTAATGAATAGGCTCTAGTTCACTCGTGAACTAGAGCAACATTTTTTTCCGAGAGGGCATTACTGATTTAGATCAAAGTAACGAAGGGCCACACATTGAGCAATTTAATTGAAATATAATTTGTTAGACATGACGTCTTACAATAGGCTACTATTGTTGATGTTACCGATGTTACCGGTTTTACCGGTCGTGGGAATAAAGGGTTTAATAACAAATGTATTGAGCACATATTTCAATGTTAAAACGAATGCAAAATAAAAAAAAAACTCCACCTACCAAACTCTACCTACCAAAAGGTCGGATAAAATGTTGGTAATTTAATAAACATGAATAAAACCTTGAGCAGGGTTGTTTACTTCTATGGCAATCCGTGACCCACCATTGCGTCTGTGTGATTTTTCTTCGGTTGAGAAGCACCCCTGTGGTTCAATTTCAACAAAACTTTGCCTAATGTTCAAACCACCTTAATTTTAGGCTTTTGTCATACTATGGAGGCCGGGTTTCTTCAGAAGCTCTTAGGATACATTGAAGTTCTGCCGTGATCGAGTTTGACTCAGACCGACTAGTGGAATGGAAAATCACTGGCCTCCACACTGCGATTCAACGGGATATTGTAGTTTTTGCTTTTTGTGTTATTAAATAATAAATTTGTTCCATGAATTGAACAGCTTTAGAAAAAAGGTTCCCACGCGAAGCTGTAGCAGTGTGCTCCCTGCTGGCGCCGATTCACAGAGGGTAAGATAGGCACTGTGAATTTCCTCCCTTTCTACCATAGTGTGTTCAGAAGAACATCCAACGTTGAAAAAATGTTATATAGCATCACATACTCACTAGAGTCATTCGCCTTGACGTTCATTAACATAATACGTTTCTTTGGAGGGTGGCTCTGTCCTCCCTTGAGGCGGTTGCGGGCCGGATTAAGGTGATCCACTGTCTGGTTCCGGCCCTGAGCCAGTGTTTCGGCCAAGTGTGTTGTATATGTTAGAATTTTTTAGTAGTATTTATTAGAAGCAGAATACTTCTCAAATCATTAAACATTTATTGACAATAATTGATTAGAATATTACATTTTCTTTCTTTCTTTCTTTCGCACATACGCACACACAATTTTCATCTACAGATGGTGCTGTGTAGAGCAGTAGTTTGCGTAGTATGAAGTAGATTTGCTTCTTGAATGACACAAAGAGAACCCAAAACATACTTGCCTCTTTGATCAACGATATCACATAATTTTCAAGGGCTTTACTGCACGAATAGATCAGGGCTATTCCATTATTATCATATTTCTGGTCAAATATTCAAAAACATTCTGGGTCCCAGCCTTCTGAGGCCTCAGAGCAGGCGTGTGGAAAACCCAAACTGTACAGCACATATCACGTCAAGTATTCCAGATTTGGGAAAATGAAATAGTATAAATATGTTAGGGGTCTACGAGAGGTGGACGAATACAAATGTGCACCTTTTCCACCTCCACCCTGAGGTGACTTATGGATTTGAATATATTCATACCAATTTATCCCCATTGATTTATTTCATTTTTTACATACACTCCATGTTGTATGAGTAGTAGTAGTAGTTATGGTAATATTAGCAATGATGGTGATCTTGGTACCTGGTCAAGACCTGTAGCTCAAGACGATTATGGTCCTGCAATATTACTGTATGGGGATACAGTATGGTACTACAGTATTACAGTATGGTACAACAGTATTATATTATGGTAACCACTATGGTAACATAGTATGGTAATACAGTATTACAGTATGCTACTACAATGGTAACACAGTATGGTAATACAGTAATACAGTATGCTACTACAGTACGGTAAGCACTAAAATGCCCTTGAGCAGATACCTGCTAAATTGCTGCGACCAGCTTGTTGTTGCCTTGTACAGGGGGGACCTTGGCGTGCGGTGTGGGGGTGTTATTCAGTGTGGGTCGTTCATTATTTAGCACTGGAATTGGCTACAAACATTCGAGAATGCTGTATAAATGGAGCCAACTTTAGGCTTAATCTAGAGCCATTAAAGATACAGAAGTGATTGTGAAACAGGAGAATTAAACCACAGTAATATAATGTTGCAGGGAGGACATATTCAGTGATAAGCATAATGGGTTGACAGAGCCAGTCCCCTTGCTTTGGGAGGGAGAGCAGATGTGAGAGAAAGACAAGTACTGACGAACAAAAGGGTGATTAAGGTCCAACCGAATCAAATCAAACAGGTTTTCAGATTAAAAATGTACATCTGCTGGCCGTTTCAGCCTACCGGCTTGTAGCTTGCAGGGTTTTAATGGCTCAAACGGGAGGAGAACATTGAGGATGTGGAGTGATGCAGCTGGTAGCCATGGATCAACAGTAGAATTTGCCTTCGATAACGCTGGGCAACGCGCCCAATTGATTTTGTGTTGGGCGTGATAACTTCCCGGCACAGCTTGCGTCGGTACTTCAGTGCTTGCGGCATGTAAAAAGGGGTGAGACAAAAGTTTACCTTTAGTTAACTTCCTGCAAATTAATTTGTTGTCTGGAAATTGTTTGGCTATTTGATTGGACAATCAACATTGAGTGAGAACAGCTCCTGCACTTCCATCGGTGACGTTGTAAACTCCCACAAGCAGCAGCCAAATAGGCAAAGCAGCGCGTTGCGTCACAGTGTCTTTCACATGGCATGGTGTCTGGGGGGCCAGCAGCGTGAGGTGTCAGCCATGACCTCTACTGCGGTATTGATTTATGCGTGGAGATGGCACCATGAGAGCAGCCATATATAGTGAGCATCACCTGACCAATACCAACCACAACAAAGTTCCACGGATCCCATGGAGGGAGTTGAATCCCAGCTAAGGAAAATTAAGGCAGATACCGAAAACTGTTTCATACTAATGGTTCCATTCAAGCCAGCTTGAATGGAAGATATTTGAGATGTGTTTCATCATGTGAGAACATAATGCTTGCTTAACTCCAACCTCAAATATTCTGAACAGCAGATTGACTCAAACCCTTACACATAGTTGTCTTTGCCAAATAGAGCCTTGATTGTGCCAAGACAGGATCTGGACAAAACAAACGTGTTTGTTTTCTTGTAATAAATATGCAACTGTCATACATAAATACAACACACTATGCTTTAAGCATACATTTACCATTTTAGCAGATTTTAAAGGATAAATTACAGCAAATGCAACGAAGCCCATGAAGTGTGTGAATTCATTCAGTTGCATGGAGAAGGAGAGGTGGACAGCCATTATCTATGCCGCTGTGGAGGTTGACCAGGGATTATTTGACTGGTGTCGGGTTCGCGTGCCACATCCAGATCCATCTCCAGCACGTCGATCAGCGTCTGGAGCGTGTCTCCGTTTGCTTATCCCCCAGCCTTCTCCTGTCTCCCCACCCTGCCATCCATCGTTAGGGTGTCACCCAACCTTAATTGGCGCATGGTAATTATCCAATCACACAATATTAAATGTCTTATTTGTGGAAATGTGGTTGCTGGAAATGAATAGTTATTGATCAGCAACACTGACATTCAACTTACTCCTTTTTCGCACATTAGTCCTGCATTGATTGCTGGCAGTGGTGGCTGTGTGCGATACGTACAATCGACCAGAATCCTAATGTGCGGTACAGGCTTGACCATTAGATCCATCCATTATCACCGGCCGCCGTCTATAGACCTGTCACAAAGGCCTTCTGGGAAATTGGCTTGGAGACATGATTGGGATTGTGGCTTGGGGAGGCGGATTTGGCTTCTCTGGAGTCTGTCAGTACGTTGCTATATTGTGGACATATCATAGGTTGGACTGCAGGGTTGCAGCTTCCAATTTGAATGGAGCTGTGGGAAGTGTTTTAAGCAAGTGGTTGGTTATTAATTGGAAGTGCAGTTCTTCGATATTTCTTTGGTCGTCCTTTGTTTTTGTGTTGGTTGGAACACTGTTGCGGTATTTTTATTCAAGGTTATTATTAAATATTAAGAATATAAAATAATTTTGTGATTGACGATGTTGATTTATGGGTGTCATGTGTAATACAATTTGAAAGGTATTTGCAATTAGACTTATTATTTTCAAATTTTACTTTGATTAAATATGCTCTTTGAGTACTGCTCTGATGATAATTCGAGGGTTTTGATGTCAAAATCTTCAATGAAATTGGATCCCTTCAAAATTCAATTTTCCACTCCACAAAATTGTTGGGTAAAACACAATCTTCCCAGGTGTTATAGGATGATGTAGATGGTATTTCTCATTTTGTTTTGTGGAAACCTTGCAATGATGCATCACAACCTGTTTATGCTGCTGGTAACCTTGGCAGAAAGCCTTTATATATTCACATCAAGATCCGGAGATTCATCCCCTTATACCTGGCTGTCCATGCAGACCAATCCTTCTCTGTTCAGCATGTATGAGTAGGCCAGGATGCTGGGGGTCTGAAGTTTGCAGGAGATCTATCATCATAACACAGGTAGGCAGTTTAATAACGCTGCCGGCGAGCGCTGGGCAACGATGGACATTTATTTAGCGTAACAGGGCCAATGTTCTGGGGCCGGCTGACAGGGGAGCTAGGCAGGAAAAATGACACCAAGTAGGCCCACCTCCGCAAGATCACCTGCTCAACTCTTAGCGGGAAGGTGGAGGGGGAGATGGGGAGGGGGAGCTACACCTTGACTATCCTTCCAAACCATGCGTCGTCCTGAAAGGTAAATAAAGAGTAGAGGTATACAGAGACATCATTATCTGTATCTATTCAACAAACTATTTACTCCATCTCTATATCTATATCTGGGTAAAAGACTGGGTGTGGTTTATACTGAACGTTAAATCAAGGGCAAATGTTGTATTTTGTAACCTTCACAAAATTATGTCTTGATTGCAAACGCAATAGTCCTAAACCAGAATTGCTAATTGTAGAAAAAAGGCCCTCCATGATTCCCAATAAATCAGGACGGAAGTGAAATGGAAATGGAAACCAACTAAATATTTTAAAGCAGGTTTATTTTAGTACTAAAAAAAACACGTAAATGGCAGGACCGGTTTTGGTTGTTGCTGACCCCGAGTATTAGTAGAGAAAGTATTATTCAGCGCATATAACATCGCGGTAGATATTTAAATAACCCTAATACTCTAGCCTATATCAGCTGACGTGGGATTTCCAGCTACCTTGCTTTGAGTGTTGAACCCAAGCGATTGGGAGTGACGGGCGGACTTACCGACCCCCCTACAGGCCACACCATTAATTTAACCATTAATAGGCAACACTCATCGTGGACACCCACAGGCGGACTGCAGCCACCTGGGAATGACACCCCTTGGGTTATGACACCACTTGGGTGGGCGTGTATTTTTTGTGGGGGACATGCCCTGCGGGGGACACGCACTGTGCGGGACGACAGAGCACAGCTTGAGTTGTCACATAATAACACACAATAATCCACACGTGGATCATTTTGGATCATCATCACACACCCCAAATGAAACGCTTACACCTAAAAACGACAGGTTCTAAGCTTTATTTTGATGCATAGGTTGCAGGGGTGATCCAGCTGTCACACCAGGAATTTGTCGCGCTAGCTCTCGAATGAAGGCTCTAAATAAAAGGACTTGTTAGTGAAATCAGAGTCATGTAGCAAATGCAATGGGTTTATATTGTGGCCATCGACAGTTACCTAAATCAGTTTGAATAATGTGATTTTTGTTTTTACGAATAATGTATTTGTACTAGTCAAGCCAAAAATTAGCCACACACCTAACCCCCTAAATAATACACCCAATCTTCATAGAGTGTTAATGTTTAAAAATGGGTGCGTGAGAGGTAGAAGCAGGACGGTGTGTCAGTGGTGTGCTAACAGGATAACGTGCATTAGGCTCATCGAAGGCTGATAGGATGCAGCAGTAGCCTGAGCAACAAGGATGAATGCGGCAGGAAAATAAAGTCCCCTGTAGATTTGAAAAGCCAGCAGAGGCTTGGGACTCTTTCAGAAGGAGCTGCTAAAGCACAGTGACTCCTTAGCATTGAGCCTGGTGCGGCATGATTGACATGTGGTTACCTCTAGCCCAGTTTAAATAGGCCGGATCGGAATCTAAAATGAATGCAATTCCTTGCTGATGCGTAAAACAACCCTTTGTCGGATATGCTGCGTTTCCCAATGCAACCAAGGTGTTCATACTTTGTTGAATAATTGAGGTTGGAGGATTGAAAAAGAGCTCTTTGCTTAGATCTTCATCGACGTGGGCAAGGACTGAGCAGGCTGATGGTGAAATGCCAAAAGAAACAAGGCTTTGACAGCAGTTCATTGGCCAACGCCCACAAACCATCATCAACTGAACCTGTAGTGACATGGCTTTGCTTCCGACGGCCCTCAATCTGTCCTGTCCTCTGTTTTCGAATGCTTCCTGTGTTGCGTGTAAGGATGTGAAGGAGGAGGCGAAAGCTGGAGGTAAATCATGAATACTGGATGAGACGACGAGCAGCAGACTAGGGCCAAGGCCCGTTGTGTAGGATCGAGTGTTGACAGATTCTCACCGGACCTTCCCAGTCCTTCTTCCTGTCACATTCTAACCTAGCTGCTGTCATCTGGGAGAAGTTGTTATTGTTGAGGTGAACCCCATAAAACCTTTTCGACGGGATCGTATCCAGGGGCAGAGTGCATTTGGGTTTGACTTCACAATCGGCTAGGGCGGTATCTATTTTTCATACCTTTCTGATATTTCAATGGGGTATACGGTATATGTCGGCATGTTGCAATTTATTTGGGGAAAAACTCATTAAAAGCGGAGCATCTTTGGATAATAGTCAATGGCCCAATCCCAAAGTGAGCCATGAGGACTAAGGACTCACAGACTTAATTGACCTCAGGTGCTAAGTGAGTGAGTGTGTGAGGCCACATGGGCTCAGATAGCTATATATGGGGTTGGGACAGCACTTCACGAAAGCACATATTACCTTGACAACGTTTAATGACAAAGATGTTGCCGACACTTGCCGGTTTGGGAATTCTGATTTTGACGTTTTTTTGTAAATGCAATGAAAACAATCGGCTGCAGCAATTTATTGATAATTTTTGCTTTTGAATACTTCAGTATAAAGGATGTATTGAATAATTTAGGTGATATTGGCCTACACAAACTAATCATAAGTCAGAATGGGCTACATTTGGCTGAATTATAAAAGGCATAAGTAGTAATATGAAGAGCCATTTGGGAGCCAAAAAAGCAGGCTCTTGTTGGTGAGCTGATCCAAATGATCCGGCTCACTAAAAAAAGGCAGAAATTCCTATTTGGTCGCGCATTGACAGTAGCGTCTTCTTGTTGTTTACCTTCCTAATTTCCCTATGGTCCCCGCGGTTAACATCACAACGCTGTTGCCATTGTCTGGCATACAATGCTGTGTGCCTAATATGTAATTACTTTACTTAAAGAAGTCTTGCTGGGTTTAAAGTCTTATGTATGGAGGTAAATCTGTCTCATCGGATTTTGAAAATAAAAAGCCATTGAATTTTAAGCACTGAATTTTTTGCCTCTGAGTTTAACTCTTTAAACTTTCATCAAATAATTTTTACTTTTATTTTTCAATGTTATAAAATTATATATGAAATATTCAACGCTAAAAAATTTTACTTAAATATTTTCAACTTCCCCTAATTCAACATGCCAAAGTCAGCGGCAAAATTCAATGTATGAAATACACTGAATTCTGTGACCTACCGGAAAGTGTAACCCAAGGGGGCGCTGTTGCACATTTTCTGCAACATGCACGCATTTGAAGCGTAGACGGGCTTGAAGTCATTCACGTGAGGAAACATGCACAAGCTTAAAACGTAACGTTTGTATAGTCATCGATCACTCGGATTGGGGGTATTCGTTTTGTGACACTGGGCGCACGCTAAGTGGCTGGAGCCACGTAACGAAAACGGTTGATGTGCCCTGTGGTGGCATAACGAGAGTGCAACGAGCTCACAGAGCCAACAGTATTCCGCACCGAGTGGCATGATACATATGAGGATGAACAATTAAAAGCAGGTTGCTGTCGGGCACTTCTTCCCGAGGCACGCCGTGCTTCCACTGGAACTACAGGCTGCTGCCGCTTCAGTTGCCACTCGGCTCTGCGTTCCCGTTCCACAGTGGGGAGCGGGCTTCAGATCGCCTCAGCAACACAACAAAATGGTGCCCTAATATATTGGGCTCATTAATACACTACTATTACACCTTACGCTGCATTCAAATCCAGCCAAGTCACTGCAATCACACACACACTCCACATATGATACAGGCATTAGTTCACCGTTTATTTCATACTGCAGTAAAAAAACTAAAATAAGTGTGCATTATAACAAAAACATAAATAAAACATAAGATCCCTCCCCCCCTCGCCTTGTTATTAAATGTGCTCAATAAATACAATTGATTTGATTAGCATTTTACAGACCGATACAATGGATAGGGCGTTTAGTAAGGTCCACCACCGTTGCTTCTCTCCCCATAAAAAGCTAAAGTCAGTGTTTAATGACGTTGATTTATCTTTGAGCATTCCCTATTATAGGCTATGTGTAAAATGCTGTATGTGTGTGTAGAATTAACGTTTATATCAAGAAAGAAAGAACCAGCGAGGGACGCTCTTATTCCCGCTCTCCTTGCTTGACCGCGATCTAGCATCTAGGATCGATTGCTCTACCTTGGGTCCCCGAATGTTAACACTGAATTTCATACATTGAATTTTGGACCAGCATTTCTTAAAGGTCAGGACCCAAAGTGTTTGAAAAAACTAAAGCTGGAAAGATCATGGGACCACGAGAACTGTTATGAGCCTACGTAAAAGCAGATGACCCTGCGAGATTCACTGTGGACTTTGGCATGTTGAACCTTTTTAAGTTAAATTTTTTAGCGTTGTATATTTGATATTGAATTTTTTAACACTGAAAAATAAAGGGGAAAATGATTTGTTGAAATTCTAAAGAGTTAAAACTTAAAATTCAATGGCTTTTTATTTTCAAAATCTGATGAGACAGATTTGCTTCCATACATATGGGCCATAGGATTATGAATAGATAGGAAATAAGCGGCCTTCTTCCATAGATTCTTGCTGTAGGACCCGATGATGCTTGTTGCCACAGCAGATACCGACACATCAGTGGGCTGAACGGAGATGATGTGCATATGGAGGTGGCAGGCTGGCACTTGAATAAAATCGTATGGCTAATAAACTGCTTTTTGTAGTTAGAAGAAGTCATCTCAATATAAAGTTATATGTGGCAATATTTTTATGACTACGTTAAAGATTCAGTGGGTTACTGGATCGACAGTAGCCGTCTCAAACAAAATGGAGGAGGCAATTAAAGACACAGCCTGTCATCAATCCGGATGTGGACTATTTCTGAGATACTGAACGTTAACAACATAACTGAACTAGTAACTATTCCTGGTTATTGTTGCTCAAATATTGCCGTTTTTTCGGCTAACCTATCGGTTGAACCAGGAAAAGCATTTGCAGTACTTCAGATTGCCAAAATATATTACAAATCAGGGAGAATAGTGCAAAAATTGCCTGAGGAAAGGAGGTGTTATCGTTGGCCAAACCAAACCAGGATTTCCAGTGCAAGAATCTTAACAAAATCATTTTAAAGCTTTTTTAAATATTTTTGTTGTGTGGCACAATCCACAAAGTAAACCATGCTCATCAGAATCACACAAGTTTATTAAAAGAGAACAATATAATACTAGAACAGTTTAAAAACAGAGCAGATTGTTTTGAATGCAACAAGATGAGCTTGACAAATTTACTAGTCAGAATAACATTCTAAGATGAACAAAAAAGTACTAATATAATTCTGAAATAATCAGAATCATCAGTCAATAATTATCCATAAAAATTAAGAGAAGAAGACTGTGACGTCACCAAAACCGAAACTCACACTTTCTGTGCTGAACAACGTTGGTCATTGGGTGCATCCAAGTCAGTAGGAAGGAAGCGGAAGGAACTGAAAACTAAAGGACATATTATCAAAAATGAAAAAATTATTTCAACGATTACACAAATAATTAGTTGCAAGTTATACATTTTATTTATTTTATTGGCTTGAATTAATTTCATTCTCTTGAATACTTATTTTGGGTTGCTATTCAAGAATTGTGTTTTATTATAGTAACGCTGATTCTATTTACGTTATTCCTTGGATTAGAAATCCTTAAATATATTTACTTTGCATGAAATCAATTCTGTATCTTAAATTTCAGTATTATCGTAATGGCTGTTCACAGAATATTTCTTTAGAATTTAGATGTTATAACCTAAACCAGCTAGCCAATTTTGGTTGGTCTAGTTTTTAAAAAAAAATGAGTGTTTCAGAATTGTAAGTGAGGCCCAAGCTTTGTAAACCATCATTATCAAGAAACGGTAATGTTCTTATCGTTTTATTGGGCTATAATGGCTATTATAAAAATGATTATAACGGCTGCAAACACATGTCTTTCGATATCAAATCACATTCATAGCCTAGTGTAGTCTAGTCAAATCAAACTGCCTATTTATAAATGTAGCCTTTCTAAGGTCTATCTTCATATTTTGATAAGCCTATGTTCTTATCGCAATACTGTCAACTGGAATGCTTATTTAAACCTTTAATATCTTTGTTGTAGCCATACCTCCGGCCCTGCTGAGGTTGGCAATGCGGGAGTTTTGGTCTATGGAGAATTAATGATTTATGATTAAGAAGTAATTGCGGGGAACACATGAGAGTAGAGACACATATGGACCTGCAGATATGGCCAAACTTAAGAAGCAATTACTCTGTTGCCCAACCTTGACCTTCAACTGCTTTGTTTAGATCAAGCTTTGGTACATTGAATTCAAAATTATAATATGTAACATGTAATGCATCTAAATGTTTTCTAAGTGAGGGGTTGCCATTGGACCTCAGTCAAGTGTAAAGGAAAGTGTGTAATATTCTGTATTCTTCTGCTGAAGACAATAATGTAAGGTCAAAGTTTCTGATACAGAGCTTTGTAAATGCAAGGAGGACAGCAAATACAAATCCTGGGGGAGGACAGACAGTTTGTGAGGGAAAAGTAACAGGGTTTTATTCAAAACGGTGGTAAATGGAAGGGTGTAAATCCATCTTAAATTCTTCCTGGACCGGGGAGGGTTTCCTGTGAGGTCTTCAGGGGTAAACTGGAGGCTGGATAGATGACTAGAGGATGTCTCTCTTCTTCTGATTTCTTAACGGGGGATATGTTCGTTCTGTCTTGTACATGGCTAACTGGCTTGTAGCCTAATGGCTGGCAGGTGTTCTCTATTGCCAATCATGCAGCAGTTGAACTGGATAATACTGATGGTCTCAACTTCTCCCAGTTTGTCTCTTTGAGGGAAAGGTGTTGTCCGTGGTTCGGATACCCTCTTCTCCTTCTTATTGTGGAGGATCTTGGGCATCTTGGCCCTCCACAATGCATATAACCTACCTATTGCATTCTGTGATTAAAATAATTCAACAAAACATCACAGCGCAAGTCAAAACAACATCATTATTAAAGATACCAACCTATCAGATAATTATACACAATTAAAAACAAATGGATGAACAGCCTGGCTTATTCTGAGAAATAGCTTTTCCTTTTTGTTGTTAGGCTGTGTTATATCGCTGTCCTGGCATGTATTTGAACTAACCCCATGGGGGTTGAGTAAAGTATTACAAGGCAATGATTTACCAAGGATTGAAGTTATGTTTGCCTCTATCTCAGCATCCCCTTGGACAGACGTGGTTGGTACCTAGTCAAACATCACCATCTCATGAATATAACCGAACGTCATCACTCTCTTGCAACATACTGTGTATAATTTCTAAATACCCGGATATACCGTAATGCCTCATTACAGCAAAAAGCATACTGTACAATTTTTTTTATTGTCCCATAATGTGGACTGAATGTCGATTGCAATATGTGATTAGTTAATTGTGTGATTTCTAAATTCTGCACAGTGTTGTACAAAGTTTTTGATTCTGGCCCAATCTGTGTTACTTTGTACCCTTGCTGGGCCAGCCTTAATACCCCTGCTGTTTGGTCCGAGCATCCTAACCCGAGCAGAAGTGTTTCCGCCGCAGTCCTCTCAGTAACCATGGGAACAGATATGTTTCCTATTAAAATATGCCCAGTGGTAAAGGATCACAGTGCAATGTTTTAGCATGGTTCAACAAACCTTCAACAATAGTAAATGTTCTTTTCATGAATAAATCTATATGCAGCCATCACTGCAAAAAGCTGATTAGATGTGCATGAGTTTGCTTGATCTATGCACAGTTTATGCAGACAATTTAACAGCTATTGGTGTTATTTGGCATGACAGCATTTTGTCTTTCAGTATGCTTCGCTGTTTGATGACAAAGTATCTTCTGATGTTGTAAGGTACGAGACTCCCACACTAACTCGCTTCACAAGGCAATTCATATTTATTGTTTTTTGCATTCCATTTCTTTATACGTGAGAATTGATTACCTTTGAGATCAGTCAATTAATGCCTGGTCTTTATCCTGCTCTCTAAAATTTGAAGCCACTCCTACACTTGAGCTACACTTCAACAGAATATTTAGCGTTAAGCCCTGCAGACTGACAGATAAAACCCCTTTTAGCCGGCCGTACCTGCAGGCTGGGTGGGGTGGGGTTGTTCAAGGGTAGTGACCGGGACTTAGAGTCTGGAGCCTGGGGGATCCTCTTAAGCCCCAAGAGAGGAGCAAAGATCCCTCCTCCCTGATGGGGAGCTACTTAATGGATGACAGAGTGTGTAAACCACAGGGAGAGCCTGCCTAACCCAAAACACTGCTGTGAGAACACTTAGGCGCAGATGGGGTTCTGCCCACACACATGCACACACGCACGCACGCACGCACGCACGCACGCACACACACACACACACACACACACACACACACACACACACACACACACACACACACACACACACACACACACACACACACACACACACACACACACACACACACACACACACACACACACATTCTAGCACACATTCACAAAGCCATGTTTTTAAAACATTTTAACATAGATTAGCTCTGCCTTTTGATGTGAATTGGTTTCCGCTTTTAGTATATCTGGTTATGAGTCTAATCGAGATAGAGTTTGTGAATATTTGAAATATAATCTGAATAACAAAGGCTGTTCATTAAGAGGACAGTGAATCTCGCAGGGTCATCTGCTTTTACGTAGGCTCATAACAGTTCTCGTGGTCCCGTGATCTTTCCAGCTTTAGTTTTTTCCAACACTTTGGGTCCTGACCTTTAAGAAATGCTGGTCTAAAACAGCATGCTCACTAATGCCCGGAAGCAGCCGTACAGACGGCATGTTCAGAGACTCAACCGAAGCCTGCGAAACACACTAACAATTAATTAAGACAAAGAAATCTTTGAAATGATTGTATCGCTGGTAATTGTTCCAGGAAATCTGAGCCCTAAAGGTATTGAATTGTTGAATGTTTCTTCAGGATCAATGTGAACTCTCAGAATAGGTTTAGTTTAAGATTTAATATACCGTAATTGCTGAAGGGTAGTGCCGACCCTGGAAGAGATCAAGTGTTTCTCACTGAATGAGAATAATTAATTCATTTATCCATCCATCCATTTATCCCTCCACATAACATCTATCCACCCATGAATTTATCCATCCCTTCATCAATTTAACATCCAAACATCCTTTCTACGGCTTTCAAAAGAAAGATAAAATCAAGTTACAACTGTTCAACAAATAATCCCCAAGTATTCTTTCAAATTCCCCTTTTTGCGGTGGAGCCCTGAATCCTAGTGTGAAGTCATGTTTGAGTGGAGCTCCAGCCCCATATAAGAACACTTCACGCCGCCGCTAAGCCGGGCTTTGGGATGATTGTCCTCCTAGTATTGTTTTGACTTCCCACAGCTGTGCCTTGCATGGCGATTGGATAAAGCATGTTGCTGTTAAAGGGCCGATGGATCATTCCACGACTCCATGACCCAGGGGGGCGGGAAGGGCTCCTGTCGGTCCCCTACCCTTTCAACTCTTTCATTTTGCTGCACTTGTCAAAGCACACACTGGCCGTATGTTTATTTAATACCGCCTGCGGCTTGGCGTCCAGCACACCCTGGGCCACTTTAAAAATGCATCAACTGAAAAAAGTCAAACAATAAGTTGAGTTGAGTTTTCTGCCCGAGAAGGAATGCAGCTGTTATTGAGCTTATTTCAAAGCTGCTGCTTGGCTTCTCAACACTTGCTTGTGAGGCTTTTGAAGCATGATAATGTGTTAAATATATACTTAAGAGTCATCCATGGTAGCCCTATACACAAATATATTCTAATAAAATTCTAAAATAGTTTGGCATTGACATGAAGACAAATAGTAAAAATTAATACCAAATTATGTAGGGGATAATGTATAGAACGCCGGTCATTATCGGGAAAATAAGCCCTGACAGGGCGAACAGGACACCAACGCGCAGCGGAGGTGTATTGCTTTGCCCTGAAGGGGCTTATTTTCGATAATGACTGGCGACGTTCTATACCTTGTCCCACTTATTACACGGCTACTAGCCAAAACTAAAAAATAACTTCACATGGTGTGTCTTTTTACAATTTATTTGTTACCAGCGTTCGTAGTGTTGATCAGCAGAGAAATAGTCTGCCACAGACGTTGAAGTCGCTTAGCAACCGAAGACAAGTTACCGGACTACTTGCGGAGTGATACCAAAGACGTCATTAGAGACAAAAAATCCTTTGTTTTCCTTGAAAGCGGTCAATTATACTTAGCAGCGGTGAATTATCAAATATAATTCACCGCCGGAAGTTGTGAAGGGCCCATGCAAGTGAACGGAGCGTTCCACAGCATTGAGAAGACCCATGTAATGAATATTTATAACATTGCCCATGATCAAATAATGAAAAGAATTGTAATGTTTTGTTAATAGCCAACATGAGCGGAGGTCAGCCACGCTAATTCTGAATCCTGAATCCCAGCCCATTCTTCTCTGTGTCTAGCGAGAATAAGCGCAGTATCAACGTTGCATACTTGTTTCTCTGAAATCTTGTCCTCCCTGTGAGACATGAAGAGGCTGTTTTCTGGAAAAGGGCTGAGCTATCCACAGCCTAATCACCCGTGAGCATTCCCACCGATGTTCAGATGAGTTTGGGCCCCGCCTTAGGCTATAGCGTTCCAGAGAAAAACAACGGCTTGCTCCAGTGTTAATCAGGAGGTTAATGGAAGGTTAATAGGAGAGGCGAAGGCAAACTGAAAACCTTAATACATTATGCAAATTCAATGAGCAAAGAGATGTACGTTTAGTACATGCTGCTGAGCTGTTGATGCCAATTAGTAGTTAAAACACATCCACCTTTGATGCCCGAGAAAGAGGTTTCATTATTTCATTAAGAGCTTGAGCCCATGACATGTAATATGTTTACAGCATTCATGTTGTAATACACTGGATTTAGATCACTAACTTATTCCTTTTCTGTCTCTTTGTTTGAATAATTAAAAAAGCCTGTGAGCACACACTGATAGCAATGTATTTTTAGTCGAATTACCTCTCATTACTCTAACATGGGTTTAATGGTTTCAAGATGGGGAGATCTAGATTGTTCTTGTTTGCACATAGAAATGCAGTTGAGAGATAAATGTTCAGAGTCTTTGGGGCATCGCCTAAATGTCCTGAACTCCAAACAGTGAAGAGGGAGTTTTTGTTGTTGTTGTAATAGCCGGGTAAATCACTTGGAGACTTTACAAGCGAACTTGGCCAACACTTCTCTGTCTAACCTTGGCGAACGTTGTTTTTCGTCGACTCATTTGGGGGCTATAGGAACCCATTTTCCCAGACCTGCCTTTGTCCTCTGTGGTGCGCGCCGCGCCAGCTGTGGCTCCTTCGGATCAGCCATGGTCGCTATTGTCCTGTCCTTTGTCCTCCTCAACGTCCTTCTTTGTCCTCTGCTCTCCACGTGCAAACTCCACTAAGACAACTCCAGCACTTTACAGAAAAACACTGCATTTAAAGAGTGTCCCTCGTGGTTAAATCCTCACAGACCTTCATCATGACCCTGAACGTCTACATCATATTAGTGCAGCGCCAGGGCACCATTTTAACAGCGTTTCACTGACGAGAGGAAACATTGTCATACAAAGAGTAGTTTATTAAATGACCGTACGAACGATTTAATAAATTGATTGAGATCCTTAATGTCCACGGTCAAATAACAGCCAAATATTTTTATCCAACACTTCCTCTTAGCCCACATACACAGAATGAGATGATTTAAGCGTAGGGAACAGACAAGAAAGTTGCTTTTCTGGCCCAAATATGCCCGAATCTGTGTCAGGCTGTCTCGCTTCTGGCTCAAAGCCTATTTCGAGGTTCGACCCAAGCCGTTGTTCGATATCATTGCTAAACACTCTCACAGCACGACAACTCCCGCATATCTCTGCAGTGTGATTGGGTTGATTCTTTTTTTATCACTAAGAGCACATACTTGTAATTTGTGTTGAAAAGTTTAAGATTAAATACTCATAAAATCAGACTGAATCGATGTTCCTATTGTAAACAAGTAGTACTTGTCGATACATCCCAGTGTTTTCAGTGACAATAACAAGGACAAGGGGAAAAAAGCAAGAACTATTTGATAGCCTATTCTGTGCCCCTGGCTTCTTCACAAGCTTGAGTGGATCTGAAATAGAGAAATCGATTTTGGACAAGGTTTGACAATAAAAAAGCGTGAAAAATGTGTAAGAGCCATCAATCTAATGGCCAATATGAACGACTGTTCAGTTTAGAGCAGGAGACGGAGGAGGATGGGGGAGGAAGGGTTGGGGGGGGGGGGAGGAAGGAATGGGGGGGAGGGGGGGCTGAAGGAGCTAGACGACTATAAATCAAAACACCTCTGGGCATCCAAAGATGGAATTGCAGAGATTGTGTGCTGGTGCTTCAGTGAATTATGCATTTAAATATGTATGCGGAAGATAAAATTGGAAAAGAAGGAATTGAATTGCCTTTGTTCACTGTGACTGTATTAATATATCCACACACATGGTGCAAGCTGAAAAACGGTGTACTGGTTTTCAGTCTGCTGCTGGGTTCTGGTGCGGTACATGTGTAAGTACTGCTCATAGGCAGCTGGAAACACATGATGTGCGCCCATCTGCTGGGATAAATAGAGAGAGACAGACAGCGAGAGAGCGAGAAAGCGAGAGAGCGAAAGAGAGAGAGAGAACGAAATAAACAAGGTTGGAAGCAAGTCGCTCTGCGAGAGGGAGAGAGTACTGTTAGTATTGAGTATTATAGAGATGGAGTGATAAAGGGAGAGATGGACAGTAGATAGAGAGAAAAAAATGCTAGGGTGGATGAGGGATAAGAGGGAGGTAGGGGGGAAAGGAGATGAGTGCAGAACAATTAGGTATGTAAATGGGGTAGTGAGGAGTTAGGGAGACGATAAAGAAAGGGAGGTGTTTTTCTTCTGGTGGTTCCCTTTGATTTTCTTTTGCCTATACTTTTATCCAACATGTAAAATGAACTGACTATCATGTTTATGCAGAACCTCTATCTTTTGGCGGTTGAAACACTCATCCATTCCTTTAATAATTATATATTACGGTATATATATTGTATCCTATCATTGAAATTGACCTTTGGAAATTTGATTTGTTATTTTGAAACAACACGGTAAGAAGATAAGATGCACCTTTAGTATTCCATCTTCCGAACATTTTAGTTTCACCACGGCAGACCCATGTCCATAACATCCGCCATCACATTATTACGTACCCCATTGTAATTCTATTGTTTTCCATTGAGGCCCAGGAAAAGTAGCATAGATGTTTGGGTGGCGTAGAAAACATAAATGTTTTCATTATTCGCCCAGAGCCCATGTCGTCAGGCATACACACATTCATACACCGAGTGCGGGGTAAACTGTCCAAGGCAACAGGCAGCTTGTCGAGAGTATTTAGGATGAGGGATAGACAGCTTTCTCAGGGACCCCTCAATACTTAGCGAGGGGGAGCCAGGGATCAAACCACCGCCTCCTGTGCCACTGCCACTGTATTTATATATATTATATGTATGCCTATTTGGAAAACAGGCCAGTGATTGGTTACCTCCTTAGGGTGCCACCTGACAACATCTCCAGATTGTTTATACTTTATTACACCGAGCATGGGAGAAAATACTGAGAATTTGCCATAGAGCCAATTCTCAGTAGATCTAAACTCACTTTCTCCAGAACCTGCAGCATTTTCACAACAGCTAGAGCCATGATTATGATCAAATAGAAGAGGCAGTCTTATTATTATCCTATGTGTGTGAATGTGAGGTCTGTGGGTGTGATCAAGAGTGAATGTGTGTCCGTGTGCAAGAGAGAGAGTGAAATTATCTGTTTGTTTATATGTGTGTGTGGTGTGAGTGTGTGTGTGTTTGTGTGTGTGTCTGTGTGTATTTGTGTCCCTGAAAGCGAGGAAGTGTGTGTGTGTTAGACAGAGAGAGAAAGAGGGCGAGAACCAGAGAGGGTGAGGGAGAGAGGAGGTAGAGGAGAGAGAGAGAGGGAGAGAATCTTTTTGTCTGTGTGTGCGCATGCAGCTTCTTATTCTCGTGTAATGCCCTGTAGGCTGTAGTCTCCACGTGCCTGTATGGTGTAGTCTCCCCGTCCCTGTAGGGTGTAGTCTCCACCCTCCTGTAGTGTCCACCCTCCTATCGGGTGTAGCCGTCACCCCCTGTAGGGAGTAGTCCCTACCCTCCTGTAGGGTGTATTCTCCACATCCCTGTAGAGTCTAGTCTCCACCCTTCTTTAGGGTGTAGTCTTCACCCTTATTTAGGTGTAGCCTTATTTAGGTGTAGCCTCCAGAAAATTGTATGTCTATACACAAGCTGTACATGTCGTCTGTGCGGTCAGCGATATAAGATATCATAAAGATGTCTGCAGATGATTTACATGTTTTGTCTGCTGGAGATATCAATAGTCAATAGGAGTTCAGCAGCCAGTTGTTTAAGGTGAGGAAAGGCCCTGCAGTCATGTTTTTTCCACTTCTGGTTATTTCGCTTAAAGACAGTATTTTGTATGCACTGTGTTGGTTCTGCCTTGTATGTTTATGTATCTGTGTCTTTATTATCTTATTTTATGACTGTTTTCAAGCACACTGTGTCACCTGTTTGGGGAAGGTGAATAATCAAACTTTCTTAATTACTTATTAAAAAAATATATTGTGCTGTTGTGGACAGTATTAGACGGAGAGGACAGCTGTCTTTCCTAACCGTCATTTTGCAATGTTTTCATGAGACAAAAACCTGAGGTTTCACAAGCAGGGTTGGCTTGTGGCATTTCGGTTTTACACTGACCAGAGTGACCACAGATTTCTACACAATGACACACAAACCCTCTGAGCACCGTCTGTGCAAAGGACACGTTGCGTTGCTGCCAGACCGTTTTGGTGTCTGACAGAAATGTATATGCCAGAGAGAAGCAGCATGAGATTGTACAGGGATGGAGGTGTTTTTGGTGGAGACAAAGACGGTAGTGGACAAGAAACTGCACTTTCTTTGTACTTCTCATTGTCGTAATCACTAGAGACCTTGGCGTCCTTTCACACTGAGTGTTTCTGAAGGTAATTGTGAAACCAAGTGTAATCCAATATCTTCAAAAGCCCATTCACCTTCATGATGATGTGTCACCTCCTGAGGCAGCTCCCAGGACATGTTTGTGTCATCCAAATAAAGAATAGGTCAACATGCAGACTTACTCTGTGATGCACTAAACACAACCTAGGTACAAATGTGCGCTGTTGTGTAATTTATGAAACAGCTCACTAGAGTGTCAAGGTTCTCAGTGTCCACTATCAGAATCAATCTCCTATCCCCCCAAAACAAACCCCTTCTGCAGATCCCTGAGTTCCTGAGCAAAGTTTCTTGAATTCCAAGAAAGATGTCTGGCTCCTGGGGTCCACCAAAACATCCAAAAATATCTACTCCTGAGTTCAAATCTCGGTTGGCACTGTATGTTTTTAAGCGTTAGTAATCCATCTACATTCATTTGAAGTCCCAATCTAGACCCTTTAGTGGTAAAAACACAACCTTTTTCTTACTCTCCTGCGGCTAGAATTAATAATGAAGTCCACCACAAGATGTTTGAGTTTTGCGTAGGGTTCTCGCCTCCCCCGGAAGCCCTGGGTGGTAACCTCCGGCTCTCTCTGAGGAAGTGCCCCCTATGGAGAGGGGTCTGAATAATCCATGCCTGTGAAAACATCCTCCCCCTCCACCCCCTCCAGCAACTGCCACATGAGACTCCTGTGCAATCTGCTTCACCCTCGTTTTTGACAACCATGTCCAAAACATGGAAGATAACACTTGTGCCCATAACAGAGGCATCGGCACTACGACTGCAGTTGGTTCATGGGCAGCACATGTGTGGCCTCCCAAGAGGTTAGGATTGGGTTCAATGAGAGAAATAATTTCCCACAGGGATTAACAAATTGCATCTCTCCTTCTCTCGCAACCACAATCTGCATCTTCTGTAGGTCTGGTATTGAACAAGTTACTCTCCTATACACTTTCATCAAGCTCAAATGAATCATTGCGTGTGCTAGAGCTTGGCTCGTTGTTTAACACGAGGCTAGGAATGAACCAGCGTAGTGCATCATCATCATAGTATTTCAGACACATAAGCAGGAGAATGGTTGAACAAGGCCAACGCTTTCATATCATTCTTGGTACTGCTGGTTGTGTGTGACCCATTGTCACACACAAGAGTATGTGAATGATGCATAGACAATAGAGAGATAAGATAGTTTAGGTTCAGTGAAAGGCAGTGTACATCGGAGACATTTATGAAATGAATTCAACTCTGAGTTGTTTACCGCTGTGGAAGTCCTATCCTGGATTTTCAGATTTGTTGTCACAGACAGCTGGACTCGAAGATAAAGACACAGGACTTTGAGTCCTTCAATCTACTGGCTTGAACCATCCTATGACTCATGTTATTTGGGAAATAAAACTCAGTAAAGATGAAGCCTAGCAAGGTATATTTACCTCCTTAGTTGATCGTGCAGCTATGAAAAGCTCACTGTGAATAATTGTGTGAGGGTGAGGAAAATGTTGCAACATGTCTCTAATATCTCAAGTCAAGTGGCAGCTAATGAACTGGGTGAATCACACTGATATTATAGATTTCCTTCCAGCCGACTTCTGTGATTAGAATGAAATAGAAGATGGTTGGCATAATGTCTCAGGTTTCATCAACCCATGAAATGGCAAGCTGTTGTTGCCATATTACAATGCTGGCCTAAGATGTGTGTCATACATCATAAAATCTACGATCTTGACCCTCGTGTCCTCAGAAGCATTCAAGCACTACAACTAGAGCTAAACTCCGGGCTGGTTGTAATTGGCATTGTGTAGATTATGTTGTGTTTAGTTCCACCTTATTATATTCATTCCAAGCCATTCCAGCTTCAAATCTAGAGATCTATAATATCTGAATATCAGGACGGCTGTGATCATCTTCGGCACTCGGCCTACGTCCTCGTACCTACGACAGAATCATAGCCGTGCTGATATTCAGTACAACAGCACTCCCTCTCGTGTGATATTGCTTAAATGATGGCAGCATACCACTCAACAGTGTGTTCAAGAATTCTAGCGCTAGATTGCTATCTCTAGAGAGGGCGAAAAACTGTATGGCAGGCAATGATGAGGATGATAAATGCACTGATGTACGGTTGATATTGTATTGACATGAACAACATTGGATTGAAAAGTAGATGGTGTGTGCGTGCGTGCGTGTGTGTGTGCGTGTGTGTTTTTTTGTGTTTGTGTGTGCGTGTGCGTGTGCACGCGTGCGTGTGTGTGTGCATGTTATCCATTAAGTAATACCCTTGATTGATATGAAAGGAAGTGAAGAATGAGAAAACAAATGACTGAGGGTGAACAAGTGACTGCAGAATTGACTCAGATTGAGGAGTTATCCTTAACTGCTGGTTACCCTGCCCTCGTCTTGCTTGGTTGGAAATGTCTTTGACGTGTAGAACGTATGAAAACGTGTATGTGCAGCAAAGCAAATGTAAAAGGCTCCGTGGAACAAAGGCAGTATGAATGCATCTCTGTGCCTCCACCCAGCTTGTAGAATACTATACGTGTTCCAATTCAGCTTCTTGTGAGGAGAATTAATGAAAACAGACAAAAGACTACATGGATTAAGGCTGCTTAACAAATCTTATTCATGGTAAAAAACACCCTGAGAAAAGCAGCATAAACATTTGTCAAATTTACATTTTTACCTTCTGTTGGTGTGTATTTTTTTAATTTTATGATAAAGCTTCAGAATTAGCATACAATACCACCAAATGAGCCCTTTAAAACATACTAAAGCAACCTTTAATTAGAAATTATGAATAATGGTTTAAGTGGGTAAAACACCTTTGTATAACACTTTTCTTTATGTTTATAATATGCTTTTTACTAGCTCCAATCTGATATTCACAAAGAGAAAATACAGACTTTTTTATATTGACGTTTTATATTGAATATAATAATTTAGTAATGTGCTTAGCAGCAAAAAACATTTTTTATTTTATATAATTACCAATGCCAGGAAACGAAAGAAAAGAGTGATGCATGGTGCATTAAAAGCATTTATTAATTAACCACAGAACAAACGGTGCAAACGGATGGACTTTCGTCTGAATGAAGTTTATGACACGCTTCTAAATGGCTCTGCTTGCTTCAAAGCGGAGCGTTTATTAAAACCCTCTGGTGGAGGACTAGATATCCACTAACAGCTCCATCCTGGTTCCCCTGTTGAGATCTCAGACACCTCCTGTAGTTCTTCCAGCTTCAGCAGCTCCTCTTCCTCCTCCTGCTGCTCCTCCTCCTCTGTATGCACTTCCTGATCTTCTACTCTTCTTCTGCCTCTCCTGGCCTCTCCTAGTGATGTGGCTCTCACAGAACCCAATTGCTTTTCACCAAAAAAATAAAGCGAGCATTTGGCTCCAAACACATTCTCTCAATTACAATATTGGAAGGAATTTAGATAGTATTAGTAGAATGCAGAATAATAATAATAATAATAGTCATCATAAATGATAAATGCCGGTATGAGGATTTCTTTTTCCAATAACTGTTTTCCTCTTAATATTGTTAGATGTCATGCAGGAAGACCACTGAACACATCTAGAATAAATAACATGTGAGTACAGCAAATTAATGAATCAGGTGCGCCCATCTCCTCCTCCACCTAATTCTTCCATCTTCTCTTCTTCCTCCACCATCTCCCCCTCACCATTTACCTTCTATCTCCCCCTCTTTTACCTCCTTCTAAATCACCTCCACCTCACCACCTCCTTGTCCTGCTCCGAGATGTCTCTTCCTGGTGCAGTTAGCAAATTATAGATCATCATTGTTGCAACTCTGTGTGAATCGTATTGAATACCTCTCTCTCTCTCTCTCTCTCTCTCTCTCTCTCTCTCTCTCTCTCTCTCTCTCTGTCTCTCTGTCTCTCTGTCTCTCTGTCTCTCTCTGTCTCTCTGTGTGTGTGCAAGACCCCCCAAACAGAAACAAATTGTGTAAAGATGTTTTTTAAGATGTTCTGGGGCTGTTTGTTTGTGAAATGACACCTGGCAACCCTATATTGCTCCCAGAGCAGAAGGAGAAGTCAAAGTAAGAGGAGTGGGGAGAGGAAGAAGCAGAACAGCAGGGATCTCTCTTTCCAGGGACTGCCCTATGTGCCATGACATTAAATAATAATGCTCATAGGTTAATGTGCCACTGTAGGTGAATATCTACATATCTACAGAATAAAAGCCGCGTCAAGGATATAAGGCATTGTCATTCATCAGATATGTGTTGACAAACAGGGAGGTGTTGTGACGTAATTTTTTGCAATATTTTTTTGTAATAGGTACTTTTCAACCAGTGCAAAAGCTTTTTCCTCCATTGTACTGTTAGTTTGGGTGGTGATGTGAATGCTCATTCAAACTGGTGTGGACCAAACAAGCAAACTCCAGTCGAATTGAAAACGGAGACCATGGTCTTCTTCCAGGTGCGCTCCTGGATTGGTTTGCTGAAGATGTTAATGTCATCCCACTGAGTACAGTGGGATGGGGGATTTACATTATGGTTTGAACGTACACTTATGCTGGAAACTGGAAATAACACTATTCCGTCAAGTATACGTGAACTTTCAAAAGTGTCGCAGCCGGACATGGTGTATTCAGGAGGTGAAAGCACTCATCGACATTTGTTTGGACAACTATATAATGCAATTGCTTGTGGTAACGAACAAAAACCCAGGCTAATTATTCAGTGACCGAATGGTGGATATGGGGTTATTTTAATATGCAATAACACCGAAGGGAATTTAAATAACCTAGGACTGCAAAAAGTTGATGTTGCTCCATTATTATTGTAACTAGGAAGCGTTATTAAATTCTGTCCAGTATGAATCCTAACCAAATGAAAAGGCAACACAAATATCAACTTCACTCATGAATCTGAGTTTACCGAGCTGAAGTTTTGTAAGTGCTCTGGGATTAAGTAAAGTGGCTTAAAGACAGCTTCTACTTGCTTCATAGTTTTATTTTTTGTTACACTGTCCTGCCAAAGAGCTAATGCTCTCAGCTCATGCCAAAGTGTCCAATAGTGGGCAATGTTTTTTTTTTTACAAGAGCGTATCGAGGAAGGTGCTAACAATTTGGGCAGGACAATTGGTTGCAGCCTGAGCTGTGATTGGGCAGATTGGTTGAATGGCGGAATGGTAAGCTCAATGGACCGAAGGCTGGCTGCTTACACAAAGCTGTTGGCAAACGGATGAGAGGGAGCAAGACTGTTGAAGGCAACGCATTGGGTCGGACTAGGTATTCACCAAGAACTGAAACATCCATAACATGGCAGTAAAACTTCAGAAAACAATCAGAATTATTTTTTGTCTGATATAAATTCTGCACAATGAAGTAACTTCAAGATAATGAATAAACACATATGTATTCCTTCCTTGATGGTTTTCTGGTGATAGATTTTACAGATTTAACATATCATATTCTGCACTCTAGTTCAATTTGATGAACATTTTGTGAAATGCAGCATTAATTTGATGTATGTGGATATTAGGGATGGGCATTTGAAGAAATTTTCTTGATCGAGCATCGCTAGAGTTATCGATCAATTATCGATTAATCATTAACTTTTTTCTATGTTTTTTTTCTAATGTTTTTATCAATGAAATCTTTATTCCAACAATAATGTATGGGCCAAAATTAATACAATACAGTTAACTTGAAGACCTACAACTGTTTAACAGTTTTAAAATAATAAATACAGGCATTATAGGTTATAGGCCTATGCGGCGCTCGTAAAGTCCGAACAATGCGCCTACAGGCGCTCTTAAAGGTTTGGAAACGATTCAACAAGACTAAATCTGTAGCCTATTCCAATTACAATAAGTAGCGAACTTATCGGACAACAATAATCAAACAAAGGCAGTAGGCTAAAAGTGGGCATTAAACTGTATAACTGTTATGAAAAAAAGGGGGGGAAAAGGCCGACATATAATGCCTGCAGCCGGCGCGCGGAAAAGGCTCGCAACAAAAAGATGAGCCACCCATTTACAAACAATTGCATGAACTAGTCTATCTAAAAGCAATACCTTATTGAACATATATAAGGCTGGACTTGTTGCTAAAATATCACAGTTTTGGCAAAATGTAACGACTCCAAGAGGCACCAAGCGGAGCGAGAGTCAACACATTAAGAAAGAAAAGAGCGACTCACATACGGTGGTGACTGTCCCTACTGTCCATAGCATACAGTAACTCCAGCCTACATATTTTTGTTTAGGAATATAAGCATGTTAACATGCTCGGGGGTCAGACGCGAACGCAGCCTTGTAACTGTCAGTCCAGCAGCAGAAAACACCCGCTCTGACGGGACCGAAGTTGCGGGGATGCAGAGGTATTGTCGCGCTAACTTTGACAGCCTGGGGAACCTTCTTCCATTCACTTTCCACCAGTAGGCAGGGTTATATTCAATTAAATGCTTCAAGACTCACAGTATGCAACACAACGTCCTTTTGATCGATAACAATATAAATTGATCGACGCATTTCTTAACGATCAATTATCGAGCATCGATTAATTATGCCCATCCCTAGTGGATATATCTTTCTGGTAATTTATTGATGGATGGATTTTGGATTTTTTTCCACGATTTAACACAATGTATTCTCTGGTTCTTATAGTAGTATAACTTTTAATCTGGTGTGACCCTAAGGTACCGAGGAATTGAGTGGTTTGCTATTAGTACGCTCTAAAATATTAGATGAGTCCCTCTGACTTTAGAGGAATCCATTTTCTTTGCGTAATTAATTTTAACGGCACGCCGGTGTGACATTATTACTGTACTTAAGAAGCCGACGCTACATTTAAAGTGCTTCTCCATTAACAAGTTGCCAGGAGGCTCGTTTTAGTGTTGGACGGCTGGAGGGTCCTAGAAGTTATGTGAGGTGAATTGATTTGTGTGTGTGTGTGTACGTGTGTGTGTGTGTGTGTGTGTGTGTGAGAGAGTGAGTGAGTGAGTGAGAGAGAGCGAGAGAGCCCTGCTCTGAGGGTACCCTGTAGCGAGATAGTGTGCTCTCTCCAAATGGCTGTGTTTGGACCTCTCGTGCAGTGATCAATATACAACTAACTTCAGGCCACAGTCACATACCCGATGTATAAGGAAGACATCAGTGCAAGCCAGGTTAAAAGCTACAAATCTATGACGAAAATCTTGCCTATAAGTCAAATACATTCATGTTGTTTTGTTTATGTGTGATGTTGCATTTTATAAAACTAAACAATGAATGTTGATTCAAATAATAATAATGATAATAATGATATCCTATTCTATCCTATTGATTGTATTCTATTGAAAACTATCAATCAGTCGTTAAAGGATTACTTTGTTGTATTACAACCTGAACCCTATTTTCCCATCATTTTGGGTATTAGCGCATTCTTTTCTATTTTTTTGGTCTGTCCACATTAAAACTAGGAATAAAGGGTCAAGGTTGAACAATCCCAAAATGTTCCTTTCAGGAATAAGGTCATTGTATCAATTTGATAGTAATATCAAATTCCATATAAAGCTCTGGTCGGAGTTATAAGTGTTCAATTATCAATCATAAAAATTAATTCAACAGCAATTTTAATTTTCCATCTGATGAAGGAGAAGTCTGTGGAACAGGATAACTGCTGTACTACTTTATGTTTCATTGATTCAGGTAAAAGGTGTTCAGCAACTGGCATACTTTCAGAAATTACTTCAGCAAAACTTTAGCTGGAAATAAGAACTTGAAGGTTAATTTTCTGTTTGTTCTCTAGACTTATTTCAAAGCTTTGAATTGTGTTTTTCAAAATCCCTTCTATGGGACACGCATTAGTCTGCCCATTATGTGTCTTTGTGTCTGTGTGTGTATGTGTGTTAGGTGTGTATGTGTGTTTAAGATGTCCCTCTTAAGCTCTAACCCTACTACGTGCTCCCTCCTCAGTGGCTCCAGACGTGGACAGCACCCTGCGGGGTGTCCCCCAACCAGACAGCAAGGACCATGGCCCGGAGAGCAGCGGTACCAGCACCCATGCAAGACGGAGTGCGCCTGTCCTGGCTCTCATATTGACTGGTCTACACATCCTGCTGGTGTTCAAACAGACACCCTGAGTTTGAAACATGACAAAAGCTCCCGTTTAATGACTCGACACGCCCAAATGAAACTAGGACCAATCACAGTGAATCCCCAGGATTGCAGCACAAAGGGGGGCACAACAGGGCAGGGGAGAGGGATATAACTTATGTTGCAACAGCAAGCTGTATGTTGCGACACCGTCTTGATGGGAACATCTCCATGAACAATGTTTTGGAGCGCGCTGGCGTTGATGCGTTGAACCAGTTGAAGTCATGGCCCACAGTCGACCAGCAAGCACAGGGCGATGGAAAATGTATATTTTATATAAAACTATTAATTTAACTGTATTTCAAGTTCTTTGATAACATGACTATATGCATGTATCAGAAGTTAATGCACTTTTTCTTTTCTTTTTTCATAAAGCTGTTAAACTGTAGAACCAAAGTGCATTTTTACTAATGTACAATACAGACTATAACATGGTTAACCACAGCCTATTTTTGTTCGCCTTAATCGTCCCGTTTACCTGCCCTTCCTGACTGTTGACTTTGCCGTAATGTCTTCAAAAGAAAAACATGGAATTGATATGCAACGTAAAAGTACAAAAATATCTATATTATTGCAAGTCTGTATAAAAGATTAACTGCTTTTTTCTTTTTCTTTCTTATTCCTTTCGACTTCCGAGATAGGAGTGTCAGACCAGGCCGTCCTCGTCTCTGATAGCGGAGCAGCTCTTCACACTAATTAAATGGCTACATTTGAATGTGGAAATTGAACTGCTGGGCCGAGAGTCACCAGACGAGAGAGAGAGAGAGAGAGAGAGAGAGAGAGAGAGAGAGAGAGAGAGAGAGAGAGAGAGAGAGAGAGAGAGAGAGAGAGAGAGAGAGAGAGAGAGAGAGAGAGAGAGAGAGAGAGAGAGAGAGAGAGAGAGAGAGAGAGAGAGAGAGAGAGAGAGAGAGAGAGAGAGAGAGAGAGAGCAAGGGAGGGGGATGGAGAGAGAGCAAGGGAGGGGGATGGAGGGGATTGAGGAGGGAGATAAAGAGTGAGAGGAGAGACTGGAAGAGGAGAGACTGGAGGAGGAGCAGAAGTCAAGGAGAAAACTCATCTTCTTCTTACTCCTTTAGAAATACGTCCATTTCCCCAGAGTCCATTATCCTGCTGCTCCTCTCCCCCGCGGGGTCTGGGTGTCAGGTGATAGCGATGGCTCCTCCCCCCCCCCCCCATCTTCCTTCGCAACCATTCCAATCACCGCCCAACACCACACGGGCACGCCACTCAGACACTAGGCTGCAGGGGGAGGGAGAGGGGAGAGAGAGAGCGTGTAAGAGAGAGAGAAAGCAATAAGCAGATAGATAGAACACTGGGGGAGATAGTGTGAGGGAGAGCAGCTGAGGGAGAGAGAGAGAGAGTTTGAGAGAGAGATGGAGAGAGGGGGGAACAAGGGCGATAGCCGCAGCGAGGGAGAATGATGGAGAATACAGAGCACAGGACAGTGAAAAATGGAGAAATAGATATTTGTTTTCACCAAGGTTGTTTTTCAGAGGCGTCTTGGTTGTTAACGCAGCCAGGCTTCGGTTTAGAGGCTCAACAGTGCAGGGAATAAACGCTGCGGTGGTGGTGCCGTGGTGGTGTTAAGACTCATGCTCTCTGGTGAGTTGGTTCCACCCTCACCACCTCTCACTATACCCCTTGTTGACCTCCAGGTATCACGTTGATGAGTCATTACAAGCAATATCATAATCTACCCATTAGTGACATCACAAGTGCGAGTTTCCACCCAGTTGTAGGTTGTGTAGATCAGCCCTACCAGTTGGACCAGTCCACAGGCTGGTAGGTATATTTACCCACCAAACATCTGGGTGGACACTCCTACTTGTCACTAATGGGTTCATTGTGACATGGCTTGGAACGGCTAATAAACATCACAGCTGGTGGTAAAATAGAGGCTCTTTAACATCGAAGAGGGTAAGAAATTATATCGTTCATCCTTTTAATGACATTACACCACAGGGCGAAATAACCAAAATCAATAAACAACAAACTAAGGCCCTGTCCACATGGGTGAAAACTATCTTTTCCCCTCTGTTTTTCTTTGATGCGTTTCAGTAATATCTCCGTAAAGACGGACTCATTGCAAAAACGCATCGAGCTGGAGAAATGCTGTAGTACATGTTCAAGGCGCTGGTTCTCCACAAAAAAAACTGGAGCGCATCCAGCCTGCACGCATCCAGCTTGCGCGCTGTATACAAACATTCAATCGAGGAGGAGATTAAACCTTTTAAATTGGGCAGAAATACTTTTTAATGCTCAGTTAGTAATTCAATTTACCAAGGGGCTGTATTTAAAGCTATAAAAATAATACAAAAAAATAAATAAAACTAATGTCTCCAAGCTGGTGGGGGGGCGATGACGTCATCATTTGCGTTTCAGGGGTCCACACGAATCCTAACAGTTTTTATTTGAAACCACCCTGGGACCTGGTGTCAGAAAAGTGCGTTTTCGGGCACCGGATCCGCCGGATCAATCTGGACAGTCGGCCCAAAAGCACAAGACTTATGCGGATTCACCAAAAAATTCAGTGTGGACGGGGCCTGAGACACTTGCTACATGTCATTTGCTACATGTCCTCCCATACCTTCCTCTCTATCTCACTCTATAATAAAGCATTAAGAAAATGCAAAAATAAATCTTAAAAAAAAAAGTAAAAAACTGTTTTAAGAGAAGATAAAAGTGATTGTGGAACTTCTTTTAAACTAAACCCATTACCATATTATGTTCTTTAGACATTCTAAAGTAAAACCAGTGAGTAATAGCATAGAAAATCATCTGTCTTTAATATAAAATGTATCACATAGTGTAGTATATATTGTATATATACTATTATATATTCTAGTATACATTTTATAATACAGAGTATACTATAATATATCTCCCTCATATTTTATCATCTGAATAGGCTTTGAGGATGGGATCTGCTTGTTAGCTGGAGGCATTTGGACCTCAATTTCGTGGTTTATAAAAGGCAGCTTTCAACTTAGAAATGTTCTGAAGAGTTTGAGTCTGTGCAGCCACCTTGCTATCAATATGCAGACATATTCCTTTCATACATTCATAGATCAGACAGAAGCCGACCTTCATTGAGTCCTTTCAACAAACCTCTGTGTAGTAGTAATAGTAGTGATTAGCTAGCCAATGCTCGTAAAAGTAGGGACAATCAGCCAAAGAGTCGGCGAAAAGATGGATCAGTCTGAGGTACCCACTAGGTGACTTGGGATGCTTGACCAAAGGAGGAGGAGGAGGAGGAGGAGGAGAAGGAAAAAAGGAGAAGGGGATCACCCGATAAAAAACTGGGAAGAGTTCTCTGTGGGATCATGTAGGTGTTGCTGGTATCAACTGAAGGGTCAGCTGGGGAGACTTCAGGTTTATGTAACCCAGGAAGGAAAGTATATGTTGGGGATCATGGCATGAGGTCAAACCCTGTTGATGCAGTAGTGAACGTCATCGCTGAAGGTGCCTTAACTTGGGGCAAAAAACATGCTGCCTAGGTGATCCACTCCCCTGATCTTTTGGTGAGGTGGATCTTTAAAAATCGTAAGCCTCACGTTTTGAACCAAGTTTTAACATGATGTCACTATTAGAGTAAAAGAGGTTGTTATTACTCAACTGGGTATTATTTTTCACTATAAGCTAGCCCTTTCCTGACATCTAATTGAGATACGGATTAGGTAAAAAAAGGGTTAGGGTTAGGGTTAGGGTTGCCCCCCCTGAAATTACATTAAAGTGACGAAAAACAGAAAAGCCATTCTCCATTTCCAGCCTAAAGTGCAGACCCTATCAGGATACATCTGTTCAACAGAAAGAGTGAAAAAGGGTTTGGTTATTAGACTGTGTTGTAGCGGCTGAGTGAAGTGGCGTTTGATTAAAGGGGTCAAGACCTCAACCCATAGGAACCGAGTCTCATCGAGACAGCTGATCCTGGTCCATAAGTTTATGTATCTCGGAGTTCCTGCTGTCTCAGGAAATAAACGTATTAGAAAGTGGATCGGAACGGGCTAAACAATGAAGAATATTGCCAGACCTTTCAATAGGCCTGGGATATATGGACAAAATACTGTATGTTGGTGATTTTTCAAGATGTGTTGGTGCTGGTACTCTCGATTGTGTTGTACGTAACACAAATAGCTATTGTCTCAAACGGTTGCACTCTAATTCAACGTTTTTTGTCCTGCAATACTTGCAATGTGTAACCCATTTTGTATTTCTTGAATAAAAATAGAAGAAACTTCGTATTCCTTTGCTAGCTGAGCTAAATGGTTGCGATGGCGAGGCGGCTGTTTTTTCTTTTCCATCGGACGAGATAGTGGCACCCGGAGGGCTCCCTGCTATAGGCCAGTTGCCGAGCACTGCAAGCGAACACTGGAATTAATTTCATATTCCCAGCGAGCTTCTGCCTATCACACAAAATGATAACCACGACCTTGACAACCGCTAACACACACCAGCGCCACCGAATCCGGTGTGCAGCGCACATAGATAAAAGGGTAACCATAGAGTTTACATTGTGGCCACAACACACAGTGTGTGCATCAAAAGATTCACACAATGTTCTTTTCTTTCAGCTTAGGTCTTTTAAAAGTTCCACTCCTTCCTTAGAAAATAGTCGTACAGGCGTCCAACGTTAGAGAAGATTTTCTCTGGTATCTCATCTACGAAACTTGGTCCTGATAAAGTTTAGGCTAAATAATCATCTTAGCAATCCAACAGCTAACCAACGAAGTATATAACTGTACACCAACACTGTCGATCCATTCAGTCTCTACAGATTAAATAGTGTACACACACACACCTCTTTTTACACTGGATATAAATATATTTACACATTTTTAGGGCTCGCATGAACCCTATTGTATTCTTGAGTATTATCAAGGTTATTTTATTTGTTTGAAGTTCGCATGGCCAAACTGAGGCCTTTCTCCAATGCAGGCCGAGTCTTGAAAGTGGTACACACATAATTTCTCAAAAGTCAGTTTTGATGGTGGATTTGACCAAGTATAATTTAGAAACATGGTTGGCGATTATTTTGATATGTTTAATACTCATAAACCAGTTTATAAGGCATGCAAGAGCCATTTTACTATACCTACTAAGCTCCCAATATCTGCCACGTATGGAAGACTGTTCCGTCTCAAAATATAGTGTCATTTGTCAATCTGCCCTACATAGCAAGTATTGTAGTGGTATGGGGTTGGCCACATGAACATGGGGTTGCTGGTCCGAGTCCGACCTCGACCAGCCATACTGTGAGCCATTGAATGAAATCAAATAATGTATACATTCATTAGGTCACCATACTCGTCATACTGTAGGACCCTTCATTGTTGCTTTCAACTATATTTACATATATAGTATATGCTTTTTCTGCTGCAGCATATATATTTTTTATTTATATATAGATATAGATATATATTTTATATACTTATGTTCTCTCTCTCTCTCTATATATATATATTTATATACATAGATATATATTTGCTTCAGCAGAAAATGCTTCTGTCGCTCTTGTTATTCTTAAGGGCAGTCGGAGTGAAAAAAGACTGTTGATGTTGTCTCCTCTCCTCCTCCACCCCCTGCCCCCAGATCAGCTGATGACACTCTAGAACAGGAGCTCCAGGGAACCCTCTGACCCCATCTCTGTATCACCACACCTTATCTCTCTCCTTCGCTCCCATGTCCTCCTCCTCCATTCACCCCTCCCCCTGTCCCCCATCTATCCTCCTCTTCCCCGCTCTTCCTGTTTCCTATTTTTCTGTCGCTGTCCCTTTTAGCTTCCTCCCTCTCTCCCCTGACTCTCTCTATGGATGTCTGTCTCTCTCTCTCTCGCTGTATTTCTTTACCCAAACGCGGTCCATCGACAAACCCCAACCCACCCCATGGTTCTTTGTTTAATGGTTGCCTGTGTAAATGCTGCCGCAACCACCGCTCCGTTTGGTTTGAGGCAGCGCAGGCTCTGCCAAGGCTCCATCGGGTCCACCACAACTTGGAGTTCAGATCAGACACCGGCCGTTTCAAAAGTTATTGCAGAATTCGATGTCAAATCCATCCAACAATAAGTGCTCATCATAGGAGGCATTACGTCTTTGATTGTTTAATTATTTAACTATCTATCTGTCTCTCTGTTTATCTCTCACTCGATATATTTATGTCTAGAGAGAGAGAGAGAGAGAGAGAGAGAGAGAGAGAGAGAGAGAGAGAGAGAGAGAGAGAGAGAGAGAGAGGAGAGAGGAGAGAGAGTGAGAGAGAGAGAGAGAGAGAGAGAGAGAGAGAGAGAGAGAGGAGAGAGAGAGAGAGAGAGAGAGAGAGAGAGAGAGAGAGAGAGAGAGAGAGATAACATAGTCAGGTCATATCTGGGCCCAGCCGGGCCCAGCCGGACGGTCCTGGTTTCGGCCCAGGCGGTGGCTGAGGGGAGAGTGAGCGGTTGCTCTGTTGTCTGTGACACATACTAATAGAGGCACTGAGCGGCACTGAGGCGCAGCGGGGTCGCCAGGGAGAGAGCTCCGGACCTCAGAGGGGTGTCAGCGAAGACATCACGCTGGCAGGGAGGTTCTGCTGTGGTTCTCCCTATTTATGCAGAGCCCCGAGAGAACCCGGGGGAGAGCAGGGGAGACACACAGAGAGAGAGAGAGGATAGAAGAAGGAGAGAGAGGGAAAGGGAGTCATCTTGATTTATTGGAAAAGCTGCCCATTCCTCTGGGTGGGCAGGATTGACTGCTGTAGATATTAAATAAATGTATGTTGCTGCTCTTCAGCTGTGAATAACGGCAACCGGGTAAGTCTAGGGTAAGGGTTTGCTGGTGTTAGCTTTAGGCGGAGGATTAAATGTAATTGTCACGACTCATTTATGAAAGGCAATCAGACATTAATAAGCCGAGAAAACCCAGAGATGGAGAATCAGAGGTGTTGAGCTAGGATTATTGTAAAAGCATCTCTTATCCAGGTAATTTCTGACGGACATTGAGTGCTTGCAAGTTAGCCTTCAGGCAGGAACATCACGTAGCGCTTTAATAACATAATTCAGCTCCTGCATTGGTGAACAAGCAAGCAAGTGTAAGGGACTGTGAGTCTGTGTCAACAGACGCCAAACAGTGAAACAAACATGGATAGTGGCCTGGTTTGTTTGAGTGTATCACACAAGGTTTAGGGAAGGTCGCACATAAAGTGGATCTGCTCCCTTGGCGGAGAGGACGGTTTAGATTCCTTTTAAAGTGCTGCACGTTCATTCATTAGCTCCTTTTGGGGTTCGGCCCGTTTAATTGGCAAACTCTTAAGGGAGTGTAAATTGAAAAGCGAGATTTAATTTCATAAGACTATTTCCAAAGGGATTCCTCTGTCTCACATGCCCTCAGCCTATTACTTGTCTTGGATAAAGCAATTACAACGCAGCACTGGTAAGGACGTGGCTTTGCTGAGTGTGTTAGCAGCCGGCTCTGATCCCATGCAATGCAGTACACCCTCCTGCTTTCACAGATCAGACTTTGAAGAGTTTTATCGCTTGGGAAGGTTGCTGAAAAGGGATCGTATTCGCAGCTGACGTACTTTCAATTTCTAGTCGTGTTGCTGTTAACACTGGAATACATTAAAGATACAAAGAAGGGATGCACCAGAGTCACCCACATTCACACACACACACACACACACACACACACACACACACACACACACACACACACACACACACACACACATACTCACACACAAACACACATTTTTTTGAACAAACACAAAAAACACCTTTTGATGACATTTTTTATGGATTTCTTATGTGATTCACAATTGGTATTCTCACCTAGTACGTCCTTATGCTGGATAACTAATTGTATGTATAATAAGTCAACCTCATCTGTGCTCAGAACTGATTATCAGCTTTAAAATATAGAACAATAGAACAAAGAAGCTTATTTCTGGTTATTGCACAATATCCCAAAGTTTCCCCAGTTACACAGATACAAACACACAAATATACGCACAAACGCACGGATATACGCAGACACCAAAAGACAGAAACACAGACACAGACACGCACATGCACACACACAGAGCATACATACACACACACACACACACACACACACATACATGCACACACACAGAGCATACATACACACACACACACACACACACACAAACTCACATATACACTTGCACACACACACACACACACACACACACACACACACACACACACACACACACACACACACACACACACACACACACACACACACACACACAAACACACACACCAGTTGCTAACAGGCTGCCACATAAACCCATGTCAGCGGAAAGCATTCTGTTACTCTGCAGAGGATCTGTTGAAAGAATAAACTCACACATACACTAAAACAGCCCTGCTCCGGTTGAGCTGACAGGCAAGAGAGAGTTGTTACCGCACCAATAACACGCGCACGTGTGCCATGAAGCACACGACAACCTCAACACAATGCGGACGAGAAATCCATATAAATAGCTTGTTTAAAGGAGAGGTGCGCATAGAGTTTAGTAGCAAAGCGGGCAGAATATACACAGATTGAATATTTCCTCTTTAGCCTCAAAATGATAATCCTCTATTGATACTTTAGGACGTGTTCTTACTGAGTGATGATCGTCTGCGTCAGATGAGGCAAATTTCGAGAGACCATGGCGATGGTTACCCGCCTCTTCTTTCTGATATATTTCTGCAGACTGCTGACTGACATTTTATGGCCCTCGTGAGTCAGCAGATCTTTGTGCATTCATCAAGGGGATAAGAGAGAGAGAGTATGAATTGCCTGATTAAGTCTGATGACAGTTGTTTTTTTTTTCAAATGCGGTAGCACCGCCCACAGAGAAACTATCAGTTACTGACCGCGGTAACATTATTTATTATTATAGCTTTGTTTTTAGTTCCACTGCAGCTGCAGTTGGATTTGATTTAACAGCACATAGACGAGTGTCCAACAGGAAGGTTCTGCGTTTCAAACCCCAAGTCCACAATCTGCATATCTGTAATCATCCTTGCGCAAGATGCCCCAACAGTACCTTCTCCTTAATTAAATGTGCAAAACTATTTTTTTATGTTGTTTTGGATACAATATCTTTCTAAAGTCTAATTGAATACATATGATGATGATAATATTTTATTAATAATAATAATAATAATAATAATATTAATAATTTGAATTATTAGTATTACTATTAGTATAATTATTATATTATCATTGACATGCTTGGATTCACTAAATAAGGTTAGGAACATTGTGTTGCTTGTATCCAAGACGAGTTTGTGTGAATTTCATATAGATGTCATATAAATGTTCCCTCAGCCCTTAGTGAGGGAAATCCAACATGAGAATCTGTTTTTGCATTGACTGTCTCTGTGGGAGACCATCTAGATTTTGGACAACTTCCTGATTATTTCTGACCTATCAGGGCATCTCTTCCCTGATTAGATTCTGGGAATCCTTCTTACCTGCCAATCACAGGTGCACAAATGCAACACTCCTCAATGGCAGAGAAATATAGGGAGGGAGTGAAAAGAGAGGGAGAGGAAGTTTTTTTAAGTTGTTAAATTTGAAGATCTTGCTATCGCTCATTACTTTGCGTCTACATTAGGTTTTAGGAGCAGGTAGGGGTTAGGACATCCTACTCAAGCATGCCTCCAAGTTAGACGGTAGACTTAAGTGAACCAACGCAGAACCTTTCGGCTGGGAATCAAAAACCTAACCACTACACTATCCTGCCAATAATAACATGACAAAAACAAAACATTCTGACTAGTTAATGACACTACTTCGCACCTCAGGGAAGGTACATGGAGATGAATTGATGGAGTTTCGACTAGGAAAAATGTTTGTGTCTCTTTTGATAATTTGTAATCACTCTATATTTATACACCTCAAAACAGCTTTTTAGGTGATTGCATCACCATTCAGAACAACCACCCCAAACCCACAGTAAATAAGTATTGCAATGTCTTGGCATTGCTTATTTAAAATGCATACTAAGACTAAATAGAATACATCAAACATAAAACCAATCATAATTCTACTGATGCATGATCTACTTTCAAAATAGAAAACCTTCACTGTCTTCAATCTAAATCTTCTCCCCATCCATTCTCGTATATTTCATCCCGCCCTAAGTTACATGAACGAATAGATAGCACTTTAGCATATTTTGTACTTCCTTATTCTGCTCAGGGTTCTCGGGGTCAGGGGTGGGGAGATGAGGTCACCCCCATATATAATGTATGTTTGAAAATATAAAATATAGCATATATAATAGGACATGATGTAACTTCTTCAATTAACTGGCCAGCATTCAAGGCTGCAGGGGAGACTCTGGTCTTGGCTGCTCCGGTTTAAACTGGATCAAACATTCAGACCTGAACAGTCAGATAAATGGATTAAAACTTGCCTAAAATGTCAATGTTTGGGAAGTAGAATAGATTTTCTTCATCATTAGAAACGACCAATGGAACAAACAGGGAGAGTGAAATAGGAGGTTGTGACGGCTGTTTGAATACAAATGAGCTTAATGTAGGCTAAAATGATTTATTAATATTCTACAGGGTCTGGGCGTTTTTAGCATTATTCATTTCTAGAACTGTTCCATTTCCTGGCTAACCCCCTGGGCAGCTCTGGTTGGGGGGGCAGGTGTGACTCCAGTCCAGAGCTAATGCTATGAGACTTTGTGTGGTGTAGAATGACTGCTGTTATTTTAGGTTGACGCAAGACATTCACCAATTCCATAAATGTTTTGCTTCCTTCATGTTTGTGATACTCCCAAACATGTATGACTAATATCTGAAACAAATCGTCTCTCTTTTCAACAAGCAATTGAGTTTAGGAAGCAAACAACAAAAAATAGGCGAATATCAAACATCGAACCAAAAGGACCGCAGCCAATGGGGATGAATGCAGAACACGTGCTGTTCCTTTGTTTAGGATTGTGAGGGTTTGGACGTCTCCCAGAATAATGATTTAGGGGTTTGTTAGGCATGAGCATGGCTTGGATGCCTTTCAATAGGCTACTGAAAGTATACTTAAAGTATTAGAGGAAAGTGAAGTATGGGACATTGGTGAAAATAGATGTCAAGCTAGGCCTATGAGTGCAAGGGATTTGTAAGTATTATGACTTGAATGGCTTTAGAAAGTGGTGGTTGTCGTGTGTTAAGAGTGTTGCTCTAACAATGGGAGCAGGCTGGCAGAGATATTTACTAACTAACTATTTACATATTAACTAAATCAGATATTGACGAGTTGAATTAGTAAAAAATAAAGCATGAAAACACATAACATTTGATTGAGACATGTTTGGCTTGTGTAACAAGTCAAACAAGTAGGCTATAATTTTTTAAGAACCCTTATCGTGGAAGTAGTCATATCTTTTGACAACATTGATCGTTTCTTCTGAATATATGTTCCTGTTAATTGATATTATATTATTGTAATAAGATATTGGTTTATTTTCAAGTAATAATGATGCCACCTTTATCCAAATGAATACACTGAATGAATATTACTACAAAATAAGGGTATTCCTTTAAAAGGTCTTTACTAGAATATATTCCTAACAATATAATGTTCATTAGGTCATCTAAATGTTTATCTTTTTATAATCCAAACATATTTAATGGAAAAAATGTGAACCCAGTAGAAGTACTTCTATGGTTTGTCTGTGTTGATTATTGTATTAAAACAGCATCGCCATAAGAAGCAGAGAGGGAAAGCAAACAAACATCTCAAAGGTTTTAGTTTTTTTATAAAATCTTTTATTTTCTTGTCTCTTTATTCTCTGTGTACAAGAATGAGTAACAAAAGCCAAATGAGCAATCCATTGATGTCTTTTAAAAAACAGTAAGGCATGTCTGCTTGAACTGTCAACTCTACTTCTGTCAAGCTAAGCAGAGAGCGTTCCCACGACAACACTTCCAAACACGCCGCAGGTTTGGTCGCGTTCTGCGTCACAACAACAGAGCTACACTCAGAGCGAGGGGGGAAAGCAAACAATCAAAATTGATCTAAAAAATAATTTGCATAACACTTTTCCTTCTGTCAGCCAGAAAAGTCTCTCCAAGACACCTAGGATGCTTGTGATTCATTTCTTCTGTGTCATCACACCAGAAGAGAAGCTTAAGAGTGGTGGTGGTGTGGAGAGGAAACTATTATAGATATCCACGGTGAACGGTGAACATCTACGCCTGCCAGAAACTGATAGCCTTGTGCACATCAACATCCCCCGCAACCAGCCGGGGAGAACCTCCTTTTGTAAGAAAGCAGAAAATATACTTTTATTCATCCTCAAATAAGCCCTTTGGAATCATGGGATGTGTTACATGAGGTCTGCCTCTTTACCTTCTCCATAAAAACGGGTTTTATTTTAGACAGGAGCCGCCTGCCCTTCTCCCTCTCCCACTCACTGCGGCTGTTAGCTGCTCTAGAGCTGTGAACTAGGTCTCCTCAGGGTGCACTCAACCTTTTCATGTCCTCCTGCTCCTCCCCGACTCCTCTTCACCTCCTCATCCTCCTCCTCTATGACTCCTCCTCTCCTCCTCACCACCACCACTGGTGGTCTGAAGGGCTCAGGGTCCACAAAGGCCCTGGGACAAGAGAGAGAGAGAGAGAGACTCTTCCTGCTTGCCACAGACAGGAACATAGCTTCCTAACATTTCACTTCCTAACTGTTGGAGTTCAACAGTTTCACAAATTGATACATGGCTAGATTGGACTTAATTGATGAATGCCTTTTAACATGCCGTAATTGTACTTAATGAATAAAATATCATTTTTTATTTTGTTAACTGTTATCCAATGAATTCAATATTGCCAAAATGGAACATACATATTTCTACTTTATTCCATTGACAAAGATTTGGATATAATTCTACCAATATTCAGAAACACTTTTTGCCAACTTTCTTTGAGTGCAAAGAAACTTTTTTGCCAACTTTCTTTTGAGCCAATCGAGTTGTCACTGCTTCCCAATGATGTCCCTGCCCGTTCTCTCATAAATTATAAATTCACTCTCAAAAATCATAGCATTGCATCGCCAAGTTGGATGGCGAAAAACCAATTTATGTCTAAGAAACCAATTGAAGTGTAGAAAACCAATTTGAGTGTATACCATGGTCCATTTCTTTGCTATTAATTAAAATAGCTGACTGAAGATACATTCTAGTCCATCATGACATGGTAAAATATAATGTATCAAGAGAAAACAAAGCAGTAACATTTATAAACTCATTGATCTTTCGAAAAAAATATATGATTGATTATTACAGGATGGAAATACATAGGATTAGGGTTTTGGACCAAAAATAGACAAAAGATAAAAATACAAAAAAAATAAATAAATGTATATATATATATAGTGAGAGTCAAGTAAAATACAATTGTGAAGGCTGCCATTAATTAATTAAAAGGTCAGTCAATTAATTAAAAACTAAACAAATATGAATTATTCTTTATCCTATGGGGTAGATGGTAGTATATGTTGTAGAAGATTGACCCTGCAAAAATAATCAGCGCAAAATGACTTTTCTTTGTAAAGTATATAAAATAAAATAAAGTGTGCAATTACAGAAGAGTGCAAGGAATTCCCTCTGTCTGCGTCAGATGGACACAGAGGCTTGCAGTAATCCAGCCACAAGGGAGACCATTTAACCAGCTGGGATATTTTTCTCAAAAATAACCAATATTATCATGCTACCACGCAATCGACAGACACATACATAAACACCCACACGCGTGCT
This sequence comes from Gadus macrocephalus, assembly GCF_031168955.1. NCBI lineage: Eukaryota > Metazoa > Chordata > Actinopteri > Gadiformes > Gadidae > Gadus > Gadus macrocephalus. The sequence goes on from NC_082395.1 coordinate 12,705,738, forward strand.
CTCACACACACACACACACACACACACACACACACACACACACACACACACACACACACACACACACACACACACACACACACACACACACAGTATAAAACATACTCTGTTCTGTCGGAGGGACAAGCATTTTTTTTCAAAACAGGGAAACGTCAAGAAAAAACCAAACCAAAGTATAATGTCATTCACGTTAAAGACCGTTGATGTATTTGCACTTCTAGATTGCGGAGAACTCAACCCTCTTCTAGAAGCGCCGACCTGGGCGCTGGTGCCAAGTGTTCTTTGGGAGATGAAGGAGATAGAGGAGGGCTACCCTGCGACGCATAGACCAATCCGTAGATCCCTAGAGGTCCCTGGAGGTCCCCATAGTTTCCTATAGATTCCTAGAGGTTCCTGAGGGTCACTAAGGGATCCTATAGATGCCTAGAGGTCCCTTTAGGTTCCTATAGAGTCCTAGATGTTGCTGGAGGTCCTTCAAGGTTCCTGTAGGTCGCTTTGGGTTCCTATAGCTTCCTAGAGGTTCCTGGAGGTCCCTATGGTTTCCTATAGATTCTTCGAGGTCCCTATAGGTTACTATAGATTATTAGAGGTTCCTGGTGCCTGGTGGTCCCTAGAGATCTCTATAGATCCCTAGAGGTTCACGCCGGTTCCTGGTGGATCCTGGAAGTTCTAAAGGTCCGACGACAGAACCCCACCAAGCCCCCGAACCTTTGCATTCGGGAAAAAACACAGCTGTCTTAAGAGTACACACAAGTTGGTCTGGTGGCGGTCGCTGGTAACCCGCTGGTACTATCTCCATAGCGACCGTGCGACCGGGGGCGAGCATGCGACGAGGAGGGGGAGTCCGGTGGTGATGAGCAGCAGGAGGGGGGCGGGGCCGTGTGCCGCAGAGCGCCCCGCCGGCGCCGCTGCCCGCTCGTCGCTGCGGTCGGCCCGGACGACCGGCGCCTCAGAGCCCGCCGGGGGGAGGGTCTCCGTGGGGGTCGGGACGCAGCCATCTGCCGCACAGCCGTTACCACTGCTGGAGCCGCTGCCCTCGTCACCTGGCAGAGGGGGGGGGGGGGGGGGGGCACACAAACACAATGACATTAACCAGAACCAAGACGGTCAACAACAGTGTTCTCAACAGCTCCGTCAACAACGGCAACGTTGTCAGAAACAGCGCCATAACAGTGATGCCGATGTGGTTTGAATGGTGAAGACATGCAGAAGTTAGAGTTAGAGGAATCGTTCCATGCACCCAAGAGGTGGAAAGTTCAGAATGACGAGTACGTGAGAGACCATCCCGGGATTTTAAATCAACACTTTTGATTGGCTAATAAGCATAACCCAGAAGCGGATCAGTGGCAGGTGGGAGCCAAACCGTGGAGCCAGACTAGTGGCTGGTCTTCTCCTTCATACACGTACACTTCTCAAGGTATTTTCCTCATCCATTTTGTCCTTCTAAATTATTGATAGAAAAAAAGGGTCGGATAAAAGACGTCCAAGGAAGAGGAGAAAGGTTGTCTGTGCTTCTTGAGATGTATATGTTCCTGGTGTACCGGTGTGTGTATGTTCACCACATGAGTGTGCTCTATATATATATATTGTCATTATGACTGGGAGACCGCTTTAGTTGAAGTGCATGATGGCGTTCCTCTCAGCCGAGGTGGAGGGCTCAGCTCACTGGCACCTGAGCCCTTTTTTCACAATTTAGAAAAGGGTGTTTATATGTGTGTGTGTGTGTTTTGTTTTTTTTGTGTGTCTGTGTGTCTGTTTCTATAGCATTAAAGTGTCTGTTTTCTGTGTAAGTGTGAATGTTTGTGCGTGTGTATGGGCGTGCATGTAAGTGAGTGTTAAAGTGTCGTTAGTGTGTATGGAAATATATATATAGTGTGTATAGTGTATACATGTTTGCGTGGTTGAATGAGTTGGTGCATTCATTTGTGTGTGTGTGGGTATGTTAGGTGTGTGGTGGATCGAGTCAGAGTGTGTGTTTAGTGGCGCTGTGTACGTTTTTGTGTTTGTGTGTGTGCGTGAGAGAGTTTCAGTGCATACCTGTGTGTATATGTGAGCAGTGAGGTCCAATTCTAAGGCAATCTCTGATGGTACAGATAGAGAGTTGATGGAAAAGCTTTTCTCATTCAGAGTCTGGTTTTCCTGTAAAGGGAACGAGAGACAGCTCCCGACTGCATCATATATCTCCTCTTTATGGATGCGGATAACAAGAGGAGGAGGAGGAGGAGGAGGAGGAGGAACGGTAGGAGGGAACTGGGGTGATAGTCTGTCCTGAACCGGCCTTGAAGCCAGGACAGCACAGTGGCCATATCCATATAACTAGAAGCAGACTAAGACCGACCAATCAGACTACACATTACGTTTTGATGAAACAGGTCATTGAGATTAGGTTAAGGTCCTCCTTACCAACGTATCGGACTCCTAGATCTAAAGCCATTGATGGCTCTGGGGGAAAGAGGTCAGCACAAATTTCTCTTAGATAGTTTTACAGACAACAATTTGTCGCCCAAACACCTTTGGGGTTTTAACAGATGGAAAACAATAGATTCAGGAATGTCTTTTGCCTTGTGTGAGTTTAAAAGCATTAAAAATAAGTTGTATCACTGGCTGCAAAGGCAGTTAACTGAAATGTAAACTGTCTTTAAATAGCCAATGAACCCACTGTTTCAAATGGATTTTGAACACTTTCTGATAAAACCCAAAGAAAAATTGGGCGAAAAAACGTATCAGGAAAGAGGGGTTTGTGTTATCCCCATGGTTACGACCCACGCCAGCTTTATCATATTATTTTAGTGCTGTCGTAAAACTGTTATGAGCATTATAGCGCAGTTGTACCTCTTAAATGTGCCACACACCGTAGCGTTAGACTATAGGTGTCTGGGAAGCTTACCCTCGAATGTGGGTAATAAGTAAACCACTACTCAGACGGAGCTCCTCCATCCACACACACCGTGGCGTTATACTATAAGTGTACGAAAATCCAAACTTTGTCTCGGACATTGCAATCAACTGCTGCCCAGATAGAGCTCCCCACGTCCAGACAAACCGCACCACCAGTGCCCCTTTGTCCTGACGTCCTACATCAGAAAAAGGTAGTCTGACGTCATGAAAAGAACACCATCTTTGTTTGCAGCGTGTGGGACGTTTACATAGGGTTTTAGGGAGAATGACAAACACATGGGACCTAACTCCTTTTTTTTTTTTTCTGGGAAATTATTTCAGTAACGGTGATTAAATGGATAGATTAATCTGATAACGATCATATAAGAAAAATTACAATGTTTAAAGCAAAAATAGGTGGCTTTGGATTCACTGGCTCATTAACGATAAAGCGATTGGTTTTATGACAACATATTTATTGTGGTGCTCATGTAAATCCTGTTGATCATGATAAAAATATGTTTTGAGAAACATATTAAAGTAAACACCTTCTATTTTTTTTATGTAGAATTTAGATCATACTTAATGCTTTCTCAATGTATTTACTACATTTAGCCTGTTGTAAGACTCTTTATTCGCCAATTTTCTTCAAAGTTCTTCCTACATCATAAGAATGTAGGATTCTGCAATTCAACATGGGCCCAAGGGACACAGGGTTGAGCCTACAGAGCTGTCCTGTGTCAGTTGATGAAGGGCCTCGGTCGGTGACACAGTGGCTGTGTAGGGATAGGTGGTTGCATCTGCACACAACGGAATAACATGTTCAACTTTAGAAAAGTAACATTATTCATTTGTTTTGTTATACATTTTACAAATGTATCCAGTATTTGTCAATCGATTAATATTTAGATTTTGAGTTAAATAAAATATGATTATAATTTTGTTTCCAAAGATTTATGAGATATACTCTAATTTGTGTTAAAACCAGATTCCTTAATTATTCAGCCAAACCCAAAAAAATAAATAATAAAATGTGTACCATTGTAGTTTCTGGCCTCACCCATATAAAAGACTTACTTGAGTCCTGGAAGTAGATGTCGTTGCCGTTGTAGGCACTCTTCAGCTTGTTGGTCATGACGCGGAGGGCCATGATCTGCTGGCGGATGAAGGAGTTAGGTCTGGTGATGTCCAGCTCCACCTCAGGGTTGTGCAGCTGGTTTGTCAGACCCTCCCTCACCACCTCTGGGAAGTACCTGTAAAAACCAGGACGCCACGCGGAAACAGAGTATTTTAGGAACATGTGGATATAGTCTGGGGGCAGATTTGAGCATGATGGGATGGCTTCCGGTCAGCTCTAGTCCCTCCTACTCTAATACATCCATGCTCCTATTGCAGAAACAAAATCTCCCATCTCTGACTTCCTGTGAGCAGTGTACAAACAGTAAACAGTCCCCCGTGAAACAATAATTCAGAGAAGAGCATGAAGAAGAAGAAGAAGAAGAGCATGAAGAAGAAGAAGAAGAAGAAGAAGAAGAAGAAGAAGAAGAAGTAGAAGAAGACGACGAAGTAGAAGTAGAAGTAGAAGTAGAAGTAGAAGAAGAGAACAATTACAATTACGCCAAGGCAAAAAAAAAATAGACTTTCTTTTACAAATAATTTGACATAATTATGCAATCACATCCTCCCTCTACTTTGCCACTATCTGCACACTCAAAGCATCCACCTCCACACATTCTCCCTGTTCTGTCCTCCTATATTGGAACCTCTAAGCAAACTACTATGAAAAGAATGTTACATGATAAATGCAGAATGCAATAAGGTATGGCGGTGGAAATTCAACAAAGACTTCTAATGGAACAGAAGAATAATGTTTATTTTCAATGAAATTCTTCTTAGGATTCAAATTGTTTGATTCCTTGGTCGTCTGCATAATGTTAAGAGCAAGGAGCTATTACTTTTTTCAAATGTGCTCTACAAAAACAATTTCCTCAGACCTATTTTTGTTAAATACATAACATAAGAATGACTCATTGTCGAAAAAACCTTGAGAGAGGGTCTATTAAAGATGCACCATGTTCTCTTTGCGTGGTTGGCTGCCATTAGACTGACTGGTTATTTGAGCTGTTAACATGTTCTATTCCCTCGCAGGTCCCTTGTTTCAGGGATGGGAAGACGCCTGATCAGAGCGCTCAACATAACCACAGGTGCTGCAGATGGTTCGATCCAAGACTTAAATGCATCATGCATCGATGGATTCACTCAATCATCATTAAAGTCTACCCAAATATTACTCTGAAAAACTGAATGTGATGTTTCTCTAATATTGTGTATGATTTGACGACCACATGCAGCCCTCAACTCATCAAACCTTACATTTTTGTCCGTCTGTCTGCCCATCTCCATAAACCATCCATCTCTCTCTGTCTCACCTTCCAACTATCC